>NC_137857.1:21587784-22787784 GCF_948465745.1 Chenopodium album | reverse complement strand
TTGATATTTTGTTGATTCTTGTTCTCTATAGTTGATAGTTAATTTGATGATATTGTTTGAGCAGTTGTTGGCTAGGAATTGGGTGAAACTTGTATGATGGATTAATTGTGATTAATTTTAAAATTGTGTTGATTAATTGTTGAGATTAAAGTGATTAATGAAGGTTTGCATGTGTGTAATTCAATTAGGCCTTGAGAATTATGCTAGATTGCATTGTAATTGCTAATGACATGAACAATTGATTTAGGGATTGCATTTGTCGATTGGCTTTGATTGTGATTCTCTTGATTTGTGATTCATAGTGAACCCTAGCTTAACAATTCGAAGATAGCTCTTTGATTCCAATTGATTGCTCTTTTCATTAGTCCTCACAACCTTTAATTGGCATACTCTTCCAAGTTGTTGCAATTGACATTGATTACTTGTTGATCCCTATTCCTAGTGTTTTATTTCCTTAGTTACTTGTTTTGTTAGTTGTTAGTATTCTCTCTTACCTTCGTTTTCGACCTAGCTTAGGCACAATAATTAGAAATACTTGAACATAATCGTTCCTAGTGGTTCAACCCTTGACTTACCTTTATACTTGTATTTAGGTAGTTGAGTGATTATAAATTTGTTTGACCGTAGGGAGGATTAGTTTAACGACCTAGTTTTCCCCATGTCAAAATGGCGTCGTTGCCGGGGAGTGCTATTGTTGCTTAGCTTTTGTTGTTGAGTCTACTTCATTTTAATTGAAAAATACAAAAAGATTTGTTTCTTTAGGCTACACTTGTAGCCGTGCTACTAATATTTTCTTTGAGTTTTGCATGCATAGAGCTCGTGATCGATCCATTGTGCCTTTTGACCCGAAAATCGAAAGGACTCTCTCAAGGAGAAGAATAGCTAATCGATCCTTGAGTTATAGTTTTTCAAGTGAAGAAGGGATTGAAGAAGAGCAAGACATGAGAGAAAATCCGAGAGTGGCCTTGAAAGAGCAAGGAATACCCAGTGCATATAGGTTTGAGAGCGGGATAGCTCCACCTACAACACAAGAAAATGATTTCGAAATTCGGCCGGCCATGATCACCTTAATTGAGAGGAGGCAATATAGAGGAGCTAAGAATGAGAGCCCGTTGAACCATCTTAAAGAATTTGAGAAATATTGCAACACCATCAAAGTCAACGGAGTTTCTCAAGAGTTAATCCGCCTCAAGTTGTTCCCCTTCTCTCTCATAGGAAGATCTTTAGAGTGGCTAGATAAAGAGGTGAAGCCCAACTCCTTGAGAACATGGGATGATGTTACAAAGGCCTTCTTGTCCCGCTTCTACCCTCAAAAGAGGACGGCGGAGGCAAGAGCTTTGATTCAAGGGTTCAAGCAAAGGCCAAATGAAAGCCTTTACGAAGCATGGGAAAGATATAAAGAGTATCAAAGGGAGTGCCCTCACCACGGAATCCCAACATACCCTGTGGTCCAAATCTTCTATGGTGGTTTAAGTCCCCAAGGCAAGTCATGCCTTGATGGGGGGGCCGGGGGTCCTATCATGAACAAGACTAAAGAAGAAGTGGTGGACATTATTGAGGACGTGGTGACGTACTATAGAGATTGGCAAGATGGGGAGAGGGACTCTTCTAGCAAGCAGTCTTCATTGTACTCGGTGGACCATCTAAATGCGATCAACAACCTTTCCTCCTAAATGACAAACTTGGGAAAGGAGGTGACCGCAATCAAAGCCAAGTTGGAGAGCGCTTCTTCTTCTCCTCAAGCTTCGAATCTTCCCTCCCAATTTAAGGGGAGAGGTACTCTTTCTAACTCTCAACCCCCTCCCTCTCTTCACATAATATGCCTATGGGTTATTTGTTTTGTGATGCGTGTGGATCATATGACCATGACTCTAGTAATTGTCCTAATGAATGTGTTGATGAGTTTGATAACAATGAGAGTGAGCATGTGAATTATGTGTCAAATAACAATGTTTAAAGGTTTGATAATCAAAGAGGTCAATGGAATAGGAATTACCAAAGCCAAGGCAATTTTGACAACTATAACCAAGGTGGTGGTTATAGAAACCAAGGGAACCAAGGTTCTCGTGGTAGCTATAATAACCAAGGTTATAGTGGATAAATCAAAACCAAAATTATGGTAATCAAAACCAAGGTTATGGAAATCATAACCAAGGTTATGGAAATCATAACCAAGGTAGTGGTAATCATAATCAAGGTGGTGGTAACCATAATCAAGGTTATGGTCAAAGTCAAAATAGGGGTACTTGCAACAATCAAGGGAGGGGCAATTTTCAAAATATTGCTCAAAGAGGTCCCCCACCCAGATTTGTTCCACAGACTCAAGGTGAAAATTCCTATTCACAACCTTCTTCACCTAGGACCAATTTGGAAGAAATATTTGAGAATCAAACCAAGTTGTTGAACACATACATAGCCGTTAGTGATAAAAAGTTCAATGAAATGATGACCCACAATAAAATGCTTGAAAACCAAATTTCTCAACTTGCTAATGCTTTGAAAGATCATGCAAGCCCTTCTTCTTTACCTTCCCAAGGTCTTGATCCCAAGAAAACCTGTGAATGCTATTGTTATAAGGAGTGGTAAGGTTCTTGAGGAGAGACTGCCTAGGAAGGGGGAAGATAAGGAGATTCCTAAGGAAGCCTTGGTTGAGAATGAGGGGGATAGGGCATCATTGGATGAGGTTGTGGTTGAGACACCTAGAGAGGTGAGAGTAGAGAAAGAATTTGTGAAACCCAAACTCCCTTACCCACAAAAATTCATGAGACACAAATTAAATGAACAATTTGGGAGATTCATTGATATGCTAAAACAACTTCATCTTTCTCTACCTTTTACCGATGTGATCAACCAAATGCCAAATTATGCCAAATTCCTCAAGGACATTTTTAGTGGGAAAAGAACTTGTGAGGTTGTGGAGACTATCAACTTGACCGAAAATTGTAGTGCTATCATCATGAACAAAATGCCACCCAAGTTGAAAGACCTTGGAAACTTCTCCATCCCTTGTGCCATTAACAAGATGCAAATTGATAATGCCTTATGTGACTTGGGAGCTAGTGTGAGACTAATGCCATATTCGGTTTATCAAAGACTTGAACTGGGGGAACTCTTACCTTCTAACATTACCTTGCAATTAGCCGATAGGTCAATCAAGTTTCCGAAAGGTAAGGGAGAAGATGTTCCGTTGAGGGTTGGGAAGTTTGTGTTCCCGGTGGATTTTGTTGTTCTTGAAATGGATGAATATGCTACCATTCCAATCATTTTAGGTAGACCCTTCCTTGCTACCTCGGGTGCTATAATTAATGTGAGGAGTGCAAAGATTTCCCTTAAGGTAGGAGATGAGGTCATTGAATTTGATTTGAATGAAAGCATGAAGTATCCATGTTCTTCTTTAGAAAATTGCATGATGATTGATTCACTTGATCATGTTGTGTCTTCCATGCATGAGCACTTGCTCACCTCTAACGATGCTCTTGAGAATGTTTTGTTGAACAAGGACAAAGTAGGTACACCATGCAAGGAAATGGCATTCTATGAGGAATTGGTTAATGGAAGCATGGAGGAAGTGGATGAGCAAATGTGCTTGAAAATCTCAAGCCAAGAAGCTTTGCAAGCGGCCACATCAAAGGAAGGTAATGGTGTGCCTATGGTAGAGCTCAAACCTCTACCATCACACCTTAGGTATGAGTTCTTGGGCCCTCATTCCACTTACCCCGTGATAGTTAGTGCATCCTTAAGCGTGAGCCAAGCTCAAGCGTTATGTGGTGTTTTGAGAAAGCACCAAGGTGCTTTGGGGTACACAATTGATGATCTTAAAGGTAAAAGCCCCGCCTTGTGCCAACACCACATAACACTTGAGGAAGGCGCCCTTCCTTCTATCGAACGAAAAAGAAAACTACATTCCCAAATGGGAGAGGTAGTAAATAAAGAGATCACCAAGCTATTGGATGCGGGAATCATATTCCCCATCTCTAGCTCAAGGTGGGTCTCCCCCGTGCATGTCATTCCAAAGAAGGGGGGCATGACCGTGGTTGAGAATGAGAAGGGTGAGCTCATTCCAACTAGGACGGTCACGGGTTGGCGGATGTGTATAGACTATAGACGTCTAAACACATCTACCAAGAAGGATCACTTCCCTCTTCCATTTATTGATCAAATGCTTGAAAGACTAACAAGGAACAAGTTTTATTGTTTCCTCGATGGATATTAGGGATTCTTCCAAATGCCCGTCCACCCCGATGATCAAGGGAAGACCACCTTCACATGTCCTTATGGGACCTTTGCCTATCGAAGAATGCCCTTTGAGTTATGCAATGCACCCGCTACATTTCAAAGGTGCATGATGAGTATTTTCGGGGATAAGTTGGACGAGGAAATGGAGGTCTTCATGGATGACTTTTCAGTGGGGGGTGTTTCATTTGAGGAGTGCCTTGTAAACCTTGAGAAGTGTTTGGAAAGATGTGTGAAAGTCAATCTTGTTTTGAATTGGGAGAAATTCCACTTCATGGTGGAGGAAGGTATAGTGCTTGGGCACAAGATTTCAAATAGAGGCATTGAGGTGGATGAGGCAAAGATAGAAGTGATTGAGAAACTTCCACCTCCGGTGAATGTCAAGGGAGTGAGGTCGTTCCTTGGTCATGCAGGTTTCTATAGGAGGTTCATCAAGGATTTTTTACTTATTGTCAAGCCCCTAAATGACCTTTTTCAAAAGGATGTTGAGTTCAATTTTGATGACAAATGCTTTAAGGCATTTGATAGATTGAAGAAGGCCCTAATCTCTACTCCTATTGTTCAAGCCCCAAGGTGGGATCTTCCTTTTGATTTAATGTCTGATGCGAGTGATTGGGCGATTGGAGGTGTTTTGGGACAACGTGTAGACAAGAAGCTTCATGTGATTTAATATATGTCCAAGACACTGAATGGGGCTCAAAAGAAGTATACAACAACGGAAAAGGAATTTTTAGCAATTGTGCATTCTTTTGAGAAATTCCGTCGTTACTTGTTGGGTTCCAAGACCATAGTTTTCACGGATCACACAGCCCTCAAGTATCTCTTTGCCGAGAAAGAGTCCAAGCCTAGGTTGATTCTATGGGTGCTTGAATTGCAAACTTTTGAGATTGAGATTAGGCACAAGAAGGGTGCGGAGAATGTTGTGGCGGACCATCTTTCTCGCCTTGAGGGAGATCAAATTCATGATGATGGTTCACCAATTGAGGATAGAATGCTTGATGACTTCTTATATGCCATAGAGGTGAAGGAACTCCCATGGTATGCCGACTTGGTGAATTTTCTAGCATGTGGGGAGTTTCCACCCTCTTTCTCAAAGAACCAAAGGAAGAAAATCAAAAGGGAGGCAAGACATTACTTGTTGGATGATCCCATCTTATACAAACGAGGGGTTGATGGCTTACTTAGGCGTTGTGTTCCAAATGTAGAGGTGCCTAGTGTTTTAAGGAGGTGCCACTCAGACCCTAGTGGTGGGCATATGGGTGTTTCCAAGACCGCTACCAAGGTTCTTCTAAGCGGTTTATGGTGGCCACATCTCTTCAAGGACTCATGGGGCTTTGTTAAGTCATGTGACCGATGTCAAAGAGTTGGGAACATTTCCAAGCGGAATGAGATGCCTCAACAACCTATTCTTGAATTGGAGGTGTTCAATGTATGGGGAATTGACTTCATGGGACCATTCCACTCTTCATACAGGAATCAATATATCCTTGTGGCGGTGGACTATGTTTCTAAGTGGGTTGAGGCGATATTGCTTCTCCAACAAATGATCACAAGGTTGTATTGAAATTGTTTAAGAAAATCATCTTCCCAAGGTTTGGTGTCCCAAAAGCGGTGATAAGTGATAATGGTTCCCATTTTGTCCATAATGTCTTTCAAAAGATGTTGAGGAAACATGGTGTGCATCAACGATTTGGCCTTCCCTATCATCCTCAAACGAGTGGCCAAGTTGAGGTTTCAAATCGTCAAATCAAGCTTATTCTTGAGAACACGGCTGCTCGCAATAGAAAGGATTGGTCGGACAAATTGGATGATGCTCTTTGGGCTTATAGGACGGCTTTTACGACACCTATTGTTACCACTCCATATCGCCTTGCCTATGGCAAATCTTGCCGTCTCCCGGTAGAGCTTGAATTGAACATCGTGCCTTGTGGGCCATCAAGAAGATAAACTTTGACTTAGCTAGTGCGGGGGAGAAGAGGTGGTTGGATCTTCATGAGCCACCACAACTCTACCACCAGCTTCCACCTCCACTCCAAACACCTCTAATCAAATACCGCAGCTTCCACCAAACACCAGTCAGCCACCTCACGCAGTCCCTGCTGCCCGCAATTAACCACCTCACGCAGCCCCTGCTGCCCCTTTATTTCCGCCATCAAGTCACCCACCATCCACCACACAAAGCACTCTAATTGCTGCACACAATTGCACTCCAATTGCTGCACTCCAATCGCAGCCACCTCCGCAAACAACCACCAACATCCCGCAGCAACCACAGCTCCGCAAACAACCACCAAAATCCCACCAGTTCAGCCCATCAGGGCCGCAACAACCACCCACAACCAAGTAGCAGCGCCATCAACACGAACCTCCCTATTTCTCCACGCAAACATCAATCATTCCCCCAATTCAATTGAAATTCCCCGAGGACGCGGGTGTGAGAGGAGCGGACGCGGGCTCGATGTCACAAATCAGGCAGTAAGTAGCCGCGGTTGTCCCGAGGTCGTCCCGCGGACGCGGTGGCTCTAGAGAGGGCGCGGCTTTCTGGGTTCAATTTGAACCCGTGTCACAAGCTTCTCACGTGATTTTAATGAAATCCAACGGCCTCGATTGATGCTTGATGATAGATGATGAAGATGAGTAGCGTTGATGATGGTCGATGGACGGTGGTGATGTGATGAGCTTCAATGAGGACGAGCAGCCAATTAATCGAGGAAGAAGGGGATAGTTGAGGGGGTCTGATCTTTTGGTTTTGGGTGGGATTTATTTTCATTTTCTTTTCCTTTTATTTATTTATTTTCTTTTCCTTTTCCTTTTTATTTTATTTCTCTGTTTCTTATTTCTTTTCTTAACTTATTTTTCCTTTCTTAATTTCTATTTTCCTTTTCCTAGTTTACTTATTTTATTTTCCTTCTTTTATTATTTTCTTAGCTTAGTTTAAATACCCATTTTTGGGGATAATTAGAAACCAACTATTATTCTATTTTTCTTATTTTAGCTTAGCTTAGTTTTTCTCTCTCTTAGGTTGAGAGCTTCTCTCTCTAGATTAGGCTATTTTAGGAGTAGTTTTAGAGAGAGAAAGTGAGAGATTTCAATGGTGATTGAGATATTGAAGATGCAAGTGTGACAATTGTGTTTGAGATTTTCTCTATTATCAATGAGCATTTCTTAACTCTATCTCATTTAATTGCTTTGTTTAATTTGATGTTTGTTTGGTTTGATTTTGTTATTTGATGTTTGATTAGAGTAATTGTTCTTGGTATTTTGTTCTCTATAGTTGATAGTAGATTTGATCATGTTTCTTGAGTAGTTTACTTGCTAGGGTTTGGGTAAACATGTGTGATTGACGGATTGAGATTGATTTGGGAATTTGAGTAGTTCTTGTATTGTGATTAAATTGATTGATAGAGGTTTGCATGTTGCATAAGTTTGATTGGAGTAGCTAACCATGATTACTAGCATTGATTGCATGATTGAATTGATTGACATGACCACTTGATATCGATTTGATCATAATTAGTTGAGTATTTGATTATGTTTCTTCATATTGTTTAGCACTAGAGAAATCTATGTTAGAGAGTGTGAGGATGATTAGTTGAATGCCCCTAATTGCTCCTACTATTTGTCTTTGCATTGCTTGGATTGCTTGACTCCCTAATTACCTTGGTTATCATGAATGCATGTTGATCCCCATTCCCTAGCGTTTCAAATGTTTGGTTCTTGATTTAGGAAGTATAATAGCGTTAACTTTCACCTTGGACTTTGACCTAGCTTAGGCGTTAATTAGAAATACTTGAACATAACCGTTCCTAGTGGTTCGACCCTTGACTTAACTCTATACTTGTATTTAGGTAGTTGAGTGATTATAAATTTGTTTGACCGTAGGGAGGATTAGTTCAACGACATAGTTTTTCCCACGTCAAAATGGCGCCGTTGCCGGGGAACGGTGTCTATGTTTGAGTGTTTTTGATTGCTTGAGTCTAGGTCTTTGTGTATACTTTTCTTTTATTTCTTTTTGTTTGCATTGGAAAAAAATGGCATGTCTCTCATTTCCTCAATTTGACAATGAGCCTTTTTGTGAATATTTTAATAGACTAGAGGGATTTCTTTATTGTAATTGTTGTAATATTTGGGAGGCTTGTGAGATTTGTTATTTTGGTTTGAATGAGCAAACTAGGGAAGAAGTTGAATGCATGTATAATGGTGAATTTAGAGCATTGTCAATTGATGATGCTTGGGATTTCTATGTTTGGTTTGCTAGGGATGTTTATAATAGGGGTAATCATGATCTTAGTATTGATATGCAATGTGTTGATTCTTCTAATATTAGCATGATTTCCCATGATTTGTCACGTGATCCCATTAGTGAACCTAGAACACATGATTTCAACTCTATTTCCCCTTTTGTTCATAATGATGAAGTACATGCTCAAGTTGATGCTAATGGTGTGTTTCAATATTCTTCATTATTTACCATGCCTTCTTGTGATGTGCTTCGTTCCCTTGATGATGAATCTCATGTGTTTGATTGTGCCCCCACTCCCCAATGTGATGTATATGCTCATGATCTTAATGTTGATTCTTCCAATCTTGGTTGTATTTCTTCTCCTCTTGTTGAACCTCAACCTTCTACATCTTTTGAATCTCTTGTTGATATATTTGAATCTCAAATTAGGCACATTGAGCTTGATAATGAATTTGGGCCTAGTAAGGAGATGATTCTTAAATCTATGAGAGGTCAATTAGAGATAATGAAAAAGAATGAGGAGCGTCTTGAGGAGGGAAAGAGAAGAAAAGAAGAGTTAGAAGGCTAATTGTCATCCTTGATGCTTATTTGTGAAAAATCCCAATTTAGTGTGTGTGTTGAGGATGATGAAGATCATTTTGAACAACCAAGAGTGTGTGAGGATCCTATTGTTGAGCATAGGAGTGAAGGAAAGGGAGTTGAGAGTGATGATGATTATGATGATTTTGTGAATCTAAACTCCTCTTCCTTGGTTGATTATGATGAGCCTCAAGTGTATGAATGTGACTCTGCTATCCATGAGTGTTTGGACTTGTTTGAGGTTATGTCCAATGTGTTTATTGAGAGTCAAATGAAAACCCATAGCCTTCTAAGTGAGTTCATTGATGATGCTTCATGGGAGAGAGATGATTTTGAGTTATATTTGCATCCATTCATGCACGGTTTTGAGGACTTGGGTTTTGAGTTTGTGGAAGGAAAAGTTGTTTATTGTGGTGCAAAGAAGGATGAGGTTGATTCCTTTGGAGTGTTTGAGCTTGAGGGAGATGTCGATTGTGAGAGGACTTCATTTGAGGACTCTATGATTGATTTTCATGCCCTCATTGGCAATGTGAGACCTTGTGTTGAGGGAGTCGCGAACCCTTTGCCTATTTCTCATACCCCTTTTTCTCAAAGGTTTGACCACATCCCCTATTTCCCTATTTTTCTCCCTTCCTTTGTTGATAAGCCTATTGGGGACTCCCTTGTCTATGATGATCTTAATGTCCCTCATTCGTCTATTGTTGAGGAAAAGGGTGATGGTGCTACCCAAAAATATTTTAGTGAGGAGAATTTGCCTTTTTCTTTTTCTTTCCATTCTTTTATTCCCCCTTCTTCTTCTTCTTCTTCTTCTTATTTTCTTGTTTTTCCTTTTGATCCTTCTTCTTCTTTCTTTTGGCACCTCCCTTCTCACTTGCGTGCAACGATCTTGTTGCACGTTCTTATCCCGTCATTTTCCTACCTTCTATCTTATGAAATGTGTAGTAGTGCATTTGACAAGCTCTTGCGTGCGTTGAATTATTATTTTCTAGAGCGGTCAAGCTTGGACCTTAAGCAAACTTTTCTCGGGATGTAACCCGTGGTTTATTGCTTTCATTTTATTTATTATTTTAGAATAGATTTTATCTCATGGAAATGTTTGTGTGCCTTTTGCTAGGTACATGACTTGATATACTTTGGTGCTTCAATATGGATCAAGAATCAAGGAAGGTTGACTCCTTTTTTTGCTAGCATAAGGAAGGCAAATTTGATACTAGAGGTTGTTGGCCTTGAAAGGGGAAAATTGGGTCATTTGCGGGTATTTACACCCACCTAATATCCGGTAATATCCTTCCTTGCTCTTTCTCTAGTGGATGATGACTTGTTCGACATATGTTGGTTTGATTGGATTGATCTCCTTGTTTTCCCCTCCCTTGAATTGTTTGATTTATGTTTGAGTGTAATGTCTCATTCAAGCTTGGGGGAGGGTATTCTATCATGTTTGGTGGGATGTTGATTCATATATGCTACGCAACTTTGTATATGCGTTTCCATGTTTCTTATATTTTGAAAAACTCCAAAAAGATTTTTGTTTTTATCAAGGCAAATTTGCAATGTGTTTTGTTTTGTTCTTGCTTTGGACATAATAACATTTGGACTTGTATAATTGAATGCTTTTCTTCCTAAATGGTAGTGGTGTGCACGGTTTGAGATTACGTTTGGTTGATTCTAGGATAAAGCATGCTAAGGTAGTTGTCTAGAACTAGGGGGATCATGAAGCCGGATTCTACTTGTTTGTGGCATGTTTGGTAGTTGCTCCCTATCTTCGATTTGACAACCTTAGTGAGTTTTTGCTACAACCATGTGAGATTTATATTTGTTCAAGCTTTCATCATATTCTTGCATGAGCGGCATGGATCCTTGACTTTGCAAGCCTAATCTATAAAGCTTAATGTATTATTCTCAAACCCGAGACCGAGCTATCTAGGGAAGACAAAGGCACCTTTTTCGGGGTGGTATTTTTCATTTTTAGGTTAGTTTGTTTTATATTTGTTTTTGAGTTTCCATATGCCTTCTTGCAACCATTTGAGCCTATTTCCGTTTTTTCAAGCCACATCTTTAGTTCTTTGGCCTTTTGTTTCATTTTCTTTCTATTCTTGGTTTTTTGTGAAGCAAATTGATCATGTATGATGGAGTTTGTGGTGGATAAGTTGGAAATTTGGTTTTTATGAGTGCAAGATTGTGTTAAGTTTTCTTTGAGAATAATGGCAAGTGTTTGAGTAAAAGCCGTCCTTAATCATAAAAGGCATGGACTAATAAATTGCATTATAGAAAAAGCCGTCCGAATTTAGCAAAAGGCGAGGACATTGCAAGTTTAAGTAAAAAAAAAGAAAAAAAATTGAAAAAAGTAAAAATTCAAAAATATTTTGATGTATTCTTTTCTCCTTCTAAGCATTGAGGACAATGCTTCATTTAAGCTTGGGGGAGAAGCGTTTACGCTTTTTGTATATATTTCTTGTGAGTATAGCTTCAAATAAGCTTGGGGGTGTTGCTTTTGTTTGGTGATTTCTTGATCGTGTTGTTAAGGATTGATCACCCTTTTGCTTCACTTTTTAGGAAAACCGCCAAATTTTAAAAATTTTAGCCTACCTTCACCCTTTATGCCTTACGTTACAACCTTGGGGAAAGACCTTTCGACCTAGAAAGTTGAGTCACTATTCGGGGGAGGGAATCATGGGTCATTGCCTAAGGAAAGGGGATGCGAAGTCAAGATGTCGAGTAGCCAAAAATTTGATCTTTTTCCGGTTCCTTCGCGGAATCTATGAGATGCTCACTAAGGGGAGATATGAGATTAGTAGGGGGAACGCGGTAAGTCCGTTTGGGATGAAAGTGGAGTGTGATAACTAGTTCCTATGCTTAGCATATTTATGTTTTAATCAACCTTAGGTATCTTATAGCGTGCACTCCCTTACTTGTTTAGAAAGATTTGCATCCTCTTGTGCTTGTGCATTTGCAAAATTCCTCTCATGAACATTTGTTTGCTTTTCTTGTATTTTGTTTTCTTTTTCATGATTTGCCTTGTTTGTATTATTATGAGAGTTATGGGTAAACTCTTAGGATACCCTTACGAGAGCATCACTCGTCCTCTAGGGCGATCTAGGGGTTTAAATGGCTTGTCTTTAGTTGCTAAAATTAACCGTGATTCCTACGAAAGTGAGTTAGTGTATATTCCCATCTTCTCTAGTTTTTCTTGTTTCTTTCCTTGCTTGAATAATTTCATCATTTTTCCTTGGGTTGGATTTTATTTTGCTCGAGGACGAGCAAAAGTTTAGCTTGGGGGAATTTGATGAGCGTCATTTATGGCGCTCAAAAGAATAAGATTTAGGTTCTTTTTCTCTATTTTCTTTCATTATTTTCCTATATTTTTCTTAGTTTTATTTGGTTTTCCATTTTAATAACTCATTTTGAGTTTTGTTTAGTATTTATGTGTTTTTCATCATTTTGGTCCATAATTCGTAGTTTTAGTTTTATTTCCTTTATATTCTATTTTACTTTATTTATTTTTATTTTATTTATTTTTATTTTATTATGTCCCGATCCTTTCCTCGTATTGTGTGTAGGTGTGAGTTCGACCTTCGGTTTCAAGTCAAGCAAGTCCGACTTTCGGGTTAGAGTCAAGTGCCAACTTTCATAAAGCGTAGCTACCTCCTAGTCTTCTGCACATCACCCTTGCTGCCATTTTACCCTTCACCCCACCATTTCTTATCCTTCACCACACCGAGCCTCCCCTGCTGCCCCTTCACCTCTGTTACAGCAGCTTTGCCCAACTAAAGCTCAATCCCCTTTCACGCACACTCCACCACCAGCCAACACCGAATCCGCCACCACAACTCTACCACCAGCTTCCACCTCCACTCCAAACACCTCTAATCAAATACCGCAGCTTCCACCAAACACCAGTCAGCCACCTCACGCAGTCCCTGCTGCCCGCAATTAACCACCTCACGCAGCCCCTGCTGCCCCTTTATTTCCGCCATCAAGTCACCCACCATCCACCACACAAAGCACTCTAATTGCTGCACACAATTGCACTCCAATTGCTGCACTCCAATCGCAGCCACCTCCGCAAACAACCACCAACATCCCGCAGCAACCACAGCTCCGCAAACAACCACCAAAATCCCACCAGTTCAGCCCATCAGGGCCGCAACAACCACCCACAACCAAGTAGCAGCGCCATCAACACGAACCTCCCTATTTCTCCACGCAAACATCAATCATTCCCCCAATTCAATTGAAATTCCCCGAGGACGCGGGTGTGAGAGGAGCGGACGCGGGCTCGATGTCACAAATCAGGCAGTAAGTAGCCGCGGTTGTCCCGAGGTCGTCCCGCGGACGCGGTGGCTCTAGAGAGGGCGCGGCTTTCTGGGTTCAATTTGAACCCGTGTCACAAGCTTCTCACGTGAATTTTAATGAAATCCAACGGCCTCGATTGATGCTTGATGATAGATGATGAAGATGAGTGGCGTTGATGATGGTCGATGGACGGTGGTGATGTGATGAGCTTCAATGAGGACGAGCAGCCAATTAATCGAGGAAGAAGGGGATAGTTGAGGGGGTCTGATCTTTTGGTTTTGGGTGGGATTTATTTTCATTTTCTTTTCCTTTTATTTATTTATTTTCTTTTCCTTTTCCTTTTTATTTTATTTCTCTGTTTCTTATTTCTTTTCTTAACTTATTTTTCCTTTCTTAATTTCTATTTTCCTTTTCCTAGTTTACTTATTTTATTTTCCTTCTTTTATTATTTTCTTAGCTTAGTTTAAATACCCATTTTTGGGGATAATTAGAAACCAACTATTATTCTATTTTTCTTATTTTAGCTTAGCTTAGTTTTTCTCTCTCTTAGGTTGAGAGCTTCTCTCTCTAGATTAGGCTATTTTAGGAGTAGTTTTAGAGAGAGAAAGTGAGAGATTTCAATGGTGATTGAGATATTGAAGATGCAAGTGTGACAATTGTGTTTGAGATTTTCTCTATTATCAATGAGCATTTCTTAACTCTATCTCATTTAATTGCTTTGTTTAATTTGATGTTTGTTTGGTTTGATTTTGTTATTTGATGTTTGATTAGAGTAATTGTTCTTGGTATTTTGTTCTCTATAGTTGATAGTAGATTTGATCATGTTTCTTGAGTAGTTTACTTGCTAGGGTTTGGGTAAACATGTGTGATTGACGGATTGAGATTGATTTGGGAATTTGAGTAGTTCTTGTATTGTGATTAAATTGATTGATAGAGGTTTGCATGTTGCATAAGTTTGATTGGAGTAGCTAACCATGATTACTAGCATTGATTGCATGATTGAATTGATTGACATGACCACTTGATATCGATTTGATCATAATTAGTTGAGTATTTGATTATGTTTCTTCATATTGTTTAGCACTAGAGAAATCTATGTTAGAGAGTGTGAGGATGATTAGTTGAATGCCCCTAATTGCTCCTACTATTTGTCTTTGCATTGCTTGGATTGCTTGACTCCCTAATTACCTTGGTTATCATGAATGCATGTTGATCCCCATTCCCTAGCGTTTCAAATGTTTGGTTCTTGATTTAGGAAGTATAATAGAGTTAACTTTCACCTTGGACTTTGACCTAGCTTAGGCGTTAATTAGAAATACTTGAACATAACCGTTCCTAGTGGTTCGACCCTTGACTTAACTCTATACTTGTATTTAGGTAGTTGAGTGATTATAAATTTGTTTGACCGTAGGGAGGATTAGTTCAACGACATAGTTTTTCCCACGTCAGTTATACATTGTGAATTTCGTATGACGTGCACTATTTTATATTGCAAGTATTATTTGTGCTCTAATTATGCAAGGTGCTCTTAGAGGCAAAGGTATATGATTGGTGTAATGATTAATTTATTACTCATTCAGTCATTTATGATTATGCAAGCAGGATGAGTAAAGGAAGAATTTAAGTCTTCTAAGACGAGGTTGAGGTTTTGGGGTGCCTTATGCACTCAAGGTGTTTATACACCGAGGTAGTAAAGGAATAAATAATAAATGTTGCTTGCCACTAATAAATCAAGAATTGAAATTGAAAAGTTGTTTTACTTGATTGAATTGATATTGGATTGATTGAATTGTTATGCATATGAGTCATCACCAAGTCTAAACCTGTAAATCACGTAAAGTGGAAGATGGATGAGCAATAAAACTCTGGATTGGTGCACTTCTGGAGTAATGCAATCAGGGGTTGGGGTACATGGGGTATTAGCCGTGTACTTTTCTCGAGGCCGTCTGATCTACGAGTCTCTTGTTTCAAATATTTTTCAAAACTAGGAGTTAGGTGAGATCTCATACAAACTACGGTCACGGAGTCGCGCCCGTGGTCGTTGGATGTTTATTGATGTTTCCGAAAGGAGGCATGGGGTTTTTCTTTTATTGATGTTCCAAATGGAGCATGGGTTGGACAACCTTGTCTATTGCGTAATCCAATGAATAAAAATAATGATTTACCTAATATTAATTAATGGAGTCTTAGTAATATAAATAGTTGAGTCGTGTGTTGAGTCTATAATTTAATGATGCATGATGATTGATTATTAGTAGCATGTTATGGATTTCTTAATTTATTTTGCAGCTTGTATGTACTCAGCTTTGCTGATTGCGTGCTTTGTGTTTTTTTTGGTCATGGCCTTCGCCTTTCAATAACCCTGTGACGATCCAATTTTTACACTTGTAATATTAGGGAGCAGAATTACCACAGGTTCTTACACATGCAACATTCATCAGGGTTGTGGGATCTTGAGTAGAGAGTTGGTTGTTTGCATTTTATTTCCTTTGCAAGTTTGAATTCATTTTAATTCGATTTTATTCGACACTATTTCTTTTGGGTTTGAATTTATTAGAACACTGAATTTAATCACTTACTACTTTTATTGGGTTTTGAATAAGGGCCTTAATGGTTCCAAGTTGTATGACTTAATTTGGTTTCATTCGTTGGTTTTGAAACTTATTTATAACCGATTTAGTTTTCCGCTGCTATTTTCTGATGAAGCCTTAACGTTTGAACACGTGGCGGTAGCACGCCAGTAATTCTCTTGAATATTGTTTAGGGTCCTCACAGGTTTAAAGAGAGAATTATTGGGGTGTTACACTTGACTACCAAAAGAAAACCCTTCCCATAACAATATAATACAGTTCTTGCGGAAAATTAAGTACGGTGTTCAATCATACAATCTTGATAGCTCACATATAATATTTCACATATTGCATCCTTTCATCAATAAACATTTAGTCATACAACATGCTTGAACACCTCATAAAAAAAATATGCACATAGGGAAGAAATTGAATTCTAGCCTATATGCCTTTTCTTCTCCTACCCAAGCTCACCAACATGCTAATAAAAGCTTTTAACACATAATTCTTACCTCAATCCTTGCTTTCCTGCAAAAAGCACAAAGTAAAAATATTTTTGACTCCTCTTTTTAAAATAAAATTTAAAAATAAGCTTCGAAAAAAGGCCAAAATATTCGGCCATCACAAAAAAAAATTCGGACATACCATAAAAATTTCGGATGTCCAAACTAAAAATTTTGGACCTCATAAAAAAAATAAATAAATATTTTTGTCCTCTTAAAATCAAAATAAAATAAAATAACTCGCTTTTAAAACTATTATTCTATTAAATAAGTACTTGGCCAAGTTTTAAAATAAAACACTTTAAAACACGTTTTTGGCTTTAGTGGTAATAAAAATCTCCCCTAAGCTCCCAGATACCACTTTGTAACACCTTAGAAATTCCTTTCCTTTAAAAATACCTACTTTACTCTTTTAAAATACGATTAGGAATATCTAAGACATTACCGCCACCGTGAAAACGGCTAAGGCAATCATCAAAGATACACAGCGGAAGACTTAGAATTACAATCCGTTCAAAACAAGTCAACTTAAAGACAACCAAACGTAAGTAAAGTTTAAAACCAAAACAAACGAAATCAAATAAAATCAAACTACAACTTGGAACCGTTAAAAGGCACTTATTCAATACCGTTCCAAAACAAACCTTTGCGTTAGTCCACACAAAATGTATCATAAATAAAAAAAATGCATTAAACACATCTTAAACTAGCATGATTCACTCTTCACTCATGCCCCGTCATGAATATGCTTTAACCTGAAAAATTTATCTCTACTTGTCCCCACTACTCTCCATTAAAAATGGGTCATCATAGGGCCAAGATAAAGACATGGCCAAACACACAAACACACACAATCAGCAAAGCTGAGTACATAAGCGTAATTAAACACACTAACATGCTTTTACCTACCAACACACACTTACCTCAATGTACCTGTTTACAAGCACACACAACAATCAACAAGACACTTTAACTAGACACTAAATAATTCATTTAGCGTTGATTACGCATCGAACGGTTTTCCTCCTATACCTCCCCCAAATAAATTAAGGTTAACTGACACGGGAGCTAACCGTGCCAGCGACAAAACCACTCAAAGGTGGCGGAATTCCTGCGCATAATAATAAATAAAAAGGAATATACAGCGTCCTGTACTCCATTGGAAGTTATGGTTAAATATAAAACCCCATAACTCCCCCCATTGTTCATACTCAAGGTATATACGTTCCAAGAGTTTTGGTGCGTAATCTCTTTCACTTTACGTTATTTACATGTTATTGGACTTGGTGATGACTCTCAAAGCATAATAAATCAATCAACAATAATTGTTCAATCAACCAAACATACCAATTTCATTCTTGAATAATTAGTGACCACACATTGTTTCGGGGTTTATTGTGATTCCCTCGGATACTGGTCACGCTCTGCTGACAATGAGACTTGGACACCTGCAAAACAACGAATATTCCGGTGATCGGAATATTCGCCTCCGACGATCAAGTTAGTGATCGGAACCGGAAAAGGCTAGAGAGAGAAAGTAGAGAGAAGTTGGAGCTTTTTGTGCTCTATATTATGTTATGTCATAAGCCACCCCTCCCATCATAAATGATTGGGGTATTTATAAGGGTGGGAACATGTGCCCCTCTAGGGTTTATGCCATAGAATTTCGTGACATGATTGGCTGCACAATCAGAGGTCGCCACGTGTCATGGGGGGCGCCGTTTTACGGCTTTCAAGGGTTTCTCGGGATTTGGGCTTGATGTAATCAGGGCCTTTTTCTCTTTCTGATGTTGTATTTGGGTATTTAAAGATGGTTGACATGTGTCACCCTGTCAGGTGGACACGTGTCACACCCTCATAGGGCCACGTGTCGCCTTCTTACTGGGCCACGTGTCACCATGAGATTGGGCCACGTAGCTGGGGTATTTTTACCCTAAACATTTGCCCCTCAGAGGGGGTGGCTCGTACACTTACTGGCCGCCTCCTCTGATCTTGCGTTCTGGACGTCCTGGTACTCTGGGTTGGGTTTACCTCCCACCTGCCCTGGACGTCCATATACTTTGGACTTAAGGCTCTTTTTGCTACCTGGACGTCCATATATTTTGGTCTGGACGTCCTTGTAGTCTGGAGTGAGCTTGTCTTCTTGCTCATTTGGACGTCCATACTTTGTACTGGACGTTCTCGTATTCTGAGAGAGGCTTAATCCCTGGTTCATTTGGACGTCCACACACTTTGGACTGGACGTCCTCATACCTTGGGAGGAGCTTATCTCCTAGCTTATCGGGACGTCCACATATTTTGGACTGGACGTTCTCATACTTTGGGAGGAGCGTATCTCCTAACTACCCAGAGCGGCCACAGCAATGGGGCTGGACGTTCTGATACTCTGGGAGGAGCTTATCTCCTAAAGAGCGGCCACATATTTTTGAGATGGATTGGGATTCTATAATTTCAGGCGTACTCTCTGGCTCTTTAATCATGCTGCGTACGTCTGAACTTTTCCCTTTGGACTAAACGTCTGAGAACTGGGCGGACGCATTTTACTCTTAGATATTCTCAAGGTTTGGAGACTAAGTGTTGAAGGTGTAAAACTCTTGAATTTGTCACTTAACTCATCTCAACTTACTTTGACGTGCCGTCAATTGTCCGTCTGATTTTTTCACAAGTTAACAGAACCCTAACGTCGTTCTGTCCCTTTCTTCGAGTAATTTCTCAAGAAATTACCGTTTGAATGTTTAGGCGGGAAAGATGGTTTTACTATTTTGCCCCCATGAGTTCATTCTATAAATATGGGAAGTGAATTCTCATTTTCACACTTTACCCAATTGCGAATTCTAGAGAGAAGTCAGAGCATTCTAGTGAGAGAAAGTGATTTTTTCTTTAATCTTCAAGAGCGCCGCCGTGAGTTTGAGTTTTCCGGGCATTTTTGAGTTTTCCGGTCAATCTTCAAGAACTTCACCACCACCTTCAGAATTTTCAGAACGTACAATGGTAGGCCGTCTACATCTTTCTCTTTTTCTTTTACTTGTTTTCTTTTTCTTTACTTCAATTCTGGATCCATACTCGGCTTCGTCCGACTCTCCTCATGAGGCTGGCCGTTCGCCTGGGACTGAGGAGTCTAGAGTGGACGGAGAAGAGTTGTCTCCTCCTTGGAAAGAGTCTATGTCTGATGCATACATACTCACCCCCACTTATTCTTCTCTGTCCCAACAGGCAATGGCAAGAACTATGCGTACACGCGAGCGTCATGCGGCCAGGAACCCAGACGGCAGTCTGGTTCACCCTAGGGTCCCCTATGACCCTAGCAACCCAAGTACAATGGAGGTGGAGACTACCTCCACCACCCAAACTACGACCGCCTCCACTGGCTCTCATCACTTGGCCGTGGAGGTCACTTCTTCCTTCGAGGAACGCCTACAAGCTGAAGGCGCCTCGCCCACTCTTGCTCCGGAACTTAGGTTCCCACACTTCGCCAGTTCAGTCATGGATGGGGCCGAACTGGTAGCCTGCAAAGACCATCTTACCGATCTTGGGGCAGACGATGCTGGTTCGTCCGTCCCCTCTTCCTCTCAAACTCTACTTCAACTGGGCGGGGCGGACAGACCTTTGACGGGAATCTCAATCAGGAAACCGTCCGACATGCCTATTCGCAACGTCCCTACTTCGGGAAATAAGGCGAACGCTGCCAAAGATAAGGGCAAGCGTCCGATGGTTGAGGAGGACGTTCCTTCTTCCATGGGCGTTCCTAGCTCGAGGGGCCGAAGCTCGGCTGAAGCAGCAGATTTGGACAGGGTGCTGTCTTCGGAATTTGGGAGTGCTCCTTCTCACCAAGTGGAAGAAGAAGAAGTTGAGAAAGAGGCCGTGGGTGAGACGGCCGAAGGTGAGGTGGCGGTCGAAGAAAACGTCGCCAACATCGACAACTTCAGGGATCCGTACACCTGTACGGTTGGGGAGACGGCCCCGAAGTTCTTAAAAAAGGACTTTGAGAAGTACAAGGAGTCCCTCCATTTGGGGGAGGGATTCGAAATAGAATTGCCTAGGAAAGCCATTGCTGTGGCTACCTGGGATGAGGAGAAGCCGCGCAAACGGGCGTTTTGCGTTTACAGGGCCGCCTTGGATGTAGGCCTTCGCTTCCCTCTTCATCCATTTGTCCGGACAGTTCTGGACGAATACGACATTGGCCTTTTCCAACTGACGCCAAACAGTTGGTTAAATATTTTTGGGTACTTAGTGACGTGCATCTGCAAGGGTTTCACGCCAGACTTTGCGGTCTTCTGTGAGATGCACTCACTCACTCGGCTGGAGAAGGATGTGGATGGTTGGCTCGTCTTGAGTGCGACCAGGGATTACATGGTCGTGGTCGACCGTGTCAACAAATGGAGGGACTGGAAGCACCGATTCTACAGCATCACAACCCAAGATGCGGAGTTCAACCTCCGCATGAACAAGTGCCGTCCGGATCCCATTCAGCTTGGACGCGGGGACCATAAACCTGACAAGCCGCCCATCCATCCAAGCCACGAGCACCAGCTTGAATATTTCAAGGTCAACCGAGTCAAGCGGGGTAACAAAACCGAACGTGTCCCTAGCCATTGGGTTCCTCTTGCCAATTGGCTTAGGGACACTACTTTCATGTCTGCGTACGGCCTGTACCAGAACATGCCCCAAGGTGGACACTTAGATATATAAACTTTTTGTACGCACGTAGAGTTTTTAGAAAAATATTCTAACACTTTTGCTTTTTTCTCTTTCCAGTGGAGGCGTACGCTATGCTTGACTCGGCCCAGAAAGGGGAGGTGGAGATGTCCGAGGTGGACTTGGCTCGATACAAAGCTCATTTTAAGATGTACGAGCAACTCAAGGAGGTAAACACTTAGTTTAGTTTTGGAGTTTCTCTTTCCCCATTGTCCGTTCTGCTATATTGGGAGGAGCCTTCTTCCCGAGTTTTCACGAACGCATTTCGTCCGTTCTGGCATGCTGGAAGGGAGCTCCTTCCCCAATTTACACGGACGCTGACACATTCCTTATCTTGAAAAAATTTTCTAACTTTGATTGTGTTTTTTCAGTCCTCTACTCCGAAGGCGAGAAGGAAGCAGCCGGCCACATCCACTCCTGATGCGAACGCATCTAAAAGGAGGAAGACGGTTGCGACCAAGACGCCCTCAAAATCCGCGGCCAAGGCGAAGTCGCAGACTGCTACGACGCAGTCTCAAGGAGTACAGCCCCGGCTGACACAAAGCGGGGTCTCCAAGC
The DNA here is from genome assembly GCF_948465745.1 of Chenopodium album. Lineage (NCBI taxonomy): Eukaryota > Viridiplantae > Streptophyta > Magnoliopsida > Caryophyllales > Amaranthaceae > Chenopodium > Chenopodium album. The sequence continues at coordinate 22,766,110 of NC_137857.1, read as the reverse complement.
CCGTGGCACCTGTTGCTAATCAGGTCCACGATGCGTCCGTCCCTTTGGACGGTGGGGATAAGTCAACCCCAGAAAAAATGACCGGCTCCCTCTCAATTCCGGGAATCGAGATAGTCAAAAAATCTGACTGGCTACATGTCAGTCAGTCGGCCAGTGATGCTGATGCTGGTCGTACAGGAAACGAGGGGGAGGCCTCTTTGCCGCCTCCTCCCATAGCTCTCTCTCCTCCAAGCTTCTCCACTGGTTAGCCTGTTTACTTTATTCTTGTACGTTTAGATTTGTACTTGTAAATTTTAACTAACTCTTTTTGAATGGCCGTATGCAGAAATCTCAGAGGAGTTGCAGATGAGACTGCCCGACCAGTCACTGACTGGTGCGGACAGAAAAGCGATGCGCGAGGCCATGGTCCGCGCAGTTCCTCAAGCGCAGCGTGACAAGCTGCGGGGAATAAATGAGGGCTTCCTCGGCCCTATGCTCAACTGTAGTGCTAAGGTACGCCTCCTTTTCTCTATAATTTTTCTTTCCAACACTTAGCTAATTTTCATATATTTGACTAAATTTTCTTCTTTTGTCCGCAACTCTTCCTCCGCCTGAACGCCTTCCTAGACTGGAAGGACAAGGAAAACGAGCGGCTGAAGCAAGCTTGGCTCGAAATCAGGAAGGCCGAGGATGCAGTGACGGGGACGGCCGCCGTCCAACGGGTGCACCTGGAGACCCAAATAACCGCGCTGGCCGACAAGGCGGCGCGGCAAACTGAAGACCTGGTCAAACTGGGCAAGGCGCTCGAAGAGGAGTCCTTGGCCAGGGATGCCATGCGGGTTGAGAGGGACGAGGCCGTCCTGGAGAAGGAAAAATGGAGGCTGGGCTTCGAGGCGTCTGAGGCCTTGAAGAGTGAGTTGAAGTTGGCCCAGGCCAACCTTAAGTCTGCTTTGGACGAAGCGGACGCGCTGAAGGTCGAGGCAGAGACCTTGAAGAAGTCCGTTGCGGACTATGAGGAGCAACTAAAGACTCCTCGACCACCCAGCGCTGAAGAAATTGTCCGCATTGAGCAGAACGCCGAAGATCGTCTTAAGGCATACTTCTTCGATGCCTTTGACCTGATGGTGGACGAGGGTGAGGCCGCCTATTATGAAGAACGCTTCAAGAAGCGGCTGAACTATGTCTGCCTCAGGGAAGAGGCAAAGAGGGCCGGCCAGCCTCCTCCCGAGCTAGTAGTTACTTCTCCTGAGTACGGAGAGGACGAGGAAGAAGAAGATGAGGAGGAGGAGGCGGACGACAAGGCTGCCCCGGTCGCGGACGCCAAAAGTGCATAGGAGCCTGCCAAAGATAATACGGCTAAGTAGAGCTCAGGTCCTCCAGCAGCCGTCTGCTCAACTTTCCAGCATTCTTTCTCTTTTCAGCTTTACTTGGTTTTTGTTGTAACTTTTCTTTTTTTTGTTCTTATTTTGAGGCCGCCTGTTTGAGCGGTTTTGTACACATTTCAGCCGCCTTTGTGCGGTCTAATTAATGAAAAATTTGTCCGCCTTCTGAGCAGTTCTTTCACCTCTGTTTCATACTTTGCAATTTTTGCATACTTAGAATTTTTGCAATTTCGTGCTTTTTGAATGTTTTTTGTACGTCTAAATATTATGCTTTTTCGTACGTTCCTAGGGGTATGCCCCTTTATTCGGTGTTCACCTAGTCCATTCTCTAAGTGGTTTGATTAACTTGGTAGTTTTTATGCCTTAAAGGGTATGACGACTAGCAAGTTAATCAAATCATAGTAATGATTGCCCTTGGACCAGGTGAAGCACCGAATCAACTTAATCGGCCGTTCGGCTATCTTTGTACGAGTAGTCCGTTGAATCTATCGCTCGGACGTACCCTAGAAATCCCAAGTATTATCTCAACTTAGAGATTCTTGGCTCAGCCGGGCTAAACGCCTAGGTATGCCCTTGCCCTATTTGTAAAGGACACTTGCTTTCTACACAAGTTCAGAATACCTTGCCTCAATCGTCCGCCTTGAATGGGGCGGACGCATTTTTTTTTTTTATGTCTGGCCGAATTTCTATGTTGGGAGCAATCTTGCTTCCTTTTCACCTCGGCCACTCAGAAAGGCTGATCAGCCGTGTTGCTATATTGGAAGCAACTTAGTAAATCATTTCATTCGGCCTTTAATCACAAATCTTGATATGCAAATAAATACAAGTAAAACAGTAAATAGTTCAACAATGCCTGACTTTTCATTAATATTGTCAAAAGTACATTGTTGTGGCCGTATGGCTTTAATTACAAGGCTCGGTCAGTAGACCTAGCCTTTTGGCTAAGTACTTAAAGAAATAAAAACTTAAACATGATATTTCTTCAAATTGTCAGTGTTCCATGTCTGTGGGATCTGACGGCCATCAATTGCCTCAAGGCGATATGTGCCGTCACGGACTTCTTCCCTGATTCGTTACGGCCCCTCCCAGTTTGGGGTCAACTTGCCGTCCTCATTGGCACGGCCAACAGCTTCCATTTTCCTCAACACTAGATCCCCCATTTTGAGCGGCCGCTTAGACACTCGGCGATTATATGCCCTTGTCATCCTTAAGCGATAAATCTCATGTTTAAGCGCCTCATTGCCCTTAGCTTCTGGAAGAAAGTCTAGAGCGGTCTTCATGGCCTCCCAATTGGCCGATTCATCATAGAGCATTACCCGTAAAGTGGGCTCGTACATTTCAATTGGGAGTACAGCCTCAGCTCCATAGACCAGAAAGAATGGAGTCTCCCCTGTAGAACTCTTTGCTGTTGTCCGTATGGACCATAGCACATTAACCAACTCGTCCGCCCATAGGCCGCCTGCCTTTTCAAGCTTGAACTTGATCCCATTTGAAATCAACTTATTATAGGCCTCAACTTGGCCATTGGCTTGTGGTCGGCCGACTGAGGCAAAACAATGAGTTATGCCTTGATCCCCCAACCAGTCTTTGAGCTCACGCGTCTCAAACTGAGGTCCATTGTCGAACACCATTGACTGAGGTACCCCATACCGAGTGATTATGCTCTTCCAAATGAAGGCTGACACATTCGTCCATTTGATGCCCCGGACGGCCTCAGCTTCAACCCATTTAGTGAAGTAGTCTACTGCCACTAGTACATATCGTCTCTGGCCGGATGCAGGAGTATACGGCCCCAAAATGTCCATGCCCCTTTTAGCAGAAGGAAGCGGACTACTGATGGCTGATAGACTATTTGCTGGACGATGAATAAGGGTTGAAAATCTCTGGCACTTGTCACATTTTTTACCATTTTCATGGCATCCGAATTCAAGCTCGGCCAATAATAACCCAAATGAGTCGCTTTTTCAGCTAAGGCTCATCCTCCAATATGTGAGCCACAATGTCCCTGGTGAAGGTCGTCCAACACATCATGCCCTCTTTCAGGGGTTATACACTTAAGGTAAGGCTTCACAAAGGCTTTTTTGAATAACTCCCCATCCTTCATCTCAAACCAGGCCGCTCTCCTCTTCATTAGCCAACTCTCTTTTGGATCGTCCGGAAGTATTCCAACCCTTAAATAGGAAATAATTCCGTCCATCCAGGTTGAACTTCTATCTATTATCTGAACGAGCTCGGCATCAATACTCCTTTTCTCCTTTACTTCCCAAAACACTGACCTTGGAGTATCACATGATGCCGAGGAAGCCAATTTGGAGAGCGCGTCCGCTTGATGATTTTCTGAACGAGGAACTTGTTTGAGAGAGAAATGTTCTAGGCCCTCGGCCTCATCCTTTACTAGCTGCATGTACTTCATCATGGCCGACTCCCTAGCTTCGAAGCCACCATTGACTTGGTGAACTATTAGCCGGGAGTCCGAGCATACTTCAACTTTGGTTGCCCCGGCCGCTTTACACATCCTCAGGCCGGCCAACAATGCTTCATACTCAGCTTCATTGTTTGACGCTTGGAACTGAAATCTCAATGCGTACTCATACTTGTCTCCCTCAGGAGATTCACATATAATACCAGCGCCACACCCGGTCGCTGTTGCACTACCATCCACAAACACCTTCCAGACTTGGTCCCCGGCCGGCTGAAGATCAGGCCGCGTCATTTCAGCCAAAAAATCCGCAAAAGCTTGCACCTTGATTGCCTTCCTTGGTTCAAACACAAGGTCAAAACCTCTGAGCTCCAAGGCCCACTTGAGCATGCGGCCACTTGCCTCTAATGTTGAGAAAGGCTTCTTCAAGGGTTGGTCTGTATATACCACAATTGAATGTGCCAAAAAGTATGGCCGCAGCTTCTTTGATGCCATGTACAAGGCTAGGCCAAATTTTTCAATTGGGGGGTACTTAAGCTCAGCATTATGAAGTACGTGGCTGATAAAATACATTGGGACCTGATGGCCGTCCCTCTCAGCAAGAAGGACGGTACTTAGAGAATGCTCAGAGATGGCAAGATAGATATATAGCTTCTCATTCCTGAGCGGACTGACGAGGCGAGGCATTGTATGCAAGTGACTTTTCAACTGTACGAATGCTTCCTCGGCCTCCTCTGTCCACTCGAACATGGCTTTCTTCTTGATAGTTTGAAAAAAGTAACGGCACTTATCCCCTGACCTTGACAAAAATCTTCCAAGGGCTGCTAAACAGCCGGTCAGTCTTTGGACCTCTTTAATTGTTCTAGGAGACTTCATGTCATGGACGGCTTGAATTTTTTCAGGGTTGGCCTCAATTCCACGTTGATCAATCAAAAATCCGAGAAACTTGTCGTACTTAACACCAAATACACACTTCCTTGGATTTAACATCATCTTATGCCGCCTGAGTTCGGTGAACGTTTCTCGTAGATCCTTGAGATGGGAGGCCGGCTCTTTTGACTTGACAATCATGTCATCAATGTATGCCTCCATGTTCCGGCCGAGCTGGTCTCTAAAGACTATATTAACAAGCCTCTGAAATGTAGCAGGGGCGCTCTTGAGGCCGAATGGCATAACTTTGTAACAGTACAACCCCTGCTCGGTCACAAACGCTGTTTTCTCTTGATCTTCTTCCCACAAAGGAATTTGGTGGAATCCGGAGTATGCGTCCATGAAACTCATTAGGGCGTGTCCGGCCGTAGAGTCAACCAAACGGTCAATCTTAGGCAAGGGGAAGCTATCCTTAGGACACTCCTTGTTCAAGTCCGTGTAATCCACGCACATTCTCCAAGTCCCATTTGGCTTCTTCACAAGAACTACATTGGCCACCCAATCTGGGTAGAAGCATTGCCGAATGAAACCGGCGTCCGGCAGCTTTTTCACCTCTGATGCGGCCGTCTGATTCCTCTCTTCTCCGTGATTCCTCTTCTTCTGGCGGACAGGCTTTATCAGAGGGTTCACGGCCAACTTGTGCACGGCCAGATCAGGACTTATTCCTGGCATTTCACCAACTTCAAATGCAAACACATTTTTGAATTCACTTAACAGCTGAACTAACTCATCCCCAAGCAATCCCAAGGCTATAGTGCCAACAATAACTGTCCGTTCTGGGTGATTGGAGTCAAGCACTATATCCTGGTGGCTGCCGGCCGGCTGGGGCCTCAACTCATCTGGCCGGCCGGCAGTCATTAATTGCTAGGCTTCTTCTGCCCTGGCCGCCTTACGCTTCTGGCCGACCTGGTATGCTGGGAGTGAGGTTCCTTCTTCTTTAGGCTCGGACAATTTTGGGCCGCGCGCTGTTGGCTTCAAGGCCAGCTGATTACATTCCTTAGCCATTTTCTGACTTCCTTGAATTGTTCCAATTTTTCCATCCGACCTTTCAAACTTCAGCAACATTAAGTGTGGCACTATGACCGCCTTGGCTGCATTTAGAGTGGGGCGGCCAAGGATGACATTGTACCCGGTCAACTCTTTGATCACAAGGAAGCGGACGACCATATCTCTTCCCTCTCCCTTCTGTCCGAAACGTATGGGAAGGTCAATCCGTCCGACCGGATGAATGATATTCCCCCCAAATCCTACTAAGGGGTGAGTGATATCCTGGAGAGCATCTTCTGGGAAACTTAAGTTCCTTAGGGCAGACAGGCTGATGATATCGGCCGAACTCCCTGTATCAATCAATATCCGTCCTACCTTCAAATTTGCTATCTTCATGACAAAGACCATGGGATCATTGTGCAAAGCCCTGACCTCTCCACGGTCAGCCTCACTTATGATCACTTCAGGAAATGGCTCGGCCTTAACGGCGTCCGTTTGCATCACATTTGACAAATTTCGAGCGTCCTGCTTGATTCCTTTCATGGTAGGGCCGCCTGAAATAAAGCCTCCTGATATCACGGCCACAAAACCTGAATCTGTGCTATTCCCATCATCTTCCTTGTCATTTTTCTTATCACTTTGTTGCTTTTTCTCGGACGTGTTGTCTGTCCGTTTGAAGGTGAATTTGGACTTGGTCACATAGGGTTTCAGCAGACCCTTGTCGGCCAACTTATCCAACAGCCTCTTCAGATTGATACACTCGTTCGTGTCATGACCTACATCCTTGTGGTAATGACAATACTTGTTCTTGTTTCTGTACTGGGCCGAGCCTCTCATAGGCTGAGGCTTCTCAAACTCAAACTTGTCTTTTATCTCCATCAAAATGGAGTAGTCATACTTGTTGAACTCATACTGAGGCTCGTACGTCTTTCTTTTCTTTGACTTGGGTTGCTTGTCATCGGCCACCCAGATTTCTTTTCTTTTGTTTCCTTCTCTCTTTCGGCCGGCCGAGTCTTGCTGAGAAGATTGGTTTTTCTCAGCCCCCTTGGCCGGCTGTTCTGATTTGGTGAGCGAATAAAAGTCCGCGGCCTCAATATAGGCTTCGGCTTCCCGCAATACACCTGCGTATGACCGAATCTTTTTTCTTACCAAATCGAACTTAAAACCATTATGCCTTAATCCCCGGAGAAATTCTGAGTATACCATTTTGTCCGGAAGATTATGAATTTGGGCTTTTTCTTGGTTAAATCTTTGGACGTACGAACGTAGTCCTTCATAATTTCCTTGGACAATTGTAGCCAAGTTGAGACTTGTCTTTCTTGGTGGGATGTTGTATGAGAAGTTTCCCAAAAACAACAAACTGAGGGTCGTAAAACAATTGATGCATCCGGCTGGAAGGTTGTTAAACCAATCCTGGGCCACCCCTTTGAGAGTGGACGGGAAACATCTACACCATGTAGCATCATCTACACTTTGCAAGTACATCAAGTTCCTGTACGAGGTAATGTGCTCTTCTGGGTTGCCCGCACCATCATAGGCACCCACTAGTACACTATTCACCTTTGCTGGTTGAGGGGACGCTAGTATGTCTTGCGAAAACGGAGGCGGCTTATCTCCCAAATTCAACAAACGCATTTGCCAATCAATGGGCTGAGGCTGAGCGGACGTTCCAGCCAGGTAGGGAGCCTGGCCGAACATCTGACCATACGGCCCATATTGCCCAAAGACTTAGGGAGTTGGCTGTATCAACCCATTGAGTACTTGAGGGGGTTGATATTGTGATGGCTGAAGTAATAGTATGAGCAGCTTGGCTTCTGCTGGAAACGGCCGTGTTGGTGTATTGAGAGAAAGATTGGTTGGAGACTTCATCCGGCATGGTTGGGGTAGAGGCCGTGTCAGAGTATGCGGCCCTCTCCCTTTGCTTGTGCCGAATGTAATCCCTTGCGTCCTTAAAACGCTGTGACGACTCAGTCTCCACTCTTTTCGGCTGTCTGCCCCTCCCCCCAGCCGACTGTGTTTTCGTCAGCAGGCTAGAGAAGTTGGTCCGTGGGACTCGGGGAGACCTTCCGTGCGGACGACGGAATGGGGTGTTACCAGCATCAGTTGAATTGGTCTTGTTGTTGGCTTTCTTGGAAGTACCTCCTCCCCCCTTTTGCTGGGTAGCAGCCAACTCTTTGCGGAGCTTAGTCAGCTCGGCCATTAGGGTAGCTGGGGTAACAGGAGGTTGTTCGGCCTCTTCAAATGAGGCAGTCAAAGGATTGCTTGAATGTATGGTAGTACGTATGTCTTCTACATATCCGTCCTCACCTGGACGAGGACCAGTATTAGGTGTCTGACCATCTATTGCCATAACGGACGAGTATCCCCACAGACGGCGCCAAATGTTTCGGGGTTTTTTGTGATTCCCTCGGATACTGGTCACGCTCTGTTGATAATGAGACTTGGACACCTGCAAAACAACGAATATTCCGGTGATCGGAATATTCGCCTCCGACGATCAAGTTAGTGATCGGAACCGGAAAAGGCTAGAGAGAGAAAGTAGAGAGAAGTTGGAGCTTTTTGTGCTCTATATTTATGTTATGTCATAATCGACCCCTCCCATCATAAATGATTGGGGTATTTATAGGGGTGGGAAAATGTGCCCCTCTAGGGTTTATGCCCTAGAATTTCGTGACATGATTGGCTGCGCAATCAGAGGTCGCCACGTGTCATGGGGGGCGCCGTTTTACGGCTTTCAAGGGTTTCTCGGGATTTGGGCCTGATGTAATCAGGGCCTTTTTCTCTTTCTGATGTTGTATTTGGGTATTTAAAGATGGCTGACATGTGTCACCCTGTCAGGTAGACACGTGTCACACCCTCATAGGGCCACGTGTCGCCTTCTTACTGGGCCACGTGTCACCATGAGATTGGGCCACGTACCTGGGGTATTTTTACCCTAAACACATATTAATTAATGTTGAACCCTTTTTAATTCTACCTCAGTGTCAAAGACACCTTAAACGCATAAAGCGCCAAAAATCCTATCCCTCGGTGTTAAAAACACCTTAAGTGCACAAAGGCACCAACATACTATTTATTCCTTGTGTACATAGACACGTATATAGCTCCTTCCTCATGCTTAAAGCATCAATAAAAATTATATGAACCATAATAAAATTCCTTTTCAATATTCCAAACATAATTAAATAATTAGTTTAATTGAACATGTTCTCTATCATGCCATAAATAAACATGTGGTTCATAAATAATATTCCAAACTATAAATTTCCATTCAATAATTCATCACAAGTAAATCATGCTTTTCAATTCAATCACGAATAACATCCAAATCACCAATTTCAAATCCAAACCTAGCATGATACTATTTTTAATTAATCAAACACATTTAGCATGCTACTACATCAACATAACTATGCTAAGTACGCGAACGTACCTCAATTAAGCCCATAAAGTGGCCGAAAATACTGCAACGATTCCCGAATCAAGTCTCCTACAATAAGGGACAATAATACTAAATTAATTACTCTTGTATACACAATTTCCAGCAACTTAAACTCAATTTAAACTATTTAGAATAATCTGAAAATTATTTAAAAACCCGTAATTAAACTCCTTTTTAATAAGTAATCACACCCTTTTGTTAAAATCACAATTATACTACTTTAAATAAAATTCCAGCATATTAAACTAATAAAAAACCACTTCAAAACTTCATCAAAATACATCTTTATACTTAATTATCCATAGAAAAATTAAATTATCTCTTACCCTTTAAACTCAAGGATAAAATTTTAAAAAAACTTCGTTAAAAACCAAAAAATGCCCGAAAATCATACTTAGAGGCTAAATTTGGCCTCGAAAGGGTGGTGATCACTACCATTGGTAGTGTGTCTTTCTTAAAACGTTGTTTCCACATGGAAAACACTACTTTTTTGTCAAAATCGGATGAGTTTAAAACCTGGTCGGAATTAAAACGGGATTAATATTAACGAACGGCAATCTAAAAATTAAAACACGAATTTATCTGTTCAAAATAATATGGAATTAAGTTAAACTAATTAGTAGTTATAATCACCAAAATTTCCAAAATATCATTACTATAAAAGCCCTAAATCAATTGTTCATAAAATCCCTAAAAATCAAGTCTTTAATAATTTTTAAACCCTAACTTATAATTTTATGAAATTTGAAAATAAAACACTTTATTATTTAAAATTTACAATTTTTAATCATCAAAACATAATTATGATACTAATCAAACATACTTTGAATAATTAAAACCAAAACCCATAAATAAAATCATCAAAATAGCTAGAATGAAAAGAGGAGAGAAAAGGGAAGAAAATAAGACTAACCTTTTTGTGTGGGAAATTTTTTGGGATAAATGGAGTATTTATAGTGTAGAGTAGGTTAGGGTAGGTTTGGGCTTCATAAAATAATGGATTTTAAATGATGAAATAGGTGGCCCAAAAGTAAAAATAGGATGATTGGGTTCATAAGAAAGATGGGCTACATTTGGATTAAATACTTGTTGACCCAAATATAAATACTTGTTTTATCTATAATCCAATAATTAAAATGGTTTGACCCAAAATATATTTTATATTTTAATAAATAATTTATAAAATACATTAAAAATACGGGGTATTACAGGGGTGTCTTATGCACTCAAGGTGTTTATACACTGAGGTGGTAAAAGAATAAATAACAAATGTTGTTTTGTCACTAATAAATCAAGAATTGAAATCGGAAACTTGCCTTGCTTGATTTGATTGTGTTTGGAATGTTTGTATTGTTATGCATATGAGTCATCACCAAGTTTAAACCTGTAAATAATGTGAAGTGCAAGATGGATGAGCAATAAAACTCTGGATTGGTGCACATCTGGAGTAATGACAATCAGGGGTTGGGGTACATGGGGTATTAGCCGTGTACTTTTCTCGAGTCTCTTATTTCAAATATTTTTTTAATACTAGGAGTTAGGTAAGATCTCATACTAACTACGGTCACGGAGTCGCGCCCGTGGTCGTTAGATGTTTATTGATGTTTTCGAAAGAAGGCATGGGGTTTTTCTTTATTGATGTTCCAAATGGAACATGGGTTGGACAACCTTGTCTATTGCTAAATCCAATGAATAAATTGAAATGAGTTAGCTACCGTTAACTAGTGAAGTCTTAATAAATTGGATAGTTGAGTCATGTGTGGAGTTTATTATTTAATGATGCATATGTGTGATTTTTAGTAGCATGTTAGGTATTTCTTAATTATTTCGCAGCTTGAATGTACTCAGCTTTGCTTATTGCGTGCTTTTGTGTGTATCCTTCTTTGGTCATGGCCTTCGCCTTTCAATGACCCTGTGACGATCCAATTTTTACACTTGTAATATTGGGGAGCAGAATGACCGCAGGTTCTTACACATGCAGCATTCATCAGGGTTGTGGGATCTTGAGTAGAGAGTTGGTTACTTGCATTTCATTTCCTTTGCAAATTTGAATTTATTTTAATTCGATTTTATTTGACACTAATTCTTTTGGGTTTGAATTTATTTGAACACTGAATTTAATCACTTACTATTTCTATTGGGTTTTGAATAAGGGCCTTAATGGTTCCAACTTGTAATACTTATTTTGATTTAATTCATCTGTTTTGAGGTTTATTTATAACTGTTTTGGTTTTCCGCTGCTAATTTATGAGATAGCCTTAATGTTTGAACACGTGGCGGTAGCACACTAGTAATTCTCTTGAATTTGTTCAGGTTATATACAGGTTTCTCACAGGTTTTTAAGAGAGAATTATTGGGGTGTTACATTCTCTGTTTTGCTTAGAAGCTCAAAAAAATGGGTCTTACTCTTTTATGTCAGTGGACATGAAATGTAGCCATCTATTATGGGGTTTACTTTGTCAAAGTTATAGAGGTTACCCGTTCAGTGTTATAAGGGTTACTCGGTTAGTGTCATATGGGTTAGTGTCTTGCTCTAGGAGTTACATACTTTGTTCTGTTACACGTAGTTATTCTATGAGAGTAGTTGTGCAAAAATCACAATATTAGCAGCAGTCGTTTGAAAAAAAAACAAAAAGGAAATAGTGTGTGGGTAACTATTGATTTTTTTAACAAAATGATAAAAATAATAAAAATAAATTAGTGGGATGGTAGTTATTTTTGTTCTTGTTTTTTTAAATAAAATTAATAAAATAAAATAAAATTAAAAAAAAAAAAAAAAAAAAAAAAAAAAAAAATAAAATAAAACTAAATGCATGAGAGTTGAGCATTGGGGTTTTGGAGCACTCTCATCAAAACGACTCTTAAATTATATATAGTATAAGATGTGTGTTTTATATGTAATATTTGAAAATAGAAATATTTAATAAGCTAAATTTTCGGAGATTGTATCGAAGACAAAAAATTAGGATACCCATGCAATAAATAGATTTTCTAAATAACAATAACCTTGTAAAAGATTTTTTTTTTAATTTTCTTTTCATTTTACCAAATATTTTTTAGAATTACTTTCACCCTTCATATCATATATGATCATCAAGGTTAACAATTTTCAAATTATTCTCTTGTGTTATTGAAAAATTGAAACAAAAATTTGTTCGTTTAATTTTTATTTTATTCATATAATAAATTTGTGATTTTGTTGAATATATATTACTCTTACACGATTTATTTGTTGATGAACAATAAAATTTGTTCAAAATCGAAAAAAAGGAGATATACCAACACAAGTCATCAAATTCAAAACTTCGTCATCCATGTAAGTTGATTAATTACGTCATTGTTCTTATTCGATTCAATTTAAGATTGAATAAAGTTTATATATAAAATTTGAGGTAAAATAGCTAATTATGATAAAATTGTGTATAGGAACTTTTTTTTTTATTTTTTGAAAACATGTCTGTAATAACTTAACTCAGTAGAAAATAATATTAATATGAAAATTATTGTTAATGATGTATTCTAATAAATTAGTGGTATAAGTTTATAAATTTCTGTTGTGAATATGATATTCACTACCATTATTCGTACTTTTATAGAATTAAAAATTTATAATTTAATACAAAGTATAAGTTATTTATTTAATGAGTCATAATGCATACCATTTGGGTGGTTATTAAGAATTGTCAAATTAATATGACAATTGATAATTGCACTTAATTATATTAGTAGAGTTAAATGTATATTTTATTTATTAATGTTCGACTTATACAGTGCAATTAAGTCTATAAACAATTTTTCATTTGTGTTTTTATTCATTTTTTTCAGCAGTTGGAAAGACATTAAAGTACAAAAGGTTAGGATGATAAAACATAGAGGTTGTTCATGTACAAAAGATGATTTCCTACCAGAATACTCCTTCAAAAGCTGGACTAATTATTTAAATGCTCTAAAGGAAATACCAACTAGACTAGTGGATCGTATTGTTGCTCGATCACAAGATCAAATAGAGATAAATGAAGTAAAGTCTCGAAGCCAAAATGAGATGAATAAGATTCTCACAGGGTGGGACCTTATATGGTTTGGTGTAGGCACTCTTATTGGGGCTGGAATTTTTGTGCTTACTGGACTTGAAGCTAAGGAACATGCTGGTCCAGCTGTCGTCTTGTCATATTTGATTGCTGGTGCATCTGCCATGCTTTCGGCATTGTGTTACACTGAGTTTGCAATTGAAATTCCCGTTGCAGGTAATTATTAGTAACAAAACTATTTGTTATGTTGTTGTAACTTTCTATATGAACTATTCCTGAAATTAGAAGAAAAAAAAACTAATATATAAGCTTAAATTTATTTATTATTATTTTTTTTTGAATAGAGCTTAGATTAGCATAGTCAAATGATTTACTAGGTCCAAATTGATAATTATTTAATTATTTAGATTAAAGTACTTTTAATTAAAAATTTATGGTTATATTTCCTTATTTTGTATATTATATCTTATAATTTGAACTTAACCTTCTTAGAAAAACTTGATTTAATTAGGAGTAAAAACAATAATTTTTTTAAAAAAGTACTATCGACTTCCAAATTTATTAAATCGGGATTAGCTAGGATATATAAAATAAAATAAAAAAATTCAACCACTAGTAGAAAAAAATGATATTTGTAACTGCCCCAAAATTGACTTTTTTGTAACTGGCATTGTTGGTTGTGAATGCCACCGTTACAATTAGTGAAACTTTTTCGTAACTGACTAATGTTAGTTACAAATAATGTACTATAAAAACTATGAAAAAATTTTGATGTATGGAAATTATAACCTTGGTGACAAAAGATAAATCATTTTGTGATTATCATGATAATTCTTCTATTTTTGAAGTATACCAATTATATCAAAACTTTATAACTCACAAGTACTGTCAAACTCTACTTTGCAATCTTATCCTCCTAACTTTACCACTACCTTGATATCGAGTGGTTCTAAGATCATCATACAGAACAAGAATATCCTTCTTCCCCTCCTCTCCCCCATCTTATTATACTACTTATCCCCTCCATCAGCAATCCTCAATCATCATTATTTTTAACTTAATTTCTTTTCTAGCTAGCTTGTATTTTTTAACTTAACAACACTTACCCACAAGGAATTCTAAAAAGTACTCAACTCGGTTCACTTGACCTAATACCTTGGTTCAAAGTAGTTAGAAAATTAGTTAGTTGGTTTATTTAAATTCTTGGGCCGGGAAGCAATTTACCGTATCCATCAATTAGCACCAGAAAAAGTAGAAAACATTTAGGTCAAGTCATGGGCATACTTGTGTAGTTACAAAATATATGATATACATAATAATAATAATAATAATAATAATAATAATAATAATAATAATAATAATAACAACAATAACAATAACAATAATATTAATAATAATAATAATAATGATAACAATAATAATAATAACAATAATTATAAATTATTATTATTGTTATTATTATTATTATTATTATTATTATTATTATTATTATTATATCTCAAAAACAAAAGTCATACAACCTACAACAAATTAGTGGGAAGCCGAGATACAATCTGGGCCCCCACTCCTCTAGCTATTGCAAATTATTATTATTATTATTATTATTATTATTATTGTTATTATTATTATTATTATTATTATTATTTATAAACAAAAGTCATACAACCCACAAAAATTAGTGGGTAGCCGAGATATAATCTGGGCCCCTACTCCTCTAGTTATAGAAAAACATATCCTAGTGAAAATATGAGCAAAAGCACGAGCCCCGATGTCCTGAGCCGTCAAGAACATCTGAACCCGCTTCAATAACGCAACAACCTCAGCTCCTTGTCTAATTCCCTAAGTGAAGAAAAGGAGAAGGAAGGAACTCATATCCAATTGAGCGACAACTAGAATCATACTTGACCCACTTCTGATGAGCCGCATCAACCACAACCCGTCCAGGAACAAAGTCAAATAGCCCAAATTCTGTCAAAGGAGAAGACCCTGTCAGATCAACGTAGACATCACAACCACTATCCCAGGAATAAGGTAATACATCTGCACGTCTAAGGGCCCCGTTGTTCCCTCTAGATAACCCAATGTCCACCTCTTTTCTGGCTAAAATCCCAGATCAATAACAAACATCAACAAGAGTATCCCGAACAACATTGTGTCGATATTTAATACCCGCCATACCAGCACACGATATCGCGTGATCATCGAAAATATTCGTAGTGAAAACCCTTGAGCAAGCAGTGCACGACGTCAAAACAGAGAATAAAGGCACCTAAGCGTTAACACAACACACCTCGATAAGTCTTTACATTCATTGTATAAGCCAATCATGAAATTGGTACTGCCCGAAGCTAAGCAGAGGTGTGATCTCCTTGCTGTGATTTCCACAATGCTGATTGATGAGGAGATAAAAAGAAGGTTGATTCCGTAGATGTAATAACCTTGGTGAAATATATATATATATATATATATATATATATATATATATATATATATATATATATATATATATATATATATATATATATATATATATATATATATATATATATGCAAATTTCTTCATGAGTTTAGGGGCAGCGACCTCACTAGAATTACTCAAAATGTCAGAGTCAAGCGTTCCATGAAACAAATGCAACGCATCCGCGAAGGCTTGACCATGGCCAGCTACATTAGCATGTGGAGAGCCGAGATACAATCTAGGCCCCCACTTCTCTAGTTATAGCAAACCCGATTCTGTTGAAGATGTGAACAGCTGCACAAGCACCTATATCATGAGTCCTTGCGAACGCCTTAACCCACTTTAGCAACGAAACAACATCATTTTCTAATTCCCCCAAGGAAAAAAAGGAGAAAGTAAGAAAATCGTAACCAATAGTCTTACAATGCGCCCCATACTTGTTCCGTTTGCGCTGTGCAGCAACCGACACAACACGACGAGGAACAAAGTCGGACAACTCTAATAATGTCAAAGGAGAAGATCCCGTCAAGTAAACACACACATCAAGGCCTTTATCCCAAGAGTAAAGGAACGTATTTGCAGCTCGTAGAGCCCCATTGTTGCCTCCAGTCAACCCAAAGGTTAACCTCCTTTCTCGCAGAAATCCCAGACTGAAAACAAATAGTAACAAGGGTGTTGCGAACAACATTATTCTGATTTTTAATACCTCCTATATCAGAACAAGACACTGCATGATCTTCAATTATAACCCCATCAAAAACCCTAGAGCAAGCGAAACACGGCGCCAAAATCGAGAACAATATGAAACCCCCAATGTGTAGTAAAGAACATAATGGTAAGCCTTACCATTCATATTCTGACCTAACCCCAATATTGGGACCGCTCGCAACCAGGCAGAAGAGTTATTTGACAAGGGAATAAACGTGTCGTCAATTGTCTATCCCTAGATCAAATACAATTTATACAACCTAAACAAACCTAATACGAGTATAAGGCAAGCATAGGGGTCGAACCACAGAGAACGGATAAACACCACCAAATGTTATCGACAATTAAGCTAGTCCGGAATAGGAGATAAATAAACTAAAGTCTAAAAATGCTAAAACAAGAAATAAAACATTAAGGGAAATGGTTTAGGTATAGCATTCACTTGAACATAAACAAAGGCATAGAAATTGAATTAATTATGAACTAAACATGCTCAAATATCGAAATAAAGGGTCCAATCTAGCCGCCTTCCGGGGTCAATTGGCTTCTCCTAACATAGCCTCTATGTTTCCACATTAGAACCATATACTAGGAGGTACTATTAAATAACAATCGATAATAATGAACCTTAACTAAGTCAACTTCCGTTCCTTGTTAGCAAAGATTCACTCTCAATCAACTAACAACATGCATTTTGCAAGTAGATTAAAGAATATCAAGCATATAAAGACTTTAATCACAAATAAAGCAACTCTAAACCTAGAACATGCTCAAGATCCAACTACACCACAACCATCCCCTTAATGGGGAAATTACTCACTAATCATGATAATAACAAGATTAATTAACAAATAACCAAGAATCAACATGATTAACAAGCAATACCAACAACTAAAATAATAATAAAAATAAAGCAATAAAAATAGAGGAGAGAGAGTTAGAGATTCTCATTGATTGAAGATGTAAATCAATAGAAAAGATGATCAATTTCTTCTTCAAAATCCAAGTTCAACAATGGTGAAACCCTCACTTTCTCTCTCTAAACTATCCTAACCCTAAGCTAAACCTAGAGAGAGAAGCTCTCCTAAAAACTAAAATTAGAGAGTAGAATAATAGCTAAGATGTTCTCCTTCTAATTACCCCAAAAATGGGTATTTATACTAACTTCATAAAACTAGGAAAAATAGAAAAATAAATAAAGAAAATAAATAAAGAAAGAAAAGGAAATAAAAAGAAAATAAAAGAGAAAAGAAATAAAAGAGAAAAGAAAATCAGAAAAGGAAAAGGAAAACAAATAAAAATAAAAATAAAAGAAAAAGAAAAATAAACCCACAAAAACATCCCCAATTCCAACCCACGAAACAAATCAGAGCATCAGACCCCTCCAAACTCTTTCTTCACTTCGAATTCCTTGGCTGCTCTGTTCTCCATCCAACACCACGCAAGAAACCATCATCACCGTTCATACTTCATCGTCATCAATCAAGCATCAATCGTGGATGTCCAATCTTCATAAAAATCACGTGAAAAGCTCGTGATTGACCCACAATTGCGCGCCCGCACAGACATCGCACAGAAGTCGCGCAAACCTTCTGCCTCGACTCTAATTTTGGAGTCCAATTGGTGCGCCTTCTGATAGACCTGCGCGGCCGCGTGGTTTTGGTTGGGAAATCGCTGCTGATTTGCGCGGTGAAGGGGGCAGCAATGGTGGAGTGCGTGGTTGTTGTTGATGGTTGTTTTGTTGTTGTTGCGGTGGTGGAAGAGAGCAGGGGAGGTATGAATTTTGGGGTGAATTGAGGTTGGTGGCTGGTGGTGTGTTGTTGCTGCAGTTGCTGTTGATGTGTGTTGTGAAGATTGATGGTGAATGGAGGTGGTTGTGGGGTTTGCTGGTGATTTTGGTGGTAATTGCTGGTGATGATTGGAGGTGGTTGATGCTGTAGTGTGTTGTCGCTGCAGTTGCTGTTGGTGTGTGTTGCGGTGGTGTTGTGTTTGTTGTTGTTTGTGTGAGCAGAGAGTTGGAGTGTCGTGAGTTGCTGCGATTGAAGGTGGCTGAAATTGAGTGGGTTGCGATGGCTGGTGGTTGAAATTGGTTGCGGTGCTGTGAGTGTGGTGATGTGTGGTGGTTTGTGGGAGGTTGTAACTGCTGGTGTTGTTGGTGTGAGGCTGTTAGTGTGTGTGATTGCGTGAGGAGCAGGGGAGTGAGGAGAGTTAGAGCAGGGGAATTGAGCAGGGGAGAAGGAGAGTTGGTGTGTGTGTGGTGTAGGATAAGGTGATGGTGTGATGAAGGTTTATGGGCAGCAGCTTGACTTGATTGACTCGGGTCTCGAACATCCAATGCAAACCACTTGACTTTGAAATCCGTGCTTCAACCCGAAAACATACCTACACAACCAAAAATACACATTGGAGAATCGGGACATAAAATAAGATAAACAAAATAGAAATAAATAAAAATGAAAATAAATAAAGGACGAAATAAAATAAAACCAAGACAAATAAAATAAATAAAAATAGAAATAAAATAGAAAATAAGGGACATAAAACTAAACTAAAAATAATTAAAACTACGCAAGCAAATAGAATAAAATAAAATACGAAAATAGACTAAAACTAATAAAATAAAGAAAATAAATTAAAACACACCAAAATTACCAAAATAAACTAGGAACTTTATTAAAAAGAAAACAAGAGAATAAAAGGAAAAATAAGGGAAAAATAAACACGAAAATAACCTAAACATTACCCCTACGAGTGACATAAATATCACTTATCATTATTCCCCTGTTGGGATTTTCATAAGGTAACCTAACGCAGAGATAAGGAGAAAGTGGATTCTGCAAAAGCAGTAACCTTCGTGAGATATATATCTGCCAATTTCTTCATGAGTTTGGGGGCAGAGATCTCACTAGGGTAACGCATATGGTCAGTCTCCACAGTCCTATGAAAAAGACTAAGAGCATCATCGAAGGCCGGTCCCGGACCAACAATACTAGAATTGCGAAGAAGCGTACACTGAAGACTAGTAGACTACAAACGTGGCTTAAGGAAAGCATAGTGTCGAACATCACTTGCTGAATAAACACTCAGTCGGCCATAAGAAAAAGTCAAGGTGGTGAGACGCCATTGCCTATCACCAAATCCAGGCCTCGAAACAGTAACAATGCGCTCCAAAGATGCTCGAAGGGCCACTTCAAAAAGACAAGGGGGACAAGTGCGCATAGCAAAGTAACAACTCACATTGTATATCATTAAGCTTAGAAACAAACATTCGTTAGCACAATAGTCTTCGACACTCTCTACAAAACCAGTTCACCATAGAAAGAGGAATCCGCACTGACACCACCCAGCGACATAACACCATGCATAGGACGACTAATATCTAGAGGAAATACACCAACAAGACGGCTACGAGGGTCTTCTGAGGGCCTGAAAACTTCTATTTTCTCAACGTTGACATGGAGGCCGAGTCGAGGCGCCTCCGCCAAAATCAACACCAAAACCTTTCCTACCACTAAGATTTCACCAATAATAGTGCCGTCATATAAATACCTAGCTTGCTAACATAAGCAAAAGAATCCCTAATTGGCACACCAACGAATAAAGAACAAAAGCAAAAAGCAAAGGGCCTAGAGGATCACCTTGTTGCACCCCCTAACATGACAATGAGGTATGCTCCCTGTAAAACAGCCTGACTGAATTAAAGTAATATAATTCAACCCAACGCGAGAGTGCTAGATAACAAAGACGAACCTCACGCAACAAAGCCAAACAGTAAACCAAATTAAAGGCATTCTTGAAATCCACCAATAAAATAGAGAGTCCGACATCACCACCACGAGCCTCAACCAAATTAAACCATTAACAACATGAAGAATAGCTTCACCACCCACCAACACCCCAACACCAAACCGAAGACCTCCTAAATTACTTCCCAAACGCGGACCAATTAAAGTAGCCCCAACTTTAGAAACCAGACACCTCCAAACGGTACCCACAACAATAGGCAGAATACTACCACCAGGCTTAACAAGAAGCGTAAGAGGAGCACTAGCAATGTATTTTCCCAACTCAGCAAGACAATTCCCAGCAACAAAAAGATTATCTACCTGCGTAATAGAGTACACCAACTCATCCGAAATAGCAACTAGAACACCACTCAAACAATCCATAAGGTGTTGAGCACACAAGCCGTCTCTACCGCATGACGTACCTCACGAAAAACCCCTTATATGATCCAAAACAACAGCAAAAGTATTGTTATTATTATTATTGTTATTATTATTATTATTATTATTATTACTATTATTATTATTATTATTATTTTAAGTTGTCATTTGAGGACTTCTTTTTTTTTCATCATCTTGCAAACTTTCCTCTTTTTATTTATTGATGGATTTTTATCAATCATACATTACATTGCTCTTACAAAATTACATAATCATTTAGAATAAGATGTACGACTTGCCTTCAGCACAATATACTATTGTTTATTTTTTTGCCAAACAAATCATATTTAGGCCATGTTCAACAAAATTTAGTGGTAGCGTATAGCGATTCAGTAGCGCGTAATTGTTAGAGTAGTAAGTAGCTGTCAATTAGTTGTGGGTGGAGGTTAGATGTTAAAGTAACGATTTATGTTGTAAGTGTTTAAAAAAATTAGTGAATGAATACTAGAATACCACATATTGTTTAAAAAAGATTCGACCAACCGCTACCCGCTACCTTTGAAACGGTTCTATTTTGAACGTTTGAGAAAAGCTACCCAAACGCTACTTCTACCCTAACCTCTACCTGCTAAAAAATTTGGGGAAAAGGAGGGCGGCAGTTTCAAGGGTTTGTGAAAGGGAAGGGGAAGGAGGCATTTTAGGACCAGGGAATGTGGGATGTTTCGGGGGTATAGGAAGAGGGGTCATGCGTTTTCAACGCAGGAAAAGAGGTTTTGGGATGGGGAAGGGGATGGGGTGGGGTTGGGGTTTACAGTGGGGGGGATGGGGTGGGTGATGGGTCGATGGTTTTTCTTTGTTTTTATTTAAATTTTTAAAAATTTTAGACTAATAACAAACACGTAGCAAGGAACTTGAAATAACATCTTTATGACTTTGTTAATTAGTTGAGAATATTAAAAGAAAATGCAATCTAAAGTTGGAATTATTCCACAATAATCAAAAGTTAAGATTATTTTAATAAGAAAATCAGTTAAATTTTGATTTATTAAGACTAAATTATCTTAAGATTTATAGAAAAAAGTGATACATTATAATTTGGTATAGTAGGATTTTTGATAGGGAGCGTGAAGTGTCATAAATGGTGAAGGTCTACTGAAGGATCGATGTTCCATGTTAATGATGAAGGAATGAATGTATGGGATTTAGTTGTTATTAATCAAAGACGAATGCAAGGAATAGTGGATGCAAATAGAAATAAAGATATGGAATTGAATGTGAATAATATGTGTTGATGATATAAGTGATAAATGAATGGTTATGGTTGTGATATAATACACATGTTCCATTTCTTTCTAGATAAGTTATAGGGTGGTTGATGGCTAAAAATGGTCAAATTGTGGTGTAAATATATATAAGACTGGGATTAATTGTAGACACATTGATGAGCTACTAAACGCTAGATGTTGGCAAAATATGGGTGCTAGTATATTATATAAAATTTATTATGAAGTTGACTACCATGATTCTTCCTCTTATGAAATACTACCTCCGTTAATAGTTTTCTGCAACATTTACCAAAAAAAGGGTGCTACATATTATTTAATTTGCAACAAAACTTTTTCTTTCCTAATATAGTAACAATTTTTTGATAAAATGACCAATATATCCTTATTTAAAAATTATTAACACATAATACTCTACATAATTACAAATTATTATAATTCTAATCTAACTCTAATCTAACTTAATCATCTAAACTTTTCCCCTAAACTAATCAGATTCATCCCTAATTTCATCTCCCCACCACCTCTCTCCTCCATCTCCATCTCTCAGTTCATCATCATCACTCATCTTCTTTGATCTTCATTTCACAGTTCATCATCATCATCTCTCATTTTCTTCCTTCTTCATCGACATCTCTCATCTCAATTCGTGGTATATCTCATCTTCTTCCTTCTTTATCTCTCATCAACTTCTTCATCGTCATCTCTCATCTTAATTCATGGGTGGATGTTGGTGGTTTTTGGGTGGGTTAGGTAGATTTGGTGGTAGTTGTTTGTGGGTGGTTTTTGTGGTTCGTAGGTGGGTGTTGGTGGTTGTGGTAAAGGAATCATATTTAATTGGGTGGTTTGTGGTTTTGGGTTTCTGATCTGGTGGTTCTAGGGTGGTTTTCGTGGCTATTGTGTGGATTTCGGTGGTGGTTCATCGGTTTTGGATGTATTAGCAGGTTTGTGGGGGTGGTTCATGGGTGGGTTTGGCTGGGTTTCGGTGGTGGTTAGGTTCGCGGTTGGGTTCCTAGGTGGTTTGCTGGGTTTAGCTTGGTTCGTGGGTGGTTTGCTGGGTTCATGGTTGGGTTTCGGGTTTCGAGTGTCGGTGGGTTTAGTGGTTCTGGTGGTTGTCGGTTGGTGGTTCTGGGTGTGGTTGGTTATGGGTTGTTGTTTAATTGTTTTTTTTTTCAGGTAGGAATTATACTTAACCAAGTAGTGCCTTTATTTTCTTTTAATCATGCTTTAAAATTTTTGCCGAGGAGTCCATGCTACCCCCCTTTGTTGCCAATAACTGTGAACGGAGATAGTATACAAAAATTCCTCCTCTTTAACAATATACTCAATTGGTTTTTTCATCTTCAATAAGTTCTTTTCTCAATCTTTTTAATTTTTGGTAGAACATTCATATTTTAAGGATCCACCATAATATCAAAGAATATTCAAAGGTATCCCGTTTTAAAACCTTGAGTAACATAGTTATAGTTTTATTTAACGAACTAATAGACCTATGGATGACATAACTAGAAAGCGCATCTCAAGCCATTGGTAAATTAACGAAACATAATTAGTAACCATGTTTCTTACGGTGTGTCTTTAATAATTTTCTATTTACCTACAACATAAGTATTTTTCGTCAACTTACTTATTTTCATTAACCATAACTTTCGATTAACCAACAATAAAAAGAACGAACCACATCTCGTGTAACAAAACCCTCCCAAAATTCGCACACAAATTAAAGTAACTAACAAGCATAATAATTAATAACCACATAATTAATTAAGTAAGAGAGAGATCGAAAGAGGAAAGACAATTATACCTTTGGCATAGAGCTTGGCAAACACGCAAGCCTCCAATGGCTCTCACCCTCGAGACCCGACCCGAACGGCCCCTACCCCGAAGCTTAGTCCTTAGAGTATTAGAACGAAAGTGTTCTCCCTTGTGGAGATCCTTTCAAGTTCAAAACTCAAGTGCCCTTTCCCAGTGCCACGTGGTTGGTATTTATAAGGAAAGGAGCCCCTTGAATTTCAATCTTCCATCAATGTGGAAGAGTTGGTAAAAGGAATTTTAAAATTTAAATTTAATTCAAAAATCAAATGAATCAACAAACAACAAAAGTCAAGTGGTGAGCAAGGGGTTAGGTGAGGACCACAATGATGCTTAAGTGCCTAGCATCAAGCCCCAAGGCTCGATGTGATAGGCGCAAAGGTGCGGCTGTCTTGCTTGCGTGCTGCCCTCGCACGCCCCTTGTTGCACCAAGCACGTGGGGGTGGCTATAAGCATCGCTTACGCATTATGCTGGCCACATCAGCGTGCATACGCACACATAAGTCACTGCCTCAAAGGCCCTAGGCGTGCGAGCCTATGCTGCCTACTGTCGCACACTGCAGCACCCCGTACACCGCACCACCTTCGCACCAAGCATGCACCCAGCTCCCTCACACACACATCCTCACACGCACGTCGACGCACCAGCCCAGCATCCCTATGTTGCCACATGCGAGCTGTGCAAGCAGCCCAGCTGGCCGAGGGTATGCTCGGGGTTTTGTGCCTTAATTTACGGGCTTTTGCTTTTGGGTTTTTGTCCCGATTTTTGTGTTCCATAGATAATTAATTCTAAATTGATTTTAGAACCAACATTTGAGCAAAATGAAAATAAACAAGTCTGACTTAATTAAAGGAAAATTTCACATTTGCTACCAGCGAAAGGACCCTAAATCACATTTGATACCGCTTTAATTTTTTATTTTATATTACTACCACCTAAATCACCGTTTTTTAAAAATCACTACCACTTAACGGAATCCATTAGGATTTCCGTTAAGTTTATTAAAAAAAATAATAAAAAATTAATTAAAATATAAAAAATTAATTAAAAAATTAAAAAAATATATATAAACCAACCTCCCCCATACCCTGCCACCCCTCCCCTCAACTACCACCACCCTGCCCTCCCCCCTGCCGGCGGCCGGCGCCCAGAGCTTCGGTCGGCGCCGGCGCGTACCCACCCCATCCCTTTCCCCTACCCCTACGCAGCCAAAACGAACCGCCCTTTCCCTTTAATTTCCCCGTTCTCGTTGCCCGACCCCCACCCCGAACCAAAACCACCCCTTTCCCCTTCCCCCCACCGGAATCCGTCCCCGCCAGCCCCGTTCCCCCCACCGAATCAACCCCCCTCCCCTTCCCCTACCGTTCTCGGCCTTCACAAACCTTAAACCACTCGTCCACCACCCCAAAACCACCCAAATTGAAGTTAGGGTTTTGTCTCCTTTCTCGATTCAGGTTGGGGTGGGGGAAATCGGTTGTTTTAGCTTCAATTCAGGTTGGGGAAAAGGGGAAATCAGCCGTTTCCGGCTCGATTCCGGTTGGGTTGATGTCAGGGTTGGTGTTTATGGGTTGGGGGTGGTTGTTTTAGCTGTTTTGGGTGGGGGAAGGGTGGTGGCAACAAAGAAAAAACTGTTTCGTATCTATCCTAAGCCTCTGAACTCAACGAACGATCAATCGATCACATCTTTCGGGAAAAATAAAAGAGGAGAGAGAAAAAGTAGTTTTAGTTTCAGCCCGATTGAACTGTACTTAGAAAACCCCAAAATTAGTTGTTGTTGTTGATAAATCTGATTGAAGTTAGTGAGATTATTGATCAAATTATCTTAGAATTGAAAAAGCATGGTGAAGGAAACCGAATTTTATGATGTTCTTGAGGTTAGCCCTACTACTACTGAAGCATGGATGTTTTGGGTGGGGGAAGGGTGGTGTCGGGGCTGGTGTTTAAGGGTGGGGGTGGGGGCAACGAGGAAGGGATAAGGGAAGGTGGTGGGGCTGTCACCGGCGCCGACGGGTGGAAGGGAGGTTGCTGGGTTTTAAAAAAAAGCCATGGCGGTCGAAGGTGGCAAACGGGGAGGTAGGGAGGGTGTCCGAGGAGTGAGGGTGGTTGATGTCACTAACGGAAATTGTAACGGAAAGTGTTAAGTGGTAGTGATTTTTAAAAAAATGGTGATTTAGGTGGTAGTAATATAAAATAAAAAATTAAACCGGTAGCAAATATGATTTAGGGTCCTTTCGCTGGTAGCAAATGTAAAATTTTCCTTAATGAAATTCAATTTTTTAGTGCACAAACCAAAATTAATTCAATTACCATTCTTTAAATTATTTTTGGTTCAACTTGATGCTACAAAAATTAAAGGGCAATTTTCACAATTATATAACCAAACATAAATTAATAATGAGACTTGACAAAATTAAAAGGGGTTGAAAAAAAAAATCATCCAATGAAAAATTTCAAACACAAACTTGTGTAAACTTGAAATATAACATCTTCCAATATGAAGATAAATTAAATTCCAATCACAACTTTGAACTTTTAAGACTTTAATCAACTCCAAAATGATTAGTATCAAAAATTAGTTCAACTTGCAATCTAGAAAGTCAAGATCCAACAAATTAAACGATTAAAGATTGGATCTTTAACATTTTAGGGGTTTCAAAAATACCATAAACATTCACACTTGAAACAATTAATTTGCAGAAATGTGAAATTGCAAGTTTATGTGAAAAATGAGCCAACTAAATTAAGCACCTATTATAATTTTATAATCATGCTTAAAAGGGCTTATAATTGCAGTAGATTAATGATGTAACCATACACATAATCTAACATTAACATGCCACAATTAGAATGAAAGAAGAAAGTCGATTATACTTTTGAAGTGTGCTTCGCTCTTTCTTAGAGCTCTTACTTTAAAGCATAAAGTTTCGCAAACGCGCAAGCCTCCAACGGCTCTCACCCTCGAGACCCAACCCAAAAGGCTCCTACCCCAAATATTAGTCTGGGATAGACCAAAAGTACTTAGAGTATTAGAACGAAATTGTTCTCCCTTGTGGAGATCAGAACCTTTCAATTTCACAATTCAAGTGCCCAATTCCAAGTGATTGATATGTATAGGGAAAGGAGCCCCTTGAATTTCAATCTCCCATCAATGTGGGAGAGTTGATAAAAGGCATTTTACAATTTAATTTAATTCAAAAATCAAATCAAAAAGAAAATGAATCAACAAACAACAAGTGTTAAGTGGTGATCAAGGGGTTAGGTGAGCACCACAAGGGGGTGACCACCCACCCCATACTCCCCAAGCAACCCACACACAAACCGACTCCCCACATACGCGGCTAATACCCGCACGCCAGCTAGCGTTGCCAGCATTGGGTGAACTTCCTCGTTGACGGCCTAGCCCCTTGGCTGGGCCTTCTAGCTAGCCCATGCGTAGGCCACGCACCAGTCCGCAATAGCAAGCCTTGCTGACGTGGGCTGCTATGCGTTGTTGGGTACTGCTTGCTAGCAAGCATGCCCCGCTGGTGCGACCATGCGCGAAGCCCAGCGAGCTCTCGCATTCTACTGGCCTTACGATGGTATGGTTGGTGTTGCTACCTCGCCAAGCATACGCGGCAAACCATGCTAGCCTTGCGATGCGCTTAAGGCATGCTCGGCCATGCTAGGCATGCTGAGCTTACGACTGAGCCTTGCCTTATGGCCTTGGCTACGGCTGCCTATATTGCCCTAGCCTTTGGATTGCTCGAGTATTCTTAGGCTAGGGATATATTTGCTACTTGTTGTTTGCTTGATTTCTTATCTCGTTGATTCCTAAATTTGAATCGACTTGCGACGCTAGGTTTTATCGCCATAAGCTCGGAATTCGACGTATTTGTTCATAATACTTCCCTCCGTGTTTTAATAAGTGTTACACTTCCTTTTTTTGCAAAAAAAACTACATTTAAATATTAAATCTCTCGGTCCCCACCCAAACCCACTATTACTTTTTTTATTATATCTTTCCTCTCACATTCATTACTTTTCAATAAACTATTAACCCCACTATCTTTCTTTTATAATTTTTTTAATACATCAACTACCCCACTTAACTCTTATTTTATTTAAGTCAATTAAATTGCCTAAAACAATGTGTCACTCAAATTGTAACACTTATTAAAACACGGAGGAAGTATATGACTCTTTTAATCCTTCAGATTAATTCGTCGCTTCAGTTCGGTTACTCGATTGGGTGTGACCCGAAGGGTCAGTCAAGACTAAGCTATAAATAATAATTATGCAGTAATATTAATGATTAGGAGCGCCCTCCAGCTAGGCATTCCGATCACTTGACCTCATTGAATAATTAGCTTTCAAATAATTCTGAACCCTCTATTATCTGAATAATACACTTGTTCAAAGGACATCATTCCTTTCATACTTGAGCATAATCAGACTTATGAATTTTTTAAAGAAAATCGTTATGAGATTATTGAAAGTAATTTTTCCTTTTATATATTAGATATTTAAGCCATATCGGTACAAATCTGATTATTTTTGAAAAATTAGTTGGATATTGAAGCTCTAATTATTTAGAAAAAAAAACATTATTTTCTTATTGACAGACATAAACCGTTTGTATAATATATACCCACAGTTTGGTCATTGGTACAACTTGTATTTCGTAGGAATTTAGTGAAATAACTTCCTCTTAATTAAATGCAAGTTCCTACGGGAATCTAATTCTCCTGTCAACTAAACAAGCCCTTATTAATAATCATGTTTCAAACCTATACCATCATAGTTTCATTCTTAATTCCAACCCCGACCCATACTAGTATGTGAGTGTCTGATGGAGCCTTAAAAATTTGAGATGAAAGATATTTTAAGGAATAAACTTTAATTTAAATTATCCTTTGTAATTTGTATTGATTAATTTGCATTATTTTAAAACTAACCAATAAAAATTTATTGTATTTGTGCTACATGAGCTTTTTTCATAACTTTCAGTAGAAAATTAACTAACAGGTAATTAAAATGCAACTACATTTCATCAGGTGGTTCATTCGCATATCTAAGGGTTGAATTGGGAGAGTTTGTGGCTTTTCTAGCAGGAGGAAATATATTATTGGAGTATATCCTTAGTGGGGCTGCCTTAGCTAGAGCTTGGACATCATATTTTGCCACATTATGTGATCATGATCCTGAAGAATTTCGTGTCATAGCAACTAAACTTGGCAAAAATTATAATCATCTAGATCCTATTGCTGTGGTTGTTATTGCAGTCATTTGTGTCTTAGCTGTAACAAGCACAAAGTTATCTTCTCGTATTAACTTGCTAGCATCCATCATACATATGACAGTAATCATTTTCATCATTATTGCTGGTCTAACAAAAGCAGATGTTTCAAACTATAAGCCATTTACACCTTATGGTTTTCATGGTGTATTTCGGGCTTCTGCTGTATTATTTTTTGCATTTGTTGGATTTGATGCAATTTCAACAATGGCTGAGGAGACAAAGAATCCGAGTAAAGATATTCCATTTGGTTTGATTGGTTCTATGCTTATTGCCATAGTTACTTATTGTTTGTTGGCAATCATTCTTTGTCTGATGCAACCATACTCAGAACTTGATCCTGATGCTCCTTTCTCAATGGCGTTTCAAAAAACTGGGGTAGGATGGGCTAAGTATATTGTGGATATTGGTGCACTTAAAGGAATGACAACAGTTTTACTTGTTAACGCGATTGGTCAAGCTCGTTATCTAACCCATATTGCTCGAACCCACTTGTTGCCTCCATGGTTTGCACAAGTTAACAGTACATTTGGAACTCCAGTTAATGCCACAGTTATGATGCTCACCATTACAGCTACCATTGCCCTATTTACAGATCTTGCCGTCCTTTCTAACTTATTATCTCTATCAACATTAATTATGTTCATGATGGTTCCTGTGGCTCTTCTAGTAAGAAGGTACTATAACACTGACGTAACTTCACACACGAATCGCATTAAGTTAATTTTGTGCATAACACTTATAATTAGCTCTGCAATTGGAAGTGCAATTTATTGGGGAATTAGCAATTCAAATTGGATTGGATATGTTATAACAACATCTATTTGGTTTTTATCAACATTCATGTTAAGTATATTTGTTCCACAAGCTAGATATCCTAAATTTTGGGGTGTACCATTCATGCCATGGGTGGCTTCAGCTTCAATCTACATTAACATCTTTCTTCTAGGCTCAATCGACACGGATTCTTTTGTAAGATTTGGTATATGGACTGCCATTCTCCTATCATACTATCTGTTATTTGGATTGCATGCATCATATGACATCGCTAAGACTATGGTTGAGAATAGCATTCAAGATTTTCGAAACATAGAAATAATAGACCAAGGTGATTAGAATTTGAAAACTAACAATATAGTTAATCTTGTCTTAGCAAATTTAGATAGATAAAAATTTGTATTCTTTTCTCAAATTAGATGTTATTTTTTATTATTTATAAACATTCAATTTGTATTTTGAAATTAGATTTTATAATGCTAAAGTTAAAACAAAAATTTATTATTAAAATCTTCAACAATAAAATAAATGGCACACCCTAAATTGATTTTGGCACACCCCGGCCCTATGTGAGAAGAGCATAGAAATATGTGCTCTCACATAGGGGTGTGCCAAAATTAATTTAGGGTGTGCCAAAATCAGTTTATCTTTTCATGGCCCTAAACTTTTAAGTGAGTTTAATATCATTGCTTATAGGTATAAAGTGAAACAAAGTAGAGTATGATTAGAAGGTTTGGTTAATTAAAAGTGAATAAAAAAATAAAAGATTTGCCAAGAATAGAACGACCTTCCGGCGGTTTTCTAAGAATGGAACAACCTTTGGATTAATTCAAAATAAAATGGCCTTTGATACACATTTGCCAAAAATGGAACAAAAAACATGTAAACTGTTTTACAGGTTATATTTGACACGTGTTACATGTGTATTGGTTAAAATATTTGACATCTATTTGGCAATCATAGGAAATTTGATTTGAAATATAATGATAGAGACAAAAAAGTTGGGAGCCACCAACAAGTTTTTAAATAGTTGTAAACCGTTCATGGTCTGATCATTTTAGGCAACCACTAAAAGCGACAAACCGAAAGGCAAAAATGATTTGATCCATGAAGGTTAAAACACTCCATTCATAATCCATGATATTACAAACTCCATAATAGTCATGAACTATGACATAATATTCGTGTAACACCCCCGATTTACTTACTAATAATAAACAAGAATTAAAGGAAAAATAAACAACTTTGAATAAAACTGCGGAAGCATACACCTAAATCAGAGGTATTACCGCCACACTCGACAACCTGTCAAGTGTTAAGGCTTACAAAATCCCAATAATTACAACCTAATAATCTAAGTGAGCTATTTATACAACTTTACAAACTCGATATAAAAACACTAATCGATCGCTTGAGCTCCTTTAGCTACGATCACTTGATCAACATGCTTAAACAAACTTGACTGCTCACCATTAAGGACAAATTCCAAAACAGATCGTCGCAGGGCCACCATAAGAAAAAGACATGGCCACAAACACAAATAGCACAGCAAAACAAGACACACGTCAGCAAAAAGCTGAGTAATCATCACATATCATAGTACAGAGAATAATAGATTAATTAACATAATTAGCTCACTTAAACAATGTAGTTCAAAACTACATTACACATTGTACTCTAGAAAATAACCTTTGTCAACTCAACCTTGAATATTAATACGAACTTTACTCAATTAACTCATATAACACATAAGTGTGTCATGCTGGCTGTTCTAAACCTAGCCTTGGACATGGGTAATTCGAATAACAAACCAACAAGTATAAAAACTTGAATACTACAAATAATCAGAAAACACCTTGAACCAGACCACATACGGGCCAATTCCCACTGAAGGGGACCATAGAAAAATAAATAATAAAGATTGTACTTCATTCTTAACTCAT
Source organism: Chenopodium album (assembly GCF_948465745.1). Classification (NCBI taxonomy): domain Eukaryota; kingdom Viridiplantae; phylum Streptophyta; class Magnoliopsida; order Caryophyllales; family Amaranthaceae; genus Chenopodium; species Chenopodium album. The sequence goes on along the minus strand of NC_137857.1, from coordinate 22,734,520 downwards.
GATTATCATCTCCTTACCAACATGCCAAGGACTAAGGTCTATAACGCCGAGCCTCAAACCAAGAACAAAATAATAATGTTTACCCTTTTGATCTCATGGATCAAATAATCATTCACAAACTAATAAATAGTATCTCAATAATGGCACATGTTCTCAAATAACATAATATTTCAATTTATAAATATCTCAACTCCTAGGGTAATCAAACTAAGCTAGTACCCAAAAGTTATTAAATCTCAGCCCAAAAATAATATATGAAACCCTAAAACCTTAAGAACAATACTCCCTACAACAAAAACATTAAAACCCTAGTATAGTTGTATAATCAATTATGTACAACAAAAAAAAATAATACGATACTCAAATCTAATTAAATCATATAATACCATAATAATTAATCATATATACAAAGAGTACAAATAATAAATCATATCACACATAACAATACAAAAATACAAACATCTCAAAAATATAGTGTGATTACCTTCTGGCTAAATAGCTTTAACTACGGCAAGAAATAGTCTGGGCAACACTGAAGTCCGCAGGCTTTGATTTTACAAAAAAAAAAAAAAATCTTGAGGCTTCTCTATTGATCTCAACATGATGTAATCATCATATGAAACATTGGACATGATGATGGAGATTATTGAACGGAAAACAAATTAAAGAGAACAAAAGTTAGTTTTAGTATATGAATGAAACACATAAAAATAAAATTGGCCGGCTGCTTTCTTTCTTTTTTAAAAAATACACTATTAGAATAATTAAAGAGAATATTAGGATTTAACATAGTTTATATAGGACAAAATAAATAAAGTCATATTTAAGCATAGTTAGAGCTATTATACTCGTAATATAAATTTTTATCTAAGCAAAACTTAGTTTAGCTATAAAATATATTAGATAAAATAATGGAATTTTCGGGTATTACAATTTGGGGATGATGGTGTGGATTGAGTCATGAAGTCAATTTCACCTGTATTGACTTCTACTTAATTCTTATAGCGACATGTATTAATTGCAACCTAAAAGACATACAAACAAGATCCAATTCGCTCCATACTAATTGTTCTAAGTTAGTTGAATATTAAATACATCTATAAACTTAATTATTTGTGATCACTTATATTAAACATTAAGATTACTAGGAACCAATTAAAGTATGTAAAATATATAACATTGTTTTTAGCTATTTAGTTTTTAGCTATATATATATATATGGGAAATTCTACATGGCGTCTTCTAGGTTTCAAGTTTTCTACATGGAAGACAAACTTTTTTCAAACTCTATTTAGTGGCACACAAGTTTTGAAAAATTAATCATAGTGCCCTTTTTAAGGTTTATGGCTAACTTTTAAGGTTTATGGTTAAAGTTTTTAGTTTTTTAGTTAACTATAATTAATTAAAAAAAAATTAAGTAAATTTTTTTTTAAATAGAAAGACCTGCCAACCTCCCTGCCCCCTCTAACACCCCCAAATCTCCCTCTACGAAAATACCACTATAATACGTATAATTATACCGTAGAGATAGACTTGAGCGTATTACCGCCGCGTGATTACGCAAGGTTGCTCAAGTTACCTAACTTAATAACAAAACATGCAGCGGAAACTCAACTTTCTTTTATTAATATTTATAAAATTAGTAACATTGTTATGAGTACTCAAAATAAAAGACAAAGACCAACATTTCCTAATCTAGGTAAAACCATTCCCGGACTCCAAATGCTCAATCATTGACTCCACCTGAAATTAGTCAACACTGCTTACCATTACGGTAAACAGGGCGAACCAAAACAAAATAAGAAGTACGGGTTAGCAAAATATGCTAAGTACGATAAGTGCAAGATAATGTAAACTCAAGTTATTTGCAAACATGCTTTAAAATTAGTTCCAATAATTAATCCAATAAATTCAAAGCTCATTATTCCAAAAACGATTCCAAGGATTCAATATTCAAAATAATAGTTAATAAACCAATTCCTTTATTAAGAACCAATTTTTTTAATCCAATTCCTCACCCAAGTGTGCACACCCCCAAGCTAGTCTCCTTATATTATAAGGCTATTCTTGAGGAAATACCCGGTCATACAAAGTCTAAGGCCTTATCAATATATAAACCAAATCTGCATAGTGGGATTACCAACATGCTTATAAAGCATTAATAATAATACTTCAATAGTTCAATAAATCCTTTTAATATCCAATAATTCTAATATACTTCAAAATCCTTTTTAATAATTCCACATACTTTCAAAATCAAAACCTTTAAAATAAATACTTGAGAATAGAATCTCATGTTAATAACTTTTTAAAATCAATAACTCTTGCTTGAAAAACCTTTTAAAATCAAATCCTTTATTTAAACACGATAAGTAATTCAAACCATCCAAACATGATTTAAAAATCAATCATACAAAATGCTATTATTAAAATCAATACCTTCAAACATAATTTATTTCAAAATTATAATTCACTACCACAAAATAGGGAATACACAACGCGTAATAGAGAACTGTCAAGTTAGATAGGCGATCTCTAGCATTCTGTAGAACGCCTATGTAAGATGAGCGTTTTATATGTTAAAACATATAGAACGCCTCCCCAAGTTAACCGTTCTATTTTAAATATCCAAATTAAACACTACAACATATAGAACACCCTTCTCCATCAATCGCTCTATATGTATTTAACATTAAAAAAAAAAAAGAGAAAGAAAAAAAAAACCTCACATATATGCGGGCATACCAAAAGTCCAAAATCTAACCCTAACCACTTTCTCTTTCCTCTAAAGCTGTCACTCTTCACATACCTCTCCTCTCATTTCATCTTCTCTCAATTCATTCCCTCCTTTAGAGCACTTACAATGGGAGTACTCTACCCCCATATTTCTCCAATTTGGGAGGATACTCCCATTGTGGTAAATTTACCCAAAGTACTCCATATAGGAGTATTTGGAAGCATACTCCAAATATGGAGTAGTACTCCCATGGTACTCTTGTATAGTGGACCCCCCAACTATCCTATTAATGTTTGACACTTGTACATTGTTGGCCCACTTCTTTTCTTCTTTTTTAAAGAGATAGAGAATAAAAGAGTATGACAAGAGGATCCTCTTGTTGTGGGAAATTATGGAGGAGGAGGAAGATGAAGAGTATTATGATAGTGGAAAGTGGGGTATAGGAAAAAGTAGATGATGTGTCAAAAGGAGAATGGGAGAGAGAGGGAAAAAGTATGGAAGTAGAGTACTCCCATTGGAGATGCTCTTAAGCTATACCCCTAACTCCTTTCTCTTACTTCCTCAAGGCCTCAACCATGATCAACATTTATACCTTAACTCCTCTTACTCCCTTAACTACCATCAAAATCAATCACCACCGTCACCATCTCGGATCGCCACCAACAAGCTAAGATGTCGTACCCATGGCCACTAATTACTCCTTCGTGCTCCATCCTATAACATTGTACCCACCACCACCAAGCACCATATATCCCTCACTACTAGAAGCAGTGCCCATCGTCTACCTCTACCATTGTTGGAAGAACATCTTATTTCATTTTTATTCTTAATTTTCAAGATCTCAAATTTCTTATTTTCATTTTCAAATTTTGCTTTATTTTTCAAGTATATATTAGATCTAGACTTTTTGATTTTTATTTTAAAATTACATCTGAGTTTTTAGTAACTTTAGATCTAAAGTTTCTTCCAGTTTAAATGTTAATTTTGCAAATTTGTGGTTTTTGACATTTGATGTATTTATATATATACGAACACTTGTATTTCCGTCGTTAGATCTGGATTGGTTGAACCGTTGAAATGAAGTGTCCATGTCATTAGATCTAGAGGTTATTAGACGGAAATTGAGTGAAAAGAATCTGGATTACGAACACTTATACGTATTTCCATCGTTAGATCTAGAGGTTATGCGGTGGTTAAGGTTGGTGGAAGCAAAGCACTGCTGGGTGGATAATTGCGGTGGTTTTCAATTTTGGAGGCATATTCATGTAGGTACACTTCTAGAGAAGTTGTTAGAACATTGATAATTAATTAGTTATGTCAAAAGCCTTGTACTGTAATTTTTTTCCTCAAAGATTTAGTTATTAACATTGAAATACATGTATTTTAATTTTTGTACAAATAAAATGTTATTGTTAGGGTGTTTTAGTTATTAGCTATTATTATTATTATTATTATTATTATTATTATTATTAATACTAATATTTTTTTATTAAAAAAGTGAGGAATAGAGAGCGCCTATCTATGATAGGGGTTTTGTTTTCTTGTGCTAGAGAGCGCCTATGTGAAGATGAGCGCTCTATTTTCCTAGTTTTTTATTTACTTTCCATATAACATATAAGATAGGCGCTCTGTATTGTGTTAGATATAGATCGCCTCAAAGAGGCGTTCTATAGACTTTATAGGGCACCCCCTCACAGGAGCGCCCTACAGGCGATCTATATTAGTTGTTTCATTTCCGATTGATTTGAAGGAAAAAACGAACTATAAATAGACAAAAACGGCATCTAATAGGATTTGAACCTATACCAAAGGTTTTCTATTCCCTATTTTGTGGTAGTGATTTAAATCAATTTAATTCAATCACCAATCAAATCATATAAAAACATGTTATTCAAACCAATCACTTTCAAGGTATCTAGCCACCTAACGTACCTTGATCCTTGCTTAGCAAAATCACACAAAGGAACCACAAGAATCTTGATCAAACACACCCTACAATTAAATATAACCTTAACCAATATAAGGTTACAAATAATCACAATAATTAAATTAAAAACCCTCAACTATATGAACATGAACCTTTTAAATTAATTTATCATAAACATTATTAAAAATCTGATTTTATATACTCCCTCCGTGTTTTTTTAAGTGATACATATTGACTGGCACATAGTTTTAGGCAATTTAATTGACTTAAATAAAATAAGAGGTAATTGGGGTAGTGGAGTATTAAAAAATTGTTAAAGAAAGATAGTGAGGTTAATAGTTTATTGAAAAATAATGAATATGAGAGGAAAGATATAATAAAAAAGTAGTAGTGGGTTTGGGTGGGGACCATGAGAGGAGAGAGATATAATATTTTAATGTATTGTTTTGCCAAAAAAGGAAATGTATCACTTAAAAAAACACGGCCGGAAATGGAAAATGTATCACTAAAAAAAACACGGAGGGAGTAATTAAAACTACTCATAATAATTTTTATAAATATCCCATAATAATTATAATAAATTGAGTAAGAGAAAAGAAGAAAAAAAGATAAGAAATCAAGGAAAAGAGGAGAATTGGATTTGCATTGGAAAGAATAAGCAGAACTTGCAGAGGCTGTAAATCCTTCGATATAACTCTGAATTAGGTGATTCTTGAGCCTAACCTCAAGGATTTTTTGAGAGGAACAATCTTTTGTGAAACGTCAATACCAAAAAAACTGACCAGAAGTGCCGAAAAATTGGCTTCAAAGATAAACGGGATGATTTGTGTAAAATTGAGGAGTAGAAAAGAAGAGAATTGGTGTGAAGAATGTGAGAGGTATGAAGGGGTATTTATAGGCTAGCTCATGCAAGAATTATGGCAAGATAATGAGGGAATAATTATGGCAAGTAGGGTTTATGGGATTACTTGGGGAAGTGAATAAACGAATTATTAAGGAAAGTCTTGATAATAAGGTGATTGTGTATAATTGAATATAAAAGGTATGTATGTCATAAAAAATATTAAGGAAATTGGAATTACTTAGGGAATAATTAAGAAGAATGAATGGCAATAAAATATGTTGATTATATATTAAAAAGATGGAGAATTAGAATAAAGGAAAATAAGAGCTTTTGGGAGATAATTAAAAATAGGAAATTTTGATTTTTAACACCTCAAAAAAGCACAAAATGGATTTTAAAACTACAAAAAAAAAATACTTTTATTTTAACACCACCAAAAGTTCTCAAAATTGGAAATTACCACCACTTAACTGATTCATGGATGGAATCAGTTAGTGGGGCTCACAATGCCTACGTGTCAGCATATAATTGATTCAAAATTAAAAAAAATTAAAAAAAATAAAATAAAAATGCCTAAACCTACCCTAGCCACCCCATCCCCATCGTCAGCCCCACTTCCGGCAGCATGCCGCCACCACTCCTTCCCCTTAACAGCCCCGTTTCCAGCCCAAAAACCGGCAAATCCCCTCCCTTCCTTTCCCCCTCCCCAAAACCGACAGCTCTCCCCCAAAGTCCACCAAAAATGGCCGCTGTTTTCCAGACTCCATTAAGCATCCACCGAAAACTGCCGCAAGTGGTCGAAATCGGCCGATTTAGGGTCGAGATGGTTGATTTCGACCATAAAACGGTCGATTTCGACTTAAGTGGTCGTTTTAAGGCCGTTTTATGGTTGTTTGATAACCGAACGACCCTAGATCGTGGCGTTGGGATGTGATTCTCGGCTTCTAGGATGGGGGAAAGGGAAGGAGGGGTTTTTCCTGTTGCTTTGACCTGGGAATGGGAGGGTAGCGGTGGGGCTGGGGTGGCTGGGTTTTAGGGTTTTTGGTTTTTGGGTTTTTTTTTTATTTTTTTAATTTTCTTTTTTTTTATAAACTAATAATATGTCGACACGTGGCACAGTTGGACCCTACTTAACGGAATTTTGGATGGCAGCCATTAAATGGTGGCAAAAGCCAATTTTTTGAAACTTTTGTGGTTTTAAAATAAATTTTTTTTGTTATAGTGTAACAAACCATTTTTTTTCGTTTTTTTGTGGTGTTAAAAATCAAAATTTCTTTAAAAATATAATTCTACCAAATAAATTCCCCCAAATAATTCATGAGGGCCAAAAATATTGAGCTTACTATAGATCAAATTTTCAGATTCCTCTAGATATATTTAGGAAGATTTTGTTCGGTTTTTAAGGAATAAATTAATTGTATAATAATATAGAATAAATATATGATTAATTAATTAAATCACTACTACAAAAAAGGCCTTAGGGAACTGTTATAATAAGCTTTATAGATCGCCTTAGGGGCGTTCTTCTGCTAAGCGATGTATAAAGTATAGAGAACGGGTCGTATAGGCGTTTTGTATAATAACAAATAGAGATCGGTTGTTAGTCACAACCGTTCTCTTTTCCCTTCTTAAATTTGTACACTAAGGAAGGAATACAGATCGGTTTAGGCCACTTAACCGTTCTATATTGCATTACAATAGAGAACGGTTAAGTTAGATAACAGTTCTCTAATGTATTTTTTTTTAAAAAAAAAAAATCTGGCCATATATATTTAATTATTCGAATTACCCCTCTACGTATTTTATACCGTATTATTCCTGTATTTTAATAATCTGAATTATTTTTGTATTTCATTTTAGACCTGTATTCCTATTTAATATATTGTAAATTTATATATCCTGTAAGAAAATCTTCACATTTCCTATGTAAAAAAAATCCAAGATCCTGTACATGAAATATAACTTTCTGTATAATAAAATTAACAAAAATATTTCCAGATACGACAAAAGCCATCAAAATATACTTCATATATATAATTTAAAACATCCAACCACAATAAATTGAATCATTCATACAAAATTTGTTCTATACAAACAAATACGTGAGTTAAATATCAAAAACCTTTCTAGTTAATGTTGATTTTAAAAAAAATTGATGCCCCAAAATATACTGATACCATATTGATCTACAATTCACATAAATCATCGTCGTCGTCATTTGGTTGATGGTATCCGGTAACATATGAAATCCACATTTTCCTAAGCTCGTCAATCATTTGTTGAGAATATGTATGAGGAACTTGCTTAAAATACTACAAAACAATGTAAAATACATACATATTAGTTAATAATATATTAGTTCAAAATAGGGTGTCATTGTGGGGCATGGATAACAAATAAGCCTCAGTAATACGAAGTTGCCAACAAGGCACAACCAAACAAGCAAGAGTAACAGATCCTGCAAGCATTTACACAATATCTCATGAAGTCATGATAGCAACAGGAAAGATTCGAAATACAAAGAAGTAACAAATTTCAAATAATAATAACAATTTGATCTCTTTATGTTCCATCAATATCATTACAGTTACAATTGAATTCCCTTGAGCACTACTATTCGTGTTAACTAGCTTAGCATTAAGACACAAGTTCTTTTATTTAATATAACCAAACTCTGCTAGTAAAAATAATAAGCAATTAGCTAAATATATCTACTTTTTTTTTAACACAAAAGGGAAAACCATTATATTATATGATGGTAAATCTGATGATCATCATCAGGAACAAAATGAGGATACTAAGAGGGCAATATAAACCACTCCAAATCATCCGAGTTTTTCCTAGTACAATAGAAAAGAACATAAACTAGAGCTGAAAATAAGATAAAGTTCAAAAGATAGCAGGGCTAAAGATGAGCAGCACATCATAACTAAATAGCCTGCAATTCCGGAATTTCCATGGCATATGTCTGGAAAACTTCAGGACATCTACTGCCACTGATAAAATCAATATCTTTATTGACTTAAAGTGCACATCTACTGCCACTAATACATTAAAGCTACGAAAATGAAGCCAAAAAATGGGTGTCCCACTCCACTGATGAGAAAATCCCTTTGAAAAAACCAAAAAAAAATAGAGGATTAGTGCTTAATGATGCAACACAACCAGACCCTTTTAGAAATGTAATGCAGCAGAGGTAGGCAAAAAGGGATTGAAAGTGAACAATGAAACAGAAATTAAATAGAACACAAAACCAGACCCTTTAATTAGAAAGTCTGAACCTGCTAAAGGGTCAGTACTTGGAGCAAACTGCAGCCTGCTAAAGTCTGAACATTCTATCAGGCAGCAATGTAATACATCTACTGCCACTGATACATTAAACCTACTGCCGCTCCTCAGCATTCGAATTCTCACCCTTCCCTCTCGATACTGTCAACCTCCTTTTACTCCCAACCCTCCCTTTCACCAATACACGCAATTGAAAAACCCGAACCCCACTCATCTCCCCCAAGATCAAAAATCCAAACGAAAGGCAAATCGACGAAATTGGAAACCTACAATCAATCACAGCACACTTCACTAACCTCAAACTCCTCCCATCCCCAATCAATTTCACCCCAAAAACCCATACTTTCCCCCCTGAAGCTGAGTACAAAGCCAAATAATTGGTGAATTCACTACCACAGTCCACGTATTATGATTCCCTCTCTCTTCTCTATTCACAATCTGCTACACAAATTCCACAAAAACACACTCCTTACTCATCATTGTAAGCATAGTGAAAACCACGACTACTCTTATACATTACTAGAATCAGATTTTATCATCACATAATTTCAATCACAAGATCTCATAACCAACCCTTTTATGAAATAAAAGCAAAGCGAATCAATATTTCTAAAATTTATTGCAGAGTATTTGAAATCAATATAGCACAATTCAATAATCCAGTGGTAATCAATTTCCCCTACCCCTCTTTCTTTATGTGATTAGGGTTCTAAATTGAACTTAGGTAAGATTAATTTGGCTAAAATTATTTTGATTACTATTGAAATAAATGTAATTCGAAAAAATTAAGGGGAATTTGATTGAACTTACTGCAATTCAACTGAAATATTTGCATACAAACAATCGATTGAATTTAACCCTAAAATTAGAACTTTGAATTTTTCTTCAATCACCTAAAATTCAAATTGCAAATTAATTTAATAGATGAAAACTATGAATTTAATTATGTTTCCATCATATTTCGAATGATGCATGCAGTTCAATTGACAAATAATCAAAATTCAATTACTCTATAACAAGAAGATTCGAACCTACCTCAGAGGAGTGGTGCGGTGCTCAGAAGTTGGGTGGCGATCGGTGGTGCGGCGGTGTGGCGGTGCGGCGTTGAGGCGGTGAGTCAGCGGCTTATATTAAGTTATGGTGGAGGTTTCACGAAAGCAAAGCAGTATTTTTTTTAAGCTATAGTTAAAGTGAAAGTGATCGATAAAAGAATGTGAAACTAAAAGTGAAAAGAGGAGCGCGCTTTTCAATTCCTTTTAGCCGCTTAAATTAATTTGGGCAAATTATTACTATGTATATTTTTTCATCCTAATAAAAAAAAATTAATTAATACAATACAAAACGGTTGTTAAGATGACCGGTCTATATCATCTATAATAATTAATTATTTTTTATAGATATTTTAGAGTAAAAAAAAAAGAGAACAGTTAACTATGCTAACCGTTCCATATGTATTTAGATACAGGACGCCTCTTATATAAATACGTTCTATATTCTTCTGGAGAACGCCTATCTTTGATAACCGTTCTATATTTTGCGATCTCTAATCTAGTTTTTGGTGTAGTGAATACCAATTATTTACCAATAAATAATCAAGAAAAATCAGATTTTCCATACATGGAAAATCCGAAAATCCTAGATAGTTATTAGGTAATTTCGGCCATAATAATTAATTAATAAAAATATTATTTTGCTTTGATTAAAATATCCGAAATATGTAAATAATCCAGTTTTTAAGATAAGATAAATGTATAATAAATCTTATCCAAAATAATAATTAAATTTCAAAATGCTTTTGGCGCCAAAATTCAAATATCATTTTGGCTCCAAATAATAAATTTACTAAAATACCCTTTTTATAAAATAATTCCTAATTAATTAATTAGGAAAATACGTATGAAAATACGGGGTATTACACCCCCACCGTACCACCATGCCGGAACCCTAACCCTAAAGCCCAGCCGCCGCTGCCCAGACCTCTCCCACAGCCACCGCCCACACCAACCAACCTAGTCAATCCCTTTCCCTTTCCCTTCCCCGACCAACCACACGACCTCACTCAGCAAGAACTGCAAACGAATTTCCACCAACCTCATCCTTCACTAGAATTGCGAACAAACTCCCACCAACGACCTCCCTCACCGGAACGACGACCCCAAACCTAAAACCCCCTACCCAAACCTGAAACCTAAACTGTAACGAACTGGGAGTGGTTTCAGCTATGGGATTTTGGGTTTGGGTTAGAGGTTTTAGATCTAAGGTCACCACCCTCGAAACCTAGATTCACCCTTAAAAAACCATCCACCACCACTGTACAAAACCCTAGATTGAAACACTAAGCTAGGTCATTTCGTGATCAGGTGTCGTGGGTAGGGGTAGAGTCGTCGGCATGGGAGAGGGGACTAGGCGTCGGCCGCTGGTGAGAGAAGGGGTTGTGGCTGTGAAGGGGTACGCGTCGTGGTGGTTTAACTAAAGAGGAGGGGTAGGTTAGTTTGTTTAATAACTAAGGTTAACCATAAATCTATAAAAGTTAGCCATAAAGTATAAAAAAAAAAAAAAAGGACACTAAACTTAATTATCTAAAAGTAGGGTGCCAATTGAGAGAATGCAAAAAAAAAAAAGTTTGTCTTCCATGTAGAAATATTAGTTTTTAGAGGCCATCATGTAGAATCTCCCCCTAAATTGTGTGTGTGTGTGTGTATATATATATATACACATATATATATATACACATATACATATATACATATATACATATATATATACATATATACATATATACACATATACATATATATACATATACATATATACATATATATATATACATATATACATATATATACATATATACATATATATACATATATACATATACATACATACATATATATATATATATATATATATATATATATATATATATATATATATATATAGAAAATACACAATATTAGAATCAATTTAAATCAAAACATATACGAACAATATACATAATAGAAAAAAATTCATCTAACATAACTTGACATAAATAAGTTCCTTAATGATTTGGAATCAACAAAAATCAATAGACATTATTTTAGAATCAATATCATTTAGAAAATAAAATCTTACCAAAAACTTTATGCAAACTAATTTGCCAAGTTTTTACTTAACCTGTTTTGACAAATTAGTCAAGCAAATCATAGAGCAACATTTGTCAACCCCACATTGATTCGGTTGTCTTATAGTAAAACTAGTCTTTTATGCATGCAATGCGTGCGTGATATTTAAAATGCGTATAAATGACATTAACGAGCTGTACCATGCATAAGTACCCCTTTATAGATTTTTATCACGAATGATTGAAATATTAAAAAATTTAAGGCTATGGAAAGGTTCTATAGAAATTCATTCTTAGGATCCAAAGATTAACATTTTGGTAAAGTTTAATAATAATATCTGTGTTTTGAACTGTTTTATCCATTGTGATATATACTTCTTCTATTTTTATATAGTTGCAACACACACTTAATCACGCTTTTTAAGAAAAGTGGATCTCACATGATATAATACATTTAAAATGGGATTAATAGGTTGTTAAGAGTGTAACCAAGTGGGTCATGTGCTTTTAATAAAGGTAATAGCACAATTCTTACAATAAAAACCTTCCTTCTATAGTGTGTTCCAACTATTGTGACATTTCCATTTTAGGGAAGTGTTGCAACTTTTAAAAAACGGAGGAAGTAGATTAGGGATATTCCCTTCACTCCTTTTGTTGCTCTTGTTTTGACCTTGCACGATTTTCAAAACTTATATTATATACCCTCCTTTTTTTTTTTTTTTTTTTTTGCATCACTTTGGATTGCACCAAAGTTTTAGGAGATTAATATAATAATGTGAGTAGGTGAATAATTTATTATAGTTAAAAAAAGTTGGGACCATGAAAGAGAAAGTATGTGAGAGATGATAGATATTATTATTATTTTAGTAGGATCATGGAAGAGAGAAAAATAATAAAATAAGTTGAGTGGGGTTTAAAGTAAGAGAGAAAAATGATAAAATATAGTAATAAAGTTACCAAATATAGAAATGGTGCATTTAAAAAAAAAACACTCCAAAAAGAAAAGTGATGCAAATTAAAAAAAAAAACAAAGGGAGTAGTATCATATATCTTTAATTATGTATTAATCATTAAAATTTAATATCATAAATCTACACATTGATTATATCAAATAAAAAAAATCTACACATTAAGACAGTACAAATTTAATAATATCTTGTATGACTATGTTTTTTTTATTTACGTTAATAAGAATTTAATATCATATAATGACCACAATTTTATTATAGCCATTTGGTACCAATTGGATGTTGGTGTAGTGGTGATTGGGACTATACTTGTTAAAGAGGACTCATATTCGATCTTTCGCAACAACAATTGGGATGGAGTGGAACCTAACCACCCAGAACTTATCCCGAATCCGGATTAGCCCAAATGGTGAAGCGGGTGGAACACAAAAAAAAAAATTATAGCCATTTGAAAACTGTCCAAAATGAATAATAATAAAAATAAATCAAATTAAAAACGTGAAAATTATACTAGCCCATGACACCACATTATCTAGTAGTACAAAAATATATAAAAAGCCCATATTTGTTTATCCAACTCACTACACTCTCTATTCAAACGCTATATATATATATATATATATATATATATATATATATATATATATATATATATATATATATATAAACAAACACCCACATTCCACAATTCCATAGATCCTCCTCTCGCTCTACGGTGTAAACTCCTCCCAAAGGCCAAAGGCAAGGCGTGCGAGATGGGAAGCCAAGCCGAGAGCGGAGGCGGAGGATCAACAACAACAATGCGAAACCGATTTCGAGGTTGCTCAAAGGCTGATTTCCTACCAGAACAATCATTCCAAAGCTGGTCAAATTACATGTCAGCCCTTAAGGAGACTCCTGCAAGGTTCATGAACCGGCTTACGACACGGTCCCTAGACGACACGGAGCTGAATCAAGTCAAGTCTGAAAGCCTCCATGATATGAAGAAGGCATTGACATGGTGGGATCTTACTTGGTTCGGTATCGGCGCCGTGATTGGTGCCGGTATCTTCGTTCTTACAGGCCAAGAAGCTAATCAGCATGCTGGTCCTGCTGTTATTTTGTCTTTTGCAGTTTCTGGTTTGTCTGCTATGCTTTCCGTTATGTGTTACACTGAGTTTGCTGTTGAGATCCCTGTTGCAGGTAAGGTATTCTTTTTCTTTTACAACCATTTCATATTATTTGTAACAATTAGACATTTTTCATCCCACTTTGTGTCACATCGTTACAAAATAAAATATTTTTTGTTTACATATGCAATTATTGATTTTTTTTTATAATTATTTTTTTAATGAATAATTCAGAGTAATTAAGGTTAAGATTGATTCATTAGTTGAATCCATTAATTTGCTTGTTTAATTTTTTTATACTGATTTTTTTTAATGCAATTATTGGTCTTTTCTAATGAATTATTCTGGGTAATTAAGGTTAAGATTGATTAATTGTTAATGATTCTATTATTTTGCTTGTTTCAGTTGTTTGTCTTGTGGGAAGTTGACTTTATCAAATGAATCTAGACTCTTAGTGGTTTCATACCATTATTATTTTTGGTAAAATTCTGTCATAACATTTGATCTTTAATTCATATAATGATATAATTAGCAATCAAAAAAAATATTTAAGAAAATGTCAAAATGAATCTAGACTGAAAGTTGTTTCATAGCGTTATTTTTGTTTCAGTCTGATCCTGACTTCCCCAAGAATTCGGACCTGAGATCCTGATACTCCTATCGGCAAGCTGAGAACCTACACAATGAGAAGAAGTTAGCTAACCCCGGGGTGATCCGGGGATAACCACTCCGATGATAAAGTCAGAAAGTGTTTGAGAGAAGAAGGTAAGTAAGAGAGAGAAAGTAGAGAGAGAGAGTGTGTCATTTATGCCCCCATTAATGAGGTCTTACCTACTATTTATAATAGTTTACCTTGACAGGTGGCTCTCATCCATGCAGAGCCTTTTGCGCCACGTGTTGAGCTTCTGCTGCCACGTGTTGAATTCCGGCAAGCCGACATGTCTTCTTTCTGGAACATATCAGCATCCTCTTATAATTATTGGAACCTGGTCACGTGCTTTCACAAGATATCGGTCATGTTCAGATATCGTCCCATACAATTAGCCCCCCAAGTGAGGACGCATGATCATTCATCATCGTTCTCAGTTAACATGGGCAACAAGCTGAACCTAACTAAATAAACTTTGGGTTCCACATCTCATTCTTCAGATTTGTCCTTATGTTGGAAATGTTATTGTGACAACGTTTCTTGTACTCTGTCAAGCGTTGTTTATTAACAAAACCTTATTACTGACCTTGCCGTTGTCGCAATTCGTTTTACTTGCTTGGCTTGTATTCAGACAGATTTGCTTCTATACGTCTATATATTTTTGAGCTCTATATTCTTTTGTTGAGAAGTTTTATATTTATTTACTACCTTCATTACTTTTTATTATTATTACTTATGCAAGAGGACAGTTTTTATACCATAATCGCGTACTGTATCCATTTGCTTTTAGCTTTCAACCGCCGTTAGCCTACAAGGTCAACTTGCTTCAATGAGTACGTTATGGTAGTGTAACCGTTTTTTTTTTTTTTTTTTTTTTTTTGAGCGGGAAAATTTTCACACGTGTCATAAATCCTGCCGCTTCTTTTTGAAACTACTTATCGAGCGAGAACCGTCGGATCTCTGAACCGCCTTTCACTTCAACTGGCCATTCAGTTTCCCTTTTTAGATCAAAATAACTTCATTTTCTCATTACTTCGTTTTTCTAAGTTCTCTCTAAAAAGTTAAAATTTTTCGACCAAAGTTCCTACTTTTCTTCTCTTCTTTGTTTTCGGTTTGCGCATTTCAGTACTTCAGGCGTGCTCTTTCTTTCTTCGTCGTCTCTTAGCATTTAAAGGCACTAAATCAGCGATTTTCGTCGAAGGTATTGCTGTTCCCTAACCCTTGATTTTGCATGCTATTTTTATGTTCTTATATTTAATTAAATGTCTGAAGATAGTGTTGAAGAGAATTTTCCTAACCTTAGTACTGCTAGGCGTCGTTTAATTAGGCAATCTTTAGGCAAAGAAACCGGTAGTAATCAGGGTAATTCATCTTCTCTTTCTGATAATATAGACTACCCGTTTGAGACGTTGTCTTCTGAAGAAGAAAAACGCGCTTTTATGATACATAGGACCATTGCTCATCGTGAAAGTGCCCATCACCCTTTTAACCCCGATATCCCTGCTGATACTAAAATTCTTGACGTTGAGCCTGTTAGTGTCCGTTATCACTTACGCAGCTTTACTGGGAGACGGTATTTTAATCAGTACGGCACTAACGTTGGCAATATAGGTATAAACACTATGCCAAGGGTAAAGAGTACCAGTTATCAGCCTCAAGCTGCTGCCCGTGAAGCCGCTGAAGCCGCCAAAGCAGCTAAAGCAGCTGAGGCCGCTAAGGCAGCGGAATCCAGCAAGAGACCTGGGCAAGGTCAGGTTGTAAGTTCTTCTGAAGAAGAACCAGTGGACGACATCGTTGCAAACCCTCTGGAAGGTCCGTCATCTCCAGTTCATGACTCAGCCGTCAACTCGGTTTTAGGAGATGACGAGACTCAGGAAGACAGCATAAACAATGAGAGTAGGGATGATATTGTCGATTTAACGGCTGAGGTTATCCAGGAAGAAAATCTGGATGAGGGCTACAATTCTGAGACCGATAGAGCTGAGTTCCGACAACCTATGGTTCTTGCTAACGAAGGGAAAGTCGCGAAGGCAAAGATAAATGAAGCTTTTAGGAAAACGGCAATTGAAAAAGATTACTGTCGTCGTGCAAAAAGGTTCTTTAACCTACCTGATGAGTATGAGTTGTCTCTTCCTCCGTCTGGGGCTTCAGTGTTGGATTGTCCGGTTGGTTCTGTGGCTGTTTATATGAAACATTTTGATTTTGGCCTCCGTTTTCCTCTACATCCTTTCGTTGCTAAAATTTTGAAGGCTTGGAATGTTTGCCTGGTTCAGTTAACCCCTCAAACAATTCGTGCCGTTATTGCTACTGTTTGGGTCATGTTGTATCGGAATTTCCCTCTAACCCTTAATGTATTTAGACGGTTAATTACCTTAAAGAGGGATGGTCAGTCAGATGGGTGGTGGTCGTTATACACTCAACCCCATAAGTATACCGTTCATCCTAAACTATCCAGCTGCAAAGGTTGGAAAGATAGGTTTTTCTTTATGTCGGTCCCAGAGGATTTTCCTTTGAGGAGAACTTTTTTCAAGCCTCATCCCCATTTCGATTCAATCCCCGAGAGAGATCTCGTTAAGCATGAAGAAAGGGCTGTCAATCACTTTGACATCTCTGAATTTGATGAAGGCGACGGCAAGGTCCGTCTAGTTCCTGCGGTGTGGGTGCCGAATGTGAGTTACATTCTGGGCAACGCACCGTTATCTCGTGTCGGTCTCTGTTGGACTGATCAGCATGGTATAACTTATCTTTCTGAGTTCTACTATTATTATTTATCATTTTTTTTACCTTGCTTATGTTGTAGTTTACTTGTTACTTACTATTGTCTTCCTTACCCTTTTGTTTTTTTTAGGTATTGACAAGTTGGACAACAAGTTGTTAGGCTTGTCAGCTGACGGAAAGAGGGTTCTCAGGCCTTGTCCTAAAGCGACCGCTTCTTACGACACCTTAGCTTCAATTTGCGGTCGTGCACCGGCTGTTAGTGCTAAGAGAAGAGCTGAATTAATGGCTGATGACAACGCCAAGAAGAAAAAGCTGACATCTCTCGCCAATCGGCGCGGCGGTGGTGTGGTGATTTCGAGCCCTAGGCAAGCTGGTGGGCGGGGTGAGAAGAAAAAGGACAAAACGGAGACCGAAAAGTCTCCTCTCACCAAAACAACAAAAAGCCCTGAAGCCATAGTAAAAAAGGTTATTCAAGGGACCGAAGTTGAGGACCTTACTACCGTTGAATCTCCTCGTCAGCCTCAACCGACCACCGTTATCGCTCCTTCCACTGCTGGGTCTGATTCAAGCATTCCGGCTTTAACATACCAGTCCAACCAGTGGATAGAAAGAGTTTCCGGCCGATTTCTAGATGAAGTCCTGAAAGGCTTCGCTGTTCCTGCCGGCCATTCTGGGGACCGTTGGAAGCCCGACATGGATGTTGGCCGGAATGAATCAATGATTACCGACGATCCAATGCAGGGTGGGACCCTTGGTTACCGGCTTCTTAGTAACCTTACTCTTCCGATGGACAGACCTGCTGGTCCAATTGGTCCCCTCGCTGCTGCTCATATGCACAACATGATGAAGGTATGCTTACTTTACTACTTTGCCTTAACCTATTTCTTATATTACATTGTGTCTTACGCACTCTTATTGCTTGTTTCATGGTTTTTGTTAATTCTTATTCGGAAGTACTTTCCTGTTCACAGGCTGTTATGTCTGGTACGGAGCTGGTGGAGATGTATCGTTATTATCAAGAAAAGCACCATCAAGCCTCCTCCAGTCAAAGTGCCATGCAAGAAATCATTAACAACGCTGAGAAGGCCCTGGATGACCTGAGGAAGATAAAAGAAAAAGACGACAGGGAGATGTCGGAGTTAAAGGTTAAGGCTGAAAAGGTTGCTGGCTTGGAGTTGGAATTGCAGAGTCTGAAGACTCAGATTGCTGAAAAAGATAAAGCCATTGAGCGTCTTCCTTCAGTTGAGAAAGATCTCGGCGATGCCAGGGCTGAAGTAAAAAACCTCGAAGAGAAGGTTATGCGGATGGAAGCCGATAAGCCTGGGATTCGCCAGAGAGCCGTGGGCCGTTACTTGACTTCAGATGGGTTCTGCTCCAAGCTCCAAGACCGTTTCGATGGAGGTTGGACTGCTGCTCAGAGATGTGTTGCCCACGCCGCCGGTTGGAAAAAGGATGATTGGGCCAAAGTTGAGAAGGCTTTCAACGAGGAAGCCTACAAGATCCCTTCCGGCTTCGAGGCGCAGCAATTCTCTGAAGAGGACTTGTATAATCTGGCGCCAAGTGCTGATGACGGCCCCAAAGATCCCAGCATTTTGAACTCCCCAGTGCTTGAGAATGCACAATCTTGAAGGGGCGGGCAGTCATCACCGACATCTTCTTGTGGGTCCTGTATTATTGGGCCTTACCAGCTATAACTCTCTTTTATTGTCTTTTGTATGTGTAAACATCTATTTTGACAATGCTGTTTTATCGGCATATACCCCTTTTTTGTGGTGATGCCTGTCGATTGTCAATTTTATCTGTTATGCAAACTTATTTTTGTTTTCGTTGTCTGCTAACTGTCTGTAAATTTTTACACTTTATCGTAACTGTGTTGTTCTCTGCTTATCACTTTCTAATCTGCTTGTTTTTTACAATGTTATGATAATTATATTGCCTTGCCAATTTCAGCATATATAAAAGACAATTTGCAAAAAATAAAAGTTTACCTGATAGTTTATCTGAAATCCGACAACTTCCAATCGAAAACCTCTTAAAAAACGCCAGCTTTTGAAGATATCAGATTTCAAAACCTCAGATTTCAATTACCAGCGTACTGATAGTTTATCTGAAATCCGACAACTTCCAATCGGAAATCTCTTAAAAAACGCCAGCTTTTGAAGATATCAGATTTCAAAACCTCAGATTTCAATTACCAGCGTACTATGGATATCACAAATACCATATCACTCCTTGCTCCCCCCAGTGTACATAGTTCGTGTTAGAGCTATGTATACTGAGCCGTAACCGGTCGTTGGTGGTTCAGATTATAACATTGGTCACCTACTGCTTTGTTGTTTCAGCCAGTTAGGTACCCTCTCGGCGATCACATTCTGAGCTATGCCTCATATCGGCGTATACTCGAATTGATTTGGCCGGTATTATATTTTGAACCAGCAACCTCATGAGTTAATGTATACAACTGATCAGGTTGTATAACTGTTAACTTCATGGAAGCGGTTTTGAGCTGTCCGTCCCATTTAACGATGTTCTGTTAAATGGAGGATGCCTATTTCAATGCACATTGTCTGAATGCCTCTTCATTCATCACTGATAAAAATTGTTCACATAAAAATTGTTCATTACACATAGTATTTCTTCAATACAGCTGAGTTCCATACATTTTTTAGTGGTGTCCCATCCAGAGTTTCTAGGTAAAACGACCCTTGGATGACGACATCTCTAATCCGATAAGGCCCCTCCCAATTTGCAGTCAGCTTCCCATCTTCATTTCCCTTACCGGTCGCTGCTGTTCTTCGTAGTACAAGATCTCCTATACTTAACGGCCTATGGGATACTCTTCTGTTGTAGGCTCTTGACATTCTTTCCTTAAAGGCAGCTGACTTAACTGCTGCTTTTTCTCTCAGTTCTGGCAAAAAATCTAACTGTTGTCGTAGGAGTAAATCATTTTGGTCTTCACAGTAATGCTGAATCCGGAATGTCGGCAACCCGACTTCTGCTGGTATGACTGCCTCTGTTCCAAAAACCAGAGTATAAGGCGATTCACCTGTGGCTTCTCTTACTGTTGTCCTGTTTGCCCATAATATCTCCGGTATCAAATATGCCCACAAACCTTTTGCATCTTCAATCTTTTTCTTGATCGCCGTCACAATTTGCTTATTTACTGCCTCTGCCTGGCCGTTAGACTGTGGATGGCATACTGCTGCATAAGCAAATTTCACCTTGTACATCATTAAGAGATCTTTGACTGGCTTACAGTCAAATTGGGTCCCATGATCAAAAACCATCGCCATTGGCAACCCAAACCTTGTGAAGATGTTTTTCCATATAAACTTTTTTACTTCCGATGCCGTTATCTTCGTTACTGGTTCTGCTTCTATCCACTTTGTGAAGTAATCAATTCCCACTATCAGAAATTTTCTTCCACCCGTTGCCGATGGGAACGGGCCTACTATATCCATCCCCCACTGGGCAAAAGGGATTGGATTTAGTATCGGAGTTAGGTTATTTGGAGGCAAGTTGATAACTGGGGCAAACTTTTGACACTTCTCGCATTTTTTAACATAAGCCATTGCATCTGCATTCAATGTCGGCCAGTAGTATCCCCTTCTCATTAATTCCCTGGACAAGGCTCTTGCTCCGAGATGGTTACCACAGCTTCCCTCATGCAATTCTTCTATTAACCTTGCTGATTCAAAATCCGTTATACATCTTTGCAATGGCAGTGAAAACCCCCTTTTGTATAACTGGCCTTGGTACATAACGAACCATACACTATCCTTTCGCAGTCTTTTCAGCTCCCCTTTATCTGTCGGCCCTACACCATGAACGATGTATGCCAATATTTTATCGTACCATTGATTCCCAACATCAACACATAATACGTCCGCCGACATTTCATCTATACTTCTCCGCTTTAAAACCTCCACCATGACTGTCCTTTCCAAGTCGTTAAAACTTGAACTTGCTAACCTTGCTAGCGCATCTGCCTGAGCATTTTTCAATCTCGGAACTAGTTTGATCTCAAAGTACTGCAACTGAGCTGCTAATTGCTTCATCTTCTCCAAATATTTCACCATTGCTGGTTCTCGGGTTTCATATTCCCCACTGAATTGACTTGATACCAGCTGGGAATCAGTTGTCAGAACTAGCCGTTTTGCTTCTGCTGTTATTGACAACTGCATTCCGGCTACCGCAGCTTCATACTCGGCCTCATTATTTGTTGCCTTGAACTTAAATTTCATGGCGTATTCAAACATTTTCCCATCCGGAGCCGTTATCACAATTCCAGCTCCTGCCCCTGTTGCTGTGGCTGATCCATCAACTGATGCCTGCCATGTTCCCAACTCCTCTTCTTCATCTGTGTATGTAGTTTCAACAATAAAATCTGATAATGCTTGAGCCTTAATTGACGTTCTGGGCTTGTAACTTATTTCATACTCCGACAACTCAACTGCCCATGCCAGTAATCTACCAGATGTATCCATTTTGCGCAATGATTTCTCTAAGGGATGATTGGTGAGCACCTCTATCGGGTGTGCATCAAAGTAAGGCCTCAGCTTCCTAGCTGCCACTATTACTGCTAACGCCATTTTCTCTATCACTGGATATCTGCGCTCTGCCGCATTCAAAACATGACTGACAAAGTAAATCGACTGTTGTTGTTTCTTCCTTTCCACTAACAAAACGGCTGCTACCGTTTTTGGCGATGCCGAGATGTATAACTGCAACACTTCTCCCTTCTCGGGCCTGGCAATTGTGGGAAGAGATCTAAGATGATTCCTTACTACTTCTAAGGCATCACTTTGTTCTTTTCCCCACTCAAATGCCTTATTCTTTCTTAGTACCATAAAAAACGGAAGCGCCTTATCAGCTGATTTGCTGATAAATCTGGTTAACCCTGCCATCCTGCCAGTTAATCTCTGTATATCACGAATGGTTTTTGGTTGTTTCATTTGAAGCACCGCATTCACCTTATCTGGATTCGCATCTATTCCCCGTTCACTGACCATGAAGCCTAGAAACTTCCCTGATCTCACCCCAAAGACACACTTCTCCGGATTCAACTTCATTTGATATTTCCTCAAAGTCTCAAATGTTTCTCTCAAATCTGCTATATGGTCTCCTTTTTCCTTACTCTTTACTATCGTATCATCCACATACACCTCAACATTCCGTCCCTTCTGCTTCTCAAAAATCTTGTCTACCAACTTTTGGTAGGTTGCCCCTGCATTTTTCAACCCAAACGGCATTGCCTTATAACAATATACACCGACATCTGTTATAAAAGCCGTTTTATTCCTGTCAGCCTTATGCATGCTGACTTGATGATATCCTGAAAACGCATCCAGAAAACTGAGCATAGCATGACCAGAGGTTGAGTCTACCAACCTGTCTATCCGGGGTAATGGGTACCAATCCTTAGGGCAAGCCTTATTTAGATCTGTAAAATCCACACACATTCGCCACTTCCCTGTCGGCTTTCTCACCATTACTACATTCGCCAACCACTCTGGGTATGTGCAAGGCTCAATGAACCCTGCCGCTAAGAGCTTATTTACCTCAGCCTGGATTGCTTCTATTTTCTCAGTTGAGAAATTGCGTTTCTTCTGCCTTATCGGTCTGAACCTTCTATCAACATCCAACTTGTGCTCCATCACTTCTGGATGTATTCCTGGCATCTCACTGGCCGAGAATGCAAAGACGTCGGCATTCTCACGCAACAGGCTTATCAGGTTACACCTAGTATCAACATCCATATCAGCCCCAACCTTCACTGTTCTACTCGGGTTGCCTGGTTGCAATTCAACTTGGACGGTTTCTCCCCCCGGTAACGACCTTGGTGTTTCCTCAGGTCTTGCATCAAAGTTTTTCATAGTTAAATCCTGAGCTGTCGGCTCATCTTCTCTTTTTGGGTTACACGGCACCGTAGCATTACCAACCGGATTCTTCAAGGCTGTCACATAACAGGCTTTTGACATAACTTGACCTCCATACACCTTCTCTACAGCACCCAAGTTCGACACATAGGCTATTGCCAAATGGTAAGTTGACACAACAGCCTGCATGTCATGTATTATTGGTCTGCCGATGATTGCATTGTAGGCCGACTTAACATCCACCACCAGAAATTCTGCCATCAGATCTCTTGCCTGTAGCCCATCACCCATCCTTACCGGCAACACAATACTCCCTTCTGGCCTCACTGTCGACCCATTAAACCCAATCACAGGGTACGATACCGGCTTCAAGTATTGCCTTCCTATATTCATCTCATTAAAAGCTTGCATAAATAACACATTTGCTGAACTGCCTCCATCCACCAGCACTCTTTTGATGTCAGCCCCATTGATCTTGGTTATCAGAACTAATGGATCGTCGTGCGGGAATACTACACCTCGTGCATCTTCTTCCGTGAACACAACTTGGGGTATTGATGCCGGCCGAGGACGGTTGTCTACATCCAAAGCGCAAACCAGATGACGGTGCTCCGCCAAATGCTTCTTTGCCCCACTAATCGTCCCTCCATGAATCGGTCCCCCCGTTATCACATCTACCCTTCCTGTAGATAACGGTGGTATTCCTGCATCCCCTTGTGGGACTATTCTTCCTTGTGTCCTTTCGGGCCTTGCTTCTATCTGTTGCCTTTCAACTGCTTGTGCCGGTTGCTGATTCTTGCCTGCATTCAACCGGTATTGTGTTAAGTGCCCTTTTCTGATCAACTCTTCAATGTTGTCCTTCAATTGTGTACACTCTTCCGTATAATGTCCCACATCCCTATGGAACATACAATACTTCTTCACATCCCTTGGCCTCGCCTTCATGGGAATCGGCCTCGACCAATCTTCTCTGTTCTGGTTTACTGAGTAGATTGCCTCCCTTGGTGTATTCAAGGGAGTGTAGGTGCTATATCTCATTGGCAGCCTTGTCGGTCTGGAATCTTGCCGACTTCCTCCTCCCCTTCCTGGGGCAGGAGCTCTCGGCCTGCTTCCTCCAGACGAGGTCCCTTCATACTGACTTTGCCCCTTTCCGGAAACCACATGTCTGCTACTTGTCTTCATTAGCTCTTCACTCTTTATGTAATCATGAGCTTTGCTGAACGCTGCTGCCAATGTTGGCAGATTCTTCCTTGTGAGATATCTTTTAAAATCCGAATCAACCAATCCATTCATTAAAGCCATCACAGCTATTTCCTGCTGCAATTTCGGAATGGTGTTTGCCTCATTGTTAAATCGCCTGATATAATCCCTCAAAGATTCATCCGGTTTCTGCTCCACAACCATCAATTCTCCAGATGTTCTCTGCCTTACACTGTTACTGACATATTGACCTACAAACGTCTCAGTCAATCTTTCAAAGCTATCTACTGACCCAACTTCAAGGTTGTTAAACCAATCGGCTGCAGCCCCAATCAGAGTTGTCGGAAAGACTTTACACCAGACTGCATCCGAGTTAGTGTACAGCATCATGTGCCCCTCATAGGACGTTATGAATCTTGCTGGATCCCCTCTTCCATCATACCTACAAGTCGGCATTTTCACCTTTTCCATTGGCTGATCCAAGATGTGCTGGGCAAATGGGGATGCCCTTAGCTGCACCACCGTGCGCACTACCTGACCCTCTACTTGCGAACTTCTTTGCTGCTGAGTTCTGGAACTCACAACATGACTTGAGGATTGTTCATCCCGCCGTGATGTTGTATGCGATCTTACCGACGACTCATGTCGGGGTCTCCTCGACGGGTTTTCCAACTGATTGTGCTATTCTTCCTGGTGTCGGTGCGATGTTCCTCTATCAGCCTGAGCGGCCTCCCTTTCAGCCCGTGCCGCCTCAGCCTCCTTCCTCTTCCTACTCATTGCACTCATCACCCTTGCGGCCGTTTCCAACTCATCTGGAGTGAATGCCGCCATAGGATCCTCTGCCTCCCCTCCTCCTGTAGGGGGGGTTATCGGCACGTGGAACTGGTTACCCTCTAGGGTATGGGTTTCATCTACTATTTCCACCTGGGGTTGTCCTACTGGTATTCCATTGTTCCCGGCCATGATTATTGTTGTTGTATGTATGTTTTGTGTGAGGTTCTTAGGCGATAGAAGTGATCAACTGTTTCCCCTCCTTCTAGCGCCAAATTGTTTCAGTCTGATCCTGACTTCCCCAAGATTCGGACCTGAGATCCTGATACTCCTATCGGCAAGCTGAGAACCTACACAATGAGAAGAAGTTAGCTAACCCCGGGGTGATCCGGGGATAACCACTCCGATGATAAAGTCAGAAAGTGTTTGAGAGAAGAAGGTAAGTAAGAGAGAGAAAGTAGAGAGAGAGTGTGTGTCATTTATGCCCCCATTAATGAGGTCTTACCTACTATTTATAATAGTTTACCTTGACAGGTGGCTCTCATCCATGCAGAGCCTTTTGCGCCAAGTGTCGAGCTTCTGCTGCCACGTGTTGAATTCCGGCAAGCCGACATGTCTTCTTTCTGGAACATATCAGCATCCTCTTATAATTATTGGAACCTGGTCACGTGCTTTCACAAGATATCGGTCATGTTCAGATATCGTCCCATACAATTTTGTTTTGGTAAAATTCTATCATTAAATTTGATTTTTATAATTCACATAATGATATAATTAGCAATTAGTTTTGAAGTGTAAAAAAGATATATATAAGAAAATGGAATAATAAATCAATATATAACAAATTAATTTGGTGAATTTTTGTAGTTTAAGTATGTGGATAATTATAAGAAATAAACCTAAAATAGCTTGTTGTTTTTGTGAACAATCACTTGATTCCATATGTGCCGTCATCCATTAGTTATAAAGATAAAATATTGGTATAATGCATTATAATGATCAAAGATAATAATTGTTAAAAAAATTAACAAATAACGAAAATCAAGGCTTATGAAAAGGACAATCGAAACAAATCTCTTTGAAAAGTAACACCATCCTAAAATTCAGGAAGAAACAAATAATTCTATTTTTTAGAATTGTCTTTTGCGTGAAAAATTACTCTTTTAGTCAAAATTAGTAACAAACAATAAATTTTTTGAAAAAAGATATTTATATACCTATATAATGTGATTTGTTTAAATTTTACCATAAATAATTAGAAATATGAACATACATAAAAGTGAACCCAAATTTCCAAGATCCTGTCAAATTTCCAAAAAGTTAAGGAATCTTCAAGATTCCATTTCCAAATCAAATTGATACCGTATTGATTCTAACTTTCTAAGCTATACTAGGAAACCCAAATTTTTAGCTCACAAAAAAACTATCTTATAGGAAAATTCTAAATAATTAAGGAGTATTTATTAACCACCTAAACTATTGCAAATTCTTAGATTAATTAATGTATTTTTATATTATAGATATCTACGACTAATAATTTTTTTTTTATCATGTGCTTAGAGTTTCATATAAAACAATATGAAATTTTTTCTTTTTTAAAAAGAAAATCATTTAAATGATTTTATCTCATTTTATCTATAGTAATATATAAACAAAGAAGGGGTTTTGGGTGATAAATTACACTTTCCCAAAATACCCTTCTCCTTTTTTTCTTTTCTTTTTTTTATTTAAAAAAACTATCACCTTTAAAAAAAAAAACCTACCACCTTTAAAAGAAACTACCATTTTGTTTAGATAATTCATACTCTATTATTTAGTATCATGAACTCATATAGACATATATTTTTTTAATAACATATAGTTTAATAATAGCTATATTTTTTTAACAACAATTTTTAAACCCACTAATTTATTTTATTACAATAAGGTGGATAACATTTTAGAAAAAAAATCGAGCTTAATTGATTTTATATATATATATATATATATATATTGCACACACACGCATCCTAACTTGTAAATTTAATTTGAGCTATAAAAGGGTTTAGTATACATGGTCGAATAATAGTAAAAAAAAAAATGTAAAATAAAAAATAAAAAATAAATATAAATAAAAATAATTTACTCCGTAGCCTTTGAGGTTTTATTTTCTTAAATAAAATATGGAATAGAAAATGTAGATAATAAAAAGATGAAGGATTGATTTGTTCATTTGTTTTGCTAATTTCATACTCGTAATATCCTGGTTGTCACCAGCAAAGAAGTCAATTAATAGCAAATGATATTGAGTAATCCTTAATTAAAGAGAGTCAAAAATGTGGTGGAAGGGTCATTAGTCAAATGATAGTAGCAAATTATATTTGTATCATTAATACGACAGCTGTTGAACTTGGACTTGAGTGTGAAACTTATCTATACAAAGTCAAGGTTTTGATCTGAAAAATGTATTTCGGTTATTATTAGTTTCAAAAGTTATCAAAAGTATCACGTATTCTTGAAAATTAATAATGGTCCATAACTCCATATCAATAGTGGTTAAATATTGATTCAAAAGTATTTCCCGTAAAACATGATTTTAGCTTATCACTAGTTTAGGACCCGTGCCATGCACGATCTATTAAAAAAAAATTTTAAAATTGACAAAACATACCCATAATATAAAGCGTGAACAAACAAACAATTGACGTAATATAATGTTGCAATGACCATTTTATTATTGTTAATAATAAAGTATTTGTCAAGAAAAAATCATTAAAGAAATAAATTAAAATACAAAAAAATAGAGATTTAATTTTTTGAATTGCACATCATGTGTTATCATTTGCGTTGCCTTTTATTTCTATCATCTCCGGTAGTTGTTCTAGAAACTTGAACAATTATTATTTAATCGAGGAAGATAACAATTGAATGAGGTCGTCCTTCTACATACAATCACTGTATAAAAAGGGTAAGGGTCAGTATATCTGTAAAATTAATAAAATAATGATAAAATATATGATTGAGAAATTTATTAAAAAATAATATGTCAAGATTATATAGAATATATGTATTCTTGCATTGTTTGTAAGTAATTGAACAACTTTTGGGTGTCTCTATAGAAATATTGAAATGCTTTAGAATAAAATACACATATATATCATATATGTATCAAGGGAATAAAAATATTCTAAATTAGTGAGACATAAATACTTTTACACTTCAAAAGATACCAAATAATTTCATGATCTATATGCACGCATCACGCATCACTTTTAAGGGAATAAATATTCCTTGTTAAAGATAATAATGATATATGATTCTTTCAAAAAAAAAATAATATAATTATGATATATAATAAAATCATAGTAAAAATATCTCCATGATATTATATTGTATAATAAATTTTCCTTATTTAAGTTGACCATGAAATAAGTAAGGGCCTGTTCATATTTACTGAACTGATTGGAACTGAACTGAACTGAACTGATTGGAACTGAACTGAACTGAATTGAGCTGAAATAAATATTTTATGTGAGAGGGAAATTAAGAGCTGAACTGAACTGAACTGATTGGAACTGAACTGAACTGAACTGATTGGAACTGAACTGAACTGAAATTAAGTAAATGTGAACATGCCCTAAGTAAATTTAAGAAATAAATAAAGTAAACTTTAAATTTACACAAAGATAAATTACATACCTCATTATGCAAATTTTGAAACACCTCTTTGTCTACTACATAATTTGTAGTATGATATATTTTTCCTTCTTTGTCACACATATTAAAACTTTTAGTCCACTCTTCTTTGTGACTCTTGAAACCGCAACATATAGTTGACCATGACTAAATACTGGTCTTGGGAGATATAGGCCAACATGGGAAGGAGATTGACTCTGACTTTTGTTAATAGTCGTTGCAAAACAGACAACTAATGGATATTGCCTTTGTTGAAATTTAAAAGGCAATTAAATTTAGATAAAAAAACAATAAATTAAAAAAACAAACATAATTATTGAAACTTTGCAAGATGCTAGCACAACTTATACACATATATAAAAAATGATGACAAACATTAGATTACATACCTATTCATCTAGTAAAACCATCTCTAGAGAATGTACATCGTTTGCATTAGTAAAAGATGGAATAGTCCATAAGCAGATAACCCTATCCTGTATAGTAATATTTTCATTCGACGGATTGATATTTTGTATAAGCTTTAAAGTTTGTGCCATTAGAAAAAATAACGTTTAACGTTATTTAGTGGTTGTGATTTAAAAATTCACATTAATGCTTTTTTATAATGGCCTGTTAGGTAAGATGTTTTTGGAAATTTTGGGATAAAAATAAAAAGGTAAAGAGAATTAGAGAATATTGCATGATTTAATCATATAAGGAATGAATATCAACCATATGTAATACGAAGTATATATT
Source organism: Chenopodium album (assembly GCF_948465745.1). Lineage (NCBI taxonomy): Eukaryota > Viridiplantae > Streptophyta > Magnoliopsida > Caryophyllales > Amaranthaceae > Chenopodium > Chenopodium album. Next base: position 22,704,914 of record NC_137857.1, on the reverse strand, counting down.
ATAGTAAGAATATAGTCATGATTAACTAAGATGTTTTTAAGGGAATATTACATATCAACAATGGTTTACGATTTGCTAAGAATATTATTTTTTTTAATCATACTATTTTAAATTCTTACCATTGTTGATATAGTCATGATTTGCTAAGAATTACATATCAATTGTAATACCTAGTATATATTATATGAATATAATTAGCTAAGAATTTTATTTTTTTAAGGGAAGATTGCATATCAAGTAACAATAATAATATGATTTGCTAAGATTTGGATTTTTTAAAGGGAAGTTTGCAAATCAAACTTAATATATATGAGTAGCTTGGATTTTGTTTTTTTAAGATAAGATTAATATCAACCGTAGTATATATGTTAGGACAGTTATAATAAGATTTATTTGGTAATTATTTAAATATATTGTATCCTTTTAATATATTTTTTTTCAGATTACCGTAAGATTATATTTATTATTGATTATTATTTACATATATATATATATATGTATATGTATATGTATGTATATATATATATATACATATATATATACACATACATATACATATATATATATATATATATATATATATATATATATATATATATACACATACATATACATATATATATATATATATATATATATATATATATATATATATATACATATACATATATATATATATATATATACATATACATATATATATATATATATATATATATATATATATATATATATACATATACATAATATATATATATATACATATACATATATATATATATACATATACATATATTATGTATATGTATATGTATATATATATGTATATGTATATATATATATATATGTAAAATATACATATATATATATATGCAAAATATCTCCTTTTTGGAATTATTATTTTTTTTTAAATTTTAAAAAATAAAAATATACTAAGGACACACCAGGAGATGACACGTGTCATTGCTGGTGTGTCTTTTAGTATATAATTACTAGTTTTTGGCCCCGTACAATGCACGGATTTATAAAGTAAGATTTATTAGTAATTATAGACGATTAAAACTATATAGAGTTTATTGAAATTAAATTACTTATGTAACAATTTTACTTTTTTTTCAAATTTGAATTTATTAATGTTTATCTGTTAAATTCTTAATTATGTGTTGCATAAATAAAATTTAATAAAAGAATTTTAATTTATTAATAGATTTTTTTTAAAAAAAAATAAATAACATTTTGGAGGGAAAATTTTTCACAAAATTACGCCAAGTGTCCCCTTTGGTGATTACTTTAGTATAAATATAGATAGATTGATGATTGATGATTGAGAGTGCCTAAGCGAATATTTTATTCGTAGTTACATCTAAAATTTTCTATTTTTTCTATTTTAAAATTGTACTTATAAGTTATACAAATATGATTATAAATAATGGTTGATGTTGTAAAGTGACAAAAATAGTCAAAATGGTGCAATTTCGGAATATTTTATATTTTATAAATAATACCCAAAATTGTAATTAATTATTTACGGAGATAGTACATATATATATATACATATATGTATATGTGTATATATATATACATATATGTATATGTATGTATGTATATATATATATATATATATATATATATATATATATATATATATATATATATATATATATATATATATATATATATATATATATATATATATATATATATATATATATATATATATATATATGTATAGGTTTTAAAATACGGAGTAAGGGCATGCTCTGATTTATTGAGCAACTGAGCTGAACGGAATTGTTTATGAGAGAAGGAAATTAGAAATTGAATAGAAATTAAGCTGAATAGAACATACCTAAGTAACATTGTAATTGGTGACACGTGTTAATTTGAAATTTTCAAAAAAAAAAATAAAAAAGAAAAAAAAATTAACTATGTACAATCGTACCGGTACAAACTAGTTGTATATTTCTAATGAGGTTGGTTGACAAATAACAGGTGGTTCATTTGCATATTTAAGAGTCGAGTTAGGAGATTTCATGGCCTTCATAGCAGCAGGAAACATCATCCTAGAGTACGTCATTAGCGGAGCAGCAGTTGCACGTTCATGGACATCATACTTCGCCACTCTCTGCAACCACAAACCCGACGATTTCCGTATTATTGCACATAACTTAAGCCCTGACTACAGCCACCTCGACCCAATTGCAGTCGTCGTAATCGGCGTAATCTGTTTTGTTGCAGTCTACAGCGTCAAAGGCTCTTCCCGCCTCAACTACATTTCTTCCATTGTCCACGTGTTCATCTTCGTCTTCATCATCATCGCGGGTCTTACTCACGCTGATACCAAGAACTTGACCCCCTTTATTCCCTACGAACCTCGTGGTATATTCCAGGCCTCGGCTGTGCTTTTCTTCGCGTATGTTGGGTTTGATGCAGTGTCGACGATGGCTGAGGAGACGAAAAATCCTGGAAGGGATATTCCTATTGGATTGGTTGGTTCCATGGCTATAGTTACCGTTGCGTATTGCTTGATGTCTCTTACTCTTTGCCTCATGCAGCCTTACAATCAAATTGATAAAGATGCACCTTTTACATTAGCCTTTGAGAAGGTATTCTTCTACTCCTTACAATCTTTTTATTTATTTGGAGAAAATTTGTCAGAAAAAACCATTTATAACAACTATTTTGTCGGAAAAAACCTCATAAAAATTTTTTGGCAAGGAGAAACCAGATTGTAAAATTTTTTTGTTGAAGACAACATGAGATCTCTAATCACTCAATTAACTACTAATTTCCCCTTAATTCTTCTAATTACTCATAAATCACATTAACCATTTAAGTTGATTTATAAAAATAAAAAAATAAAAAAAAAACAAAAACCACCCTCACTACCACCAATCATCCACCCTCTCCTTCTCCCCCTCCCATGGCAGCAACTAAGCAGCCTCCTCCCCCATCTCCAGTCGTCGCCTGGATCCCCTCACCCCCGCTAACAAACCTCCACCACCAAACTGACCCCCTCCCATTTCCCTTTTTTGAAAAACCACCCACCAACCTTCTTCCATAACCACAACCCAGAAAACCACCCCAAAACTCCAACCAAAACGCTTCATACGCAACCACCCCTCCTCGATCTTCAAAAATCCCTCCTTAAATGCCGCAATCTTTTCCTCCCATCTAATTTCAACTTTGAAATCCACAAATCCGTTCACAAATACGAAGAAGATCTAGTGTTGGTGGTTTATTTTGGTAGAATATTGGGTTAGGGTTTAGGAGGGTGGTCGCGGTGAGGGTAAATGGGAAAGTGAAGGGGTCCGTACGGTTGTAGAGGTTGATCGGCGGGGGTAAGGGGAGGGGGGGGGGGGGGCTGCTGCCATGGTGGTGAGGGTGGGGTTTTTTCTTTTTTCATTTTTTTTTAAAATTTTTAAATCAATAATTATTAAATATTTAGTTAGAGTTAAGGGTAATTAGAAGAATTAAGGGGAAATTAGTGGTTAATTGAGTGATTAGGGATCCTAGATTGTCTTCAACAAAAATATTTTACGATTTGGTTTCTCCTTGCCAAAAAATTTTTATAAGGTTTTTTCCGACAAAATAGTTGTTGTAAATGGCTTTTTCTGACAAATTTTCTTTTATTTGGACTATTCTTTTGGTTTTTAAAGAGGCATAAGGGCGGGGGTTAGTTACGATCTCACGATTTTCTGAAACCGGGAGGGAAGCTCTAACTACTTGAGCTATCCCTCACTCTTTCATTTATTTGGACTATTTGATTGACACTCTAAAATGTTTTCACTTGTTTGATTAACTACATGTACTACTGTATTAGATGCTTACAACACTTTTATTTTTACGTTTGTCATTATATAATTTCAACTACTAATATCTTTAAATTATTAATGAGTAAAAATAAGAAGCAGTAAAAGTTAAGAGTAAAATTTTAAAAATATAATTTGAGGCAAATATAAATATATAATACAAGCACACATAACCATGTTTTTTGTTGTAGTAAATCGTAATGCATAGTGAAAGTAGAATATCTTAACAAAGTAGTATTAAAAAATTTACTAAGCTATGAAATGAAGTACTAGTTTTGACCGTACTACATTCTAATATACTAAGTATTTTTTTTTTTTTTTGTTTTTTTTGGCAAGTAATATACTACGTATTTACTAACATGTAAATAGTTCATTTTCAAATAATATTAATTTTCAAATATATATCTATTTTTGATTGATTTTTTGAATACAAAATCTAATATATTAATGGTCAAAATTGTGTAAACTGTGGGGTGATACATTAGAGCTAGCCAAGATGATGTTTGCTACTGCTATTATTGCATTATTTACAAACCTCGACATTCTGTCTAACCTCCTATCAATTTCCACCCTATTCATCTTCATGTTAGTAGCATTAGCCCTTCTAGTACGAAGGTACTATGCAAGTGGGATAACTACACCTAGTGATCGTAACAAGTTTGTTACTTTCGCTGCTCTCATTCTTGGCTCTTCAATTGCGACAGCTGCTTACTGGGGTGCTACACAAACATGGTGGATAGTATACACCATCACCGGGCCTATTTGGTTCCTTTTGACATTGGGACTACAACTCTTTGTACCACAAGCAAGATATCCTAAACTGTGGGGTGTCCCATTGGTTCCTTGGCTACCATCTGCATCGATTGCAGTTAACATATTTCTTCTTGGCTCAATTGACAAGGACTCTTACATTAGGTTCGCGATATGGACTTGCCTTCTAATGGTTTATTATGTGTTTTTTGGGTTGCATGCATCGTATGATACCGCAATTGAGATGGCAAAGGTAGGTGTGGAAGAGAATGCCATGGAATTAGGTAAAGTTGAAGCAAAGAAGTATCCTGTTACTCATGAAGATTTAGAAGGTCACAGTGGGAACAATAATGAAGATAAAAGTTAGTAGTACATAGTATGCTTTTTAGTGTACATAAGGGACAATGTAGTGATTGTTTCCTACTTATTTCTTGTTAGGATATTTGATTATGATGAATTGAAATTTGTGAGTACACAAGTTTGATTATTAATAAAATTAGTGAAAAAATAGTTATATTATTATAAAAATATCTTCTTTTTTTTTTTTCTTTTTGTGCATGTCTTATGTTATCAAGGGTTAAACCACTTCTTTTACAAAGACACTTAACAAAGTAAACAACAATTTTTAATACATGGCTGTAATATTACAACATACTCTGATTGTTATTTTTTTTTTGACGTTTAGTATTCTATTATATCATCCATCATCATCTCTTGTAGGCCACCTTCGATATCGTTGCTTTCACCAAAGTTATCGTACATTCGTTTATGGAGTATTCAGTGATCGATCCCTTCTTCTAAATGAATTTGTAAACATTCTGCTGGAAAATTTATGGTTGAATTTCCTACATAAATTATGGCTGGGGGTTCCTCTTTAATGGCTAAAGAACTGATTGAGGCATTAAGCAATGATGTTGATTTAATCTACACGTAGTTTTTTTAAGTTTGGTGATTTGTACTCCCTTTAAGGATTTAATCAACTTTTTTTGTAATGTTCTTTTTTACCAAACCACTATTGTTAAACACAAACTTTTAAATAAATCGGATGTACAATAACTATTGTACATCCGTTATAAAGTTACCCCTAAAATAAGCAAAAGTTACCCTAATATGGATATATATTACCCTAACATAAATAAATGTTACAAAGTATTTATACTTTATTGATAAAAGTTACCCAAAAAATTGTAAAAGTGACCCTAAATTTGATAAAAAGTGACCCCCAATGTACAGTAAATTACTGTACACCGGATGTATACAAAAGTTATATATGTTATAATTCATCTAAAAAATAATGAGCGGCATTTTTTTTTTTTTTTAAATATGGTCAATTTAGACACATGTAATTATAGAAAATGGTAGTAATACAATCATTTTTTTTTTGGAAATTCTTTATTTATTTGGAAAAATTAGAAAAAATAATCCCAACTTTCATCCATTTTGGTAGAATAATCCAACTTTAGATTATTGTGGAATAATCCCAACTTTGAGGGTCTTCTTTTTCTTCAATATAAAAATAGAAATCAGTAAAATATCAAGTTGATTATAACATATCCTAACATATATAGATATCTATTTACAAATAAAACAACAAAAAGTACACTATTATATAAATAAGCGATATGATGTCGTGTTTAGGCATCGCCACAAAATTAGTATATAAATAAAGTAGGCATTTTTTTAGAGCATTCGGCGCGCCACATAACAAAAAATCTTATTTCGACCAATTAAAAAATTAGATTTCTTTTATATTAGAATTAAAAAATTCACTTGCCACTTAACGAAAAGTGACGAGTGAGATTTAAGAATTTTGCCATGTTGGTTAAAAACTGAATAGTAGTTTATTAGATTGAAATTATTTATAAAAACTGAAATTACCTTTTATAAAAAAAAACTAAAAATTATCTTTTTTTAAAAAAACTAATGAATAAATTATATTTTGATGTTACAATTTATATTATAATTAAAAAAATGTATACTAATAAAGAAATTTAAGTAAAATTGAAAAACAGTAAACATAATTTACATCCAAGTTAAAAATTGTGAAAAAAAACGTTCAATTAACATATTAACAATGTGATTAAAATACAATATATGATTGTAATAAAATTAATATAAGAAAGATAATTTCAACTTACAAAAACTAAAATTGAAATAAAAACCATGTTCAATAATCATAAAAATATTCAATTTTGGATTAGATGAAACAATCTAATATATATAAATAAAGTAGGCATTTTTGGAGAGCATTCGGCACGCCACATAAGCAAAGGTATATTTTTGACCAATTAAAAATTAAAATTCTATTTTATTTTAGAATTAAAAAATTCACTTGCCACCTACATAAAAGCGACGAATGAGATTTAAGAAATTTGCCACGTAGGTAAAAACAACGAATAATGATTTATGAGGATTTAATTTATTTAAAAAACTAAAATTTATCTTCTACAAAAATCATCTTTAGATATAGGATGTATATATCTAAGATAATCTTTATAGTGTTTATGATAAGAAATAAAAATTATTTTTAAATTGTAATTAAATTAAAATTTGTGATGCCTACCACTATAAATTGACGCATTCTACGACTCACATAAAATCTCATATCAATACAAAACCAAATCAAGCGAATTTTGTGTCCGTTTTAGGTCATCAATGGCTGCGTAATTCTTAGTTTAATTTTTAAATTTCATGCGTTAATGGTATATATTTGTGATTATTGCTTACATTGTGTTTATTTGGAAAACTTAATGATTATATGTTTATGTTTTGTTTATTGAATTTTATTTTTACATGTAGATCTAATTAAATCAGAGAATTAAATTCAATCAAAAATGATTGGAAAATCAAAGTACGAAGAGGTATTATATCTTTATAAATCGTTTACATTTTTTAAATTTCTTATAAACCTTTTTAGTTTTTATTAATTAATTTTATGATTAAAACAATTTTTTGTGATTTAGGTAGCATAATCAAGCCATCAAATTAACTTAATTTTTATTTTTAATTACCGGATGATTGCGTTCATGCCTCAATTAAAGCCAACTTAGTAACTTTTCGTCCAAAATAAATTGAAAGAAAAGTTTACACTATTAGATACTTTTCAATCGTTACAAATAAGAAGCAATATCGCACGCATTGTTAGTGACAACAAAATAATGATTTAATTTTTTAAAATATTATTGTTCGGGCAATTGAGGATGATGATGAAATTTCAATGCACAGATCTAGATTTGATTTTGTACAATTAAAATTTTTAGATCAATTTCACAACAATTTTTCACTTCCGGTAAATAAATATATTGATTTCTTTTATAAGACTATAAAGATTAATTTTATATAAATTTTATTTTTGCTAACATGTTTTATTTATCCATTTTGATTAGATGGAAGAGATATGGGTGTGAACGAAGTTGGTGATTCTATCTATATAGAAATAAATAGTATACATGATTTTTTTTTTTTTTAATATTTTTATCTTTTAAAACACAACTAATAATGATTTAGGATTTAAATTATTTAAACATAAAAAAATATCGTTTCTTATTAAAGATTTTATCCTAATATGTAACATATAAAATATCACATTTACAAATTTATTTTTGAAAGATATCATATTTACAATTTATTCATATTTTTAAATTCAGTTGTCATATAATTAACAACCACAATAAAATATAATACAACAATAAAAAAAAAAAAGTCGAATTATAAATTACATTTTAAAAAAAAAATTGTCATAGGCAATAATACTTTAATTAAAATATTATGTGTTTTTTTGTCTGAAACTATTAGATAGTAAAATAAATAAAATAATTAAAAAAAATAAAACATAGAATCTATACGAAAATATTTTCTTGAGATTTATATATGAAAAAACCGTGCATCGCACGGGCTTTCATCTAGTAATATAATAAGAAAAGTGATATTCTTTCAAAATTAACAAAGAAAAGTGAAATGAAAAATATACATTTAAAAATAAACTAATAAAAAATATAAACTACGTTCAATAAAAAGAAATTCAATTTTTGATTAGATAAAAAAAAAATGCTAAATCATTAAAATAAAAAAAAAATCCTTGCTTCTTATATTGCATATAAGAAAAAATATCCGCTAATCATTTATCATTTTTCTACTAAAAAATTAAATACTCTATTAACAATATTTATCATATTCAATGATTGGAATTCTTCAAGAGCATTTGGTGGCCACATAAGAAAAGATCTTATTTTCACTATTAAAAATTAGATTTCAATTTTATTATAGAATTAAAAAATTCACTTGCCACCTTATTAAAAGTGACGAGTGAGATTTAAGAATTTTTCCACGTTGGTTAAAAAGTTAATAGTGATTTATTAGATTGAAATTAATTATAAAACTAAAACTACCTTTTTAAAAAAAAAAACTAAAATTCATCTTTTCTTTTAAAAAAAAACTAAAGATCAACTTTAGATATATTTAAATAATTTTTTTTTAAAATAAACTAATGAATAAATTATATTTTGATGTTACAATTTAAATTATTAATTAAAACTGTGTACTAATAACAAAAAAATTAAGAAAGATTGAAAAACAATAAACATAAACTACATTCAAGTTCAAAATTGTGAAAAAAACGTTCTATTAAAATATTTACAAAGTGATAAAAATACAATATATGATTGTAATAAAATTAAATTTATATAAGAAATATAATTTCAACTAAAAAAAATAAAATTGAAATAAAAATCACGTTAAATTATTATAAAAAATATTCCATTTTGGATTATAAAATAATAATGTAATAAGAAAAGTGAAATTCTTTCAAAAATAACAAAGAAAAGTGATATAAAAATATACATTAAAAACAAACTAATAAAAAAATATATAAGCTACGTTCAATAAAAAGAAATTCAATTTTGGATTAGATAAAAAATATCGTTGATCATTAAAATAAAAATAAAAAAAGCCTTCCTTTTTTTCTTGCATAAAAGAAAAAATATCTACGAATCATTTATTATATTAAGAAATTAAATACTATATTAACAAAATTTATCATATTCAATGATAAAAATTTATCACCATTTTAAATTTAGCATTGTTTTTTTAATCCTATATAACCAATCTATTGTTAATCTCATAAACCCACATAAATAAACATACATGAATCCCAAGTGCCAATATCTCAAAAGTGGAACATCTTAAAATTCCTTGTTTACACAATTAGTGATTTATTATATTTTATTTTATTATTATAAGATTCAATAACGTCAATTGACACTTAACTAACATCAACTCATTAGGTCACATTATAAATTACTTTCATTAAAATATCATATGGTTAAGTAAGAAAATTATCTTTTCTTGAGATAACATCAACCAACAAAGCCACATTTTTTCATAAAAATAATAAAAACTATCTTTTTTGATAGACAATAGTAATTTAATTAAATTATTATATGGTTTAACTAAGAAAGATAACTTTTATTGAAATTTATGTATGGAAAAAACCACTTGTAAAAAAATGTATGGAAAAAACCACTTGTAAAAAAAAATGTATGAAGAAATCGTGCATCGCACGAGCGTTCATTTAGTTACAATAATAAATTTAGTTTTAATCAAATATAACTATTGTAGTTCGATATAATAAATTAAGTTCAACAAATATAATTTCAAATCCTAAAACATTAATCGAAGAGAACCAATCATGTTAATAAACTTTCTAAATAGAATAAATTTTAGGAAAAAAAAAAAAGAATAAATTTGAGAATTCATTATAAAAATACATGAATCGCTGCATCAGTAAAACTAATTTTTATTTATTTATTTATTTGACAAAATGTTTACCTATTCTTATTATTTTCTTTTTTAAGCTAAATAATAAATATTCATCGCTTTCCCTTATTAAGTATGTGGGCCTTTTTCTGAGATCATCTCATATTATTGAAATGTTTTGATACATGATCGTGCTTTGTTGGATGCTGTTGGGGAAAAGCTGAAAACCTTAATCGAACTCTTCCTAGAGAATTATGTATGACGAACTAAAGAAGATATAAGAATATAAGATGATATGCATATAGTATTAGTACATCATCGAGTTCTATTTTCATTATCATAAATTACTAATAAATTTACAGAACCAAACTTGCAGCTACACGACCTGCCATCGCCTATGATGAATCATAAAGAAAATTTCGATACAGGTAAGAAAACAAACGGATATGAAACAAACAAACCTTACTTCAGACTGATGGAAATGACCTTTACATAGATTCACTGTGTGAAACTGTGAACATGTTTCTATGTTTCTATTTTCAACAAAGAATTCAGGGATGTGCTGTTGAATTTTTGAGCAAAACCTCTGAGAACAAGCACAATTACATCCCTCAAGTAGCGTGTATGCACTATAATATCTGCTTCATTATTGCTATCAACCACAACCCTCAACCGGTGTTGATCATTGCGAAAAACCTCCACCTGATCAAACAAGTAACCTGTTATGATTAAAACTTTTCCAACCAAAACAAACTGAGAAAATCTGTAATACACCAATTGGCAGGTCTTGTTTTAAGAAAAATGTATTAGGTACAAGTTTGCAATTTCCGAGAACAGTAGACCTCTCTCCTGGGCTACAAATAATACAAAACCAGGCCAATACCACCAGATTACGGACTTTACAACCATTACCATCAGTCAGCAAAATTAATACGGAGTACTCATTAAGAAACACCATATATGGCATCAATGCACCATCATATGTTTATCAAATATCTTCAGGCTCCACGTTCAAAATTTAAGGGATTAAGTACTAGTCTCACAATGACAAAAAACTGATTTGACCGAGATAAAGTTGGCGTGTCATCTTCTAGCAAGGGAAACATCAACTTAATACTTTTTTAACAAGAGAAAGACTACTCACAGTAGCTAGACAAGGTATCACGTACTGTTTTGCTCTGGTTTGGAATCATGTAATCATGTTAATAGTATGGCTTATAATTATGTAGTCAGTATCCTGATCCATCTTAACACATGGATTTGAGATAGTGGAACAGAGCAAAGATAATGCTCATGTACCACTGTTCCAATTGACATAAAGAATGAAAAAGAAAATTACTGGGTAATGCTCAAAATATTGCAGTATAGTTAAAACTAGTTTAAGGTCCCGTGCAATGCACGGTTTTACTTAATCAAATTATGAATTACAATGTTACTTTAACATTAATATATTTATATATATATAAAAAAAATTAAAACAAATACTTGAATTTCTCATAAAAAAAAATTAACTGAATTAATATTATATTGTTATCAAAAGTTATTGATTATTAAACATTAAAAAAAAACACTCAAATTTAATGATTATACTGTTTTATATGAGAATAAAATTTATGTTAATTATAACCCGTGCAATGTAATTATATACCCCATATTTCCTTTGTTGGCATGTTTTGACAGGCACAATATTTTATAGTATACTATAACCGGAAAAATATTTTATACAAATTTAATTGACTTAACTTTTATGACAATTAATAATTAAGGCTTTTTAATTTTTGTTTTATATATATGTTTATAGTTATTGAATTGTAGCGTTATTATTATAAATAAATCAAAAAATTTATAGTAAAAGCTAAAGTGTCTAATCCTGGTTGGAGCAAAAAAAAAAAAAAAAAACTTTCAAGGAAAAAATACATTGTAGAATGATACGAAGTACAGGATTAGTACATTATTCTAATTTAATATATTACCTTATATGTTTGTTTATTATAGAAAAATACCTATTATAAAAAATTATAAAAAATATGCATATAGAATATATTTCGAATATGAATGCCAAATTGAAGGTCAAATATTATAGATGATATAAATTGATATTAATGAAGATTTTGTACAAAAAAAAAAAAAAAAAAAAAAAAAAAAGAAAAAAATGGCGGGAAAACTTTTAATCAGAACATGACAAGTCAGATTCGCTTTTAGTATTATGTAATTGATGCTATGATGGATAAAAAGTGATAGTCTGCCTAGCTGAGTATTACTTACATGGAATGGGGGAGCATAACTGCCACGCATTTCAGTAGTTGGGAAAGAGGTTTTAGAACCAGGCTTCACCACTTTGGCTCTCTTTCTGTTGATTTCAAGTATTCTCCTCTCAAGTCCCCCAGTATCCAAAATCTGGGGATGTCATATGGTATTTTAAATCATCAATTCAAAAGAAAATAATAACAATAATAATAATAATATACAAATATTTCAAAAAAAAAAAATGGCAGCAGAAGTAGCAACCTTCTTGGATGATGGAGCCTTGTTGCATATTACCTGTTGCAAACAGTAAAAGTCGTTCAGCTTAACCAGACCACACTGGAAAAGGTTCACATGTCCTTTGGATTATAATTATAGTTATAATGAAGTGAGATTAAAGGAAAATTGAAGCAAAATATCATGCCCAGTTCTAATGAAGTGAGATTAAATGATATTTGAATATTGAATCATAATGAAGTGAGATTAATAGCTCTGTAACTTTTAGTAAGTTTGGAGCATCAGAGAACAATTGTGTATCTTACTAGATTAGCAAAATCAGCCCCTCTGTCATCAAAAGGGTCACTAGGTTAAAACATCTGATATGTGCCCCCCCCCCCCCCCCCCCATTCCCTTTCCGAGTGCAGTATTGAAATGGGTTGAGGCCATTGTCTTCTTACACATGATCACAAAGTTGCAATGAAGGTGCTTAAGAAATTTTTTTCCTGAGAATTGGAATTACAGGAGCCATAATTGGTGATGGGGGTTCTCATTTGCTCATGGTACCTTCCAAAAGATGTTGAAGATGTAGTTCATCACAAGGTTGGTCTTGCATATCACCAGCCAAGCCCAAATTTCCAACCAAGAGAAAAAGTTTATCATGGGTCTTTTCCTTTTCTTTGGTTATCATCAAACGGTGTCGCATAAAGACGGCAACAAAATATAGGACAAATTGGAGAGAAGGTATATGCAGCTATTTGTCCTTATAGAACTGCGTTTTAAACTCAAATTGGGAACTTCTTACAAGCTTGTCTATGGGAAGTTGTGTCACTTGAGTTAAAGCATAAAACTCAATGGGTGATCAAGAAGATAAACTTTAAACTTGCTAGCACCACTGAGCAAAGGTGGTTAGATTTGCATAAGTTGGAAGAGCCTATGTTTGTGCTAGTGTGTATAAGGCTCGAACCAAAAAGTGGCATGATTTTGAAATCAAAAAGGCAATGTTACTTGGACTCGTCTATAATTGTCGTGTCAGACAAGGAGTCGGAGGTCAGTCCTAAATTTTGGTCGACACGACACTGTAAAGGGAGTGTCTTGACTAATATTTAGGATATAGCTATTATATAAAGTGTCCAAAAAATTTAATCTGACACTTAAAAATATAAAATAGATAAAAGTCAAAAAATTAAAAAAAAATTTAAAAAATAATAAAAAAAACACGGAGTAATACATAGGGAACATCTAAAGTCTAAACATATTCTAATACTCCCTCCGTCCCTAAATTACATTCCTGTTTAAAAATTTACACGGGAATTAAGGAGGGAAAAATAAGACAAATAACAATAATTAGATTATGCAATGGGAAGTACAAAAATAGATTAGTTATTACTCATGACATGTCATCAATCCTTTGCAAAAAAAAAAGGACCAATCACATGCTCCTAATTGAAAATTTTCAACCAATCATATTCATTGTAATTTGGCACAAGGATTATGAGTGAGATTAGGTAAGGATGAGTGAGAAAGCATTAAATATAAAACAGAAAAAGAGAGTTGATTTACTAAAATAAACTTACCAAAAATAGAAAGGAGGAATGTAATTTTGGAATACCAAAAATAGAAAGGAGGAATGTAATTTAGGGACGGAGGGAGTACACTTTTTTTAGACTTCTTTTGTTTCCTTTCTTCTCTTTCTACGTATTATTTTGTTACAAATTCCAATACTCTGTTTCAAACTATGGTCTTATCTTTCTATCTTATCTCTCCACCATTAAATCAAATGCATGCTTCCAACCCCTCCTTCTCTTCTCTTCTCTTCTCTTCTCTTCTCTTTGTTCTTTCATTCAACAACCAGCCACCACGAATGGCAACCACAACTCGCCGGCGATCTGTTCAATGTGCCGGACAATATATCGGTGAAATCGGGATTTTCAGGCGACTAAAAGCCCTATTCTTTTATTGTCTGTATGTGTCCTGCAATTTAGCAATTCACGAAATTTTGGTCGATTTTTGAACTAAACCCTAAAATTTTAAATTACAAATCGGCGACACTTGTTTTAGACACTTTTCCGATCCCCGAGTCGACACTTTCCAGGAGCCATGTCAAGGGTCGTGTCGCGCGTCGTGTCGTGTCGACACACGACACCCATGGCCAAGGCAGGTATCGGAGTAACACAACAAAAAGGTGTTCAACGTTGATGACAAAGCCTCTAGTACATTTTTGAATTAAGGTTATATCCTAGGAAGCTCAAATCCTAGTGTAGTGGCTCACTGAGGTGAAAGAGGTCTTTCCACACGGGGTTGTTGGGTTATGGGATAAGGGTAAGTCAAGTTCGTTCTTTAGTCAACGGAATATCGTCGCAAGTTGTACTATGAAGGTGTCAATATTGGCACGGTTTACACACTCATGCTTATTTGATACAAGAAAGAGACATCAAGTTAAGACACTACACTAAAGACACGAAAGGGCAAGCCATTTTTATTCTCATTAAATAACTTTATTCTGGCATTTTTTTTACTTTATCATTTTGGATGTAGATTGCAAATAATGAGAAATACCATGTTTAATTCAAGAGCCACAAGTAGGTAGTGTTGAAAGCCCATAGAGAGACATACTTGTTGGAAATATAGGAAAAATTAGAGCCTTAATATACCACATAAAGTTTCCAAGAAATTATGAAGTCAATAATTTGAGCTAAAAACCATCTTAATGTAAGCAGAAAGATATGAGTGCCTAAAGTAGGCATGGCAATTTAGTTCGAATTCGATTCAAATCCGATCCGATCCGAAGAAAAAAAAGTCCGATCCGTATTCGATAAAAAAAAAATCCGGATCCAAATCCACCAAATAAAGTCTGACTCCGAGTGGGAGTCGGATCAGACTCGGATCCTGTGTAGGGTTTGATCCGATTGACCCGAGTCCGACAAAGAGTAAGACATGCGCTTATTTTTTATTTAAATATTGTACGGAGTACATATATTAAAACCCTAAAAACCCTCCTTCCTTACTTTTCACATGTAGCTGCCACCCCTCTTTCATTTATTCATTTTCCTTCAAACTCAACTCTTTCTCTCTCCTCTCTCAACGCCTCATTTTCTTAGTTTCACACTGTAATCCAAGAGAATATCTATCATAATAATTTTGAAGAATCAAAGTCACCACTACTTAGCAATTTAACAAGATTATTGTGTTTGGGTGCCTTCTAATCTCCGACATGGGCTGTTTTTGGCTTTTTTTGTTTTAATTTTTTTTTTTTTTCATAATATGTATTAATTCATATAAAATACCATATTTTTGCATTTGCTGCAAAATTTTAAGGCTAAATATTTATTGCTTATGGTGTAATTTTGCCGGATTTAAATTCGAAGGTCCGACAGTTTGGAGGTTCGAATATCCAGCGGATTCGGACTCGGGGGTTTGTACGGCCTCGTGCCCGAATTTATAGTCCGTTTATAAATCGGGTCGGATTCGGATCCGTCCCGTTCCCATTCCTAGCCTAAAGTCATTAACAGATACCATTGAGCAGGGGCTCACTACAAGAAAAGACTAGCGACACCCACTAAGCGAGTAATTGACTTCAATATGATAGCCTATCTTGGTAATAATCTCTCATACTACCCTTTTTACTCCAAACTCCACAACTCTCAAACCTTAATCAAGTTTCACTCAATTTGCATTCAAGTACTAAAAAAAATACAATCTCTATCA
The DNA here is from genome assembly GCF_948465745.1 of Chenopodium album. Lineage (NCBI taxonomy): Eukaryota > Viridiplantae > Streptophyta > Magnoliopsida > Caryophyllales > Amaranthaceae > Chenopodium > Chenopodium album. Next base: position 22,688,430 of record NC_137857.1, on the reverse strand, counting down.
CATTTATTCATCAAAAATCAACTATTCCTACTAAAATATTTGCTAGAAAAAGAACCTCAACTTCCTCCTTGATACTGAAGGTGAAAGAGTTTTGAGCTAAAAATCTAAAAGGTGGCATTTTACAACGGGCTTGTTTGGTAAATGGTTTTTCATTGGCTATTTGGTTGGCTTTTGGCTTTTGGCTTTTTCATTTAGTCAAACATCCAAAATTTGTGTTTGGTAAATGGCTTTTTCAGCCAGCTGAAAAGTTGGCTTTTAAGCCAAAATGAAAAAGCTACTTTGAGTAGCTTACCTAAGTTACTAATAACATCAAACAGCCAATTTTACCAAACATGTTTTTAGACTAATAAAAAGTCAAACAGCCAACAAAAAAGCCAATACAAACAGCCAGTCAAACCAGCCAATCAAATCAGCCGACAGCCAACAGCCAACAGCCAATTGCCAATCAAGGCCAACATATCTCTCTTTTTTTTTTTTTTTTTTTTTTTCCTTTTTTAAAAACTATGACATATCAATTTTAAGTTAATGATAATAATTGATATAATATGAGATTTGGACACCTGATTTTAGTTGTTGATTTGTAACTAGTGATAGCATTGTTCATATTGTGATAAATCTTTGTGAGTAATTGGGTGTAGGATAAGAATACCACAATTAAATTGTAGATACATAAGGACATTTGTATTGGTTGCATGATCATTAGTGATTAAGTTGGGAATAGCTTCAAGCTGTATATTATCCCAGAGAAGTAGGGGTAAGGAACCATAACAAGAACAAGACACTGCCATAAATGTCACCATACCAACCCTTAAAATCCTTAACCGGCAGCACCAAACTGTCTACAACATACCAAAAAGAAAGGTGAATAGCACCCAATGGTACTTAGATGAAGCAACACAAAAGTTAGAGATTGATGAGAACTTGGGTTTTCTACTTATACTCTTGGTTTGAGGAGGTTCATGAATTGGCTTTCCAAAACTTACCCAGACTTAAATCTTGAGTTTTTCTTATCTTCTGTAATTACTCTTATTGGAAACAATGACTATTCGGTTATTCCAACTCTACAACAAACCTCAAAAACTCACCCTCCGACAACACAATGAGCTAATTTGTTTTAATTCGGATGCCGGCATATCTATTTGAAGTTTGCAAAATTGTGTGTAGTAAATATGGTTGGTGGCGCAAGAAATGATCAGGGAGGTAGAAATTCATTCTAACTCATGGAAGGAAACTCACCCTCTCTGGCCCTTCGTATTCTTCATCAAATCTTGGGATAAACTATTTTAAAAAAGAAAGACGTAGGAAAGATTCACAAAAATGAGAATTTGGTTTTATGGATGGCCTTCACAAATAATGATGACATACTCTTGTCATGGGTTATTTGGATAACAAGAGCATTTTGATATGAGCATAAACGCTTGGATAAGCTGAACTAGTATTTGGATATGGCCTCCATAAATAATGATTAACAAGTGTGTGTCCTCAAATATTTGGATAACAAGAGCATTTTGATAATATTGTGTTCCCAATGACAACAATAGCTTTGCCAAATATTACTTTTTTGGGTCTTTTGTTAACAAGAAGCCTAAAGCACAACTAGTTACTTTTTTTTTTAAGCAAGCAACACTAGTTACTTGTGACACTTTTAGAACTGTCTTAAACCATTCAAGCAAATGAAATTAGCAAATTATCATTGATTGTTCTAGAACTCTGTGGGCTTTTGTGAATGTACTTTGATTCGTTTAAATACTCATTTGGATTTGATTCAGAATTTCAACCTCAAAACGGCCTACAATTTCATATCATATTGGCCCAAAATAATAGTCCATCCGTCCCTTTTTTATCTACCCTTATGGCCAATTTTTACGGGAACTAAGAAGGGGAAGGAGGAAGTTCAAATAGTAGTAGTACATGGGAAAGCTAAATTCACATTGAAAGCAAAAAAGTAGAGAGAGAAAGTAGTGGAAGTACATGGGAAAATTAAATTCACATGGAAAAGCTAACTTTTGCACAAATATATTTGCAAAATAAAGGATAATATAGGAAGATCACCAAATAAAGACAAGAGAAAATGAAGGTAAATGGGTTATTTACTGTTATCCTTCAATTATAAAAAAATGAGATGGGTACATCATTTAGATCCACCGAAAATGGCATAAGGGTAGATAAAAAAGGGACGGAGGGAGTATCCTTTTACGCGAATTGTGACAACATTGTTCATCAGTTCTCCAAACATCAGGTTTAAAGTATTGAAACTTTTCAATTATAGATTTGGCAAACAAAACTGTTCTAACAGTAAGTAAAGTCACCCCATGGACCAGAGAGGTACAAATTCTGTTTCTTGTGGACTTTTAAAATTCATTTGTTTACAGGACCAAAATCATTAACTTGTATACACTAAGGGGGCACTTGGAATGAGGGTAATAGATTAGGGGATAATAAAAGTCAAACTAAGTAAATTATAGTTGATTAGAGGTATTATTGTATGGGCGCAATGTCTCCATGGATGAATTGGGGTTGTAGTGACATAATAAATAGGGAGGTGGAGGAATCATTACCCTCAAAATGAGGGTAATATGTTACCCACCCTCCCCCTAGTGCAACCTATTACCCCCTAAATGAGGGTAATAGTTCTCTTTCATCACCTATCACCAATCCACCACTACATAAAGCTTCTTTTAATCACATCTTCACAAGCTCCCTCTAATTGGAAATGGAAAGGGTGAAAGCTAAATAATATTGACCACCTATGCATGAGAGGACAGAAGTTCTTCTGGCACAGAAAGACAGGGTGGTCAAAAGACAACCCATAATTTTGAATACTCATGCATGGCCTTATTTGGAAGACAAATGATGACCACAAAGAGATAATTATACTCCCTCCGTCCCAAAAAGAACGACCCATTTGGCCAAAACTTTGTCCCAAAAAGAATGACCCATTTGCATTAAAACACCCACCAATTTGCTACAATATTTGTGCAAAATTAGCTTCCCCATATAAAAATTTGATTTTCCATGTTATTTTATTACTTTCTCTCTCTATTTTTTTACAAACCCCAAGTAAATTTATCTTTCCAATATACTTTTACTTCTTTTTACTTAACTTCCTTAATACCCGTATAATCAACCCAAATGGGTCGTTCTTTTTGGGACGGATGGAGTAATATATTAGTTGAACTGCAAATTATTTTCATATCAAAATAATCAAATTGTATTGAGCACATTAGTACCTCAAACTTCGCAGAGCCAAAATCAAGCTTTTTCTTCACTTCTTCAAGAACATCAGGCTCTACAAGCAACAAGGCAAAAGGTCAGATTTTAGGAGCTATTAGAATTTACAAGGGTATCTTTTTTATTAAAAAAAAAAAAAAAAAAAAGAATTTACAAGGGTACAGTGATCTATTAAGCATAAAACATTCGGAACTTTCAACAATGAAAAGTAACTAAAAATAACATTAAATATCTGGAGAGGGGGAAGGGGAAGGGGCATCGATGGAATCAAATTGTGCAATGATGTTGAAATGATTTGTTCCACAATCATAATTCAAGCAAAGGGAGATAATATGATCTTATGACAGCCATATGATTTGTAAGCAAACCAACTGGGTATAAAATAGATGACAACTGCTGTTCTGCATCAGACAAAATGATAGGGAAAGAAAAGTAATAGTCAAACAAAAGCAAACTTCTTAAGAAATAATGTCTGATTACAGAAGTGTTTACCGACTGCTATTGGCTCTGTTGAAGCCGAGACCGGGTGTCCCTCAACTCCATCATCTCTCACAGGGGTGTATACTGCTACAAGTCGATACCCCACATCATCAACATTAGCTTCATACATCCTTCCCATTTCCCCTGGAATAGTAAACATCATAACTCATAAAGTTCTCACAGTCACAATAAATGATGTGCTTAGTGTATACCATGAGCAAATGCATATCGGAGTTTGTTAGTGACTTAAGTAAACGGTCAGTAACAATAATGCAAAATTCTGACAATGCAGATTTGAAAAAAGCCTCACTAAGTCTTTCAATGAAGATATGAAATTTAAGAAACTTCAGAGCACATCATATATGGTAGTTTGTAATTGATTAGAGTACCCACTATCCTGACGGCGACAATAATTCAAATTGCAAACAATAGAAAGATTCCAAAAGCTTCTCCTACACTATCACTCGAAATGAAATTTAACACACTTCAGCCTGGTTGATATTTTTCCAGCAGCTTCTTAACCATAGTCAATCGAAATGACACAGGATACTCCCCTAACCCTATCCAAGTTCTATTCCAACAGCCAATTCCTGGGGGGCTTCCTAATAGGCTAAGAATGATGTTTGTATTCTCCAGCACGGATGAGCCTAAAATGACGCAACGAAGCTACGTCTTGCTATAAATTCAATATGATATTTCAAATGCCTTTATTATCACCTTAATCTAAAAGATGACCCGTACAAAACATTGAATATAACACTTCCATTAATCTGTTCTTTAAGGACGAAAGACCAACATATTCAACGTGTTCATCTTCTATGTATATAATGATCTATCATATCACTATGAATGTCATTTACCAATGATGAGGTTTTACTATGATAGTTTTTAGATTACAATGATAGTTATTAGATAAGGTCACATTTACATGCATAAAAAGATGATCATAGGCTAACATATAATGAAGTTTATGGAGACACAGAGTAAGCCTGACGGACATACCTGGAATGGAGATGAGATCAGGACTGCCAACCATGGATCTAAGCCACTGTATTCTGCTTTTTCCCTCTTTTCCTCCACTATAAACTCCTTGAACAGCATACAAATTAGTGTGAAATCCTCTTCCCTCAATCTCCAGTTTATTAATTCTAGGTATTCCTGAAGATAGCAAGAATTTAATTTGATAGAACAACTCCTACATAAATATTATAGGATAACACGACTCCTGAGTAGAGCTAAGTGGAAAATGTAATGATTAAATAGTGGCAACATCAAGCAAGTAATATGAAATGTAAGTTGTATGACTTGTCAGCTCAGAAAACAAAGAATTGTGCTCCCTCTATCCTCCAATTATTGTGCTTATGGACTTGCAAACTCATATTAACATAGATAGTAGGTTATGTAGGTTTTTTTGTTGGATAGAGGAAAAATAAGAAGTAAAATTTGAATAAGGAAACAAGAATTGATGGAGGGTCCAGCATCACTTGATTTATGAAGAAAGAGAGAGTGAGATAGCTAGTACTAGGGCCCATAACACATGAGTTGGATGTGTTATGTAAAAGGTGAATTTTCCATTTAAGGTAACAAGACAATCATATGGGGACTGACCAAAATGGTAAATAGAACAATTATTTGAGGACAGAGTAGTGAAAAAGACATGTACAGCAATTAGTTATGCTTGCATTCCCTTCATGCTGTTTATCATCCATTTGAGTAGCTCAGTACCTCTCAAGTGAGAAAAATGGGAAGAAAATTTTCTTTATTTACAAAACAGTACATCAGACATAGCCTATTGCATGTAAAATGCTCAAATACGCAATGAATAAAGCAGATTTCAGATATCTAACCCAACCAAATTGGTCATTACTAAGTAAACAAAGGGTGAAACATAAAGATATGGAATAGAATAATCAACCTCTACCATATACAAGCAAACATCACATGATCATACAAAATAAAAATTATCATCTAACTGTATGTGCATTCTAACATCAGTCATGACAGTCAATATAAGACAACTTCTTTATTTATTGTCCAACTTCTCTATATAGGAACTACTATCCATTCAGTAACTATGACATACTCATGCGAAATAAGATGTTATTTCCCAAGTATACATCATTAATCATTTCCCTCTTCTATTTTACCTTTGTATCCGTATTACGGAGTAATTCATTTTAGGAACTGGGAGAAGAACAGAGAGAAAAAGTGGGGAAAAAGATATACCTGGCATTATAGGAGTACTTTCAGTATATACGGGCTCACTTGACCTTCCAAAGACATCGGTAACAATGCACTCACATCTCAAGCAGCGATCAATGTCTTCATAACGCAATCTGTAAGAGCAGGAACTTTCTGAAGAAAGTAACTCCAAGGATCTGACATCCTCGGAATCTGATGAATAATACCTACACCACAGTGCATATCAACATCAAGGTAAACTAAAAGTTTCAGAGAAAAATATATCAAAAAAAAATTAGGAATATTCCTCAATGAAATGCTTTTGAAAAATGAAAACACCACTTTCTGGCTAAGTCATTGATTTTTTTTTTTTACTTAAGTGTGGCTACCAAAGTCACTCATGGGAATGGAAAACTAATTTTAAAGGGGCATACCACGGGTATGCTAAAATCAGACCATTAAAACAAATATGTTATAAAGGAAAAATATCATGCAGTGAATGAACAAAACGAATACCCTCTTCCATACAAATCGATGCAACATGCATGCAAACTAAAGTTAACAGTCCCCAACTACCCTCATAAAGACCTTTCACAATTTCAATATACTAGACTAGAATTTAAAACATAATTAACTTTAATTCACAAATTAAAACAAACAGTCCCCACCTATCCACAAGTTAGGTGGGGACTGGTGTAGAGGAGAGGGGACTGTTAAGTTAAGAAAAGTCCACACTAGTTAACGTTAAGAATCTAATATATTGTTTGTCTTCCAGCTGTTTGGAAATATAGTCTTAAGAAAATTTCATTATACTTTAGATTTCTTGGTACTTTATTTTTCTCAAATATAAGCTCATTAAGAAATTCCTCAAAGGAATTTGCAAAAGAATCTATCTGCTTTCAGCTTTGGTAATTTGGTACTTTGGCAATGTGATTAATACTTCCTCCATTCCCCTACTATTGCAACAATTACCAATTTAGGAAGTTTATTGCAACATTTCTCTATTTGTACATCTTTTCTCTTTTTCTCTCTCTTCAACCCTCATGTTGCGATATTAGGAAAACAGAGGAAGTATTATTCATTGTATATTTATTTCCAACTAAAAAAGTGTGGCAGCATAGCAACATTTGTTTCGCCAAAATGATCCAACAATTATTGAAATTAATTCACGTGCCTTGTTGACCATGTAACTGCAAACGATGGGTATTGTAGCATTACAATGTGACCTTGGGTTATCTTTAGTTGTGCATATGATGTGATTCTTTAAGACTTGTTTATAGATGTTTGACTTTATCTTTAGAATGTAAACTCATTCATTGTATACTCTACGTACATTGATTGAACACTACTAGCAAACTATCAGCATTACATGAAGAACATAAATATTAAAACAAAAAGGACCATTTTTTATTTCTATCACTTTACTTTTTGATGGTTTTGAGTTTTACCACCTTTTACTTTCAAAATAAGTTAATGTTGCCACCATTTAACAGCTTTTGTCAAATGTTCCATCAATGTAAGCCCACTAACATGTTATCCCTAGTTTTCTCTTTTTTCTACCTTCTCTTTTGATTTTCACATTTAAATAAATTTTTGTTCCAACAAATATTTAAAAGTGGGTTAGGTCAAAGTATGTTGTTAAAGATTCGATTCATTTCATGTTCATATAAAATGAATAAGTTACTTAACATATATCAATTATAATAAACTATTCTTCCCTTAGGGATGATCTTGAATTTGGAGAACCTATCAAATAGTGTTAATTTCCAAATTAAACGTAATTTACATTAGTTAACTTCATATTGAACCAAAATCTGTTCAATTTATGAGCCAAACCATCCTCAATTTATAATTATTACCTAAAATTCCCATATTTACTTTTATTTTTACCACCTTTACTTTGTTTAGCTTTAATTGTCACCAACTTCATAAAAAATAAAAAATAAAAAAAAAAATCTCCTTGTGTTTTCTCTAGTCTAGCTTGCTCTACTTTCGCTTCGCACTCTACTTAGTTTACTTTCTTAACAGATTTTTCTTAATTCACTTTTCACTGATGATTGCGAATGACGGTTCATGTTAGCTGACGCCACATCCTTTTGGGATAGTTGTTTCAGTTGTCAACTTTGTACAAAAAAATTAGTTTCTAGGAATGACCAACATCAAAGCTAATAAAGTGAACTATTTATATTGATCCAGCATTGAATTAAGAAGAATTTACCAAACAGATGAATTTTGGGGAAATGCTAAAGAAATTAAATTCTCAAATACTCATCATTCATTAAGTCAAAAACACGCAGAGAATATGATGCATTTGCGTAATAATCAACACCTTACCACTGATATTTGACATCTTTCTTATACTTGCTCCAAACAATTTGTTGGCTCTCACTATTTGGAATAACTTCAACGGCAGTGAGCAATTCTCCTTCCATTGCTTTTCCAGTGAGAGCAACCATCTCAATTTTCAACAGTTCTAAAGGAAGAGAAGAACATTTCATCATCCAAGAGAAAAAGACAAGGTAAAGAGTACAAATTTGTATTAGAAATCCATAACAATTACAAGTTATGTCAAAGTCGTGTAATTAGGTAAGACAATTTGAGAGTCAATCTCTATTATGTCTGAGAACAAGCCTACCTCATACAAAATTCGCCTAGAAGAAAAGCCACAGAACAGCAAGCAATCTATTACTTGTAAGTTATAATAGAAACAGATAAAATAAACTGAACTGCAAAGGAAAAGTATAGCATAAAGACAAAGGATAAGAAAGGCCAAACAAGCAGGAACTGAAATGGATAGTTTAAATGGAGGGTTGGCCATTAAGGGAACCCAAGCACTGAGCACAGGAAAAAGATAGAGACATGTTCAGAGATAGAAAAAACAAAGGTTCCATGCGTACAATAAAAGGACAAAGTGTGACGGTACATGATAAATGAGGGTACATGAGTCAGAAAATGCAAATCATTTCAGAAAAATTTCACGCGAATCAGAACTGAATTTAGTAGCTATAGAAAACTTCAAGGCATTCTCACCCAAAGCACTATTCATAAGAAATTGAGGCACTAGCCACTTTTAAAGGGATTAGGGATAGGGGTTTAAATTCTAAACCTAGGGCTATCAGCCTACCATATAAAAGGAGCCTTGAGCAGAAATCATCATTAAATCAGGGAGTCGGAGATTAATGAAGGCATCAGGGAATATTATTCATACAGTAAATGAAGGGCTAGTAAAAAAAACATTATGACATCAGGATACAAGATATTATGTCCACAAAATCAAGAAAAGACAAGTGCTTGGATTTTTGACAGGAGGAAATTTTTTGGTCAATATCTGCCCGTTAATTTGTTACCTTTGTTCATCATTCCCAAGCCACATCAACATTTTCTATATTTTCAACCTCCAAGGTTGACCAGCTCAGCTCAAACAAATATAAGCACAACACACATACACACACAAAGACATTAGAGTGGTGAACTCAATCAATCAATCAAAGCCTTAATCCCATAAGTGCGGTTGGCTATATGAACTAAAAGTGAATATTTCGTATATTCATCCACAAAAAACTTCCTCCTCCATCTCTTATAATCGAATACCTCATTCTCATGCAAATCCCATAAGAGTTAGTCAACTGATCAACTAAAGTTTTTTGGATCAGCAAAAATTTTATTAGAAAGGTGAAGACACTAAACAAAATACATAATATGAGAGCAAGTAAGCGGGTAAGAATATAGCAACGGAAATGCTGGAAATATTTTTACTTCAGCTTTTTGTCCTTGGGATAAGGGCTGTTTTCCTCTTGTTTTAAAATAATAATCCAGGACAACTGGCAAAAAGCTTATTTCAAATGAGCCTAAGAATTACTGCTACGTGCTACAAACAATATCAAATTTGATATCAAATCAAGAAATAATATTTGAGTTCGTGTTACATTTGGATGTTACATACTTGTTTTAGTAAAGAGCAGAACTCCCAAGACTGGGACCCTGATAGCTTGACTTAAACTAGATAACTAATTCATTACACAAGCAAAGCAGCGTGTGTACACACACACACACACACACATCACCCACCTAATATGCATGTGCAGACACACAAGCGAGGTCCTAATAGTCTGAGACAGATCATAAACTTAATTCATAGCACATGCAAAGGACATTCCTCAGAAGCAGTCTTACCAGGAAATATAAGGTCTGTCGGATCTGAAAGCCTGAGTTCCCCAACGACTGAATCCAAACGAACTGGTGTATATCTGTTGCATAAAGATTCAATGTAGAAAAATTTCAAAGCATAGATTAGCTAAAATCTAAGTTACCCTGTTACTTAAAAAAGTCAACATTAAGAATCAATAAATGTAACTTCCTATATAAATATAAATAAATAAAGTAAAAAAAACAAAAAATAGAAATTTAAATTCCATGAAATTATTGCAGTAATGGTTACTTTTTTTATATTAATTATGCAAAAAGGTGATTCATTAACATGCAATCACGGATAGCTTCAAGAGATAAAATCAGTCTAAAATAAGGGTTAAATATGCAGCCCCTACCATCAATATGGCTTGGCTCTTACATACACTATGCAGATACATAATAATAACTTACCCAAACAACAAACGACAATTGTAATCCGATTCAGTGACTTCATATGTCAGAGAATCAGCCCCATTAATTAAAGTAATTGTGCCCTCAGCTGTTTCTCTATACCAGCTGAACAAGCTTGATCCTTCATGTCCCCCAAAATATTCACCTTCGCCAGAATAAGTGCTTAAATTCAAAGATTTCACACCAATATTTCTGACAATGGGGTGAGCTGTAAAAGTCAAACAGTTCAACTTTAATATAAGTGACTACTGGGAACTTGCATACAGCCTAGTTCCCAAGCAAATAACCAGATACAAAATGTTAGCATGTAACAGAACCATGTGCTTGGGCAATTAATCAAAGATGAATAGATGATCTACAGCCAACATCTTATAAAAGAAGCACTAGATAGCTCTCATCACTACATACTCCATCCAACCCCACCAGCCCCTATGAAAATTACTACAAGAAAAGAACAATAGATCCTGTCCATACAATCATAAGCTAACAGTCACGTGTTTATATCCATTAGAATTGCATACAAAGGAAACTGCATGCATAATAAAAAGTGAACTGGTTTATACCTGGGGCAACTGGATCATCACAAATTGAAACCAATGGCTTGCCCGGTTTCCCGTCATCACGAATTGGAACCCAATATAGCACCAAATATGCCCCCACATCATCAAGATATGGTGTGTATGTTCTGTAATATCAATTAATCATCAGCATTATCTAACTACAGCATGGAAATGGATATGTTAAACTATGTACAGACCCAAGCAATATATTACTTACAAGTTTCTACCACAAATAACAATATCATCATATGCATCAGATATGCTACTCAAATCAGATCCATGAAGCTTATTCTTTGTTCTGTACCAAATATATTCCCCAACACCTTCATGTCCGCCAAAGTATATCTTATGTGGAAGCACCACCTCAGCCTCACAGCAACAAGGAATAGTAAGCTCCAAACCAACAGGATCAGCTGGCAAATATAAAATAGAAACAAAAACAAAAAAATAAACATAAGTAATGTTCAACAAAGTGAATAAAAAAAATACAAAGAAAAAACACATATCGATAGTCCAAACTCATATAGTCATATTCCATCCAACCATCAGAAGACAACAGGTTGCCATGAAGACAAATTTCTACAGAAGACAGCTGCCCAAATCCAAATGTCATGAAATTCACGTAGATAAGAAACTACGTGGGGTCAGGCCTTGAGAAATCATACTAATAATCAACGACTATTTCACGAAATGCCACTGAGCCCTTTAAAAATTCACCAAATGCCATCAGACTTTTCAGAATTCACCAAATGCCACCGAGTTTTTAAAAACTAATATGCCACGTGGTGGTTTATGATTGGTTGCTTATTAAATTAGTAAATTAATTACTCATTCAAAAACTTTAAAAAAAAAAACAAAAAAAAAAACCACCCACCATGACCCAGCCCCAACCACCGTCTATCACTGCAACCACCATATCCCCGCCTCCAGCCAGTCCCCACCGCAGCGACGACCAAGCCCTGAACAACCGCGCCGACAACGCAACCCAGCCACCCTTCCCGCGATTTGCAAACTCTCTTTCTCCCTCGAAAATCCCTCCCCTCCCCATCGCCGACGACCAAACCCCCCCTCCCCACGCCGGAGAACTCAAATCGGTTCATCCCGTCTGAGCTCCACCCTTCCAACCACCACGTTGAAGAACTCAAATCGGTTCATCCCCTCCGAGCTCCACCCTTCCCACCACCACGTCGAAACCCTAATTTAAAATCCCCAAAAATCGAAATCTAAGGTTTCGACACCTTAAACCCCAATATCGATTTCCCAAAATTCAAAGCCCCTTCCACTCCCCACTGTTGGCGTCCAATGATCCCTCCCTGCTCCGGAAAACCCAAACCACCCATCCCCCTCCCAACTCCACCCCGAACCATCTCGCTTAAACCCCAAAATCGAAAACCAAAAAATTGAAATTAGGGTTTCGATTTTAGAAATTTCAATTTAGGGGTTTTAGGGTGTCAAGGATGGTGGTTTAGGGAGGGGGGTGGATGGAGATGGTAGGGGGAAGGGCGGCTGTCGACACTAAAGAGGTTGTTGGTCGCCGGTGGGGGGTGGGGGCAAGGGTTTGGCTGGCGTAGGGGCGGTGTTGTGGTGGAAAGAGTGGCTGGGGTTTAGTTTTTTTTTGTTTTTGATTTTAATTTTTTTTATAAATAAAACAATAATAAAATGAACCAATTAGAATGTGCCACGTGGCATAAGTAGCCTTAATGACTAACGCAGTTAACTGATGTTAGTCATTAATGCCACTCGATGAATTTTTTAAAAACTCGGTGGCATTTGGTGAATTTTTAAAAGTCCGATCGCATTTGGTGAATATTAAAGTGCTTAGTGGCATTTGGTGAAATAGCCGAATAATCAAATAGGTCAAAAATTTAGTTTGTTTTCCTAACAAAAATATTAGTCAGAAACAGGTGATGTATAAGTGTATAACCCTAAAAAAAAAAATGAATTCAGGAAATCAAAGCATCAGAATCAAGGGGGAGTTGAATTTGTTTTGCCCCCTACGAACAACCAAGCACGGGGTTTGTGTAATATTTTATATTCCTCAAGATCAATCAAACATCCTTTCACCTTCACGTGTACGTAATTTACGCATTGTTACCGAATTTTGTAATTAGGCAGAGCTCCTACCTAACACTGAGTTAAGGGTTCAGTCTCATCACCGTTAACACTATAGTTGAAGTAATGTGGCGAATTCTTTAAGGGTAATACTCTTAAGTTTTATTCTACTACGTATATGTTTCTTTGTGGGTGTTAATCCCCTCATCCACTGCTTGCTAGAGATTGTGCTAATTGTAGCCGGTAAATTTTCCAAATACACATAATCAATGTAAAAATCAGCCTCTTCTCTATTATCTCTCTCTTTTCTCTTTGGGATTCTTCAAAATAAGTGTTTCATAGGCCGGAAATAGCCAAATTTCTCAACCCTTTTCCATTATTTACTTTAATGCTTTTGTTATTAAATACAATAAATCTACATTCTTTGAGAATAGTAAGTACCCTTATAGTGGGCTTCAATGTCGTAAGTGCCCCTATGGTGGTTTTGTTCAAGTTTTGTTATGAGTTTAGCATGTTGGCAAAACTGCGGCTTCTTCCCTCCAACAAAAATGAGGCAAATGAAGTGGGTCAACCTCATGGGTAAAGATTTGCACAAGATCAAAAAAGAGGTTAATCGTTCGATTACAATCAGAAAAATTAGACGAAAATTTTCTTCACGACTACAACAGATCAATAGATCCCTCGTCGAAAAAGGTTGTAAATCACAACGATATGGAAGAGGGTATGAAGAATGTATTATTTGCAACAACGGTCGTAGCTTTTTTGAAAGGATGTTTTGATTTGATTCAATTATCATGTATGACTTTTTATTTATGAATCAATTTATATAAATAAAATAAAATGAGGCATTTAAATATCACTCCTTTCGTTTCTTTTTAGCTGACACGTTTCTTTAGTCACGTTTGTCAATGCACAAATTCAACCATTAATGCCTTTAATTACCAATATGCAAAAATGATAAAAAATTGATATTTTGAAAATATAAATCGTGACGAATCTAACAAGATCCCACCTAACTACAGTTTCCATTACGTATATATCACAAAATACAATCGAAGGTAAGTGTGTGAAATAGTGCTAAAGTCAAAAATTGTTAACTAAAAAACGGAGGTAGTAACTTTAATAAATTACAGAAAAAGTGGGGTAACTTTCAGCCAAGTAGTCAATTTAAAGAGCAAATCTGTAAGCATACTGATAGAATTTTATAAAATCTTATCAGTCTAATAAGAATAAAGCAGCTTAGTGCAAAAATTGTTAGCGCAGACCAGCAAGAATAGTAAACAAACATCAAAAACATGCACAATGGTGAAACAGTTATTAAAAAAAAACAGGAAAAAACAATAATCAAGCAAATTTGTGTGTTCGAACCACCTACCAGGAATGATAACATCAGATATAATACTCTGGGGAATTCCTCTTATTCCATCATCCCGAACAGGCGTAAAAATAATTTCAATGCGGCTCCAAACATCATCAAGGGCTAGATCCAGATAATCTGCTAATATGACATATTTAGATAACCATTCATTTCATTATATAGCATGAAAATTCTCTCCTCACCATTAGCACATAGTTTCTCCTTGTGACCATTGTTTAGAATTCTTAACCATTCAGTACAACAGTTGCCTTTTACCCTGGAACAGATCAGAAAAGTGATTAGAAGTACAATTGAAGAAAATGGGAAGTTTAAATTTTGAATTGCATTCTCACTTACCCTCCATGATATGAAGCAATGAATGCCAATCGTTCCCCTTCCATCATAGATCCTGAGAACTTCAGTTCCTCACAGGATGGAAGACCTAGATAAAGTCATATAATCAGAGAAAGAGTAATTTTCAAAATAATCAACCAAATTTGATATGCTGTAAAATCTCTTTTTTTTTTTTTCTCTTTAAAAAGGCCACCTGATTTACACAAAATTTTCAAAGAACTTTCTGAACACCCCAACAGACATTTGAGGACAAAAAAAAAATTACAAGTCAATTGGCTCAATTGCGCTTGTTTGTTTTCTAAATTGATGAGTTGAATTGTAGAAAATTTCACAATACCATAAAGTTTGTTTAATAGTGGCGCTAAAATGAATGTTACTCAATATTTTCAGCACAAGGTAGTACAAATGTCAATTACTATGTTGCATAGAGCAGATGAATCTGGTATAGTTAAGAACTAAATAGTTCCATTTTTTTTTCTATAAGAGAAACGTGAAACCATAAACATTATCCAGACTACTAGAAATTTACCAGGTACTATGGGACCAAATTGCTCAGAGATTACTTCTGGACCACGTGCCCAGTCACTTCTAACAGGTTCACAGGATACTGATATTAAACATCCAACATCTTCAACCGTAAGTGTGTATGATGCTGTCATAGCATCATTGATTTCAATTTGTTGCCCACTTGAATCAGTCTGGTAATTACAAGTGAAATATGCTAAGAACACAGTAATTGCATCTAATAAAATTCGAAAATAATACTAGATCATTCTCAATTCATTCTATTTTTATTGCAACATATTCTTTGGAAAGTTGCAAAATGTATGCTACGTTGCTTTTTTTTTGGTAACTGTTCACTATGTTCCTCTCTTAATCATGTGGGTCTCTCTTTTTATCTCTCTCCTCGCCTTGAAAATTATGCATCCCCCACCACCACATTGCAATTAAAACAAAACGAAGTAAGAATAAATTCAAGCTCACAACCACAACATGACAAATAGTAAAAATAATCTGAAGAGAGAGCAATTCAAAATGCCCATAAAAAATAAAGTCTAGGACTTGAGTGAGAGTGAAAACATAAACTGGATGCAGTACCCGAAACCAGCGAAAAACTGATTCTCCCTCTTCACCTCCCCAATATAATTTCTCAGCAACCAATGTAGATCCTTCAACAGATTTGCCAGCTATTTGCAAAGAAATCAACCTTGGGCTTCCTGTCAAACAAAATTTCAAGTATCCAACACTGTTAATTACAAAGTTATTAAAGTCTTCAGTTAACATAGGAATAAAATATCAGAATCAACCCCAGCTATATTTTTGAGAATGTATTATTTACTGCACATGAGTCCCAATAGCCTTTAACGTGGGCAACCAGATACAAGTTTCCTTTTCTTTGATTAAGGAAGTAGGCACTAATGATTGCAATTGGCATACACCTATATCTGATCCCAAATTGATTACGAGATGAACTTAAAATGATCTAAAATGATATGGATGAAAACAAAAAAGACCCTTCCAAAAAAATATTGTAGAAATAAATACAATGAAGAAGGTAAATTAGATGTATTTACCAGCACGAACACGCTCATGTCCTATGCAAATGTTTTCTTTGCCAATCATACCATCATCTCGAACAGGTATACATTTGAAGGCTATAAATTTGCCAATGGCTTCCTTGGGTATTCGAAACTGAAGATGCCCCAAAACCTCATTGATTAAAGTCCCTGTTTCAGTTTCATCCTATGGATAGAGAACATGTTAGCTATGACATGTTAACTTTTAGGGGAGGTCAGATGAAAGAAGAGAACCTGTAGTAACACCCTAAGTGGTAACTAATACCTCATGAAGGTACCAGTTGTATATACTTCTGCCTTCGTGACCACCTATATAGCCATAGGATGCTGTCAACATTTCACCTTCTGCATAATCACCAGTGACTGACAAGAAATTCAAACTTGGAGGAAGAGCTGCAAGATGTTGTAAAGGTATTAGTTATAGAGAAGAGTTTGATCCTGGCTCAGAACGAATGCTAGCTATATGCTTAATTGTAATTGGCTAAAAAAATATATATATAAACATAAACATGAATATATATATATATAGATATATATTAGAAAACGGGAATACATTCCTCTAGCATATTTTATGAATGATGACCAAAGTTTCACTGCAGTATTGAAATACAAATGCGAGAAGAGTTGTAACAGTAGAGTCAAATTTAATAACTTGGACACAACATTTGGTTCCGGCCTTCCGCAATGTAGCTTATAATTTTGTGACAATCATTCTCTTATAAACTACGGCTTGGAACCCCACCCCCTCTCATACAAAAATTAATAAATAAATAAACAAATAAACAAGAGAGAGAGAGAGAGCGAAACAGAGAGAGAAACAGATGCGAATTTTATAAAAGCTTATAAAGTTACACGTACTCTCAACAGTCATCTCAGATATAACATATGCTGGTTCACCAGCTTCACCATCAGGTGTCATTGGAGTAAATTTTGCAACAATATAGTAGCCAACAGCTCCTAATGGTATGCGAAAGACCTGCATAAGTGTAACAGTGGCAATAGACATAAGCACAAAATGGAAAAAGATTCTTATATATGTAACCCATAACATGATTAAGAATCCCACCTTTGCAATCTTGGACATGCTTAAAGCTTCTAGGCCATCCTCCCCAGATAAAGTAAAAGAGCTTGTTTTAAACCATTGTACTCTGCTGGCCCCTTCTGTTCCTCCAGTAACTGTACCACTTACGGTAATCTTACTTCCCTCTCTAAGTTCACCAATAATTCTTGTATTCGTTACCTTTGGAGGTGCTGCAGTTTGTAATACACCATGAGGATGTATGCTTTCCACATAAATTTACAATCTACAAAATTCTAGTTCGTCCATCTAATAAACAATAAATATAAAAATTCGAGCAGCTCTCAGGCATCATTCTCAATAATTTTTTATTATGGCTATCATAGAATGTCTATATCAGTAGCACTAAGTGGCTGTCGTGTGACTCGTGTCATCAGTAATCAAAGAAGAAAGTCAAACTAAAAGTAAAAATAAATATAACATGAACCCTTTTAAACTCTTAACTCTCAAAACTACCCAAGCATATTGGGAAAACTAATACAAGAATTAACATATTCCTCCAAGCTAGATAATAATTCAAGGTTCAATTGCTATAATTAATAGTGCAGTTAAATACAGAGCCTCACTAAGCAAGCATATTCTGCTGCTACTTAGCTGAGAAATTTCACCAACTAAGAAAAAGGCTGTGGAAAGCATGTACACTGGAATTCGAGGAGAACTAATCCATAAAGCATTGTCTAATACTTTTAGAAGTAACAAATATCATTTTGTCCACCTCTTTTTGAATCCCTAGTTGAAATATAGTAACTACCAATTGGCACATGATAAACCATCTGCTAATGATGATATATATATGTATTATTAAAACTCTAAATTCCCAATAAACATTACTAAACATATTCATTTCACACATTTTCCAAAAATAAGAAAATGCTCCAATAAAATCTTACAATCAAAAAAATTACAACATATCAAGGGAACTTAGTATACCAGACACAATTTCAGAGATGATCAACATGCTGTTAATTAACTCTCTAAAGCATGCCCCATGGAATAAATCCAACGTACGAACAACAGTCAACATAAATTAGATAACAATGCATTGCTGGCCCACACAATATGTTGGAAAAGTAATACATCAATATAGCACAAAGAAATGCCTTCATGAGCCTCCTTCTTCAAACCCCAGGCTATATATAGAAGATTCAATATAAATGGCAATGATATGACAAAAACTCAAAACATGAAAAAGAAGATCAAACATAGCACAAAGAAATATCCACATGAGCCGATATCCTCACAAACCTCCAGATATAACCAGAAGAATCAGAATAAGGGAGTATCTTAGCCATTACCTTGCTTAACTATATCAGAAAACGCAGAAGCAGATTCACCTTCTTTACCTACAAATTGACACAGAGATTAGAAACATAGAAATATATGTCAAACTATGCAAGACAATAGAGAGATAGCAGACCCTCAAAATTCACAGGTACATATGTGAAAACTACACGGCAGCCAACATCGTCCCGTGTCAAGGTATATTCAGGAGCCCCACTTAATATTAATTCAGATACCCTGAAGACAAATAATTAGGAAATAAGATAAGCTTTTACACCGATTTCTGTGGCCAAAGAAACAAAAGTTAAGCAATATAGAATGACATTGACTGACGCAATAATAATTCCTGCATCACCTTAACTGTAACAGCTGAAACTTTTTACCAGTGAACTAGACAAAATTTGACCAGAAATTTATCCAATATTTTTTCAATTTTTAGTTTTATGATAGAGTACTTGAAATTTAAAAACATAATATAACTAAATGTTCAAACATTATATGACTAATAAGTTGTTAGAGATGAAATGAGGTGACATATGAATCATTTTGTTTGTTCATTTGGATTTGGTTAATATCTGGTGTTTGATTTGATTACAGTAGCGTTGATTCTCTGATCAGATAGGTTTAGGGTCAATATCATATCAGGTAAAATTGCAGATTAACTATAGGTTTGGGTAGGTCAATCCTAGGTCTGGTTTAGTTCTGTCTGGACAAAGTTCTATAAATGAAGACAGCAAACATCAAATAGGGTGCCATGTTGATCCTGCAGCTCTTCTTAACCCTTTGCTCTAACAACTGCCACCTAATCACAGTCATTCATACACACTAGGCAACATACAGCATCTAAGCAAATGAGGTATAAACATACTAATGTCTCGTGAAAAATTTATATACTGGACCAACCTGTACATAGAACAATTCATCATTCCTCAAGAAAACATATGAGGCCAATAAAACAACATTCTGGTAATAAGAAAGAATAAACAAACTTTTAAAATAATGAACACTCAATAACCACACCAGATATGAGCTAACCTTGTTTCCTTATTGGCACGCAGCCACTCATACTTGCTAGGACCTTCTCTTCCTCCAAAGTAATCTCCAACACCCTTGATAGTGTTGCCTTCAACGTAATCTCCAATTATCCGTAAATTAGAGACTGATGGAGGAGCTGACCATTGATAATGATCATAGTCAGACAATAATAACTACGAAGTATTATATTTCTCTGAATTGTATACTCATACACCAAGAAAGACACAGGGTTATTATGATCCCAAACGAATACTAAAACATAACCAGACAGTAAAATGCATCAATCAAATGCATTCAAAATATCCAGCTAATGAAAAATCAACCCTAGTTGAATGAAGTATGTTAACAGTAGTCAAACAGAAGGGGTAAACATGCATATCCAGATCTCGCAAGGGTGAATGTCTCCAAAATTGCACCTCGTTTCAATACAGCATGCTTAAATATTAAAAAGCAAATATGCTTGTGTTGTTGGAAATAATAAAAAGAAATGAGAGAACAGAAAAAATAATAAAAGTTGTATTCAATCCATTGAAAAAAGTAGTACATAGCAATATATATATATATATATATATATATATATATATCCCTCCTTTATGTGAGAATCATCTTATGTAAGAATACTTTGAATGTTCTAAATTTTAAATCTAATGTTCTAAATATGTACTCATGTGTTCTATATTAAGTAAGATGCTCTAAATTAGTGCTCAAATGTTCTAAAAAATAAATTAGTTAGGTTAGATGTTATAAAATTTAAATAACTTGTTCCAAAATTTTAACTTATATGTTCCACATTTTAAAATGTGTGTTCTAAATCTTTTACTTATATGTTCCAGAATTTTTAATCATATGTTCTAAATTTTTACTCACATTTTCTATAATTTATATCAGGTGTTCTAAATTTTACTCACATATTTTAAATCTTAAATCAAATTCTCTAAATTTTACTCATACGTATGTTCTAAATTTCATAAAGAAGATTTCTCATATGTTCTAATTCTTAAACCAGATATTTTAAATTATTACTCACACAAATGTTCTAAAATTTTACTCATATATATATATAGCAAAAAAATTAAGCTATAAGTAAGGAACAATGATCCCATGATGTTAACATTAACCCACTAATATTATAACTCCACAAACATTAAGTGTTAACTAACCACTAACAATTTGAAGCAAATATTCCAACACAACCCTTGCTTCAAATTGGATTACAATGACTATTCGATCTTCACGTTTAACCTTGACGAAATTTACTTTTGCTTTTATAGCATTTTGTAATGCACATCTCATCACCCACACATAAATTGTTGATGCACATTTTCACCAACATGATATTCTTAGAGCACTTCTCTCTGCACAACCGAACCTCGACATTTTTATTGATGCACTTCTCATTACTCTATCTTGTCAATGAACAATTTCATCAACTTACATCAATGGAGTACATCTCTCCATTAACTCTCTTTGACATTGTCCTCCAATTGACCATGTCATCTTGCATCATACCAAAAATCTTTGGTATAATCTTGGAAATCGTCTCTGTGTTGATTACGACTTCCACACACGTATAGATTGCGATGTTTACCTCAAACAATTTTTGCCCTCTTTTTCACAACACTAAAATCCCTTTTCATGGGCTAAAAGGGAACCCATTAACACACCAAACGAACCATTACTTCCATGGTTAAACACATCCAAAAAAAAAGAACAACACACTCACAAAATTTTCTCTTTAAAAACATAGATATTTCTCATAAACAATGAAATCAAGTTGCATTGCCTGTTTTCGAGATTTAATAAAAGTTGTATTCAATCCATTGAAAAAAAATAAAACATAGCAATATATATATAATGCAAAATAATTAAGCTATAAGTAAGGAACAATGATCTCATGATGTTAACATTAACCCACTAACTGAACCCACTAATATTATGACTCCACAAACCTCAAGTGTTAACTAACCACTAACAATTTGAAACAAACATTCTAACAATGAAATCAAGTTGCATTGCTTGTTTCTCTCTCTTTCTCTTTCTTTTTTTTTTTTTTTTTTTGGCTTCATCTCTTTCCCTTCTCTTTTCCCCGGATCTAACCTGAAGCTTTTATACCATGTTGGAAATAATAAAAAGAGACGAGAGAAAAAAAAAATAAAAAAAGTTGTATTTAATCCATTGAAAAAAGTAGTGCATAGCAATATATATATATATATATATATATATATATATATATATATATATATATATATATATATATATATATATATATATATATATATATGTATATGTATATGTATGTATATGTATATGTATGTATGTATAATGCAAAATAATTATGCTATAAGTAAGGAACAATGTATAATGCAAAATAATTATGCTATAAGTAAGGAACAATGATCCCATGATGTTAACTTTAACCCACTAATATTATGACTCCACAAACATTAAGTGTTAACTTTAACAAGTTGAAGCAAATATTCCAACATGTGTTGACAGTAAATCCAAAAAAAAAAAAAGGTAATAGATACTGGCTATGTAGTCTATTACTTAAGATGAGTCTAGACTCTACTCTATAAATAAATAAAAGAAAAAAGAATAAAAGTCTTTCTTGAGATGGGTCCAGACTCCACTCTATACATAATGTTTTACTTTTCCTCCTTTATTTGTTTTCATCTTCTCTCTACGCAATTAAAGCATTATGGTTCCCACTTTCTCTCACCTCAATTAATTAACAATAAACAATAGTGGCTACTTTATTTTCATATTCACTTATTCTCAACATAAAAAGTTCCCAACACCAAAACTCTCCTAAAACCACGTGCCTGAGAGAAATAAGAAGTTTTTTATGGGGCAGAGGGAATAGATAATAAATAACAGTTGAACATAAGATATACTTCCTCCGTTTCTTATTAGTTGACGCGTTTCATTTTGGCACACATATTAAGAAAGTAAGCAAGTGATATGCAAAATACCAAAACACCTTCTCATTCACTCCCTGACATTACTCCCACATCCCCACCTCCTGAGACGTGTAAAATACCCAAAAAAGGACCCCCCTCTCTCTCCTCTTAAAAATGAAGAACATCCATTAAAGTATTATACTTCACAAGACAAAAATAAAATCAGAAAAAAAAAAAAAAATACTACAATTAAATCAATACGACAATACATTTAATCTATGAACTCTAAAAACATAAACAAATCAAAGACCCATTTATAGAGGAGAGGGAAAAAGAGAGTGCATAAAAGCTCAAAGCTTAACAATGGTGGTATCTTTATTCAAGCAACTTTTTATCTCAAAATTTGCCATTGTTAATGTGAAATTGTAACTTATTGTTACTGATATTTTGCTTCATTAATCTTCACAATGGGCGACTTTAATATGGATGGCGAAAGTAAAATCGAAATTGAAGATGCATATGTAGAAGTGAAAATTGTTTCCATTTATTTGTTGTTTGAGGGCGATGATGTTAGGTAGATGACTAGCTCTATTAATTCATCAATTGATAATGGTGTTTGATAAATTTGGAAAAGAAAAAAAAATGAACTATTAACACAATTTAGAGGAGAGAGAGTGAGCATAGAGGAGAGAGACAGGTATAGAGGAGAGAGGAAAGAGAGTGGGGTCTTTTTTTTGGAGGAGAAAGATGTGGGTAAAATTGTCATTTAACAATACAAAATTTACCTAAAATAGAAACGTGTCAACTAAAAAGAAACTTCCCAAAAAGGAATACGCGTCAACTAATAAGAAACGGAGGAAGTATACCATTCCCGTAGCTACAAGAACAACGAATTTAGCAATATTAAACTAACTGATATGAAGATAACAACACCAGTTACACTACATGATTGTAACAACACAGCATGTAAGTCTTACTTCAATATTCTTCATCCTAAAACACAATGTTGTCTCTGTTAACACTCAACACTTGTTATCTTTAACTCACCTTCTCTGAATTTTGTTTACTTTATATACTGGAAAGTTAAGAAAATGTTCTCTTGGGACGAGAGAATCACCCTACCGAGTGCAAACAAATGTATAGTGCCCATATCAGATAAATCTCTTTAACATATAACAGATTAAGCATTTATATAAATCCATTAAAATGCTACTAAAGTATTTTAGTCTCAGGATGTAGCCAAAAGAACATATTAGAGGAGCAATGCAGTTACAATGAAAAGCCAATGAATCAATCCAATTTTGCTTGTAATTTATAGTATTACGAAAAGAGCAGAAAGATACACACACACACACACACACAAAAAAAAAAAAAAAAAAAAAAAAAAAAAAAAAAAAAACCCGGGAACGGGAACAAAAAAGAGTATATTCATAAGTAACAAAGTTGGGGACAGAAATAGAATCTAAAAAATTAGCGGATTAAAAGCTCACGCACCTGATTTTACATAATCAGTGATGGCATACTGAGGTTCTCCTTTGGTACCTTCAGCTGTTACCGGAGTGTACATAAAAACTAAACTTGAATCAACATCATCTATAGTCAATTGATATTCAGCTTCTTCAGCTCCATGAATTACTGTAGGGCTGCTGTTCCATTTTCTCCTTAACCAACTGTGAGATCGTGAATTTATCATACATGTAAAATCAAATGGCAATTGCTGATCCGTAAGTCAGAAAGTTTATAACAGCACTACTGTGCAACAGTCATGCAATGATGGTTCAATATTTTGCTTCATAGGAAAATCACAAATCTATGGGATCAGCTATACCATCAGCCTTTTTCAACAAAAACAGAAACACCTCCTCTCAATACAAGACAAATTTTGGGTCTTTTAACAACTACTTTCTAGAAAGCCTCTTAATAGATCAAGGCTTGGATTTAACAGTGGAATGGAATATTAGAAAATTAATGCAATTAAATTTCACCTGGAGACACCTTTTCCAGGAGTCCCACCACACCAAGCAACCTCAGCACAGCCCTTAATGATGTTTCCTTCAACAAGGTCACCACGCACATCAAGATTCAAGACCTTTGGACATCCAGTTCCTTCAAGGACAGTAGATATTCAATGAGCAACAGCAATAATATCATATTTTCAGTCACCAAATAGTTTGATGTTCATATTTAAATGATTAGTTCATTGATGCACATATGTTACCACATTTCATACTGTAAATAACTAACACAGTTGCCTTACAAATGTACTCCATTTATTTAAGAAATTGACTTTTGACATCATCCATATACCTCACTTTGACCATCATTTCCATCGGTTATTTATAAATTAAGAATGAAAGTTATGTACTTATGTTGGATCTTAATTTGTCTCAGCGTATAGTTTAGTTGTAACATGCTGAATATTGACATCATCCACATACCTCACTTTGACCACCATTGCCATTGGTTATTTATAAATTAAGAATGCAATGTACTTATGCTGTAAAATGTTGAATTTTGACATTGTCCGTATACCTCACAGGCTCACACTGACCATCATTGCCATTGGTTATTTAGAAATAAAGAATAACAGTTATCTACTTATGTTGGATCTTAATCTGTCTCAGCGTAAAAGTACAAATAATCAACTTTTTGCAATAATTACTAGCAAACATTCACAATATTAAGGGTCAAAATTATACATAGGTCAGTGCTCATAATCGTAATGGAACTCAAATAACAGATGAAGTACATATCTGGCAACAAAATAGACTTTCAAGTTTTAACCTTTGTAAACATCCACCAATGTAATCCTACACTGCAGATAGTAACCAATTAAAATATTATCAAAAAACCCAATGAAAAGAACAACACGTTAAGCCATTTCCAAGCCTAAGCCAATCTATAAACCGAATGAACAATCACGAAAGATCACTATAAAGCAACCACCAAAGCGCTCCCAAAAGCCAACACAATGACATCAAAAATCACAGCCCTCCACGTCTAAGGCCAACTTCACCAGCCCCTTCTGCAACCGAGTGCTACTACTGCTCATATACTATTTTATTTCCTTCATTTAGTTTAAACATATAAAACTATTTCATTAATGGGGAACAAGTGACGATGAATGTAGCACAGAATTCCATCTCCTTCCAATGATAATTTATCTTTGCAGCATTTAATTCACAGAAACCTATCTAATATCATTGAATGATTATAGGCAAGGCTTTACAAATCAGATCAACAGAATATTAGTTTCTCCTGCTAAGCATCGTTTTTAGATGTGGAAACCAGAAATATTCAACATTGGAACCAATAACTTTGCAAATAATTTAATATTTAACAATCCCAAGTTCTAAAATTTATACAGCACAAAATACAACTATAAATAAAAAAAAATAAAAAATAAAAAATAAAAAAAATAAAAATAAAAAATTAACACACCAGGAGAGACTTGTGAAGAAATTGCAAAAATTGGAGGGTATTCTGTCTCCCCAAATACAGGAATGCATTCAACCTTCAAGTACTTCTCAACTTCATCATGCTTTGGACAGTAGACCTGTCAGAGAGACCAAATGATCAAACAGAGGCAACAACACACCATTTACAGATCAAAGAATTCTTTGGGATCCTCAAGTGTTAAACTGTTAAAGAGAGAAAAGCATATTACCTCAGAAATGGCATCAGGAATTGCCTTGAAATTTGAAAGAACCCCTTCTCCAACATACCATTGATATTTTAAAACCAAGTTCGAGTCATTCCCATGGTCTTGAAGGAAAATAAAGTGGCAACGGCAAGCATCTTCCTCAAAAGGCAGATCAATTGATGCTTCCTTGAGGAGAAATCCTGGGGGCAGTTGATCCCTCCATTGTTCAACGAGGAAGTCAAAAGTTGAGTCTGCAAAAGAACATATAATGCAATATTCAGTAAACTGTAGATAAATAGAAAATTCAATATTACACTTACTTCCCTTTTCTGGTGGAATACCAGTGCTTTGTAATTTTTGGAAAAAGGACCGCAGATAATGTAAAAAAAAAGCTCTCAGGCATATAATTTCAATGAAAATCATATGGCTTGCCAGCATAGTCTGCAAATTTGAAGAGTAAGTAACCAACTACTTCATTTTGTCATTAGGTACTATCTTTTTGGCACTTGAGTTTATATGAAATTTATTAAGTTCAACAATGAAGTGAAACGCTATAACAGCTCAAGAGTGGGATCCAAAAACAAATGGATTGCAGACATGTGGAGAGTAGTTCCTTTGACTATTCGGTGGTGTACATGGAAGGAAAAGAATCCACAGATTTCTTAGAGGAAGTCCTTGTCACTCCATATGAATTGTTATTTTTGACGATCTTGTATAGTTGATGACTTGATGTTGTCAAGCACTTCAGCAAAAGCATCACTAACTTGACTTCAAAGAGCGCTCATGAATAATTCTATCAAAAAAGGAACAATTTTGTACTTTTGTCCACAGGTTCTTAAGAAAAAGAAAATTTGTCACTGTCTTGGGGGAAGAATATTCTCAACCCTAGCTCTACTCCTTTTTTGGGGGGTCAACACCCTTTTATGCCCCTAACAAATTCTTTATTACCCATACAAAAAAAAAAGTATCAATCACAAGACAAACTACAGGCAACTCAGTCCTAGTATCAGGAGGGATCATATGAAGGGAGTACCCCTTTCTCTGAACCACGTTTCATCTTCCAAAATTAAAAAAATAAAAACAAGAAAGAAAGAAAGTATCAACTGTCACCGCTCTACTTTACGCAAGGCCCAATTTATAAAGAGTAGAAATATTCAAGGGATATCACAATTAGATACAATCTTCAGAATCCATGGTTGGGTAAGTTCACAGTTTTAGTGGGATTAGTTAAGGGAGCTCCATTACATGTTTAAACCTGTAGCACTTTTTTCATTTACTTGCAAACCAAAATATTTGGAAAGGCAATTTGAAGATTTTACATGACACATGCTTGTTTTAGATAGACAACCAATTTTGAACAACTACAGGAAACTGTTCGCTATGATCCCCAATGTCCATGTTTACACCTTGGTAGTGAACTAGTCAATCAATCAAAGCCTTAATCCCAAAAGTAGGGTCGGCTACATTAACCAAATTTGGTTATTTTGTGTAGTCATCAATATAAATCTTTCTCCACCATCCCTTACGATCCAAAACTTTATCCTCACGTAAATCCATGCACTTCATATCCTTCCTAACTCCTTCCAACCAAGTCAATTTTGGTCTCCCTCTTCCTCATTTAATTTCTCCATGATCCCACTCTTCGCACCGGTGCACCCTCGGGTCTCCGTCTTACATGTCGAAAACAACGCAGACGATTTTCCCTTAATTTATCTGCAATGCCTGCCACGCCTACTTTCTTGCGAATAACCTCATTTCTGATTCTATCTCTTAAAGTGTTTCCACACATCCACCTTAACATGCGCATTTCGGTAACCTCCATCTTTTTAATATGCTCTTTCTTAGAAGCCCAACATTTTGTACCATAGAGCAACACTGTCCCTTCAACTGTAAGGGAATGGTGTGGTCGCATAACACTCCTGTGGCTACTCTCCATTTAAGCCACCATGACTTAATCCTGTGGGCCACGTCTTGACTTGGATGATCGACCCAAGATACTTAAATCATTCACTCATGGTCAAATCCTTTCCATCCAAACTCGCCACTTCATTGCTTGTCCCCCTCTGAGTGCCAAAATGACATACCAAATATTCAGTCTTACTCCGACTTAGCTTAAACCCTCTAGATTCAAACCTTTGCCTCCATTGCTCCAACTTGGCATTAACCCCATCCCTAGTCTCATCCACCAAAACGATATCATCCGCGAACAACATACACCATGGAACCTCATCTTGAATTGGTCAACTTACTTCATCTAGAACCGTTGCAAAAAGAAAAGGGCTTAATGCAGACCCCTGATATCCGATTGTAATAGGGAAATCTTTTGTCAACCCTCCACATGTCCTCACATTTGTTTACACATCCTGATACATATCCTTAACTAGGTCCGCGTACCTTCGTGGGATACCTTTCTTCAACATTGCCCACCAAAATATTTCTCGTGGAACCTTGTCATATGCCTTCTCTAAATCAATAAAGACCATATAAAAATCCTTCTTCTTTACCCTATAAAACTCCACCATTTGTCTTATCAAATGGATTGCCTCCATAGTAAATTTCCCAGGCATAAAACCAAATTAGCATGCCATCAACCTTTGTTCAATCACTCTTTCCCATAGCTTCATAGTGTGGCTCATAAGCTTAATTCCTCAATAATTAGAACAATCTTGAGTGTCTCCTTTGTTTTTATAAACCGAGACCAAGGTGCTCTTCCTCCAATCTCGTGGGATCCTTGTAGCCGTCCATATCTTGTTGAAAAGGTTTGTTAACCAATCAATACCAATATTTCCCAAACACCTCCACACCTCTATCGGTACCCCATCAGGCCAACCACCTTCTTAGGTTTCATCTTCTTCAGTGCAATCTCCACTTCTACTCTCCTAATATTTCGCACGTACTCCATGTTGATTTCTTCATCACTCACAGAGGTATCTCCTATCATAACTCCATTACTTCCATTAAATAATTCATCGAAGTACCCCTTCCACCAAGTCCTTGATGTCCTCCTTTTGTACTAGGACCATTTGATTCTTATCTTTGACACACTTCACCATGCCAATATCATTCCTTGCCTCTTGTCTTCTCTTTGCCATCTTATAAATGATCTTTTCTCTCTCATTGGAATCAAGCTTTTCATAAACCTCCTGGTAAGCCTTTTCTTTTGCTTGGCGAGCAGCTGCCTTTGCCTTACTCTTAGCCTCCTTATACGCTGCAAAGGTTTCATCACTCCTACATTTTCCTAAGGCTTGATCGCATTCCTTTTTTTGCTTAATTACTGCTTTCACCTCTTCATTCCACCACGAAGTATCTCTCTGTATCGAACTTCTTCCCCTTACTTCCCCTAAGACCTCTTTGGCCACTCTTAGGAAACAGTTCTTCATTCGTAACCAAGTCATGTCTGGATCCACCTCTCCATCCCAATCCGCTTCTTTAATTACCTTTTTTGTAAAAACCTTAACCTTTGCATCCCTTAGGGTCCACCATCTTATCCTCGGTTCTTCTTGTCTAAATTTTTTCTTCGTCTTCTCTTTCAAACGAATAGTCATTACCAATAGCCAGTGTTGGGTGACCACACTCTCTCCTGGAATAACCTTGCAGTTTAGGCAACTTTGCTTTTGCATGTCATTTAAATCTTCTTAAGTTCTTAGTAATTTGTTATTGGATGATAGTTATTTCAATCGTTAACCACTTTCCCCCACTTTCCCCCAATTATTGAAGTAGTTAGAACCCTAATTGTTGATTGCATGTTGATAAATATGAGTTGTGAGTAGTCTTCTTGCTAGGGGTTGGGTGAAGCTCAACCTTTTGGGTTAGTTATGCAAATATGGGAGAAACATTGATGTTTGTATTGCAATTAAATTGATTATATGAGATTGCTTGTTAGTTCTTCATGATAGGATTAGCTACCCTTGACTTAGGAGCTTGATAGCATGATATGCCTAATTTGACATGGAAGTGTAAATTGAGTATGTCATTACTTATTGCAATTTGATTATGTATCATCTATTGCTAGACTAATGAGGAATCTAAGTTTAGTAGTGTTAGTTGTTTTCTTATTGCATGAGGTCGATTTTACATATAGTCCTTGCTATATCTTGTCTATTTTACTCCCCGTTTGCCTAATTGCCTTGGTTGAGTGGATCCCATTCCCTAGTGTCTTTAATCCATTGATTTAAAACCATAGTTTGTTTGTCTACTTGACGAAACCCAATTCACCATTGACTTCGAATTAGCTTAAGTGTTAAGATCTTTAGCAACCATATCCCGTTCCTTGTGGACCGAACTCTTACTTGTCATTATGCTTGGTTTGTAAGGTGTTTATTAATAAATGTGTTTGATTGAGTGTGGAATGAGCGACCGTTCTAACGCCCATCAAAATCCGCAAACTAATTCCTTTTTCCCACTCTCCCTCCTGGTCCCAACTCCAAGCCCTTGATCATTTGACACCACTGGGGCAATGTGGCGCGTCGCTTCTGGCGACGACCTAGCAACCCTTGCATACATATCACTGCACCCGGGTATGGGAAGTGCAGCGCATTGCTCAATAGGGAACGCCCCAATGGCACGCCCTTGCTCATTTGACACCGCACTCGGGCAATGTGGCGCGTCGTTTCTCGGCGACGACCTAGCAACCCTTGCATACTTATCACTACACCCGGGTCTAGGAAGTGCAGCGCGTCGCTAAGTAGGGAACGCCCCCACGAAAATATCTGTTTTGCTCATGTCATGGGATGTGACGAAGTTTAATACTGGCCTATCATAACCCTCCTCCTTTATCCAGGCTTGAGACCCAGGAAACCTACTGGCGGAGATCAGTGAACTAGTGATGACTCTAAATTGTGAAACAGCTTCCTTTTGAAGAACAGGTTATTTCCAATTTTGGAGATGTTGAATGTCTACAAGTTAGGACTTTAAGAGTCAATATGACATAAACCTGTCTTGTTTATGGCCTTATTTGGCAATTGGCTGTTTGCTGGCTATTTAGCTTGGCTTGTCTGACTGGTTGTTAGTATTGAATGTTTGTAGTGGTTGTTTGACCATTTGTTGTATGTAAATATGTTTAGTAAAATCAGTTGTTAGTTGTTGGTTGTAACAATGCAAAATGACCTAAAAGGACATTATTATGCGTTCTTATTCACTTATTATTAGTATTATTAATTACTAATTACTAGTTACTAATTTTTAACTATTAATTACTAATAGAAATACTAACTATTAGTTATTAATTACTTATTTATTAATTACTAACTACTAGTTATTAAGTACTAAACACTAATTATTTATTACTGATTATTAATTATATTACTAATTACTAATTGTTACAACTATTAATTATTAAGTACTACTCCCTCCGTCCCAAAAAGAACGACCCATTTGGGTTGATTACGCGAGTATTAAGGAAGTTAAGTAAAAAGAAGTAAAAGTATATTGGAAAGATAAATTTACATGGGGTTTGTAAAAAAATAGAGGAAAAGTAATAAAATAACATGGAAAATCAAATTTTTATATGGGGAAGCTAATTTTACACAAATATTGTAGCAAATTGGTGGGTGTTTTAATGCAAATGAGTCATTCTTTATGGGACAAAGTTTTGGCCAAATGGGTCGTTCTTTTTGGGACGGAGGGAGTAATAATTACTAATTACTATTGTAACTATTAATTATAAAGGACTAATAATAACTAATTATTATTTATTAAATACTAATTATTAACTATTACTTATTAATTATTAACTATTAATTATCAATTATTAATTACTTATCACTAATTATTAATTATTAATAACTAATCAATAATTATTAATTATTAATCAAGGATTAAAAAAAGTAATTTGTTTAATGAAAAGCGAAAAGCCAAAACCTTTTTGTTTTTGGCAGAAACTGGCTTTACCAAACATGTATTTTGGCTGTTTGACCAAAAGAAAAAGCCAAAAGCCAATGAAAAAGCCAATCAAAAGTCATTTACCAAGCAAGGCCTATTTCTTTATGGGGATATGATAATAGATTAAGCACAAAAATGTTTCCTTAATTTTTTAAAGAGATTTAGAGATTCTCTTTACACATGCCCAATCTATTTTTCCTTCTAACATTTGTTTGTCATCACTGGGATAACAAAGGAGACCATTATCCAGAAGTTGTCTCATTGCTAATTTTATAGTAATTCAAAGTTGGTATTAAATTGATCCATAACTGATCATATACCTTAGAAAACCAACCTGCAGCATGGTCCGGAGAGCAAAATTCCCAACCATCCCTTATGCAGAGGGCAGTACACGCGGGGTAACGCTTAGCAATTGTGATTTCTTCCTTAGAAAGGTCTGAAACAAACAGTAAATAATATTGAAATGAGAGATTCTATCACAATAGTGATCAATTTCTTGTATAAGGGAAAACACTGACCTCTGTCATTAAACTTTTTTAATGTAGGACCAACAAGCAAAATGGATGCTGCTTCTATATGAGGCATCCGGAGGATCGGGTTCTCCTCGACTCTTAAGTGCTGCACCATGTGAGTGATGTCAAGGCATGGCACATTACAAACATATGGGAAGACAAAAAAAAGAGGAAAACACATTAAAAAAAATTAAAAAAAAAAAAAAAAAAGAAAGAAAAGAAATATGTTAAGTACATTAGGAAAACACACATATTATGAAACAAAAATATATTAAGAACATATTGAAATAAAAATATGTTAAGAACATTATGAAAAAACAAGGTACATGTAATTTATTAAGTTCTACAATTAAACTTATATTTTGATCCAACTTATGCACGTAACTATATAAAGGTTTAATTTAACTTATATATAATATACCTGTAAGGAAAGCTTTTCCAAGAGTGACACTTTAAGTATTTAATTTAGCTAATATGAATATGTACGCAATAAGTTGAGGTAAAACAAAATAGGATAAGAGATGTGAATAAATCAAACTTTATTCTTGTTGAACGAGAATACTAACCATTAGGATCATTTGGTTTAATTTGTACACATGAAGGGAAGGAGAATGAATTCAAGAAAGGCAAACAAGGAGAAAGGAAAGACAAACCCCTAAATTTTACATCGTGTTTGTTTTAAGATGAGATAGGGATGAACAAGATCTGCTTCCCTTCTCTTTTTTTCACACGAACCACACTACTGCACAACCCAACCTACACCACCCTACACAGCTACACCGTTACACAACATACTACCACCTTACACCATAACACAACCCACTACCACCAGCAGCACCCCTAAAGCACCACGAAACACCACCATACCGTGCAGCACCCCTAAATGCCCCAATTACTGAAATTAACCATATAAACAAGAATAGAAAAGAGGAGATGGCATTTGAGGACGGCAATGGAGATTGGAGATTTGGAAACCGGATCAAAGAAAACAAAGAAAGAAAAGGAAGAATAGATGCCAAAGGTAAAATACCAGAGGTAGTGAGCTAGTGTTATTGGTGCTCTATAGTTTTAAGGGTGTCGGAGGAAGGAAAATGGAAATATTTGGAGGTGGGGCATTTTGGGGGTAAGTCGAAATGAAACAGAGTTAAGGGGAATGAAAATTTTGGCCCAACAAACAACAAAGGTAATCAGAGCATCTCTTTCCCTTACCCTTTTTAAATACCCCCCCCCCCATACTATACACCTAATTAAAGTATGACTCTTGGATATAAGTCAAAATTCCCGAATATTTATATTTTAATAACTTGTGTGATGCAAGAAACCGAGCAATGCATTGGCTGAAAAACTAGCACTACAATATAGCACAATACAACCCAAATGACCAGGGGTAACTAGTGCTACTAACAAAGAAAGATAGCTCTTTTCAAAGGGGGTAATGATAGAAAGCTGACCTCAAGAGATGGTAAATGTGGGAAACCCTTGAGAGATGATATTTTGTTTTTGCTTGCAGCTAACACCTGAAGAGAGTAACAAGCAGCTTCAACAGCTAAATATAAACATGAACAACAGAAAGCCAAAATTTTATCATTTTGCAAAAGCAGACCTGTAGCCGAGGTTGACTCGCCATAGAGAGAGACTTCAATTTATTTTGAGCGACAGAAAGAAACTGTAAAAAGGAAAAGAAAACAAGAAAAGCAATTCAGAATAAGTGAAGTAAGATAAACAATGCAGCGATCATGAAGTGTAAACAAGTGCAATATAACGTATATTGTATCAAGAGACAACCTCCAAATTAGGAAGCTGTGGGAGGCTTGAAAGTGATGTTATTTGATTCCCAGCAAGATAAAGTTGCTGCATGAAACATAAGACTTTTCAAGAGCATGCCAAATAGATTCGTATAAAACAAGTACATGATAAAAAGTCTAATTAAGACCTGTAGGACTTGGCAGTTCCCAAGTGGTTCAAATCCGAGCCCTTTAAATTCGTTGAAACTCAAATCAAGAACCTGGTCATTATAAACAACATCAAATTAGTTACACATAATATTGCACTAGAACACAAAGAAGTCGAATAAGCTTTATAAGGTGATTGGTTAACATAGTTGTGCTAAGAAAACAATAAAAAAATAATAAACTGACCTTAACTCTTTTTAGTATTTCAATGCCTTCTAAAGAAGATAATAAATTGTCCCTGAGATAAACGAACTGCCAAAAAATTACACCAATGAGTAAGATATTAAGGTACTCTCTAGAAGTATATACATTGCTTTTCATAGATAGATAATTGCCCCCTTGATTTCCATCTTAAGAGGGGCCAAGGAAACACCTGTCCGTAGTTTGTGAAATGCAACAGACTGAAACAATATAATAACCACAACAAAAAGAGAAAGTAATACTAAAAAAACACTGGAGACCACTCTTGTAGTCTTGTACCCCCAGCTCAACGGGCTGCTTTCTTGTCCTATTTCCTCTTAGGTTTTTCATTTTAATCTTAGTCTTTCATTTGTAATTCAAGGGCTATAATTTAAGTACTCTAGCTTTTTGTAATACCCCTATAAATAGGTGATATTTGTTGTTTGGACATCTTTTTGCTTAATTGGAACCAATCGAGGTTTTCTCTCTCCTTTATCTCTGTGATTGATATAATCTTGGACTCTTGGTAATTGCTCCTTAAATCTTTGCTTTACTTGGTGTTGGCTAGGATTAAGAATTACATTAAGCTTTGTGGTTGATTGCTACTTCATTTCATGTTGTCAATTATTGTTCACCTTGCTCACTAATTATTGGAAAATCAACAAACCCTAGGTTAGTCATATACTCATATCAACTACTAAATATAGTTAGTTAATCAAGATTTCTTAGGTTTTAATCATATTAATGCCATGAATGAGATTAATCAAGAATATAAGGTTAACAAAGAAATTTTCTTTTTTAGTTTACCAAAGAGAAAGTGCAATTTCATAGGGTTACCAATGAGAATTTCCCTTTTTTTAGCATAAAAATTTCAAGGGGCAACTACTACAACAATTCATCTAGCAAAACGAATACCTTGAATCTATGTTACTCGGACTCTTCATTTCACCTTACGTACCGGTGTCGGACCCTCGACACTCGGACATGGGTATGACACCCGGACACTTCACTTTTAGTTCAAAATCATGGAATTTGTTCACAAAATAGACACGTACCCATGTTGGACATGGGTACCCAGTCCAAGTAACATAGCCTTGAATAGTGGCTTTACCTGGCAGGCTAGCAAAACCACTATCTCACATAAAAATAAATGAAGATGTAAATTACATCAAATAAACTACTTGGTGTAAATAGTTTATTTAGATGGCGGTTTTATTTATTGTAGATTCACCTAATGCTCCCACACAAGATCCCATTATTTTTTATTAACACTTGCAATGTGGAATAAAAACCATCTTCATAAAAAGGTTCCATATTTAAGAGATAAAGGCTGAATTGAGCCTACCTCTGCATCTTATCAGTTGCAACAGCAACAACAGGGTATTATTAGTGAGACATATTAACATTCCTTTGTTGCAACTAATAAGAAAGGGAGGTAGTAGTTAAAAATTGTATCTCCACACAAAGTTTTACCAAGCTGGTCAATAACCAATTCACCTCTAATCTTGCAAACCATACTTAATTTGGAAAAGGAAGAAAGAAATGCGGTTTTTTCAAACAAAAAAAAATGGCAAAACACTTACAATTTTCTTAAACAAAATCGGTATCTTTGCTTAAGGAAGCTTACGAAGCCATTTTAAGCCATCCATTATTCCATTCCGATAAATCATTAAGTCTAAAGAGTTTCACACGTATCTATCTATATGTCTAGAGCAAAGTAGCAATCTATTCTACCCCATTAGCACCAAATTCAAAAAATAGTAAATTTGTAACTTTGTGTTGGAGCTTACATCAAATATATAAACAGTGCATGCACTTTTTATGATAGTATGTCAAATATAGGTATTAAAGAGAAAGTAAGACAATTTTCATTGTATGCCATCTTAGAAGGAATTTATTATAAGAAAAGTACCTCTAAATTCTGAGACAAATTCACACCACTTGCGTTCATGCTACGGATCCTCAAACCTCTCAGATCTAGCCTCTAAAACCACAACATGAAGCAACCATCAAGCAAAAAGCATGTTAATATCGTCACCAAGGGATAAGAGAAATACTAAAGCATTGGAAAGAAGAAATAAATAAGTGAGAAGGACAAATCCTAATAACTAAGTAGAATGCACTAACGGGAATCTACTCTATTTTACTTAAACTGAATGAAAAAGTAGAAATAGATAATCTACTAATAACTTATAACAAGAACACATTATTAAAGAATAAAGTGTTATAAAAATTCACAAAGAGGAACACGTGAGGATAGGTAGTCCTCTTGGAGAAAAACTTTTAAACATATATTTACAAGTTAAATTCATTGCTAACTATAATAGAATCACAAATATGCTTAACTTTAACTGACAGCAAAAATGGATTATGCATGGAATAACGTTAACAATATGAATAATTGGCATGTATTTCTCATAATTTGTAACCTTTGCTTCCCCCTATACCACACCAAACAAAAAACTCAAACCCCACCAAATTAACCCACTTCTCCATAAATAGCTATGTGTTACTTTCTTAGTTGCTTTCTATCCTTCTTCACTTTCTGGCCAACAACAACCCTAACTTGAATTCTAGCTTGACCCTCTAAAATTTCATCACCAATCCCACTGCCAAAAATCAACCACTGTATACACAACCATAGACGCAAAACACCAATCAATTGATTACTATCATTACTGGGCTCAACACCGTCACTTTGCACATGATGATGTTAGATTATAAACTCACAAAGTAGCTCCTTCTTCCTCGTGACTTGACTCCATTCCCTGTATCACCAATGAGCAACAGATGCTCAATTACCATAATATAGTCACTAGATCTCCCAGTATGTACTCTCGGACCTTTTACCATCTAATAAATGAAGCTTTGCTTTGCCCTCAAAAAAAAATTGATTCATCTGAGAAACCGACTATCTCTCACTATAGTTCGATCTCAAAACCTTGTCATGGGAGGCTATACCCTCCACATTGGTTGGATCCTTTACAAATGCACCACCAAAATATCAACAAACCATCTTCCACGCTTCATTAGACCAAACTTTCTCCGTCCATATTTAAGTTAAGAGAACACTTTAACGTAAAAAGGTTAAACCTTGCTCATTCAAAACAAAGCTAATGATTTTACACACACAAAAAAAGAACATATATATATATATATATATATATATATATATATACATACATTATGTATTCCGTAATAGCTCATCAACAACTAATACTTTAGTCTTCTACCAAGTACTGTTTTTATATTCCATAGACACGGTGCCTCAATTTGTAAATAATTTACCATGAAAGAATGAGTTCAGGTAATTTCATAAATATTTAATATATAATTCTGCTAAAATCATGAAGCACTATCATACCCAACTACAGGCAACCTAACTTGTAGGATAGATAGAGTCTAACAATTATAGGAATAGGACCCCGACTATGATCATGTTGCAATCTTCTACAAACAGACACATGCAGTATGCAGGCATAAATAGCAATAAGACTGCAACTAAAGCAATGATAGCAACTTACCACATCATCCCCAGCTTTGGTCTCTACTTGTGGCAGAACTATGAAATGAGAATCCTGGCAATCAGAGGTTGCTGCCTTCTTTCGACCAGATGAGCTTGAACTCTGGTCCCGTGAAGCTGACACGGTACCTTTTCTGAATCCACTACTTACAGATGGAGACCGAGCCAAAGGTGAAGAAAGCTTGGTACTTTTCTTCAATCCACTTGATACTGAAGGGGATTGAACTGACTGTGTAGAGTTCTTTGACACTAACTTTTTGGTAGTGCTGCTTGCTGTACTATCAACTGAAGGAGATGAATAAAACTTACTTGTTGAGGAACCTATAGCACGTGTAAATGACAACTTGTTATGAGAATCATTCTTACTCAAACTAGAGCTTGTAGACATCTTCGAAGTTCTAGCCCCAGGTGAAATTGGCCCTGACATTTTTGTATCTCTGATACCCATTTTGCTAACACCCTTACCAACATCAGAAACCTTGGACGTCCTGGTTTCTGGTAATGATCGCCGTACTGGCTCTGAAACAGAAGGACCAGCAGTTTTTCTTCCCGCCAAACCAGAACCAGACTGCTGCTTTTTTGCAGGAATAGAATGCTTTTCACCCAACCCACCAGTGCTACTTCTTCTTGCCCCTACAGGTACCACATTGGGACTCTGTGGACTCCCACTTACACGTGATTTAGCCACACCTGTTTTCAAACCTAAACTACTCCTTGCTTCTGCTCTCCTATTACTCGACCCAACAGCTGCTTTCGTCACTTCCACAACCTTTTCACCGCCATCAGCAGAACCATTGCATAGTTCCTCAATCCCTTCAGACATCAATGGCTGAGATTGCACAATAGGATCCTCCATTTAAGACCAAAACATAACCTCCAAGAATGCGTCGAGCAATCCTTCTAGCACAAATGAACAAGTTACACACTACCTAAATCAATCATTGCAACACCGACATTATTAATTTAACAATTAATCAGTTTGGTAGGTTTGAGTAATGCACCATTTCAAACCAACCACATTTGTCTTTTAGGTCATTAACAATAAACCCCATCCCACACTCAAGATTAACAACAGGAAAATCCCCACCAATACAACTTAGTATCCAAATAATACTACTACCTCTGGTTCATATTATTTTGCAACTTTGGAATTTATTATATCTCGCAAATAATACACCAAAGTTGCAGATAAAATGAAACGGAGGTAGTATAACAATTATTCCTAACAACTCATCTCCACCCCCAACCGGCTTGGCCAAGGAAAATAGGTCCATCTTCATAGTTTCATCCTAACATTATACAGTTATACAGAAAAACCAGCAACACATTAGCAACCAAATTCAACTCAATTATCAAATTAAGCTCAAAAATGCAAACGATTAACAAAATCGCTGATTAAAATCTTTCATAACTTGAATAACTAAAACGAAAAGTTCAACAATTCAACCCTAAATTGAGTATATAATATAGTAACAATAGTGTAACACTAAACACTAGATTGTGAAACTCACATTCAATTGTTACAAAAATGAAATAAAATTATTACCTTGGAAGTTGTTTGAGTAGAAGAGAGAAAGCTTAGAAAGCCGCTTCAATGGAGAATTCAAAGTACGCTTTAATGGAGGAGAGAGAAAAAAGAGAGTGAAAGTGAATGAAGCTTTAAAGTTTAAAAGTGGAAGAAAGAAAGAAATTATTATTAGAGACAAGTAATTCACTAATTCTTTCGTTTTTTATTTTGGGACCCATTGGCCATTGCAATGCAAGTTAGTTGGATAATCCATGCTTAGATTCTTTAATGAAATTAAAAAAAAAATTAAAGAAAAAGGTTGGTTCTTAATTTTAAAAAATAATAACGGGGAGTGTGGGAGGGTAATATTCCCTCCAATGAAATTTCAAAGTAGATTGTCACTTTGCGTTTCAAATGCGGGCTATCTTTATCATTATCAAATGGGGGGTTATTTCCGACTTTTAGTGGAATAGGGATGACAATTCAATCCGAGTTCGATTCAAACCCGATCCGATTGAAGAAAAAAATCTCATCCGGATTCGTTTAAAATTAGTCCGAATCCGATAAATTAGATATGAATCCGAACAGGAGGTGGATGCCGCGGATCGGACTTGGAACCTACGCAAAGTCCGACTGAATCCGATTTGGCTCCGAGTTCGAGTGTATGAGCATATGCTTTATAACTTGGGACAATTGATTACTTGTTTTATTGCAAAATTTTATTAGGTAAGTTAGTTCATAATTTAGATATGTTATGTTTATACTTTACTTGGTATGTGTAATACCCCGTATTTTTAAACGTATTTTATTTAAAGTATGTATTTTATAAAGTATTTTAATAGTTGTAATTATTTTAATTATAGTATTTTAATTAATATTGTTATAAAGGAAAGTTTATTTAATTATTTTAATTATAAAAGTTGGGTTTTTATTTTAAGAAAGTTTAATTTTAACAAGTTTTATTAAGGAAGGAATTAGGAAAATCTAAAAGAGGAAAGTTTTGGGAAGAGGGTTAGCAGAGGAGGGGTATAAATATCCCACTTGTCAGGCAAATCAACTTTGCCCAGAGTGGAGAAAACCCAAGGTAAACTTCTCTCTCTCTCTCTCTCTCTCCTCCTTATTTTTCTTTCTTTTTCTTTTCCCCTTTCCCTTTCTTTTTTTTCGGCTGTCCTTCCCCCTCCACCGCTGCCAGCCGCCAGCAGCTGGTAGCCGCCGCTGCCAGCGTGCCAGCAGGTGTCAACCGCCGGCAGCAGGTGGCTGTCGGTTTTCTTCCCCTTTTTCCCTTTTTTCGTGTATGTTAAAAAAAAAACTTAGCTTTCTTATTTCAAATTAATCTATGCTTAGATCTAATTATAATTTATGAGTTTTGGGATTTAATTTTGATGTTTGATTGTAGTAATTTATTAATTAATTTTCAGATTTGGTTTTTAATTAAAAAGCCCCAATTTTTGAAACCCTAGGTTCTTGATTTATGAATTATTGAAAATATATGATGTATTAATGGTTAGATCTTCAATTAAAGTGTTTTAAGGTTAAATTACAGCAAGTTTTCATTAAAATAAAGTGCTGGAATTTTATGTAGGACACTTAATATTATGTTATTGAAGGAATTTTTAACTACCCATTAATTGGGACTTAATCATAGTGTTTTAAACATAATTTCAGCTTACTCTAATTAAATTATGAGGGGTTTTAAAATAGTATATATTGCTGGAAATTTGTTTAGAGTGGATTTTAATACTCTATTATAATTTTAATGTGTAGGAGACTTCGAAGTAAGCAATTTTTACTAGTCGTAGCGATTTTAAGATTGTATTCAAGGTACGTTCGCGTACTTAGCATAATTATGTTGATGTAGTAGCATGCTAAATGTGTTTGATTGATTTCAAGTAATGTCATGCTAGGTTTGGAATGGAAATTATGATTTGAATGTTATTGCTGATTGGATTATGAAGCATGATTTATTTATGATGGATTATTGATTGGAAAATTGTAGCTTGGAATATTATTTATGAACCACATATTTATTTATGGCATGATAAAGAACATGTTTAATTGAACTAATTGTTTAATTTGGTTTGGAATATTGAAAAGGAATTTTATTATGGTTCATATAATTTTTATTGATGCTTTAAGCATGAGGAAGGAGCTATATAAGTGTCTATGTACACGAGGAATAAATAGTATGTTGGTGCCTTTGTGCACTTAAGGTGTTTTTAACATCGAGGGATAGGATTTTTGGCTAGGGGTGTCCATAATTCGGATAAAAACCAAAATCTAATCCAATCCAAACCGAATTATCAATTCGGATCGGATCCAAACTTTGAATCGGATCGGATCGAGATTTTTTGAAAATTCGGATTTTCGGATTGGATCGGATTGACCCTAATCAGATCCAATTAAAACCGAAATTTAGATATCAACATGTATAATATGGATTGTTGTTTGGATTGTTTGTTGCTGCTGCTTTCTTCTTAGGTTGCTGCTGCCTACTTTCTTTATAAGTTGATGATGCCTAACGTTTTAAGTTGATGCCTCCCTGGCTCCTACTGCCTTTAGTTAGAATCAGTTGCTGAAATCTTAAACAGGAAATTGTTGCTACTTGTTTTGAACAAAAATGTTGTAATGAACTCTTAGTGTTGGCTTTTAGTTGTACAACGTATTTTGAACAATTTAATTTGACTTGATATTAAACAGTTTATGTTAATCATGACTACCATTTTATATTATTGTACTAATTTATTAGACGTTATAAATCAACTTATTTTAATTCGGATTTTCGGATCGGATCCAAAATAACCGAATTTAATTCGGATTGG
This sequence comes from Chenopodium album, assembly GCF_948465745.1. NCBI lineage: Eukaryota > Viridiplantae > Streptophyta > Magnoliopsida > Caryophyllales > Amaranthaceae > Chenopodium > Chenopodium album. The sequence continues at coordinate 22,645,729 of NC_137857.1, read as the reverse complement.
ATTGGAAGAGTAATCGGATTGAAAAATTGAAAACCAAATTATGTTTCGGATCGGATTGGATTTGGCCTAAATCCAAACCGAATGGACACCCCTATTTTAGGCGCTTTATGCATTTAAGGTGTCTTTGACAATTAGGTAGAATTAAAAAGTGTTTTGGGTGTTTTTGTCCCTTGGGAGAGTTACAACTCGAAGACTGGTCCTGCTGACTCTGTACCTGCAAAAACAACGGAGACACCGGTTGGGTGGTGCTCCGCCTCCAACGCTCAAGTTAGTAACTTGAAGGAGAGTAAAAAGTGCGGAAATTTAGGTGGGGATCTGCTTGGATTCCAAGCTCAGGTGTTCTCTGATGAGAGAGAAAGTAAGATGTAATCAATGATAGTAAATTTCTGAATGTCCCCCATTTTGGGGGAATATCTTCCTATTTATAGGGTCATTGGGAAAGGTGCCCCTCCCTAGGTCATTCAAACCTAGGACTGATGGGCTGCGCCGCCAAATAGCGGATTTTTGGGGAATTGGGCCCTTGAAGGCCGCAATTCTAAGAGAGTATCTGGAGAGGCCACGTGTCAGCTGGAGATTGGTCAAGGATGACCTGCCAGCCTCTGACACCTGGCACCTCCTTATTGGTCCACTTGTCAAGGGTAAAAATACCCCAAACATTTGCCCCTCACAAGTGGCACGTGGCAGGCCACGTGACACCTATGACACGTGTCGGCCCATGAAGGGTGAACAGTAAAAACGGCTCTTTTTGACAGTGGTGACGGGGATTTGTGCCGTTTCACCCCCTATAAATAGGGATTTCCCCCCCCCCTTTCCTCTTCATTTTTACAACCCTTGACTTTTTAGAGAGAGAAAGAGAGTTTTCTAGAGAGAGGTGATCTCGGTTGCGTTTAAGCAAGTTCAAGATTTCCGTGTGCTCTTTCGAAGTCACCCGGTCACCGGTTGCTTTGCCGTTTTCAGATTTTCAGAACTCAAAGTAAGGTAACTATCCGTTTCCTTCTTTAAGTTTTCTTCTTTCTCTTTCTCTTGAGCCTGTATACATCGAATTCCGGCTGTATACATTAATTTTTCAAAAAATAAAATGAACTCTCCATTTGCACACACGGCACTGCCTCAAACGCTCAGCCGGTCACCAGGGACGGCTGAATCTAGAACCGGGGGTGCCTTGTCTGGAGTTTCTGGAGTGCTTTGCTCATCTCCGGCTTCTTCCCTCTTTGTGTCTATGCAGGACACAATGGCCAGAACTAAGCAAACGGCTACCAAGCCCAGCAGGCGGCGCACTAGGGAAGTGCCCGCAAGTGAAGTTGTGAGGGAGGAGGATTATGAGGCGGCTGAGCAAAGTAATTCAGCTGAGGACACCCCGTCTACCTCCAGTAATAGTGACTTAAGAGGAGACGGTGAGGAGACCGCCTCCTCCCCAGACCAACCAAAGGACTCAGCCGAAGAGGCTGCTGAAGAACAAGAAGGATCCGGCTCTGAGGGAGAAGACCTTGCTGAGGCTTATCGCCAAACAGCAAAGAAAGAAATAAACCCGGATCCTACCAAGACCCGGATGAAGCCTGGAGACAGGGCCCTTCTTCAAAGCGGCTTTGAGGCTTTCAAACAACAACATCCCTTTGGGGATGACTGGGACATTATCGTCCCTCCGGCTGATGCTGTTCTAGCCTGGGGGGATGACATTGAGAATGCAGACAACTACTTTGTCTGCTATGAGGCGGTGATAGAAGCCGGCCTCCGCTTCCCCCTTCACCGCGGCATCTGGAAAATTCTGAAGGGGTACGACTTGGGGGTGTGGCAATTGACACCCAACTCCTGGGTCAATATCCTGAGCTACATTGCCGCCTGTGAGCTCCAGGACATTGAGCCCAGTTTCACTGCATTCGCCCACATGCACTACCTCAAGAGTGCCCCAGGCGGATATGGAGCGTGGTACACTATTTTCACGCTCCCGGAATACCTAATGACCTTGGACAAGGTGTCCAAGTGGGGAGGCTGGAAAGACAAGTGGTACTTGGTCTCCTCTCCTCAAATAAGAATAAACAAGATCCTCCGGCGCTACAACAAGGAGCCGGCTTTGGTGGGCCAAACGAAGAACCTTTGCAGGCCTCAACTGGTATCCTCCCCCGCTCCGTAACAAAGGTCTTAAAAAGACCTGGGGATGAGAACCTTCAGAAACCGGCTGCTAAAACCGGGAGGAAGGCAACCTCAACGGTCTCTAGCACTAATGCCAAAGGCCACCCAACAACCGGGGGAAAGGGCCCCGAAGCCATGGCAACTCTGAGTGAAAACTCAGAGAAGTTAAAGAGAAAGTCGAATGCTACTGAAGCATCGAAGGATGGCGAGCCATCCAGGGCTGCAGGTGGTGCTGCAGCCGCAGGGGAGGAGCCGACGAAGGTCGACTCCAGAGGTAAGATTGAGATTCCTTGGCCGCTTGATTTTATGCGCGTCAAGACTATGATGACCCTTCCGGGGGTTCCATGAGTAGCCGGCAAAGAATGAATGCCAAATATGCTGCTAGTCTCTCACCAAGTCCTTCTTATGCTGCAGATAGATGCTACTTCTGCCCCGGACCTGGCGGGGTTTAGCAAATGGATGGTGAGGACTCTCACCCAAACGGAGAAGAACTCCATACCCAACCGCCATGAGGTCGACTTCGACCAGATTCTGGGGCAGCTGGCGGAGGTAAGTGAAACTTGCCCCTTATCTTTTTTCATTTCATTTCATTTCATTTCATCTTTCAATTTTGCTAAGTGTTAGTTTCCCGGATGACCTTGCCCAGGTTATGGTCCGGGTGGATGGGCTCCGGGTGCCATTTCGGAAGAAACAGGAAGAGGTAACTGATGCCAAGAGAAGGGCTCAAGCCAATCTCAACTCTGCTGAATATGCCTATATTAACTTTGATGTTGAGATTAAAGCCCTCGAGTTGAAACAGGAGGAGCTGGTCAAGACCTTGACGGCTGCTAACGATGAGGCTAACAGCCGGATCAGCGACCTAGAGCTTCAACTGAAAAATGCCGGCTCAAACCTCAAAGCTTTGGAGGGGGATGACAAAGAGAATGCTGATCTAAGGAAGGACAAGTCCCGGCTGACTGCTGAGCTTGCCACTCTGAAAGGTCAGCATGCTGAGGAGCAAGGCTGAGCAGGAACGGCTCATCAAGGAGAATGAGCGGGATGATGAGATCCGCCTCCGGATGGCCTGGGGGCTTCTCTACCCAGAGGTAGACTTTGATGTCTACAAACTGAGGTATGACTACGCCACTGTGGCGTATGATACCAAGGTTCTTGGGGAGCCTGCTCCGCCTCGATTCAAGCCCTGGGCAGCTGAGAATGGTGCTGAGGTCTCGGACACTGAGGAGCCGGACCTAAATGAGATAATAAAGGAACTGGACAACAAGGACAGCCAGCCTAAAGAGGATGTGGTTCCGGATGATGTTCCTTCAACAACTCCAGCCCAACCGGAACAGCCCCAAGCGTAGCTCCCCTCCTTCTCTGCGGCAGTATGCCAACCACTTTTTTTATTTTTCAGCGGCTGTGTGCCAACTTTTACTTTTCCGGCCTGCGTGCCGAGTATTTGTGTGATTTCTCTTTTTTTTTATCTCTGTATACCGAATGTGGATCCGGCTAACAATCTTTCCTGGCCTTGAGCCATTTTATTTATTTAAGTATGCTGACTTAGTCGGTTTTCTTATACTTGCACAATTTTTCAATTTTTTCAGTTTTTTTAATTTTGCATATATACTCAATATATACTTGTGAATTTGCCTATCTTATGAAAAGCATGCGGCAGGTACAAATCCGGCTGTCCTTGCCCCTGGATGGCTGTGTGGTTGGTTTAATCTGAAAAAGGAATGATTGTCTTGGAAACTTCTCATACTTTAAAGAGTATGGGATGTTTGTAAGACAATCAATCACAATAGTGATTGCCCCAAACCAAGTACACAGCCGGCCAAATGATAGACATACAACCTCTGCCCCAGTCGGTATCAAACCGCCTGGGTATTCTTTATAGCCATTATGCACAAAAGGGTTTGCCCTAAAAAGTGCGCAACTTGAAGAAAATTTTACTAAGTAAAAAACTTATGATGGTACCCCGGCTGATACTTGCAGGCAACCGGAGTTTTCACAACCAAGAATTACTTGGGAGAAATAACATGGTCAGACAGCTATGAGTTGGCTGGTCTAGCCACTCAATCTTTGCCGCCTGCATGGGTATATAGAACGAGCAAGGTGGCTGTTCTCTGCGACGATTGCACCCGGAGGGGTGTCGCCGGACGCTTATATCCATAACAGGATAGACGAATTAGTAAAAAAGACAACCATCTAGCCTTTGGCTTCTGGTCTGGTTAGAGACCGGTTGCATAGCCACTAAACGGTTTTGTGCTTAGCTTAAGGATCCGGCCATTGGCCTCTTGTCACTATGGACTTTTGATTTTACATACTAAGTGTCAAACTTAGTTTTTTATCTGGCCATTGGCCTCAAGTTATTCACATATTAAATTTGCTACTAAACTTTTCCACATCTGTATGGGTAAACCTAGACGGAAATAAAAAAAGACAATAAATGAAACAAAAGCATTTCTCATTAATACTTCTTGTTACAAAAAACTTTATAATACTCAGAAGTAGTACTTTTTTAAGTTATCTACATTCCATGTTCTAGGCAGGCGTCTACCGTCTGGGGTTTCCAGGCGGTATGTGCCATCCCTAACTTCTTCATAGATCCGGTAGGGGCCTTCCCAATTAAGAGTTAGCTTTCCAAGCTCATTGGCCTTACCGGTTGCCTCCATTTTCCGTAACACAAAATCGTCCACTTTTAGAGGACGTTTGTGCACTCTTTTGTTGTAGGCTCTCGTCATTCTCAGACGGTATATCTCATGTCGCAGGGCAGCATTGGCCCTGCGTTCCGAGAGGGAGTCCAATGCCAGCCGCATGGCCTCCCAATTTGCCTCTTCATCATAGAGCATCACTCTGAGCGTAAGCTCATAGTGTTCAATGGGTAAAACGGCTTCAGCCCCGTATACCATGAGAAATGGGGTTTCTCCGGTTGACTCCTTGGCAGTTGTCCGGATGGCCCAAAGGACATGAATTAACTCTTCAGCCCATAGACCACCGGCTCTTTCAATTTTCTTTTTAATGCCGTCTGAGATGAGTTTGTTGAATGCCTCAACCTGACCATTTGCTTGAGGACGACCGACTGAGGCAAAGTAACTTGAGATACCCTGATCTCCTAACCAAGTCTTGAGCTGAGGCGTCTCAAACTGAGGGCCGTTGTCAAATACCATAGACATAGGTACCCCAAACCGGGTGATAATGTTCTTCCAGATGAAAGAGATGACATCCTTTGTCTTGATATTCCTAACTGCCTCCGCCTCCACCCACTTGGTGAAGTAATCCACAGCCACCAAGATATAGCGCTTTCCACTTGGAGCAGGCGTATAAGGACCCAATATGTCCATGCCCCACTTAGCAAACGGGATTGGGTTGTGAATTGCCGTCAGATCAGTAGCCGGGCGATGTATTAGCTTGCCAAACCTCTGGCATTTATCACATTTCTTCACAAATTATTTGGCGTCTGCCTCAAGGGTAGGCCAAAAATAATGCCGCCTGGCTCTGACGGCTAGGGACTTGCCGCCTATGTGGGAGGCGCAAAATCCCGCATGCAGCTCTTCGAGTACCTCTTTCCCCTTTTCTGGGGTAACACATTTCAACAAGGGCTTGAGAAATCCATCCTTGAAGAGTTCTCCGTTTCTCAACTCGAAGTTTGCTACTCTCTTTTTCATGACGGCTGCCTCCTGAGGTGTATCAGGGAGCGTGCCGTCTGCAAGATACGCCCGGATGCCATCCATCCAAGTAGAACTTCGATCCAGAATTCCAATGGGCTCTTCATAAATACTTCTTTTTTCAAGAATAGTGCATCCGCCGGGTGGTTATCTGACCGAGGCACTTGATTCAATCTGAATTCCTCAAGTGTCCCAGCCTCATCTTTGACAGCCTGAAGATATTTGATCATAGCCGGATGGGTCGCTTCATAAGTGCCCTCATACTGGCTAACAACCAACTGAGAATAAGAATGGGCGTCAATCTTTGTTGCCCCTGCTGCCTTACACATGCGAATTCCGGCTAGCAGGGCTTCATACTCCGCCTCGTTATTTGAGGCCTGAAACTTGAACCGTAGTGCATACTCATATCTATCTCCTTCTAGAGATTCACAAACAATGCCTGCACCACAGCCGTTTTTTGTAGAGCTCCCATCTACATACACCTTTTAAACCTGATCAACATTATCCGGAAGAACCGGACGAGTCATTTCAACAATGAAGTCGGCAAACGCCTGACCTTTCACTGCTTTCCTTGGTTCGTAGGAGATTTCAAGACTTTCCATTTCAATAGCCCATTTCAACATTCTGCCGGATGACTCCAGAGTGGACATTGGCCGCTTGAGGGGCTGATCAGTTTAGATTGCCACCGGACGTGCCAGAAAGTATGGCTTCAACTTTTTGAAGGCCATATATAGAGCAAGACCAAATTTTTTTTCCACCATGGGGTACCGAAGTTCAGCATTTTTTAGCACATGGCTAATGAAGTATACCGGGAGCTGAGTACCGTCTCGTTAAGCAAGGAGAACGGCACTAAGAGCATGGTCTGAGACGGCTAGGTACATGTACAACTTCTCTCTAGGCAACGGACTAACAAGCCTTGGCAAAGAGTGCAAGTGTTCTTTCAATTTTTGGAATGCCGCCTCAGCATCATCCCCCCATTCAAATCTAGTGTTCTTCCTGATTGCTTGAGAAGTAAAGGCATTTGTCACCTGACCGGCTGAGGAATCTCCCCAAGGCGGCCAGGAAACCGGTGAGCCTCTAAACTTCCTTGACAGTGCGGGGTGACTTCATGTCAATTACCGCCTGTATCTTCTCAGGGTTAGCCTCTATCCCCCTTTGATCAATCAGGAATCCGAGAAACTTCCCAGACTCAACACCAAAGACACACTTCTTAGGATTTAACATAACCTTATGCCGCCTGAGTGTGGTGAAGGTTTCTCGGAGATCAGCAAGGTGATCCGCCTGCTGCTTGGATTTGACTATCATGTCATCAATGTACGCTTCTACGTTCCTCCCAATTTGATTAATGAAGACTGTATTAATCATCCGCTGGAACGTAGCCGGCGAATTCTTCAAGCCAAACGACATCACAGTATAACAGAATAACCCCTGATCAGTGACGAAGGCCGTCTTTTCTTGATCTTTTTTCCACAGAGGTATCTGATGGAAGCCGAAATAGGCATCCATAAAACTCATCAAGGCATGACTGGCTGTTGAATCGACCAAGCTGTCAATTTTTGGAAGTGGATAAATATCCTTTGGGCATGCCTTGTTGAGATCTGTGTAGTCTACACACATACGCCAGGTACCATTCGGCTTCTTTACAAGCACAACGTTTGCCACCCAGTCGGGGAAATTACAAGGCCGAATGAACCTGGCATCCAACAGCTTTTTTACTTCGGCAGCTGCCGCCTGACTTCTTTCCTCACCGTGGTTCCTCTTCTTTTGCCGGATGGGCTTCATTTTTGGATCCACGGCGAGTTTGTGGACAGCGAGATCCGGGCTGATACCTAGCATCTCTTCCACTTCAAAGGCAAACACATCTTTGAATTCTTTCAGCAGAAGGTGCAAGTCTGCACCTAGAACAGCATTAGCAACCGTCCCAACCTTAACAGTTCGCTCTGGACGGCTGTCGTCCAGAACAAGATCAATAATTTCACCAGCCGGTTGGGGACGGAGCTCCTCTGACCGTTCACCGGTCAGTGATTGCTATTTCTTTTCTTTCTTCACCACCACCAGCTTTGCAGCTTTTCTCTTTTTTCCGGCTGCTGGTGGGGGTGAAGGAGCATCCTTGACATTGTCAAGGTCTATTGGTTCCTTCCCTTCGCCGTCTGAGGCCATAGTATCCTTGACGGCTGAGAGGTAGCACTCCCGGGCCGTCTTCTGATCCCCGTTCAGGGAACCAACAGAACCATCATCCCTCTCATACTTGATGAGCATGAGAGACGGGATGATTACCGCCTTGGCTTCGTTGAGGGTTGGCCTCCCAAGAATGATGTTGTAGGCGGTCAACTCCTCAACGACCAAGAATCTGACGACAATATGTCGTCCCTTGCCCTTTTCACCCAGCCGGATGGGTAAATCAATTCTTCCGGCTGGATAGACCATCCCACCCCCAAAACCAACGAAGGGGTGGGTGACCGGATGCATGCTGCTGGAGTTGTATTTCAGCTTCTGCAAGCACCGGAGGCTGATGATGTCTGACGAGCTGCCGGTGTCAATAAGGATGCGCCCAACTAACTGGTTGGCAACCTTGCATTCAATAACAACCGGGTCGTCATGCGGGCAGCGGACGCTGCCCCTGTCCTTCTCAGTAATGAGGACATTCGGAAAAGTGGAGCTGGCAGATGGATGGTAGGGCCACCACAAGAGAATCCGCCTGCTATGGTGTAGACCGGATCCCTGTCGGTTTCCGAACTACTAGTAGGCTGGGGGGTAGCCTTAGAGGACTGACCCTTGTTCTTCTTCTTTGCCCCGACTGGGGACTTAGAGATATAGGACTTCAGAAGCCCTTTGTCAGCCAGACGGTCCAACGTACGCTGTAAACTGAAGCAGTCGTTGGTGTCATGACCAACCTCCTCATGGAACTGGCAATATTTATTTTTGTTCCGAGACTAGACGGAACTCTTCATTGGATTTGGCTTCTCAATAGACAGCCGGTCCTTCACCTCCATGAGGATGGAGTTACAGTCTTTGTTAAACTCGTACCGGGGAACGTACGGTTTAAACTCTTTTTTCTTCTTCTAGGACGGCTGCTTAGAATCACTGACCGCCCATACTTCTTTTCTTTTCTTGCTCTCTTCTTTTTTCTTTGCCGGCTGAGCAGACCGGCTCTTTTTTTGTTTGTCAGACTTCTTGGAGTCCGACTGGCTACCAGGCGTACAGAGGTCGGTTGCTTGTATATAGCTTTCCGCCTCCCTCAGGGCCGCCTGTAGCGTAAATGCCCCTTTTTGACAAGGTCGAACTTAAAAGTCGACCCGTCTCTCAGACCCTTGAAGAAGTCTGTAAATGCTACCTCGTCAGACAGCCCCTGAATCTGAATTCTGACCAGGTTGAACCGTCTGACATATGAGCGTAGCCCTTCCCTCTCTCCCTGCTTAATGGTGCTTAAGTCTAAACTTGTTTTCTTAGCAAGGATGTTCATTGAGAAGTTGGTGGCAAACAAGAAGGCTAACTTCTTGAAGCAGTCAATAGATCCGGCTGGCAAGTTGCCAAACCATTGCTGGGCAATGCCCTTCAATGTAGCCGGAAAGCAGCGGCACCAGGTGGCATCGTCCCAACCTTGTAAACACATTAGGTTGGTATACGCCATCAGGTGGTCTTCTGGGTTGGTGGTGCCATCATAAGCACCAACCAAAATGTTCTTAACCTTGGCCGGCTGAGCCGCCTCGGTTATATTGGCTGTAAAGGCAAACGACTGTTCGCCTAGCCTCATCAGCCGGAGCTGCCAATCCAATGGCTGGACATTGGGATATGCCGCCTGACCTCCGAATGGAGGTGGCTGCATGAACTGGAGGCCATATTGCCCATACTGCGCCTGGGGTGCGTATGGCATAGACCCTATCATCAGCTGAGGTTCGGTGTTGACGGATTTACCGCCTGTCCGACTCTCATGGAAGGACATAAAATTCCTTGCAGAAGCTTCCTTGAAGCTGTCTGGAAAGTTGGAGGTAGAAGTTGACTCAGACTGTAGCTGCCTCCTTCGATTGATGACTTCTCTAGCATCGAAGGTAGACGTCTTTTTGGCCTCCGGCTGGGGTCGCCGGGGCATCAGAATTTTAGACCAGTCAAGTTTTGCGGCTGCCTTCTCCTTTGGATGAGGAGTTGGCTGCCTGTCCTTGACCGGCTTCTATCTTCTTCTTCCCATCATTGGGAGTCTTTTTAGCCGGCGGACTCTTGGTAGAGCCTGCCTTGTTTTTTATCATCTCCTTGATTTCACCCTTGAAGGAGTTCATGAATTTCATGAGCTCGTTTTGGGTGACTGGAGCTTCTCCTCTGGTCTTCCGGGTTTCCCCGTCTGACCTCCCAGTGGGCCGGCTGCTTGGACCCGCCTGGTCTAGATTTCGCACCAGTTGATCTCTAGAACGAATGGATTTAGAGATGAGGGAGCCATCTTTGGTTATGTAGGTCTCCACATCATTGTCTTCTTCTTCTTCCTCCTCCTCAGTGAATACCTCTGGCTGAGGCTGAGGTGGAGGCCGAGGGATTTCAAACCCTTCCGGCTGAATAACCGGTTGCAAGTCCTCTAGGTTACCAGTCTGAGTACCCAGACGTAGAGAGGTAGAATTGAGAATTGGTACAGAATTTTGAACCATCATAAGGTACTCTCCCCACAGACGCCGCCAAATGTTTTGGGTGTTTTTGTCCCTTGGGAGAGTTATAACTCGAAGACTGGTCCTGCTGACTCTGTACCTGCAAAAACAACGGAGACACCGGTTGGGTGGTGCTCCGCCTCCAACGCTCAAGTTAGTAACTTGAAGGAGAGTAAAAAGTGCGAAAATTTAGGTGGGGATCTGCTTGGATTCCAAGCTCAGGTGTTCTCTGATGAGAGAGAAAGTAAGATGTAATCAATGATAGTAAATTTCTGAATGTCCCCCATTTTGGGGGAATATCTTCCTATTTATAGGGTCATTGGGGAAGGTGCCCCTCCCTAGGTCATTCAAACCTAGGACTGATAAGCTGCGCCGCCAAATAGCGGATTTTTGGGGAATTGGGCCCTTGAAGGCCGCAATTCTAAGAGAGTATCTGGAGAGGCCACGTGTCAGCTGGAGATTGGTCAAGGATGACCTGCCAGCCTCTAACACATGGCACCTCCTCATTGGTCCGCTTGTCAAGGGTAAAAATACCCCAAACAAAAAGGGTTTAACATAAAATAATAGGAAAATTTGGATTTTGGTACCTCGAAAATGGGGGTAATTGAATTTTAGTACCCATCTAAAATCATATGTTAAATTAGTACCTCAAAAATGACTAAACTATAGATATCAGTACCCCCGTTAGCATTCTGTCAACTTTGCCGTTAGTGGGTCCCATTATCTAATTCTTTAATAATTTAATTTATTAAAAAAAAAGAAAAAACATTTAATTAAAAAAAAACTTAAAAAATAAAAAAAAACTTAAAAATAAAAAAAAAAACCCGGCCCTGCCTCCCCACATCCCACCCCTGCCTCCTCGCCACCCACCCTGCCTCCACGCGCCGACACCACCCCCCCACCCAGCCCTACCTCCCTGCTCCGACGCCACCCCCCACCCTGCCTGCCTCCCCGCGATGACGCCACCCCCCCCCCCACCAACCTTGCCTCCCCGCGACGACGCCACCCCCCACCCACCTGAATGAAAATGTAACACCCCAATAATTCTCTCTTTAAACTTGTGAGTACCCTGAACAAAATCCAAGAGAATTACTGACGTGCTACCGCCACGTGTTCAAACGTTAAGGCTATATCAAAAATTAGCAGCGGAAAAAAAAACCAACTCATTTAAAAAAAAGTTTCAAAACCAATAACCAAAACCAAATTAATTCTTACAACTTGGAAGCTTTAAGGCTCTTATTCAAAACCCAAATTAGTTAAAATAGTATAAAATGAAATTGAGTTTAATGAATTCAAAAGTAAGTAGCAAGATAAGTAGTGAAAAGTAATCAACACTCCACTCAAAATCCCACAACCTTGATGCGAATGCTGAATGTGTAAAAACCTGTAGTTAATCTGCTCCCCAATATTACAAGTGTAAAAATTGGATCGTCACAGGGTCATTGAAAGGCGAAGGCCATGACCAAAGAAAGACACACACAAAAGCACGCAATCAGCAAAGCTGAGTACATACAAGCTGCGAAATAAAATAAGAAATCCCTAACATGCTACTAATAATCAAACTTAAGCATCATTAAATTATAGACTCAACACATGATTGAACTATCAAATTTATTAAGACTTCACTAGTTGATATTAACTAATTCATTTATTTATTTCATTGGATTTAGCAATAGACAAGGCTGTCCAACCCATGTTCCATTTGGAACATCAATAAAAGAAAAACCCATGCCTCCTTTCGGAAACATCAATAAACATCCAACGACCACGGGCGCGACTCCGTGACCGTAGTTAGTATGAGATCTCACCTAACTCCTAGTTTTGAAAAATATTTGAAATAAGAGACTCGTAGATCAGACGGCCTCGAGAAAAGTACACGGCTAATACCCCATGTACCCCAACCCCTGATTGTCATTACTCCAGAAGTGCACCAATCCAGAGTTTTATTGCTCATCCATCTTGCACTTTACGTGATTTACAGGTTTAGACTTGGTGATGACTCATATGCATAACAATACAATCAATCCAATATCAATTCAATCAAGCAAAACAACTTTTCAATTTCAATTCTTGATTTATTAGCAGCAAGCAACATTTATTATTTATTCCTTTACTACCTCGGTGTATAAACACCTTGAGTGCATAAGGCACCCCAAAACCTCAACCTCGTCTTAGAAGACTTAAATTCTTCCTTTACTCATCCTGCTTGCATAATCATGAATGAGTAATAAATTAATCATTACACCAATCATATACCTTTGCCTCTAAGCGCACCTTGCATAATTAGAGCACAAATAATACTTGCAATATAAAATAGTGCACGTCATACGAAATTCACAATGTATAACCAAACAATTTAACTCAATCATCCCTATACATGATACTAAGTTCTCGATCCGTCGTCCTTAAACATGCACCTAAAAGAAAGGTTTCGTAACTTGTACGTACCTTGAGCAAACGAATTGGTATGCCACTTTACTAACTAGAAATCACCTTCAATAAACTCCTCTCCTAAGCCAAATAATAACATCTCAATCAATACCCAATCAATCAAATTTACAGCAATACTAACTTACTTTAAAACCTTCAAAATCCAAATCAAACAACACTTTAAAACCTTCCCTTTTGTTAAAATTAAAGGCTTATATATAGTTCTTTAAATTTTTCTTCATAAAAACTTTAAAATACACTCTTATACATGAAATTACAGCAAGTTCAAAGTCTAATAAAAATCTAAAAATTATATAAAAACCCCTAAAAATCTCCCTTTTAATAGGTAATCACACCCTTTTATTAAAATCACAATTATACTACTTTAAATAAAATTCCAGCATTTTAAACTAATCGAAAACCACTTCAAAACTTCATCAAAATACATCTTTATACTTAAGTTATCCATAGAAAAATTAAATTATCTCTTACCCTTTAAACTCAAAGATAAAATTTAAAAAAACTTCGTTAAAAACCAAAAACTGCCCGAAAATCATATTTAGAGGCTGAATTTGGCCATGAGAGGGTGGTCCTCACTACCAACGGTAGTGAGTCTTTCTTAAAACATTGTTTCCACATGGAAAACACTACTTTTTTTGTCAAAATCGGATAGATGAATTTAGAACCTGATAGGGATTAAAACGGGATTAATATTAACGAACGGAAATCTAAAAATTAAAACACGAATCCATGTGTTCAAAATAATCTGAAATTAAGTTAAACTAATCAGTAGTTATAATCACCAAAATTTCAAAACATCATTACTATAAAAGCCCTAAATCAATTGTTCATAAAAACCCTAAAATCATGATTTTCAATAAATTGAAACCCTAGGTTTATAATTCATAAAATATGAAATTTATAACATAAATATAATCTGAAATTTATAATCTTTATACCATTAAAATATAATTTGAAACTAAAAATATAATCTTTATACTAAAATCAAAACCCAAAACAATTAAATTAACATTAAGCAAAATAATGAAACAAAGGAGAATGAAAATAAGACTAACCTTTTTGTGTGGGAAATTTTTGGAGATTCATGGGGTATTTATAGGAGAGAATTATTGTAGGGTAAAAAGAAAGATTGGGCCTCATAAAAATAATGGGTCGATTAAGTAAACAAATGGGTTAGGATAAAGGTGCATAAAATAATTTGTTCAAATAATTTTCGACCCAAATTAATAATTTGAAACTTTTGAAATTAAGTTATAAAAATAACAAATAAATATTATAAATAAAATAAATTTTCATTTATAAAATATTTAAAAATACGGGGATTACAATACCACCACATCGAAAACCCCCTCCCTTTCCCGTCGCCGATTTCCCTCCTCTTTCTCACTCTTGGCTGCCTCGAGGTTCCCGAAAACCACCACATCACCCCTTCCTCTTTTCCCCCAAATCAATTTTTAGGGTTTTAGGGTTAAATTTTCGGTTTGTGGGTGGTAGGTTACGGGATTTTCGGTTTGTGGGTGGTGGGTTTATGGGTTCGTGGGTTGTAGGTGGTGGGTTTAGGGGTTCGTGGGTGGTCGGGTTGTGGGTTTTGGGGGTTCGCGGGTGGTGGGTGGTGGGGTGTGGTGGGTTTCAGGGTTCGTGGGTGGTGGGTTCTTGGGGTTCTTGGGTTTCTGGGTTCGGGGTTCATGCCTGGCCGCGGCGGCAGCAGCTGCGGCTGGGCTTCGTGCCTGGCCGCGGCCGCAGCTGCCGTGGCTGGGCTTCGTGCCTGTCCGCGGCGGCAGCTGCCGTGACTTGGTGGTGGGTTCATGGGTTTTTTTTATTTTATTAGTTTTTTTTTGTTTTTTTATTTTAAAAATGTTTTTCTTTTTTTTTTGATAATTTAAATTATTAAATTATTATATAATGGACCCCACTAACGGAAAACTTAACGGAACATGGACGGAGGTACCAAAATCTATAAAGTTACACTTTTGGAGGTATTAATTTAAAATAAAATTTTAGATGGGTACTAAAATTCAATTACCCCTATATTCGAGGTACCAAAATTCAAATTTTCCTAAATAATATGTGGTCACTAATTATTCAAGAATTAAATTGGTATGTTTGGTTGATTGAATAATTATTGTTGATTGATTTAATATGCTTTGAGAGTCATCACCAGGTCCAATGACATGTAAATAACGTAAAGTGAAAGAGATTACGCACCAAAACTCTTGGAACGTATATACCTTGAGTATGAACAATGGGGGGAGTTATGGGGTTTTATAATTAACCATAACTTCTAATGGATCAACCAATCTCAGCCTTTAATCGCGCTCCATCTGATAGCTCACATCTCACCCGCTTTCATTAGTGGCATTTTTGTAATTTCGCGAATTTTCATACTTTTTTCCAGTTTTTTTTTTAACTTTTAAGGCAGTTTCACTTACTTTATGACTGATTGCATTTACTTTTACTAACTTTTCATTTACTTTTTAGAAATGAAACTGGCAATTACTTTGTAAAGTTGAAATATTACGAAAATGTCATTAATGACACGGGAAGCATGTGAGCTGTCCGATTAACATGACCTAAGGGTCTAGATTAGTTCCTTGTTCTTATATTAGCCTTGGTTTATATATATATATATATATATAAACCAAGGCTAATATAATATTATGCTTTCTGACTAACATGCAATCATTAAGTTAACCCAAAACTTGTTTAATCTATGTTGGTTGAATATTAATGCACAAATAAAACTATTATTGGAGATCACTTAAAAATTATATTAGCCTAAACAAAATTATTAATTATTAGGCATGATTTCAAGTACAAATTCCCTTTAAACCTGCAGAAAATGCGTGATTAAGCAATAACAATAATATATATCAAACAACATGATATATTGACAAATCCAACAATCATCATAACAATAAAGCTTAATAATAATAGCAAGATCCTAGGCATGATATTAACAAGATTAATAACAAATCCTATCATGTCACTAAATATTAAAGATCAAAGCTTTAACCTTAACATGATACTAACATGAAATTAGAAAGAATAGGAAGCACCCTAAACATGATACTAGGAACATAGATGATATTAGAAATATTACTTAATACCCTAAACAAGATTCTAGGAATTAATATAAAATTATAAACATGATTTATATATCAAAGGAATAGTAAATAATCGAATTACTTACTTTGATGTCTCGTATCTCTTTCGATCAAAACAATACACATGTTAGTAAACTTCAAGGAAAATATTAAACAATAAATCTAATCAAAGAATTGAAATAAGATTTGTGACCAAACCCTCATAAATTATCAACCTTTCACGTCGAGGACGAAGGCAACTTCGAACTTGGCTAGGTATGTCTAAGTCTTGTGAATGAGGAATTGTGTTTTGAAAAGGGTTAGGCTTAGAAAAAGAATAGAAAGAGAATAAGCTTTAGCTTAGAGAGATAAGAGAGATGATTGTTGGTGATCAAACTTGTTGATGATTGAAAATGGGGAGATATGACCTCTATTTATAGGAAAAAAAAGGGTCGAAGAATTAAGAAAAGAATCCGAATTCAAATCGAAATAAAACTTGATGAACAACAATTTTTGCGGATTTTGTTTTTATCATATCTTTTGATCCAGAAGTCCAAATAAGGCATATAATATATCGTTGGAAAGCTCTTGAAGTCTAATTTCCAACCAATTAGAATCCGATTAAAATCTTATATAGATAGAAATATATGGTCGAAATAGTGGGACAGTGTCAGTTTTGGATAGAGTTTTGTATTTCTTTGATATCTTTTTCGTTATAACTGGGAACTAATATTATAATAAATCATTGGAAAGATAATTTCAAGATATATCCAATTATATAAGATAATATCTGAACATATTCCATTTCGTACAGAACAAGGACTTTCAAAAAGAGAAGTTTTATTCAATTTCGAATTCTTTGATCTTATCTTTTCAAAAAGGATAATTAAGATCTTTTAGAAACTCATAGAAGCTTCTAATTTCTCCTAATTAGTTTAGGAATGAGATTAAACCTTTGGACCCTCCACATGATCATTGCCTCATTGGGTCGTAGGTAAAACTCATTTCGGGCCCAACTTAGTATTTTAGCCATAACTTCCTCATTATTCATCGGAATTGGGCTTATAATATATCGTTGGAAAGGTCTTTTCAAGCCCCATCCAACTACATAATTATTGGACCTTTATCATGGACGAAACTAAATTGGACTGGATATTTTCTTAAATAGAGTACTTTTTTTTAAAATAGAAAGAAAGATATTTTATTAAAACAACCGCATCACTAGACTTTTCACACTTTCACTTCGTTCGATAATCAATGACGTGAAAAGTATTCATCAATGGGTTTGGTTTTTGGGGAGACACAACTTGGTGTCTACAATAACAAATACTAAAATATTAAAAGTCACATGGAAAAGAGAGAAAGGAAGAAAGAGAAAGATGTGTAGGACCAAATCTAATTGTACCACTGAAAGTTTATATAATACCATTAGTTATTTAGTGATACTATGTAACAGCCCAAATTTACTAGCTAATAATAAATAAGAAATAAAGGTCAAATTAAAAACATTTAAATAAAATTGCGGAAGCATACACCTAAATCAGAGGTATTACTGCCACACTCAACAAACTATCAAGTGCTAAGGCTTATTACAAAAATCCCAATAGTTACAACCTAATAAATCTAGGTGAGCTATTTATACAGCTTTACAAATCGTTATAAAAACACTAATCGAATCACAGGCTCCTTTAGCTACGATCATCACTTGATTAACCTATCACAATCTTGATTGCTCACTATTAAAGACAAATTTCAAAATAGATCTTCACAAGGCCACCATAAGAAAAAAGACATGGTCGCAAACACAAGTAGCACAACAAAACAACACATACGTCAGCAAAAAGTTGAGTAATCGTCACATGTCAGAGTACAGAGAATAATAGGATAAGCAACATTACTAGCTTAATTGAACAATGTAGTTTAAAACTACATTACACATTGTACTCTAGAAGTAACCTTTGTCAAACCAAACCTCGAATAAAATACAGTTCTTTACTCAAATTTCTGTTCTTTGTTCTATACCTAGCCTTGGACATGAGTAATTCGAATAAATAAACCAACAAGTATAAAACTTGAATACTCTCAATGACCAGAAAACACCTTGAAGCAGACCACATACGGATCAATTTCCACTGTAGGGGACCATAGAAAAATAAATAATAAAGATTGTACCTCATTCTTAACTTATGATTATCATCCTCATACCAACATGTCAAGGACTAAGGTATATAACGCCGAACCTCAAACCAATAACAAAATAATAATGCTGAACCTTTTGATCTCATACATCGATCAAGTAACCATTCACTGATTAATAAATGATATCTCAACAATGGTACATGGTTCCCAAATACATAATAATTCAATCCCTAAACATCTCAACTCTTAGGGAAATAATTCTAAAATAATTTGGACGATCGGTTTAGGTTTCTTTTAATCTTGTTGTTTAATGAAGTGATCACAAATATTATAGAATTATATGTATGTTGCATTAAAATTCAACCAATTTAGCTTAATAATAGTTTGGAGCAAATTGAATCTTTGTTTGCATGCCTTTGAGATCGCAGGAAATACTTTTTGCTATAAGAATTGAGTAGAGCCAATACGGGCGAATGTGACTCCATGACTCCTTTGTACCATCATATTCGATCCTCCTTTCGTGGATTTGAACCATATGAAGTTAATAATCTCACGGATTATGAATGGGGTGTAACCTTTATGAGTCAATTGTTGTTGCCTATCGTTGTCCCTTAATCGTGGTTGCCTTTAATGATCCGTGAATGGTTTACAAGTTCCTTAAAAACTTATTGGTGGCTCCCAACTTTGCTTTATCCCTAATCGTGTCCCTAATCGTATTATGTCAATTCCCACTTACTATGAGTGTCAAGCATACTCACCACATGCTTAATGTAGGCGCACTTTGAACGACGCCTATAAATGGACATATTTTATTTCATTCAAACATAAAACAAACTCCTTGTCTTTTTGGCAAGATTACGACTATATTTTTTTTTACCATTAAAACAATGACCACTGATAAGTGTCAAATATGTCACTATTTTTTAGGATTTTCTAGTTAATTTTTCATAGTTTTGATGTCTTTTTACTTGATTTTAATAACGTTTTACTACATTTGTCATGTTTGTGTGTGAAATGCCGTTATTGCTCAATTTTGGCTTTTCTTGCATATTTTTGGTAGCTTAAGGCATTAGATTAAACTTTATTGGTTTATTCTTATATTTAGGAACACTTGGATAAGTTCATTGCTCAAGATTGAAGAAATATAAAACATGAAAGAACAAGTAATGAAGAAATGTACACCTGATTTGCAAAGATCAAACTTCAAACGCCTATATCTTTTGATCTAAAAAACATTTTGGGGTGATTTTAATTGGAGATGAAAGCTTATCTCAATAGCTTTCCAAAGACAGGTCATATGCCCAATTTCGATATGTAAAACGTGGGAGATATGCTCATTTGAAGCTGAGCGGTTTGCCCAGTCCGATAAGAACGGGAGTGCACCTTACGAGGAGCGCCCGCTCCGAACTTTCTGGAACGATTCTACCTCATTTTGCTGCAGCAACGAGCGCCCGTGCATGACATTTGGAGCGCCCGGTCCTACACATGCTGCTCGACTTTTTGCAGAGCTTCCTAGGCAATTTAGTAAATAGTATAAATAGATTTTTTTGTTCATTTTAGGAGGAATTCATTTTTTTCAGTAGTTTTTAGATTAGTTTTAGGTTTTTAGAGAGAGAAAATCTCAAATTTTGGAGAGAGAAAGTGAGAAACACAATGGTCTTCATGGATTTTGGATAATCAAAGGAGGAATTTGATTATTTGAAGATCTTCATCTTATATCAATGAGCATTTTTACTCTCTTTTCTCTTTATACTTTCTTTAATTGCTTTGTTAATCATGTTTGAGTTGATTTCCTTCTACTAGGTGTTGAGTGAAGCTTTGTAATAGTTAATTGAGTTATTTGAGATAAATTTGATGATAATTGTGTGACTAGATTGATTGAATTGATGATGGCATGTTGTTTGTTTTAGATTGGATTGATCTCCCATGATAGCAAACTTAATTGCATATTAGTTGTAGTTTGACAAGGGATTGTGAATTAGAATTGATATATTTGATTGCATTTTGGGTAAATTTCTTCTATGCACCTAGTTAATGAGGGATCTAGGCTAGGAATTTGAGAGATTGCTCTTGAGTGGAATTAATTCCCATTTTAATTCTTTCTTTGCATGATTGATTATCAAATGGATTCTCATTAACTTGTTATTTGTTCAAAGTGGAACTTTGCCCCTAGTAGACTTTATAATATCTTGTTCTTTATATGTGTGTTAGTGTAGTTGTAGTGTCCACTATCCATAAACCGACTTCGACGTAGCTTAATCATTAGATCGAGAACAATCTAACATTACCGTTCCTTGTGTTTCGACCTCGAACTTACCACTAGACTTGTTTATGTAACACCCCAATAATTCTCTCCTTAAACCTGTGAATACCCTGAACAAAATTCATGAGAATTACTGACGTGCTACCGCCACATGTTCAAACGTTAAGGCTATATCAGAAATTAGCAGCAGAAATACTAAATCAGTTATAAATAAATTTCAAAACCAATGAATAAAACCAAATTAAGTGCTACAAGTTGGAACCATTAAGGCCCTTATTCAAAATCCAAACTAGTAGAAGTAGAACAAAATAAAACCGAGTTTAAAATAAAACCGAGTTTAAAATAAATTCAAACCTATAAAAAGAAATAAACTGCGAACAACAAACAACTCTCCACTCAAAAATCCCACAACCCTGATGCGGATGCTGCATGTGTAAGAACCTGTGGTTAATCTGCTCCCCAATATTACAAGTGTAAAAATTGGATCGTCACAGGGTCATAGAAAGGCGAAGGCCATGACCAAGGAAAGACGCACACAAAAGCACGCAATCAGCAAAGCTGAGTACATACAAGCTGCAAAACAAATTAAGAAATACCTAACATGCTACTAATAATCAATCATCATGCATCATTAAATTATAGACTCAACACACGACTCGACTATCAATTTACTAGGACTTCACTAATTAATAGTAGTTAATAACTCGTTTTATATCATTCATTGGATTAAGCAATAGACAAGGTTGTCCAACCCATGCTCCATTTGGAACATCAATAAAGAAAACCCCATGCCTCCTTTCGGAAACATCAATAAACATCCAACGACCACGGGCGCGACTCCGTGACCGTAGTTAGTATGAGATCTCACCTAACTCCTAGTTTTTTAAAAAAAATATTTGAAATAAGAGACTCGTAGATCAGACGGCCTCGAGAAAAGTACACGGCTAATACCCCATGTACCCCAACCCCTGAGTGTCATTACTCCAGAAGTGCACCAATCCAGAGTTTTATTGCTCATCCATCTTGCACTTTACGTGATTTACAGGTTTAGATTTGGTGATGACTCATATGCATAACAATACAAACATTCCAAACACAATTAAATCAATCAAGGCAAGTTTCTGGTTTCAATTCTTGATTTATTAGTGACAAAACAACATTTATCATTTATTCCTTTACTACCTCGGTGTGTAAACACCTTGAGTGCATAAGGCACCCCAAAACCTTAACCTCGCCTTATAAGACTTGAATTCTTCTTTTACTCATTCTATTTCAATAATCATGAATGAGTAATAAATAAATCATTCCACATATTTACATACCTTTGCCTCTAAGCACATCTTGCAAAGTTAATGCATAAATAATATTTGCAAAGTAATATAGTGCACATCACACGGATATCACAATGTATAACCAAACAATTATTCCCAGTCTTCTCTATACATGATACTAAGTTCTCGTTTCGTTCCTAAACATGCTTCTAAAGGCAAGGTTTCGTAATTCGTACGTACCTTGAATAAACGAATTAGTTGGCCACTTTAGCAACTAGAAGTCACCAGCTTCTACGAACTCCTCTCCTAAACCAAATAACAAGAACTAACTCAACACCCAAGCAAATAAATTTACAGCAATACCAAACTACTTTAAAACCTCTTAAATCATCAAAATAAAGCCTTTAAATTGCTCCCATTAGTCAAAATTAGTAGTACAACATCCCAACTACAAGTTTATGTGTTAGAATTATGAAAATATAGTGTTTTATATCAAATTACAGCAACTTTAAAGTGGGTAAATAAATTTGGAAATTTGTTTTAAGTATATAAAATAACCCCATAAGCATAATTACTTGAAATAGTCATTATATAGCAAGTTAGTGTGTTAAAAACCCAAGAATATATCAATTCAATGCAATTAGAGGCTTCAAAATAAAAGGTGTGAAATCTGAAAATTATTTTTGAAGTTAGAATATAAAGTTCAAAGCTTTTTCAATCACAAAATACTTACAATAATTATTTTATAGGTTAGAAGCATAAAAACATGAAATTAACACTACTTGTTCATAAAAATTGAAACTTTAATAAATCTGAAAATTTATATATGATTAAAATAGTTATACTTTAATGTAATTTAAACATAGAATGATTAGGTAGTTTGATTAACATGTTATCAAGCCCTAAAACATGAAAAATCAATGCTTTAAGCCCTAAAATATACAAAATACATAATCTGAAATTTAACTTAATAATTTAGACATACAAAATCCATAAATTTATAAACTTTTGTAAATTATACATACTATTAAGGCCTAATAACAATAATTTTATAATTGAAAACAAATAAAAATTGAATCTTTAATCAAAATAACAAGAAAAAAGAGGAAGAAAAATAGGGGGAAGGAGAAGGGAGGAAGGCGAACTGCAGGGAGGTGGTCGGCTGCTGGGCGGCGCGGCGGTTAGGCGGTGGCGCAGTGGTGCTGGTGGCTGGCAGCGATGCAGTTCGAAGTTTTTTTTTTTTCTTTTTTTTTGTGTTTCTTGCTGAATGTCGTGAAGAGGGAGGAAGCAAGGAGTGAGTTTTCTTTTTTTTTTTTTCTTTTCTTATGTGAGAAGGAGGAGAAGTGTGGGGAAAATAAGGTGGGTATGATTAATAAGAATTGGGTTTGAGGGTATCCTAATCCAAATATAATTAGGATAACTTGTTTAGGCCCAAATATATACCAAAGCTTAAAAAAAAACATGTGGTGTAAGGTTGGGCTTTGAGGTAACTTGGACTAGGCTCTTAGTTTGTATGGGTAAAAGGATTATTGTCAATAGTTAGTAGTGGCTAAATAGCTTAAAACTAATTTATTATTTTCGAAATATTTATAAAATTATACAATTATCGTAAAATAATCATATAATTAATAATAAAATATAATTATTATAATTACAAAATCATGGGGGATTACAGTTTAGGGGTTAGTTTAGGATTATGATAAATTTTGTTTGGCCGTAAGGAGGTTAGTCAACGACCTAATTTCCCCGCCCTCAAAATGGTGCCGTTGCCAGGGAGCGGTGTTAATGCTTGATTGTTTTTTATTGCTTGAGTCTAGGTCATTGTATATATGATAGGCTAAAGTCGTATCACCTAATAAAAAAACTTACCTAACTCCTCTAGCGTATGCAGATAGGGAAGTAGGGTCGAATCCACAGGGAAACAAGTCTTTCTACTCCTAATTAATTATTATAATCTAAATTATCAATAGTAACCAATATTTTTATGATTAAGATCTATACTACGAAGAATTATGAGTAAGAGAAATAAATCAGGAAGAAATCAATAATAATAAAAGCCTAGGGCATAGGTTCACTAATAAACAATATTCCAGGGTAAACATAGTAATCAATCATCAATGCACTAATTAATCAGATCATAAAGGGCTTTCGCTACGTATTACAATCACAGAGTTAATTTACCGGTATTAAATCTCATCTCTCGAATCTCGACCTAACCATTTATAAATTAATCTGCCTATTGAAACTAAGCCTAAACATTAATTCTCATCTCTCGAATCTCCAATCAATATTGCTAACACTAGTAGAAAAATTGAAAAATGCACCGCTAATTGGCCACCGGTTTTTGAAAACCGGTGGCTTAATTAATGGGCGGGATGAGCCAAACCGGTATTGCCACCGGTTCAAACCGAACCCGTGGCAATAATTATAAGGCCCATATAAAAACCCAAACCCTACTCCCAAATCACTCATCAGCCTCCCTCATTCTCTCTCTCCTCTCCTCTCCTCTCTTCTCTCTCCAGATCTTATCTCATCTCCTCTTCTTCTCTTTCCTGCTCTCTCGTCTCAACCACCACCGCCGTCGTCCCTCTTTTTCTCTTTCCTGCTCTCTCCCTCATTCGATCTCCTTCTCTTTCTTTCATTTAGATCTTCGATCTCCTTCGATCTCCTTCGATCTGTTCGTCTTTTTTTCCTTATCTTCGATCTCCTTCTCGTCTCCTTCTCGTCTCCTTCTCGGTCATTTCAACAACCACCGCAACAACAACAACGAAGACATGCACGAGGTAAGGTTTAATTTTGTGTTTAATTAATCGATTTTAATCGATTTTTGGATTTTGTTGGGTTTAATTAATTGATAATTAGTTGATTTTGGATTTTTTGAGTGTTTTCATCGATTTTAATTGATTTTAATCGATTCTAAGTCGATGTCCTTCTAGGTTCTATTCGATTTTATTCTATTTTTTTTTTTTTTTTTTTTTTGAGTCCGTGAAAATCAATTTGTTTTTTTGAGTACGATTTAATTTTCATTGTGTTTTTAATTCTCGTTTTGAAAATCAATTCGATTTTTTTTTGAGTTCGATTTAATGCTTGGACTTTTACTAATTTCTGGGAAATTTTTTTTTCTGGGTTTGTTTTTTCTTTTTTTTTTTCTGGGTTATTTTCTGAGTTTTTGTTTGATTTTTGGGTTTTGTCTATATTTTTGTGTGTTTTTACTGGGTTTATTAACCGATTTAAATCGATTTATGGGTACCATACTACTACAAAAATGGCCTAAGGAACCACTTCTTTAGCACCAGAAAATTTAGAACACCGGTGTCTTAGATAATGAAACCATATATCATAAACATCCGGTCTCTTAGACTTGAATAAAAGAAACCACAAACTTATAAAATCCGGTGCCTTATATCAAGTTGATAATGCTGAGGGTCAAAGAGACCGTTAATTTAATAACATTGGTTTCTTTATTTTTTTTTTGGGAAAAAAATAGAGCGCCAATTCACCCTAAAATTTCCCTCCTACTAAAAATTCCCTACCCTCTAGAAAATTACTAAGTAGATTAATTTAGGAAAAAAAAAATCTTCACTTCCAATTGACCAAACCGACTCTGCTACTCCATGCTGCTTTTCCGCCATAGCCCAAACCAACTCTGCTACTTCTTGCTACTTTTTCGACCACTGCTCTATTGCTGGTGATCCTAGTACTCCATTAAATGAAATTTTTATTCTTTCATAATTCAATTCAATATTTCAAAAGTTAGGGTTTATTGCTTTCCACCGCATTCGTAATCGCCTCATCTACCACTACCACCAGTACTCGTCGAATTGCCTAATCCAGCCACGAATCCCAATTTTGCAACAGGTATTATCTCAATTAACTCATCATAATCTACATTTTTTATGCATGTTAGATTAATTCATTCACTAGTAGAAAAATTGAATTTGGCACCGCCAAATGGCCACCGGTTTTTAAAAACCGGTGGCAAAAAAATAAGGGAAAATGGGCGGGATTTTGTGGGAAGGGTATTGCCACCGGTTTGAACCGAACCGGTGGTCAAAATATTAATTCCACCGGTTCAAAACTGGTGGCTTTGTTTTAAAAAAAAAACCGCCCCCTCCCCTTTATAAACCCCTAACCCTAACTAAATCCCCTCTCAGCCTCTCTCTTCCCTCCCCTCTCCTCCTGCTCTCTCTCTCTTGTCTCACTCTCTCCTGCTCTGTCTCTCTCCTGCTCTCTCTCTCTCGTCTCACTCTCTCCTGCTTTCTCTCTCGTCTCACCCCCCTCTCGTCTCACTTCTCTTTCCTCCTTACTCATCTCAAAGCTCTCTCGTCGCCGGCGGTGGTGTTAAAAACTTTTGTGGTTGGTGGTGTTAAAAAATTAATGGTTTTTAAGGTTAAATTCGACCATGAAATTTCTAGATCTAGACTTTTCATGGTCGAATTTGACCTTATTAAACCAAATTCAAACCAATTTCGGTTATAAAGGTATGTTTTTTGGTTTTTTTTTTAAATTTTTGCTTGTTTTTTGGTTACTGTCGTGGTGGTTCTGGCGGTGGGTAGGGTTTTAAATGCGGCTGTTGTGGTTGCTGTCGTGGTGGGTGTGGCGTTGGGTAGGGTTTTGGTTTGGTTGTGGGTTCGGTTACGGGTTGTGGTGGGTTTGGGTGATGGGTCGTGGTGGGTTTCGGTGATGGGTCTTGGTGGCTTGGATGCAGTTTGGGTGGGTCTGTGGTTGGAGCTGGTGGTGTTGGGGTGGTGTTGGGTGACGGTTGGTGGTGGTAGGGGGGTCGTGTGTATAATCAAAGTTGAATTTGGTTAATATTATTAAACTTGATTTTCTTGGTATTATTTCTGTGAATTCTGCTTCTATAAGCTTAATTTCTGCTTTTATAAGCTTAATTAATGCTCTTCATAAAACATTGTTCTTAATTTCTGCTGTTTCTTTGATAAACTAAACTTTGGGTTTAACAATTTGTGGCTGTTATTTTTGAATTTATTGGTTGATGTTGATTTTTTTTTTCTTCTGACATCACCATTTCTTATTTTTTGCTTATATATTTGGTAATGTGATATGGTGAAATGGCGAATTTGTTGTTAAGAGAGATGGTTGACATTAGGGTGTTGGTACCTTGAGTTATATATTGAGAAATTCTTATGGTTCTTATTATAACTTTTGTCCTGCTACTCTTGGTTTAATGTTTTTTGCTTAATATATAACGTGCTACGTTGGTCATTATGTAAGTTTGAGTAATTTGTTTTGGTACAGATAAGTGAATATTGTTCTGCCACACCAAGTATAAGATTGCCGTGGTAATTGCTATTCTTCGGGTTTAGTCCCTTCCGCTTGATTGAGAGTTGGTTAACTATTTTTTGGACCAAAATTGTAATATTACAGCCTTTTTAAATGAAAGTATGTAAGTATATATACATGTTAGTGTTTATATATCAATTTATGTGGAAAAAATGCAAAAAAAAAAAAAAAAAAAAAAAATTATTTTTTTGTGCCATTTTTGCCACCGGTTTTGAACAGAACCGGTGCCAAAAACCCCTTTAAAAAAAGCGGGAATGGGTTTTTGCCACCGGTTAACCGGTGGCCATAATAAATATTACCACCGGTTAACCGGTGGCAATAATCATTTTTGCCACCGGTTTTGAACCGGAGGCCTTTCTTGGGGTTATTGCCACCCCCCAAATGACCACCGGTTCAAAATCGGTGGCTTAGGGGGGTTTTAAACCGGTGGCTAAGTGGTTTTTTCGCCTAGTGATTAGAAATAATATGTGATGTTGAAGCGTTGATTGCCGTCGATATATAGGACTTTGTTTTTATGATTATTGGAAAAAAGTAGCCTTTATAGATGACAACAGATTGGTATGATTAATTTTCTTTTGAAAATTGGTATGTATCTAGTGGTATTAGGAGTAATTTGGTCCAATTGATCTTGAGATGGAAAGTATCAATATTTGAATTGTGACTGAATAAATTGTTTTGAAGAGGAATGTCAAGGAGATGTTTGTTGATTCAAGTTCTCTTCCATTAAGGAAATTGAACAGGCATGGCCCACTTAGCACTCTCCATATTCATATCACTCCATGAAGTATGAAGTATCAACTTCTGTCATACTTCTTGATAATCTGTTACTCATGTTATACATTGGTTCTATATGATTATAAGCTCTAATTTATAATATAGTTTATGATACTCTAGTATTGAGTTTTGGCACAAGAATTATTTGATGATGTATGAAGTATTTGAGTTTTTATTTGGTGCTTCATTTTATAAGAAATATAAGAGTATAGTTATAATATAGTTTATGATAATTTAAATGGAACTTTGTTTGGTGCATTATGAAAAAAAAATACAAATATGTAGGCCTCATTTTTAAAATTAGTTTAGGGGCCTCCAAAATAGTTGAGACGATCGTGCTGAAGGGCATATAAAGAAGCACAGTATTAGCTCTAGACTTGTAACGTTGTAAGAGTACTACTATGCGTGCAACCAAACAAGAGATAATTACATAAACACAGCAGAAAAAATGTTAGAAAAAATCAGAAGTATCTTTGTTTCTTCATTATTTTCTCTTATCATGCCTTCATCTTTCCTTAAATAGTGATTGTGTAGCAACACTTGTACAGGTGCGCACTCCATTAGAAATATCTATGATGAGACAAGAACTCCTAGGATAATGTATGTAGATTGACTCTCAGTTAAAGGAGCATCCCCGCTCCCTCCCCCCCCAATAATTAGTTAGCCTCTTCTTTGTAAATGATATTACTACTGTTTTATGCCAACAATAATTAGTTAGCCTATTCTTTGTAAATAAAATGGACTTTTTCTTCCATTTGGAAAAGATTGAAAAAAAAAAATTGTTGTCTTATTATGATATTTGTTGGTTTTAATTGTTATTTTATTAGATTGGTTATCAAATGAATTTGGGTTTTCTATTTTATCTACTAGTTTCTGAAAGCTCTATTTGGGTTTTCTCTATGCGTGTAATGCATTCGTTTCCTCGTCAATTGGTTGACTATGTGCTCTTGTTTTATTGCATTCTTGTCAACATAAGAGTAAATTTTAAGACATTATTATCAGACAATTATCTATTTTCTTTTCATTCTTGTTTTGTCTCACCTGTGTAATTGATTTGAGAAGCATCAGAGTAATGTGTGTGTGCCCGATCTTTTCTTGATGTATAAAATCCGTGATGTGCTGCTTCCATTAACTTTTAAAATTTTAACTTAGAAATGGATCGAAGTTGGATTTCTACCTCCAAGCCGGGTGACCCGCAATATGAAGCTGGAATAAGGGAATTTATTAATTTTGCTATTAAAAATGCTGGGGATCGATCTAGGTTACCATGTCCTTGTTTCAAATGTCATAATTTTTTGTATAGACCGGCTGATGAAATTCTTAATCACTTGAGCAAGACGGCCTTCGATAGAACATATACCATTTGGACTTGGCATGGGGAAAGTAAAGAAGGAACCTCTACAAGTGATAACGAAAATAATGGTCATAATGGTCTTAATTATAATGAGGGTGATAGGTTAGTGGACATGATGCGATTAGCTCAAGATCAATTTGATGAAAACCCAGCAACATTTGAGAGGATGTTAAGTGATTCTGAAAAACCTTTGTACCCAGGTTGTAAGAAGTACACAAGATTATCAGCAGTATTGAGGTTATATAACCTAAAGGCAGGTCATGGTTTGACTGATAATAGTTTCACAGAAATACTTGATTTAATAAAAGACATGCTTCCGGATGATAATGTTCTTCCAAGACGCACATATGAGGCAAAAAAGATGTTGTGTTCAATGGGGTTACCCTATGAGAAAATTCATGCTTGCCCTAATGATTGCGTTTTATATCGAAATGAGCTTGATTCTTTAAAAAATTGTCTAGTGTGCAATGTTTCACGATACAAGGAGAAAGAAGGGGTGCCTGCTAAGGTTTTGTGGTATTTTCCAATAATTCCTAGATTTAAACGTGTTTTTTCTAATGCGAGCGATGCAGCAAAATTGACATGGCATTATGAAGGGCGAAAAAAAGATGGGAAGCTTAGACACCCAGCTGACTCCCCTCAATGGAGGTTTATTGATGCAAAATTTCCTGAGTTTGCTAAAGAGAAGCGAAACCTTCGCCTTGCATTGTCTACTGATGGTATGAATCCATTTGGTAATCTAAGTAGCAGTTATAGTACATGGCCGATAGTTTTGGTTACTTATAACCTGCCTCCTTCTTTGTGCATGAAAAGAAAGTACATGATGCTCTCGCTGTTAATTTCTGGCCCAAAACAGCCCGGAAATGACATTGACGTCTATTTAGCACCCCTTATTGATGATTTAAAGATGTTATGGGAGAAAGGTGTAGATGCATTTGATGCACATCGAAATGAAGTTTTTAATTTGAGAGCTATGTTGTTTTGCACCATTCAAGATTATCCAGCTTATGGTAATCTTTCAGGATACACAGTTAAAGGAGAAACATCTTGTCCAGTATGTGAGGATGGTATGAAAGGGCAATGGTTATCAGCTTCAAATAAAACTGTTTACTTTGATTATCGTCCTTTTTTACCTATTAATCATGAATACCGCAAGCGAAAAAAAGCTTTTAATGGAAAACAAGAATTTAGAAGACGTCCTAAAGTCTTGAGTGGTGAAGAGGTGTTTGAAAAGGTTAAAGACATTCAGGTAACCTTTGGGAAGAAAAATAGATCAAAGCTTCCTAAACAAGGGTACAAGAAATGTTCTGTGTTTTGGCGTTTACCTTATTGGAAATTTCTTTTTGTTAGACACTGTTTGGATGTGATGCATATTGAAAAAAATGTGTGTGATAGCTTAATTAATACATTGTTGAATGTCAAAGGTAAGACAAAAGATGGTGCCAATGCTCGTGATGACTTGAAGGAAATGGGAATTAGAAGTGAATTGCACGCTGTTGATGGAAGTAAAAGATATTTGCCTCCTGCAGCTTTTACATTGTCACGAACAGAGAAAAAAGTCTTCTGTGAAAGTTTAGCTGGAGTTAAAGTTCCAGAGGGGTTTTCCTCAAATATTAGCAACCTTGTTTCACTGGAAAATTTAAAACTTGTGGGGCTAAAGTCTCATGATTGTCATATTTTGATGCAACATTCGCTACCAGTAGCTATTCGCTCAATTTTACCTAAAAATGTTCGATATGCGATTATTAGGTTGTGTTCTTTCTTTAATGCGATGTATGATAAAGTCATTGACCCAAAAGACTTGGATCATTGGGAAACTGAACTTGTTGTCATTATTTGTCAATAAGAGATGTTCTTCCCTCCATCTTTTTTTGACATTATGATCCATTTACCCATTCACTTGGTCACAGAGATTAGATATTGTGGGCCGGTTTATTCGAGGAGTCAATGGCCTTTTGAAAGGCAAATGAAAACTTATAAGGGATATGTTAAGAATGCCTTTCACCCTGAAGGTTGTATTGCTGAACGACTATTTTATGAAGATGCTGCTGGACTAGGTAGTGAATATGTAGAAAATGCAAAGGTTATTGGGATTCCTATATCTCGACACACTGGAAGAATGGAAGGTAAAGGGATCATAGGCCATAAACAGCGTGATTTGTCTTATCAAGAGTGGCACCGGGCTCACACATATATTCTTTTCAATGAGGACGAAGTTGCACCTTATGCGAAGAATCATATTGCCTTCTTGAAACAGAAAAACCGTAAGATGAATCACAAATCACTATTAAGTGAACATCATAGATCATTTAGCACCTGGCTAAAAGATCAAGTAATTAGTGAGCTTCTAGATCCATCAAATTCCATTTCTGAGGGAATTAAGAGTTTAGCTAGAGGACCCAATTTCAGGGCATCCTTTTATTCTGCATATGTGCATAATGGTTGTACGTTCTACACTGAGGAGCAAGATAAAATCAGTACTATGCAGAATAGCGGGGTAGTTGTTGAAGCGGAAGCTATGCACTTTGCGAGTGCTAAAGACAATAGTCCTACCTATGGTAAAATGTGGTATTATGGTATCATTGAACAAATCATTGAGATGCACTACAATGGCTTTACAATACCAATATTTAGATGCAAATGGGTTAATAACAACAGTGGAGTTGAATATGAAGATATAGGGTTTACTTTGGTTAATTTTGATAAGCTTGGTTTTGAGGAAGATCCTTATATCTTAGTTAGCCAAGCAAAACAAGTTTTTTACATTACTGATCCGGCTAATAAGAAAAGATCTGCTGTTATAAAACCAAGATCCCGGCATGAAATTAATGACGCTTATGATGATGATGACATTGAGTTGGAGGAAGATTTTTCCACAAATGTGATTCAAGTTGATGATTTCATTGATGATCATGGGGAGGATTCATTAACATATGTGTGTGATGACCATAGTGAAGGCATGTGGGTTGATAGTGATGATGAGGGTGTATCTCGAAAGCGTCGTCGGAAAAAGAAATAAGGTGAAGTGCATGATTTTACAAAACTACACCCTTAAAATAATATATGTTTCTATGCTCCCTTATAGTGTTATGTTTAATGAATTTTAGTGAAATCTCATTTAAGTTGTGACATGTATGTAATATTTATCTTTATTAGTTTTAATCTTGTAACTTATCAACTCTTTGCTTCTTCTAGGCTAATGGCAAGAAAGAAAAAGCAGGTACACCAACCTGAAGGTAATGAGGATGAAGATAATTCTGATGTTGAACGACTTAGTCGTGAAGATGAAAGGGGTCGTACAGTACTTGCTGCTGTTGGAAAGGCAATTCAAAACGGGACCAAGATCCCTTTAGAGTGGGATCCTATAACTAAGTTGCCATGCGGGGAACATAGACTAACCTTTTCTGGCTATATTGGTGTAATTGTTCGGGAACGAGTATGCATCACTTATGAAACGTGGAAAAAAGTTCCAAGAGCTCTCTTAGATGATTTGTATGACATAATAAAGGTAAGATCCACTTAGTACTTAGTAACAACTATATACGTACTATGGTTTTTTTAATGTGTTACTAAGAGTATTCAAAATTAATTGTGCAGAAAGGTTTTGTAGTCTTAGAAGAGCGTAAGGAGTATATTTTACAGCAAGCAGATGACAGGTGGAGAGCTTTTAAAACCCGGTTGAGAAGAGATTGGCTATACCATAAAAAACTGGAAGGTTAAGAGAAAAGCCACCAGATTGGAAATATCCTTGGATCACTAAAGATATTTGGGACAAATTTGTTACAATGAGTATTGATGATAAGTTCAAAGTATGAATTTATTATGATGTTTATACTACTTAGTTTGAGTTTAGCTTATATTTTAGATGGAGATTATCTAAGAAAATTCTGGTTAGCAACTAGTGTTTTGTTATTAAGATATAGTGGTGAAATTTTTTGGGAAGTATAAACATTTTTTGTATTATGCTAGTCTACTATACTTGATAAGGGTTGTCTACTGTACTTTATAGGGGTTTTGATACTTGAGGAGGTATGAGAACTGCCCTAAACCACAAAAACAAAAACTTCCATTCTGCCCGACCTCTTCTGACTCTTCTGCTACTGTAACGCTCACAGCTCTGCTCCACCCCCTGTGATGGGCCTAGTCGTGGATGATAAACTACCATTAACCTCTATCCAACTTAGGTTAGCTGATGAGACTCTTATGGTCTCACATTTCAATTATCATCACATTTTAAAAGATATCCATGCCTTCATTGATGCATTAAGGCCAGCTAGAGCAGGAGTTTATACGCTGCATATGATGGGATTTCCCCCAGGCAACTAACTGATTTGAGCAGACTATAGAGCAGGCTGTTCTTGCCAACTTTGTTGTCATCCAGAAATTCTAGCTGAACTTTACTTTATACTGGATTTGTTGCCTTGGCTTCTTTGTTTGCTACTACATTGGCTAAGAGGCCAGAAGTCTACTCGTTTAGCAAAAATTAACAATATATAAGATTTATAGTTCATGATTATTGAAATGTTATTATTATTAAAGTAGAAGCTTGGTTTGGATTAAAAGTGTGAAGATGTGAAAGTGGAATATGTCAAAGTACATTATTTTAATAAATACTTCTAATTTTTGAATAATGTTATTCAAAGGTGGTGAGCGAATGTAGTCGAGCAAGGTCAAAGCTTAAAAATTCAAGCTATCGTGGAGGCCCACTTGGTTACCAATACTATCGAGATGAGATAGTAAGTTTCGTTATAATTCTCCATGTATAAGTTAAACTGATGCATACTTTTTCCAATAATGTATATTCATGTTAACTAATACTTGTATATAATTTCTTTTATTTCATGTAATTCTAGGCAAAAGAATTCTTGAAAAAAGGGATCCATATTGACCATGTGCCTCGACACGAGACTTGGTTGCGAGCTCATTCACATTTCAAAGATGGAAAGTATACTTTTAAGAATCCAATCGATCAAGAGACAGCTGATGCAATTGTAAGTATTTTCGTAAGTATTATATTCATATTAATCTGTGAAGTTATTATACTTCCAACATGATATGATTTCTTATCATTGCTAACAGAATGCATTAAAAGGTCAAGCAGAGAGAGGAGAAATTGTTTTCGAGAACCGACGTGATGATATTTTGGCCCGAGCACTGAAAAAGGCGGAGCGTGGAGGTCATGTAAGGGGCGTTGGATCAGGTATAACAAAGAAGCAGTACTTTGGTTTTGCAAAACCAACACCACGTAGCCAATTGCACAATGAACTTAATTGTGTCAGGTCAGAGGTGGCAATGCTGAAAAACCAAAATAATGTCATAATGTCTTATTTGTTGTCGGGCCAAAACATAGAGGAGTTTAAGCAATTGATGGCCAGCGGTGTTAGTAGCCAGTCTAGTGTTCCCACTGGGCAAGGCAATGGCTCTGGCCAACCTAATAGTACTTGTGCTCAGCAAGAAAATGCTACCCAAGTTACTAGTTCATCCGAATTTGGACCAGATACAGGATCTTTTACCAAGCTTCTACATGAAGGTGTTAATCAAGGTGGCCAAACTGCTATATTTTCTCAAGGAAATCTATACACTCGGCCTCAAGAGTTTCAAGAAACGGAATACACTCGGCCTCATCATAATGAAGAACAAGAACATGAGCTTGAGCCTTACCAAGTTTCTTGGCCCGATACTAATGCTAACTCACCACAACATGGAAATTGTAGTGTTCCTTGGCCCGATACATATGACACTCAACCTATTAGCAATCTTCCTGAGGTATGAAAAATAGTAGCTTCTTTAAACATTTTATTTTATTCAAACTAGTAAGATATATTGATCTAACCTGTGTTGTGATGCATACTTGTATTTCCTTGAAATAAGTTACCAATTATTAGGCCATTTTTTAGAGGTAGTTAATTAATATACATACTAATTGATTAATTATTATGTAAATGACTTAGGGTATGCATGACTGTTGCTTAGAAATTGAAGATAACAAAGAAATCCAGATTGTTGTAATTGGGCAAGTTTACATATCAGGGTCGACATTAGTGGTAAAGAATCACTTTTTTGATTTGGCCCCTGGTACTCATCGAGTCTCTGTAATTGATGACCTGGTGCCAACAGCATTACTTCCATGTCCTACTGAGCTTTTCACCTTTGTCTGTCAAGCAAAGGATAGTTTTGTTCCCTGGCCGACTCATTTAATTTTCTCAAAGAAAAAGGTACACTTTTTTGTATATATGTATATTCCTTTTTGCATTAAGAATTAAATCTTCTTCCTAAATCTGATACGTATAATAGTTTATTAGCCCCACTCTTTACAACCCTTCACAAAAGCATACAACATACTAAGCAGAATTAATACATTATCGTGCAAATTCAGGGTTTCCACAGGTGCCAAAATGCCACTGAATTTTTTTTTTTTCAGTTCTTATCTAATTTGTTTAAACTTTAATTTTATTTATAGTTTACATCTAATTTATTTATTAACTGTGGTGTACAAAATTCTCTAAGGTTAATAATCAACATAAAGACAAGGAGAATACCCCTATATCGAGATTGCCATCCAAACAAGCTTCATCTAAAAAGCCATATAACATCACTAACAAAGATCGTGCCATGGTAACCTCTGGTTTATTGGAAGCTTTTAAGAAAGAAGCTATAGGATTGAGACAGAGGAATGGGGCCATAATTTTGAACATCCCGTTCAATGTTTTCTGCAACGAGATGGTAATTCGGCTTGATTATGAAGATATATTTGATTGGTGTTTTTAAAGAGAGGTAGGGGCATCTCACATGTCGATTTTCATGAGGTACGTTGTAAGATGATTGACCTTGTTAGTTTTTCTCACATGTTGATCTTCATGTGGTACATACTTGGATAATTTATATTTCGACATTTGATATGCAAGGTACTTGAGCAAAGAGTGTCAGAAGGAGAGTATATCAGGGCTGTATGGTTTTTGCGATGTCAATTTTGTTTCTCCGCTGACCCCGACAAAAGAAGGAGATCGAACTGACTATTTATGTAATGTTCTTGGGTGCAATGGTGGCAAAAACATTAATCAAATATTCTTTGCTCCATTCCATGATCAGTAAGTTATGTTATATTTACATCATTGGATATGCTAATGTATATTTTATGTAGTCGGCATTGGAGGTTAGCTGTCATAAGTCCGTGGCGTGGAGCTGTATTCTGGCTTGATCCAGCCGGAGCCGAAAATAAAATTCCTGAATTTGCTCGACAGACCATTAATGCGTATGTGCATGTCATTATTTGATTAAAATACATTTTATAATTATAATCAATTTCCATTTAATTTTTTGTGAATTTTGTAGCGGAATGGTGAGCTTTAGTGTTATTCATCGAAAGGATATCAAGAAAATGAAAAAAAAACCCAGAAGTTTTGTGGCTTAAACCACAAGTATGTGATACAGTTCTCTAATTTTTTTGATTCATTATGATTTACATATTTGAACAAATGATCTATATTGAATGATGAAACAGTGTCCACATCAATATCAAGACACCAAAGATTGTGGATATTATGTGTGCCGCTACATGCAAGAGATAATAACAAGGAGACAACAAGTAGTTCCAGAAAAGGTAACTTTAATTTTATAAAATACAATACTTTTACCAATTATACGCAAACATAATTGACGGGTTAAAGTTCTCTCTGCATTAAAATGTAGTATGTCTTTCACCATTTTTTGATATTTTTTCCTCTCACTTTTTATTCAGTTTGTTTAGTGTAAGTGTGAATTTTGTTGTTTTGGTTTCCACATTGCTATAATTCTATAAAAATTCCAAATGTGTTGGTTGTTGAAGGATCGAAATTAATATTTCTATTAATTCATGTTGTTGATTGTTGAAGCATGGTTTTGTTTGTACGTAGTGTTATTTGAACTTTCGTTTTCTTTTGAGTATGATCGAATGTGGTAGGAAGGTGTAGATGTTAGATGGTCGTTTCTATGAGAATTTATTAATTGATTGTGGCATGATTTTAAAATAGGTTGGTTTTTGTTTTGTTGCGTTGTTGTTCTTGATGTATAAACAATGGATCAAGAATCTTCGCATAATTGAATTGTAGCTTTAGATCATGTGCATTTTATAGTACTCTTGAGCCTTGTCCCCCCTACAGTTAAGCATACAAGATGAAACATTTTAGGATTTCAGGTTTATAGCCCCTGATTGAACTCTGTTATGCTATACTATGTTCAAGCAATCAAGCTGGAGAAAGCACACTTACACACATACAATGTTTAATTTTCAGATTATTGTGACAACGTGAATTATGTGTGCTATTATGCTTATGAATCGTTTGGGTTTGCTTGGATGTTTAATTTCTATATTACATCTCATCAACTTAATAAAAATTTACTTGATGTTCTAATATATATATAATTTCTGTT
Source organism: Chenopodium album (assembly GCF_948465745.1). NCBI lineage: Eukaryota > Viridiplantae > Streptophyta > Magnoliopsida > Caryophyllales > Amaranthaceae > Chenopodium > Chenopodium album. The sequence continues at coordinate 22,608,273 of NC_137857.1, read as the reverse complement.
GCAGTACTTTCCCCAAGCTCCCGCTACTTATCATCAAGAAATGATAGACGAGATAGGAGACACTTTGGTTACATATGTTTTTAAGCAAAAAGAAGTCAGTGATGATGGTATGGCTGATGATCATGAATGATTATTGCACATTTTAAACATTGTATATATATTTTAGGATACAAGGATTTTTTCTTATGGAGGCTAATGATTGAAGTTAAGACTTCGGAGAATTTTAGATTTTGTTTTTTTTTATTTTTTTATTAGAAAATGGATATTGATGCTTAGTGAATTATTAGCTTATAATGTACATAATGTACAGTGTGTAATTAAATATATTTAGTGAAGTATTAAATTATTCAGCCCAATTTGATATTGTTGTGGTTATTTAATATTAAATATTACAGGTATACAGGTACATATGTATAGTAGGTTGAAGCAATTTTATTTGTTATCAATATGGATAGCTTCACCTTAACGAACGTATAGTACAGTATTAATACGTAATACATTTTTTAATAAAAAAAATATAAAAGAAAATTTAATTTGATGTATTAATATTATGGTTTCTCAAGTTATTACGTTAATGAAAACAAAGAACCTAAGAAACCGGATTTTCAACATTGTTGGTTTCTTATATAAATCTAAGAGACCACATTTTATTTATATACGGTGCCTTAACTACATCTAAGAAACCGAATATCTAAAATATATGGTTCCTTTCCCTCAACAATTATCAGATTTCAAATCTAACTAAGAAACCAGTTATATGTGATATATGGTTTCCTTGATTAATCTAAGAAACCAGACAAATTTTGTGATCTCTTAGGCTAAGAGACCTACTACCTAGGCACCATAACTTTTCTGGTTTCTTTGGCATGTTTTGTATGGTTTCTTATGCTATTTTTGTAGTAGTAGCATGCATACTGTTCTGGTTTTTTTTTTCCCCAGCTTATTTATTTTATTTAATCGATTTTTTTTGTTTGACGCAGGTATATTGATTTAGATGTAGATGTTAAATCGAAGAATAAAGATGCAGGATTATTGATTTAGGTGTTATATGGGTTGTTTTTTAATTTAAATGTTGTATTTTTTTTTTTTGGATTTTATTGTAATTTTTTTTTATTTTAATGTTGGAATTTTAGTTTTGTGTAATTTGATTAATTTAGTTCTTGGAATTGTTGTATAAGTAATTTAGTTGTAGTTATTAATTTAGTTTTTTCACTCTTAAAAAGTGTAAAATTACTAGATACTGATGAAAATATGTGTGTTTTATGTATTTTACACACACACACACACACACACACACATATATATATATATAGTTTCTGCTACAATTTAAGTGAAATAAATGCAAAAAAAAAAAAAAAAATTGTTTTTTATTGGCATTAGTGCCACCGGTTCTTGTTAATATCATAAAAAAAAAATCGCGGGAATCATTATTGCCATATTTGTTTTTGCCACCGGTTTTGAACCGGTGGCTTTTTAATAAGATTATTGCCACCCCCCAAATGGCCACCGGTTCAAAACCGGTGGCATAGAGGGGTTTTGAACCGGTGGCCAATTCATATTTTCGCCTAGTGTAAACACATACAATTAAACCTGGCCAAATCTAATTGCATAGCATTTAAACAATCAATAGGAAATCAATTAAGCATTAAAAATTAACAATCATAAATTACCCCTTCATATTATTTATTAGATCCCCCCAAACCCTAGAAAGAGAACTACTCAGTCAGACATGATTAAAGCTAAACAAAACAAAGTAATTAAACAAGGCATAAGGAATTGAAGGAATAAAAATATTGAGATTAATAAAAGAGAAATCGTACCGAATCGACAGAATTACAATGGAGTTTAGGAATAAGAGAAAATAAAAGTCAAGAGAGAGAGAAGAAAGTAATAATAGTATGTAAAGAAGTGTCTAATCTTGCCTAATAAAATTACATTAATACTAAACAAGAGTTCTACGCTAAACATAACTAGTCGGAGCCTAATTACATCCTCTCAAACACACGCGCCCGGTCGGGCAAGAGGCCGCCCGACCGGGCCCGCCATTCTTGCTGCCTCCTCTTTCTCGCGCTCAGTCGGGCGCGTGTTCCGGGCGCGGGAACTCTCTCTTCACTGCTTGCCCCGCCCGGCCGGGCGCGCCTTCGTTCGAGGCCTTGTGGATCCGGGCGAGGCTCTTGGGCGCCCATATGCAACTCGATTGGGCCTCTCATCCTCGGCCCAATCGAGTTTTCTTCCTTGAGTCTTCGAACTTGGCCCGAATGCCTCGGGATTTCCAATACCGAGCCCTTAATCACCGATTTGCTTCTTCTAACCGGTCTTGGGCTTCATGAGTGGCCGTGTTCCTCCAAAGCCTCGTAGTCGCTCCTCGAAAATCCGTGAAAATGCTCCATATGTGCAATTTCCAATAAAACTCAAACAAAACTACGAAAACACTGGAAAACACCAATAAGTAATAAAGGTGGCTCGAAAGAGCCAAAAACATTACTAATTACGACCAAGGGACGGGGGTAAATCACTATATAATATAGACATATCAATATACTTTTCTTTTATTTGATTTTTGTTTGTTTTGTGAAAATAAAAAAAATGGCATGTTTATCATTTCCTCAATATGATAATGAGCCTTTTTGTGACTATTTCAATAGACTTGAGGGATTTTTAGATCATAGTTGTTGTAGTCTATTGGAGGCTTGTGAGATTTTTTTATTTTGGTTTGAATGAGCAAACTAGGGATATTGTTGAAAGCATGTATAATGGTGAATTTAGAGCATTATCAATTAATGATGCTTGGAATTTTTATGTTTGGTTTGCTAGGGATGTTTATAATAAGGGTAATCATGTTTCTAATATTGATGTGCAATGTGTGGATTTTTCTAATGTTAGCATGAATTCCCATGATTTGACACATGACCACACTAGTGAACCTAGAACAAAAGATTTCAACTTTATTTCCCCTATTGTTCATGATGATGAGGTGCATTCCAATGTTGATTAGCATTGTGTGTTTCAATGTTCTTCATTATTTAGCATGCCTTCTTGTGATGTACCTTCTTTTCCCAATAATGAATCTTATTTGCTTGATTGTGGCCCCTCTTCCCATGATGATGATTATACTCATCCTTATAATGTTAATGCTTAAAATCTTGGTTGTGATCCTTTTTCCCTTGTTAACCCTCAATTTTCTTCATCTTGTGAGTCTCCGATTGATTATTTAGAATCCCTAATTAGGTGTGTTGAGCTTAGTTCTAATTTTGGACCAAGTAAGGAGTTGTTTTTAAAATCTATGAGAAGTCAATTGGAGATGATGAAAAGGAGTGAGGAGCGTATTGAAGAGGTAATAATAAGGAGAAAGGAAGAGCTAGAAAACCAATTGTCATCTTTGTTTCATGCTCTTGAATCTTTCAAATCCCATGTGTGTGTAGAGGATGATGATGATGATGATGATGTTTTTGTGCAATCAAAAGAGTGTGAGGAAGACATTAGTGAGCTTTTGAGTGAAGGAAAGGGAGTTGAGAATGAATTAAATGATGATTTTGTGATTGCAAACCCCCTTTCTTATTTTGATGAATCTCAAGTGCATGTTTGTGATTCTTCTATCCATGAGTATTTGGACTAATTTGAGGTTATGCCCCATATATTTTGCGAGGTTTAAATGAAAAACCATAGCCTTTTGAGTGAGTTCATTGAGAATGCTTCATGGGAAAGAGATAAGTTTGAAATGAATTTACATCCATTCATGCATGGTTTTGGGATTTCTTTGGGGAATGTTGTTCATTGTTGTGATGGAGAGGATGATGTAGTTTCTCTTGGAGCTTGGATTTTTGAGGGGTATGAAGTTTCGGAGGTTGTTTATGGTGTGTTGTGGTGTGTGTGAGGTGTTTTAAGTTAGCTTAGTAAACCAATTCTCATTGTCAAAATGGTTCTTCAATTATTTGGAGGTGCGGGAGGAAAGAAGAGAAAGACTACTTCCGGCATCCAAATAAACAAAGGCTACTACCGGCATCCAAATAAACAAAAACCGTTCATCCGAAAACCAAAACCAAACCTCAAGCCAAACACCAAATCAAAACAATCCTCCTCCTTCAATAAAAGTTCCCGAGATAATTAGAGGGTATCACAAAAAGCTTTCCGAGCGAAAAATCCTTCCAACTAGATTTTACGACCAAGAAGCTTGCCAACTTTTAGGAATAGATCAAGGAATTCTACGAGTGGCCGAGAATTTCATATTGTTAAACTTCCATGAAAAAAGGGTGTTAACCTACGAATCGCTCACTCTCGAGTTCCTTTCAAACTTAATCATACGAAAAATTAGTGGTGAGGGAGAGCCTTGATGTAAATCAAGAGGGGAATTCTTTTGAAGGATTTAATACACTTTTAGAAGGTCTTCATTATGGGCTGCCCAAACAAGGAAAGAAGACATGAAAGGTTTAATAGATCAATAAGGAAAGAAAGAAGCTTGATCATCAAGGAATCCGACGAAGATTCCGAGCGCCACGCACCGAGAAGGAGTCCACGCGCCGGCTTCCCGGAACCGGACTGAACCCACCTATATGCTGATGTGGCGTGTGTCACTTGTGGTGGCTTGTGTGGTGTTTTTTTGGTGGCGAAACAAAATGGCTAATTTTCTTTACTTAGTTTTTTTTTTTTCTAGAGTTTTGCTTGCAAGTTTTTACCTTTCACTTCAGAGGGTTTCTCTTGATTTAAGCACTTAGGATTAAGTTTATTTTCTGTTATTTAGTTGTTATAAACTTCCTAAATATATTAGGAAAGTTTTTAGTTAATTAGAGTTTGTTTAGGATTAGTTTTCCTATTCTAATTAGAAGTAGTATCCTAATCTAATTAGGATTATTGGTTTCCTATTCTAATTAGGATACTTGGGGGGGCAAGGTTAGGGGTTTGTCCTAATCCTTGTAGGGATGAAATTATCTTATTTTTAGTCTATAAATAAGGGATTTCCGTGGCTCTTAGAGACATGAAAAAAATTCAGATTAATAAAATTGTTTTGGTTTAACTTTGTTTAAACTTTTCTTTGCTAGTTTTCAATTCAAGGAGTTGTTTTGATAATTAGAACGTGTAACTCTTAGTTCTAGGAGTAGTCTAAGATTTGTTCATCAAAGTATCTAGTTGTAGGAGTAGTCTAGATAATTTGCACTACAAGAAAAAAGGCTATTTCCGTTGGTAAAAATCCATCAGAAACACCCAAAAAACCGTCGGAAAAGTGATTTTCGATGGTTTTCCGTCGGATTAGTGTTGTCGGAAATTCCTTTGTCGGAAATCTACACTTTTCCGACGGAAATACCATCGCAAATCACTTTTCCGACGGAAATACCATCGGAAATCACTTTTCCGACGGAAATACCATCGGAAATCACTTTTCCGATGATTTTTAAAGGCCATCGGAAAAAACCGATGGCATAAACCATCGGAGATTTCCGACGTCTTTGCCATCGGAAATTTCCGATGGCCAGATGAACCATCGGAGATTATCGACGGCTAAGCCATCGGAAATACCACCAGAAAAAATAATAAAAAAAACACCGCTCCCCCTCCACCACCCATCGGGACACCGTAACCCTAAACCACCACCCCTAACCTAGACACCAAATTACCCACTCAGGCTACCTACCCACCCTAAACCACCAAAACCCACACAAAACCACCCTTAATCACTTAAACCCACTACCGACACCCACGCAGCCAGACCCACACCACCCTCCCCTAACCTCCTTTGTAACCACTATAGCCCCACGCACACGTACACCAAAGAAACCTAACCACCACCACTAGTACCCGACGCTACCACCACCATCAAGGGCTCCAACCGTTGCTGCAAGCAAAAACACGAAAAAAATCGAAATTCCCAACAAAAACGAAACAAAATGAAAGAAAAGGAACGATTAAAAAACAAACCTTAATAATTTGGTGAAAATTGGGTTTATATGGTCAAATTCAACCACGAAAACTCCAGATATGGAATTTTCATGGTTGAATTTGGCCAAAAACCTCCGGAAAAAAACCCACCAACAATCCTTGTTTTCTTGTAATATTTGCTAAAAACAATTGATGAACTGTAAATTTGGTTAATCACTACTACAAAAATGACCTAACGAACCACTCTAAAGGCACCGTATAATTTAAAAATCCGGTTTTTTAGATAAAGAAACCTTATTTTAAAGATATTCGGTTTCTTAGGTAAAAATAAGACACCGTATATCCTAGACTCTGGTTTCTTAGATTTTTGTATGATTTTTTATATTAAAAAATGACACACTTAAAAAAAATAATAATAAAAATACATTGAAAACCTAATTAATCTTGTAAACTACCCACCCCACTACCCAGCCGTTCTTCACTTTTTTTCTCAACTTCCTCCATTATCTTTAGATCTCTCTCTTACCTCTATAATTCTTCAAAATTTTTTTACTCATCGTTTTTTCATTCGAACAAATTACTCTTATTTACCAAAAAGATTGATTCAATTGTTAAATTCTAGCCTTTTAATAATCTTGATTGCCTTTTCTCCATTATATTCTCCACCGTGTGCTCACCGTGCTATCATATTGATCGTCATGTTATTGCACCCATCGTATTCCTTTCAACCATTAAGATTGGTAAGAATATTTCTCCAACCAAATTCAATAATTGCTCATTTAATTTTATTTCTAATTCGCTTATTTTGTGAAATTGGATACTCTAAAGAATTATTGTATTGTCAAATTGTGCGTGTTTCGATATCTATAAAAAAATGAAGAAAAAAAACCTAAGTTAAATATTCAGTTTTAATAATGTTGCCTTATTGAAATTTTGTTTTTTTTAAATAAAAAAAAATAAAAGTGTATTTCTGCAATGATTAAGATACTAGATATTTTTAAAGTTATTTGATAATTAATTCACATTTTTCAATTTTGCAGGGAAATGGCATTGAATTTGGTCAAGCTCCAATTTAAAGTTCATATGCATGTGCAGCCGAAGGAAGTTAAACGAAGAAGATTGTGCTAAATTGCTAATTGGGCAAATATTTTTTTAAGATGGGGGTTGTAATTCATGTATAATTATTGTTGATTTATACTAGTATTATGTAATTTTGCTTTTCATGTAATCGAATACATCTTATATTCCCTCGAAAATAAGAATAATTCTTATGGAATGGATTTATTATATTGTATTTTTTTTGTGCTTTAATATTTACAATCTAAGGTGTTAAATTTTGTAATTATTCATTTGTCTTTGTAATTCAGGAATTTCAATTTAATTGTAGCAACATATTTGAATCATCATCATAAAATCTTGTTTTTTTAAAAAAGGCAAAGAAACCGGTTATCTATACAACCTGGTCTCAGCAATTTAATGCTTTTTTAAGGACCTAAGAGACCAGCTGTCCGATATGATTGGTCTCTTTGCTCAATCTAAGACATCGGAAAAAAAATTACAGTCTCTTATGATAAGAGACCTACTACCTAGGCACCATATATTTTCTGGTTTCTTAACCCTATTTTGCATGGTCTCTTAGGCCATTTTTGTAGTAGTGAATTAGAGTGACATGAACAAGAAAGAAAAGAAAAGAAATGAGAAAAAGATGAGAGAAAAATGATGAAGTGGCGCAGAAGGGGGAAATGAGAGGAGAATGAGTGGAAAAGAGAGGGGAGAGAAAGGGAAATTAGATGAAAGGAGAAGAAGGGGATATGAGAAGAAGTGAGCACACCGAGAGGAAAGAGATGGGAAAGAATATAGGAGAGAGAATTGAAGAGGGAAAATGAGAAAGAAAAGAAGTAGGGGGCGCCGGTAAATGGATAAGGGGGAGTATAGAATTAGGGTTTCTCCACTTTTATTTTATTTAATAAAAATAATTTCCGATGCTTTATCTCATAAATGGCTTTTAAAACCGTCGGAAAGTTCGTACTTTCCGATGGTTTTAGGCCATCGGAAATTTCCTATGGCTTTTAAAACCATCGGAAATTTCCTATGGCTTTTAAAACCATAGGAAAATTTATATTTTTTGATGGTTTTTAAAACCATCGGAAATTTCCTATGGCTTAAGCAATCGGAAAAACCATCGAAAATAGGATTTCCAATGATTTTTAAGGCCATCGGAAAATTCCTATGGCTTGGTCCATCGGAATTTTAAAAAAACCATCGGAAATATCCGACGACTTTAAAAACCATCGGAAATTACGTAATTTCCGACGGTTTAAGTTGGCCATCGGAAGCAATCAATCGGATATAGCGCGATTTCTTGTAGTGTTGATTAGGTATTGAATTTGTTCCAGGTGGTCATTTTCAAGGTCATATCCGGTTACTTTCATTCGTTTTTGGCTCGAATTTCTTATCAAGAACGAAGCTCTATTCTAATTGTGTATTTTAGATCTTTTATTAGGTTAAAGGGCTTATATCCACATCAAGCCTCTAGAGTGCGAGATTAAGTTTAAGATGTTCAATCAAGATAAAACCTTAAGCTTAACTCGCCGCAATGAGATTTTCGGGTGGCCCGTATACAACTTAATAAACGACCCCGATAGTTTCTAACTCTCTAGTTACGAGGAGGATAATTGGTGGAAACACTGTTGTGGGGTACCCCAAATTCACCACCCGGTCTAGCCACGCTAGCCACATCATCCACCCCGTACTCCGCATATTCATGAGAATTATGGGGTACGTTTGCTTCTCGAAGCAAGACCTCGAGAAGCTAACTAAAGAGGAGATAAAATGCCTCTTTATAGCTTCCCGATTTGAGGGGAATCTTGAGGGTAACATGAATATGGGGTACTTGTTTATCAATAGGTGCCTAGAAATAAAGAGGAGTACGGAGTTGACGGGTGAGATTAAGTATGGTGGGATGATCACTATCATTGCCAAGGCTTTGAACTTCACCAATTGGGTTGAGCAATTGACCCCAGTGAATGGGTCCAATGCCCTTGACATTTACTTGCCTAAATGCATATGCTAGTGGAACTTCGGGGTAATGTGACCACCTACTCTTGGTTGGTCAAGGGTAAGCACCGTTGCATTCTCCCTAATGCGGCGGTAATGAACACCGTGGGGAACACTTGGCAAGTGCGAAATGAGCCATTCCCCGGGTATGTTCCCGACCCTGACCAACTATCTCAACCCTGCCGCCATAGCATCTCCACCATTCCTAGCTTTATGGGCGGTCCTTCCTCCTCCTCTTCCTCTTCCTTTAACCTTGAATCGACTTTTCACCAACTTAACCTTACCAGCCAAAGAATCTTGCAAGAAAATGAATACCAAAGCTATGTCTCCTAAATGTCCTACCAAAACCAAGTTGAGAGGGGAGACTTCTTCCCCTATGTCAACTATCCTAACCGCCCCGTTCAAGAGGGGCCGGTTGCGAGTTGGAACAACAACCAACCCACCTACTCCTATTGGCAAGGACCCCGTAGCTCCATTTCGGAGCTACGGTCCTTCCTTTCCTACAATTATACACAACCCGGGGGTTGTGATTTTAGGAGGGACCCTTCTTATTACCATGTCCCCGAGGCATGTGGTAATATGACTCCCAAGGAGATCGACCACCACCCCTCAAGGGGATACTTCGGGTTTCCACCCAAGTATGATGGTGGTTGGGGCACTAGTGATTCACTGGATTTCGGTCATTACCGTAATCTCCCCAATTATGATCTTCCTCCATATGTGGATCAACCTGTAGGAGTTTATTAGGTACAACGCAGCGGAAATAACATGAATCATATTCATAAAGCACCTAAACCAAGAATCGCATGCTTAACACACAAGACACATAATCATACCTTTGATGCGTGAATTCCACGTAGCTATTCGACATGCAAATTAGGGAGAGAATAGAGCCCCAAGTGTTTCTCCTCTACTTAGTCCACGAGATTTGAACGAGCCGTCCACCAATACTAGATTGGTCAAGTGATTGAGGAAAACCGCGATCACCACCTTTTCGGACAACCGACCACCGCACGAACCACCACCACCACGTGACACCACCGGCGCCGAGGAGGAGGAGAGAGCCGTGAGAGAGAGGACTGTGAAAGGGGTTAGGTTTCGTGTTTGCTAATTCGGGTTTGATCAAAAGATCAATAAACTGCTTACTTGCAAACCTAGGCACCTATTCTATTTATAATCTCATTATAATTAGAGTAGGGCACGAAGCCCAAAACCCCTTCTAATCCTCCATATGGCCAGCCACCTAGAGTGATAAGGCCCATGATGGGCCTCCTCCTCTAATGCTCGATCTAGCCCCTTTGTGTGACCTCATAGGATCCGTCCAATTGGGCTTTGGCCTATTTTACTAGTTCAAAGATCGTTAGTACCTCTAGCTATGATATAACGACAACCCAAATGTACGAACTTTATTATCTCCATAATTTGATCCATTTATATATCTAGTAATTGCACACGACGAAGACATAACTCCTTTAATCTCCCACTTGTCTGAGTCAAGGGTGCAATATTCAAATTCCTTAAGTTAATATATGTGTCTATTTGATAATATGATTGCATCACATGTCAAGATAATATTAATCTACAAATTGTTTCTTGAATACTGAGCTAGAATTACAAAACCAAATGATTACTGTGTAATGCATTTGAACGCAGCCACGTATTTTCTGAATCCTCCCTCTTCAAGAAGCCATGACACATTTCCAAATGTAATAGGTAGACTCTATCCAATCTTGTGGCAACAAGCCTCGCACTCAACTTCTGAAATAACCAGGAAGCACCCTTTATAATCTCTAGTTACGGCTAGACGTTTGAGTGTACCATAGTCATGACATCCATTGAATAAAATCATGTTCCACTCATGTCAAAGGAATCCACTAATATATACGGAAGCACCCTTTATAATCTCTAGTTACGGCTAGACGTTTGAGTGTACCATAGTCATGACATCCATTGAATAAAATCATGTTCCACTCATGTCAAAGGAATCCACTAATCAATTCATAATTATTTTTGACATTTTATTTGATTTCCAAAACCATAATTAAATAAGAGAAATAACAATTTCTGTCTAAACATAATTCTGCAAATTGATGCATTTCTCATGTAATATATTTTCTCAAAACACACACAACTTAAATTACATAATTTGCTTCAATCCAAAGCTTGTATGATTCTCATACCTTAGTCTAGGGAAGGGTTTTAGTGATTTCTCACTCATAATAAAACTTTGCAGAACATGACCTTCCGCTGGTCAATGATCTCATAACTAAGGTGATATCTCATATCACTTTTGTTTGGACTTTTGATGTGACCCTGGCTCCTTGTTCTTGGGCAAAGGTGACCTTTTAGCCACACGACATTCTAATACGAACTTCCTCTCTAACTATCTAACTATAGCTTAATACACATATTCAAACATTGAGTATGCAATAGTGCTCTGCTTTGAACTCTTCAAGCTCACTGTCCTTCTCCATCCAGACACAAATATGCATTTAGATCAACATCTAGAATCATCTTGCCTATTTAGAAATTTGCGTTCGTGTAACCTTTTGACAACTTGATTAAATTACCTTTTAACACAATAACTAGAATAAAGTACTCAAGGATTTGTTCTTGGTAACTCTCCGTATACTTATTTTTGTATTTGCTTGAAACTTGTCACATATACACAAGTCATATGTAACAAGTTGCTTTGTACATTTCATGGCACATGTAATGGACCCTTTTGCATAAGCATAAGGTACACTATCCATACAACTCAACTCTGCTAGCTTTTAAAGGCACTGAGTTTTACTGAGCGTAGTTCCATGAGACATGGGAAGACATCCTCTCTTAGAATCTTACATCTTGAACTTGTTAAGAACCTTATCAACATAAGTCTCTAGATTAGGTCCAATCATCCTTCAAGATTCACTTCGTGGATTTTGATTCTCAATATGTACTCAACATCTTCTAATTCTCTCTCATATAGAAACAATCTTTTTAACCACTGCTTGACTTATTCCATCATTGATATATCATTTCATATTAACTATATGTCAACTACATACAAGACTAAGAAGACCATTTGCTCCCACTAAACTTCTTGTCTCTACAAGATTCCCTTTCGTTCTACTAAGGAAATCAAACTGTTTGATTGCCTATCAAAACGAAGGTTCCAACTCCCTAACGCTTACTTCATTCTATGAATGAATTTGCAAAACTTTCTGGATTTTAAAGTTCTTAGGTTGTATCATATACATACCATCCATCAAGAACATTTCATGAAGGTGATTTTTGATCTCCATAACTAGAAATAATCCGAATAGGCCTACATTGCTTAATCGGTTTCAACCCATTTGTAAGACTATTATGGACTAACATATCTTTACAGACATGGAGTCCATCTTGGATTTCATGGCTTTGAGCCACTTCCTGAGTTGGCACTTGTCCAAAGCTTGCTGGAAGGTATTGGTTCCAACCATTCCAATAGGAAAATTTTAGAATCCACCTTTTACTAGAATTCCAACAAACTGTTTGTTTTGATCCTAAGTAACCTACGATAGGTATGAGCGATAATGGAATTATTCTCTTCAACTCTTAGAAGCATTTCATTCTAGTAGGACGATAGAAGTCTCGCTAGTTGAATTAGCTTACTTCGACACATGTTTTATCAAATTAGCTGATTTCATGGGGCTTTGTCTCTGATGTAGTGTTATCCACATTCATTTGTTGCTCGTCTTGAATCTCATCGAGATCTAACTTTACTCCCACTTAGCTTTGTAGGAAGACATTTCTTTCTATAAAGACACTATCGCGAGCAACAAACATTTTGTTTCTACGCGATTGTAGGAATATACCTCTAATTTAGGGTCTATTATATCATCTCTGTGTAGATTTCATAATCCCTCAATCCTGTTAGAAAAGATAACTTTGGAACATTTCCAGTCCATAACTCTTATGACATCTTTTCTACTATTTTGGTTAAGTTTTTGTTTAGTATATTTGCAATTGTTGTTGTTCTAATGCATATCCTCAAAACAATATTTGTAAATCATTCAAAATTTGGATCGAACCATGGCAAGAAAAGTTTGATTCCTCCTTTCAACATGCATTTTAATTATAATGTTCCTGGATTGTGAATTAATTCGACAATTCCTTTAGATGATCATTTCTTTTGAGTAAAAAATTTATCACAACAATCATATTGTGGTGTTAATTATTCATCTCAAATTGATTTTACATTTCATTTTGGAATTTTGAACATTTCAATGATTCCAGCCTTTACTTCATTAAGTAATTATCGACGTCTTTACTTAAATAGTTAATAAAAGCAATGAAATAGTTAAATCTCTTTGCTAATTTTGATCTTATTGGTTCACATACATCATATACATGAGTTCTAAGAGGTCATTTTAGCTTTTCTACCCTTTCAACTAAAAAGTAACTTGGTCATCTTAACTTTTCAAGCATGACTACTAATTCTTAAGTGATTCATAATCATATAAGAATGAGAGTCCATCCAATTGTACTTTGAATGTGCAAGGGGTTTATGTCACCTAATCTTACATTGTTATAAGTAAGTTTTCTTTGAATCATCTAAAATTACTTTTGTGATTTACTTATATCAATGTCATAAAACCAAAATTAACTCATGTCTAGCAAAATGAAACCAATTTATTACCTTGGTCATGGATCAACATTTGTCTAAGCCGAGTAAAACCAAATTAGTATTCAAACAAAGCCAAAATATTGTTTCATCAAAACTGGAAATTGTTCTAAAATCATGATAAACTAATCACAAAATAAAACTATGAAGCTATTTCTGGTCACTCAAATACTCCTAGTGCACCTTCAAGCTCCATTTCCTTGCTAGCTTCACTTGTTTGCAGTTCTTGCGCAACATCACAATGTTAAGCTCTGCAACTTGGTATCACATACCGAAGTGAAAGTTAAAATATTTATAACATAATACTTGAGGTTGATGCTCTATTTTTCTTGATGCAGTCGATGTATTTTGGGCATTTGCGCTTCCAATGCCCCTTCTTCTTGCAGTAAAAGCATTCACTTTTATTTGCAACCTTGGGCTTTGGAGTCGCCTTAGGCTTTTCAGGTGCCGGAGCCTTGGCAACTTGCTTGCCCTTGCTCTTGGCATTAGCCTTTTTCCCTTTCTTCTTGAACCCCTTTCCCTTTTGAATCATAAGAACTTCCTTCTTAGGTTCCTTAGGGATTTGTTGCTCAGCACTAACCAGCGTTGCATGCAATCGATTCATAGTCTTTGCAGTAGCACTCATGTTAAAATTCATGACAAACTGGTTGAAAATTTCTGGAAGTGAGTGGAGAATGATGTCTGTTGTTAAATCAGCACTGTATGGGTGCCCCAGTTTCTCCATACTTTGAGTTAGGCCGATCATTTTGAAAACATGATCATGAACTGTGGCTCCCCTCTCCATCCTATAATCCGAAATCTCATGATGGAGCTCATACCTTTCAACTCTTTCTTATTTCTTAAACAAAGCTTTGAGTTCTTGCATGATTGAGTAGGCATCCTGGTCCTTAAAACGCTTTTGAAGACTAGGCTCCATGGTAGCAATCATTAAGCAAGTGATAGGCATAGCTCTGTCATGTGCTTCCTTATGCCTCTTAACCTTTGCCGCAGTTGGTAGAGGTCCTGGAAATGGGGTATCAATGACATCCTCCCTACCTTCAAATTTCAGAACAAGCCTTAGTATTCTTTCCCAGTTGGAAAAGTTATCCCCTGTCATTGTTACGGCTACCCATCTATGTCAAAATAAGGCAAAGTTTAATAATTATGTTTATAATTTATAGTACCACAAAACGTATTCATTAGGTAACTTTAAAACACTTTATTCAATAATTAAATGATCCAAATTGAATTTTAAGTGATTCCAAGATCCTTTTTTGTGCAATAATTGACCGAACTGAGGCCCTACCATCAACCATTACATTTTCAAGGTGAGTATACTCTTTACTGATTACAACTCTTGTAACTCTTGGTTGAATAATTAACCATCACATGTTTAATTATTTCCATTTGCTTCAAGGTTCTAAACTCTTTAGGTAACCTTGTTGAGCATAACCAATTAAAGTGTAGAATGTGATCTACCCCAACTTCCCAAAGATATAGTATGACACTCTGCTGAGGCCAACCCATCATAAAAATCGAAGGTTCCATTGGGTTTTTAATTGGAAAAGCAATCTCAATATTTCTGGGACCTAGATTTATTATGTTGTGATTATTTAGTGAACTCTAGTGCATCATCAAACAACATAAATAAAATCTAACATGCATAGTCTACTAATGCAATAAAATAAAACATGACATAGTATGGCCCCTTAGTCGTAAGAAAACTAGAAATGAAAATGCTCGCACTTGAATCATCATGGATCTCCATCCACCTTGCTCTTTTGGGCCTTCACTTCATGGGCTTCTTTGGGCTAACACTATTTAAATAACTATTCTATTTACAATAAATAAAAGTTACAAAAATACTTAACGGTACGCAGACCGTATTTAGATTACAAAAATACATCGCGATGCGCAAATCGTATTTAAGAATCTATGGGCCATACTAGTCTATATATAGCAACATGATATCATATATTATAAAAGTGCCATTTAATAAATCACTCAACATGATTGTCTAAACTACAACATCGAATGTTCATAATAAAGTCAATGCATTTCCTAAAATATCTTATATTTTAATCATAATTAGATAATATCATATATTATTCATGACCATTTATAAAATATCATATATTTAATTTAGTCATGAGATAGAATCAAATCATATTTTAATCTAGAAAGATAAATCATATTTAATCTTCCATGATTATCCTAACAAATTTAGGAGATTCTATCCTAATTACTAGCCAATCAAATAATTTTAAAATCAATTATATCCTAATCTAATTATGGGATAATCACATTATTTAGATAATTATTATCCTTTTGGAATATGCTCAAAAAATCTTAATCAATCTTATCCAAAGTTAACCACTCTAATTATGGATAATTACTAATTTAACAACTTTAAATATGGATAGTATCATATATAACAACTTTTGGAAGATTTGATTTTATCCTGAAATAAAACTGATTTTATTCCAAAATAATTCATAATTATCTTGAAATAATTTTTCAAAACAATTTTTATTTTTTTTTGAAAAACCGCAAGCCACCATCACTGGCCACCGTGGTTGTCTAGCCGAAGCTAGCCACGGTGGCTGGCTGCCATGACATCAGCCACTGCCGCAAGGGCAGTAGCGTGGCAGCTGCTCCTGCTAGGGCTTTAGGCCACCGTGAGTGGCCAGCCAAGGCTAGCCACGGTGGCTGGCTGCGGTTAGTAGCCACTTCCGCGCAAAGGCAATAGCAGCAGCAGCCCTAGCGTGGCTGTGGCAGCAACCGTGCAACTCTTGCACGTTGCAGTCCAGCCACCTCCCGGCCCACCTGTGTAACACTCTAATAATTCTCTCTTAAAACCTGTGAATAACCTGAACAATATCCAAGAGAATTACTGGCGTGCTACCACCACGTGTTAAAACGTTAAGGCTGTATCAGAAATTAGCAGCGGAAAAACCAAATCAGTTATAAATAAGTTTCAAAACCAACAAACAAAATCGGATTAAGTGTTACAAGCTGGAACCATCATGGCCCTTATTCAAAACCCAACAAAAAAAGAGTTTAAATAAATTCAAACTAGAAGAAGTAGTGTAAAATAAAACCGAGTTAAAAAAATCCGAACTTATGGAAAAAAATAAATGTGAACAACAACCAACTCTCCACTCAAAATCCCACAACCCTTATGCGGATGCTGCATGTGCAAGAACCTGTGAATAATCTTCTCCCCAATATTACAAGTGTCAAAATTGGATCGTCTGACGTGGGGAAAACTAGGTCGTGAAAGGAATGGTGTCCTTCGAACAAGTGTATTATTCTGATAGCGGGTTCAGAATTATTAGAAAGCTAATATATTTAGTAAGGTCAAGTGATCGGAATGCCTGGGTGGAGGCCGCATCCGATCAGAAATATTAATATAATTAATATTACAGCTTAATCTTGACTGAACCCTTCAGGTCACACCCAAGAAAAATATACGAACCAACTCGGCGAATTAATTTGGAAGAAATTAATTCGTCGCACGAGTGTTAAATATTTAGACGTCGGTAATTCGAGCTTGGAGCGTCAAAACCGAGCGGCGGAAGTCGAGTCAAGAATAATAAAAAGACGAGATGCGTAAAATAATAATAAATCGACCATATTCCCAAAATACCCCTAGCATCGGAGTGCCCCGAGCATTCGAATGCTAGGGGCAAAAATGTCCAAGCATAGGTGGCTAGCAAGCGCACCAAGTCGAGCCTAGCATGGCTAGCTAGGTGCGTGCTAGCGCACCATGCTAGCAGCCACGAGCTAGCAGCAGCTAGCAGCCGTGTGCACGTGGTGCATGCAGCAGCTAGCTGCCACAAGCTAGGCGTGCTAGCAGCGCACGCACTAGCAGCGCACGCACAGCAGCAAGCCCGCATCAAGTGCCTTTTTCGTTTTTGACGAAAAATCTTAAGTCTATTCTAACCTTGAAATTAATGGCATAACTTGTTGATTATGTGGTTGATTATTTGCATTATTTTATGCATTTTTTAGTCCCCTTAAAGCACACTTACTTGGTAGTATTTGATGCATAAAGGTTGATTTATTTTCACATAATTACAAACTAATTGCTTTGTTAGTGTGAAATTTTTTTTTTGAGACTTCCTAAGTGTTAAAGATTCAATCTTTATTTGTGATAAGTGATTGAAACTTTAAAAACCACTAAATTCCATGTTATTTTGTGTTAAACTTTGCTATATCAATCATTTTGAATTGATTGGAAACATAAAGTTTCAATTTTTGTGATAGAAATTTGGTTATCTTCATATTGGAAGATATAATTTTCAAGGATTCACAAAATTTAGATGTTGGAATTTTCTTTTGAACATTAAAGTTCATATTTTTTCAACTTCCCCTTACTTTGTCAAATTCTCAAGTTTAATTTATATTGATTAAATTAAAAGTGAGAAATTGCCTCAACTTTGTTATCGCACCAAGCTAAACCAATTTAATTAAGAATGGTTCTTGGAATTATTTTGGTTATTTGCACTTTGAAATTTTATTAAGTTGGACTTGTTTAAATTTTTTTATTTTTGCTCATTAAGTTAGTTCTAAAATTAATTTAGAATTAATTAATTATGTCTCGCGAAATGGGATCAAATCCCGAGGCCATGGCATGCAAAACGAGGCAAAGAACCACCCTTGGCTAGCCAGGCTGCATAGCAGCCCGTTGTGGCTGCTAAGGTGGCTGACCCACCTTGCGTGCGGCCATACGCGCGGCAGCAGCACACAGCCACAGCAGCCACGCACCAGCAGCCAAGGCTGTGCGTGCGCATGCTTGCGGCTGTGGCAGCAGCAGCAGCTCATGGCTGCTTGCCGCGGGCCGTGTGTGCGGAGTTTTTTTTTGTGTGTGTATGTGCTTGGTGCGATGAGGTGAATAGCCGTAGTATGCTTGGTTTGCATGAGCCGCGATTATTCGAGTTTCCTTGGCAAAACGCTTAAAGCGAAAGCCACTTGAAATGCAGTTGGCTTAATATTGTCTATTTTTCCATTTTATTTATTTTAATTAATTATGTTTATTTTAATTAAAATTTTGGGAGGCTAGGCCTCGGTTTTGAGTTGCATTGGCAAAATTTTATTTTGACAAGTTTGGGTGCTACCGACTTAATTAATAGGATTAATTTAGGGAAATGCGGAATTTAGTGGGAGCTTCAATTATTAATGAAGTCAATTACATAATCGGTTAAACAACTTTGACTAGTTTTAATTAGGCGTGTTAATCGGATTAACCACCTAGATTAGTTACTAGTGCGCGCGTTGTTTAAATGCATTTTACTTGTTTGATATTGTAAATTGCATGGGCCATTCACAAATAGTGAATAGATGAATGGAATGTATATTCTCTCTCACAGGTTTTATGAAATGGCAACTAGTGGGACCCGATTAGGATAGAAAATACGGACTACGTGCCGTTATGTATTTTTGTAAATCTAAATACGGTGTACACACCGTTAAGTATTTTTGTACCTTAATATTTAGATTATGGGTTTTTCTACGTAGTAACCTTATAGTATCGGGTTTTCTAAGGTGTGCCCACCCTTTTGAGAAATTCTACACTGTAACCCCATGGTACAGTTAGTAACTATACGGTAACCCACATCATCCTATATTTATGACGGACTTCACAGGAGCGTTAACTCCGTCACCTAAATAACTTCACCTTTAACAATAATTTTCTCTCTCCTTTTTAATCCATCTCTAACCTTAAATAAATCCTAAAAATCTAATCTTTTGACCCAAAAACTCGTAATTCCCTAAAATCAATATCTTTAAAGAGCAATTCTAAGGGTTTTTGGACGGCGAAAGTAGCAGTAAGTCGGAGGAGAGCTTGGAGACGATGGTGTAGCTCTGCATTTGGCGAAATTATGTTTTTTCGAACCAAAATTTGTATTATTTTTTTTGGCAAATTGACCAAAAATTGATATTTGAAATGATTAAAGTTGTAAATTTACTGAATTATGGTAGTTTGTGAAGTTCCTTTTGTTTTGTATATATTTTGGGCATATGTGATATGAGCGTAATTTGGCTTTGTTTAGTTGTTGCAATTTGATGTGGTGTACTGGTTGTTGTTGTTGATGTGATTTGCTTGATTTTATTTTTTTTATTTGTTTTAGTAAAATGTGAATTGTTTGATAGTTGGGCTATTGTTGATATTTGTGTTGCTGGTTTATCTCTTTCAATTTGCAAATGGAGGATTCTAGAATTTTGAAAATCCATTATCGTGCTAATTGTGTTGAGCACTGAGAAATTGACATGGTAAATGTTGAATGAAGAACTCTACAATGGAAGTGTAAAAATAAAAAAATAAAAAAGAAAAGGGAGGTTGAAGCAAGGCTTAAATAAGAGGAAGGAGAAAGGAATAAATTGGAGGGAAAAATTCCCACCAAAATGAACAGCCAATTAAATTGCTGGAACAATAAAACATTAACACCGTTAAAGTAATACTAACGGCAAGGGTACCGTACAGTTACTAACTGTACGATGGGGTTACAGTGTAGAATTTCTCAAAAGGGTGGGCACACCTTAGAAAACCCGATACTACAGGGTTACTATGTAGAAAAACCCTTAGATTATTCATAGTCGTAGACACTAGTATTTGCATAGTTTGGTTATGTCTTGAAGACGGCGTATCTTGGAAGACAAAGCCTTGAATTGCAAATGAAGACCTTTTGAAGACTTAAAGAATTCAAGGGGTCATGCTAGTTACCAATATGCATCTATAATTTCGCTTTATATTTTATGCTTATATACATGTGAATTATTCGATAGATTCATGTGTAGGTTTTCTTTATGTTGCGATGACTAGTTAAGTTCACTTAAATCAACCAACATAGAAATCCTAAGTCCCTAATAATATTGAGTCAAATTTGCCTTTCCAAAACAACACTTACCAACCGAACGAGGGTGATGGTAGGCTACGCCAAAGCGAGGTGCCATCACTTCTCCAAGGCTCATAAGGCACACCGGGTGTGCATGTTGGTTTTGGTTTAACTCATCGGTATGGGTGAGGAGTCCTCACATACCGTGGCAAAAGAGATACATCGTCAAAGATGCATTAGATGCGACGATTGTCTAACCAAGAGTGGCTTAGAGCCATTAGCAAGGTAATGCTTACCCTAGAAGATTGAGTGTTAAGAGAAGCCAAAGCATGCTTAACCACTCTTTGTTTCTTCGGATCTTGGAATCGCCTTATTTTCACAGAATAGGGACAATTTTACGTGTAAATAAGACGTTAAATAAGTATTGAAAATTTGCATGAATAAAATTCAATCTTATTTAAGTAATTTTGAATGGTTTTTCATTAAAATTCTTTCAATTGTAGAATCATGTCTTCAACCTCAAACAACTAGTTTTCATTACGCTCAATTCTCGACAAGGAGAAGTTGAGTGGTACCAATTTCCTTTATTGGCAAAGGAACTTGCACATCGTTCTTATGCAAGAACATAAAGACTATGTCCTTGATAAGGAAATGCCCGAGGCTCCCAATGAGGAGGTAACTCAAGCAGCCCTTAACCGATGGCAAGTGGCCGATCGGGATGTCAAGTGCGTAATGCTAGCCACTATGTCTCTTGAACTTCAGAAAACCTTCTTCGAGAAGGAATCGGCTTATGAGATCATTTCTGAGTTACAGAATATGTTTCAAGAACAGGCTCGAACTGAAAGGTTTAAAACCCATAGGCAGATCCTTGAGACTAAGCTCAAGAAAGGAGAGCCAGTCAGCCCACATGTGCTGAAAATGATCGGATTACTTGAGAACATGGGAAGGCTTGATGCGGGGTATTCAACTGAAATGGCTATTGACATCATTCTCTATTCCCTTCACAAAGGCTATTACCAGTTCAAGATGAACTACAACATGCATAGCATGGAGAAAACCCTCACCAAGCTTCATGGGATGTTAAAGCAAGCTGAGCAGACGCTCAAGGATGAGGGAAGGCATGATATGCTAATGATTAAGAAGGGCAAGCCATTCAAAAGGGCGGGCAAAAAGAAGAAGGGCTTCAAGGGGAAAGGAAAGAAGAACTTTCCGCCTAAGCCGAAAGCTACCAAAGACAATGATGTGTGTCATCAATGGCACACATTTGATGAGCATTTAGGTCCTTTCTATCCTCTTTTCATAGCTTTCATGCTTAATAAGTGCTTAGTTTTGTGCTTTGTTGCTTAGTTTTACCTTTCCTCTCTTATTTTGTATTTTTTGTGCATTTCGTTGGTATTCTAGCTTTTTCTCCTTTATTTGCTCTATTTTCGTGGTTGTAAGTATTGAACGAGGTTCAAGACTTGATTTTGGTGATCCACTATGGTGGAGGAAGCTATTGGATCAAGTTCATGGCATTTGGGAAGCTCAAGATGCAAAGAAATGGAAGTTCCAAGTCTTGGCTCTCCTCTTGTGCTCGCTTGCGGTGCTCCCTTCAAAGGGAGTGTGTACCCACCAATATTAAGCCTTAGCTACTGACACTCCTAGTGCTCATCACCATCATAAATCATGTGTGCACCCCTTGTGCTTGAAGAGTTGAAGAATCGAAGAAACCCAGCTGGGTGCGGCCGCACGCGAGGATGGTGCGGCCGCACACGAGGGATGTGCGGGCGCACACCATGGTGGTGCGGGCGCACACCTGCTGTGCGGCCGCACCGGCGTGGGTCTTTTCCGATCGGATTTTGGCGATTTTCTCTCTCTACTTATACCTTTTGGAACCCAATTTTTGTGAGCAAGTTTCATAATAGAATTAGATCATATACTTAGCTTAGTTGAGAGCTTCTCTCTCTAGATTTAGGGGTTAGATTTAGGAGTAGATTTTAGAGAGAGAAAGTGAAGAATTTCAATGGTGATTGAGAGGTTGAAGATTAAATGGTGACAATTGTTTTGGAGATATTCTCTATTATCAATGAGCATTTCTAAACTCTATCTCATTTATTGTTTTGTTTAGTATTCATGTTTTGATTGTTTGATTTTGATTGGATTTTGATGAATTGATGATTGGTATTTGACTAGTGTAATTATTTTTCTTCGATTGTTGATTGTTTGATTGTTGATTGTTGATTTCTTTAGTTGTTTGTTGGTTAGATGATGATGTTAGAGTAGTTGTTTGGTTAGGGATTTGGTGAAGCTTATGATGTAATGGATTGATGTGAATTGGGGATAATTGATGGAGTTGATGATGTTATTAAACTTGGTTGATTGATCATGTGCATGTGTGTGATTAATTAAAGAGTAGGTAACTTTGATTATTGCACTAGATTGCATTGTAAGTTCACATTGATACAGACCATTGATTTGTGGCTTGCATTTACACGATTGAGGTGTCTTGTGATGTTTCCTAGCTAGAATTTATCGTATTTGATGCTAGTTAGACCTCTAGGAGAATAGCTTGATATGCTCTTTTGGTTGCATGTTTGATCTTCCCTCACATTGATTGACTTAGTCGACTTTCCATTCCAATTTGCTATGTTCATTGCAATTATTTGCGGATGCTAATCCCTAGCTCTTTATATTTGTTTGGTTTCTTCGTTTTAGTAGTAGTTAGACTCACCTTTTACCCTTAGACTTCGGCCTAGCTTAGGCACACAATTGGAAGCACTTAGACATTACCGTTCCTTTGGGTTCGACCCTTGAGTTACCTCTTTACTTGTATTTAGGTTTGTTGAGTGTTTATAAATTTTGTTTGGCTTAGGAGGATTAGTCCAACGACCTAATTTTCGCACGTCAAAATGGCGTCGTTGCCGGGGAACGGTGTCTATGTTTTAGTGCTTTTGATTGCTTGAGTCTAGGTCTTTGTTTATACTTTTCTCTTATTTGGTTTTTGTTTGCTTTATATAAAATGGCAGATCTATCTTTTCCTCAATATGATAATGAGCCTTTTTGTGAATACTTATATAGACTAGGGAGATTTCTTGACTATCATTGCTGTAGTCTTCGGGAGGCTTGTGAGATTTGCTATTTTGGTTTGAATGAACAAACTAGGAATGAAATAGAATGCATGCATAATGGTAGATTTAGAGCATTGTCAATTAATGATGCTTGGGATTTCTATGTTTGGTTTTCTATTTCCCCTATTGTTCATGATAACAAGGTGCATGCTCAAGTTGACAAATCTCATATGTTTGATTGTGCCCCTACCCCCCAATGTGATGTACATGCTCATGATTTCAATGTTGATTCTTCCAATCTTGGTTGTACTTCTTCTTTTGTTGAGCCTCAATCTTCTTCACCTTTTGAATCTCTTATTGCTACCTTGGAAACTCAAATTAGGCTTGTTGAGCTTAGTGATGATCTTGGGCCTAAAATGGAGTCTACTCTTAATTGTTTGAGAAGTCAATTGGAGATGATGAAAAAGAGTGAGGAGCGTCTTGAGGAGGGAAGAAGGAGAAATGAAGAGCTAGAAAGCCAATTGTCATCTTTGATGCTTGTGTGTGAAAATAACAAATCCAATGTGTGTGTTGAGGATGATTATGGTGATTTTGAGCAACCAAGAGAGTGTGAGGATACCATTGGTGAGCATATGAGTGATGGTGAAGGAGTTGAGAGCAAAGAGAGTGTTGAATTCGAAAATCCCAACCTTCCCACCCATTGTAATGAGTCTCAAGTGTATGAATATGACTCTTCTATCCATGATTATTTGGACTCGTTTGAGGTTATGTCAAATGTGTTTATTGAGTGCATAAGGAATAGCCATAGCCTTTTAAGCAAGTTCATTGATGATGCTTCATGGGAGAGAGATGATTTTGAGTATTATTTGCATCAATTCATGCAAGGTTTTGAAACTCTAGGCTTTAAGGAAGCTGAGGGAGCTATTGTTCATGAAGGTAGTGGAGGAGATTATGTGGTTCCTCTTGGGAGTTGGATGTTTGAGGGAGATGGTGATCATGAGTGTTCTTCTTTTGAGGATTCTATGATTGATTTTCATGCCCTCATTGGCGATGTGAGACCTTGTGTTGAGGGAGTCGCGAACCCTTTACCTATTTCTCATACTCCTTTTTCTCAAAAGTTTAACCACATCCCCTATTGCCCTATTTTTCTCCCTTCCTTTGTTGGTAAGCCTTTTGGGGACCCTTTTGTTTATTAGGATTTGCATGTGGCTCATTTGTCTCCAATTGGGGAAGAGGGTGATTTTGCCACCCAAAAATATTCTAGTGAGGAGGATTTGCCTTTTTCTTTTTCTTTTTCCCCTTCTTCTTATTTTCTTGTTTTTCCTTTTGATCCTTCTTCTTCTTTCTTTTGGCACCTCCCTTCTCACTTACGTGCAATGATCTTGTTGCACGTTTTTCTTCCGTCTTTTGCCTACATTCTCTCTTATGAAATGTGTAGTAGTGCATTTGACAAGCTCTTGCTTGCGTTGAATTATAATTTTACTAGAGCGGTCAAGCTTAGACCTTAAGCAAGCCTTTCTCGGGAAGTAACCCGTGTTTTAGATTAGATTTTCCTTTTCTTTTTTAGAATAGATTTTTCTCTCATGGAAATTTTTGTGTGCCTTTTGCTAGGTACATGACTTGATATACTTTAGTGCTTCGATTTGGATCAAGAATCAAGGAAGGTTGACTCCTATTTTCGCGAGCATATGGAGACATGGTTCAATTCTTGAGAAATTAGCTTTGAAAGGTTTAATTTGGTCATTTGCGGGTATTTACACCCACCTCAAATCCGGTAATATCTTTCCTTGCTCTTTCTCTATTGACTGGAGACTTGTTGGACATATGTTGGTTTGTTGGATTGATCTCCTTGTTTTCCCCTCCCATGGATTATATGATTTATGTTTGAGTTTATTGTCTCATTCAAGCTTGGGGAAGGGTACTCTATCACGTTTGGTGGGATGTTGATTCTTAAGTGCTATGCACCTTTGTATATGCTTTTCCATGTTTCTTACATTTTGAAATACTCCAAAAAGATTTTTGTTTCTATTAAGGCAAATTTGCAACGTGTTTTGTTTTGTTCTTGGTTTGGACATAATAACATTTGGACTTGTATAATTGAATGCTTTTCTTCTTAAATGGTAATGGTGTGCACGGTTTGAGAGTACGCTTGGTTGATTCTAGGATAAAGCATGCTAAGGTAGTTGGTTAGAACTAGTGGGAACATGAAGCCGGATTCTACTTGTTTGTGGCACATTTGGTAGTTGCTTCCTATAGTCGATTTGACGCCAATAGTGAGTTTTTGCTACATCCGTGTGAGTTCTTTGTTTTTCAAGCCTTCTACCTATATTTGCATGAGCGGCATGGATCCTTGAGTTCTTGCAAACCTAATCTTGAAACTTAACTCATAGATCTTGAATCCGAGACCGAACCATTTAGGGAGGACAAAGGCATATTTTCGGGGTGGTATTTTTCATTTTTAGGATAGTGTGTTCCATTCTTTATTTTTGGGTTTACATTTGCCTTCTTGCAACCATTTGAGCCTTATACCTTCTTTTCAAGCCACATCTTTAGATCTTTGTCCATTTGTTTAATTTTCTTTCTTTTCTTGGTTTTTGTGAAGCAATTGATCATACTTGATGGAGTTTGTGGTGGAGAAGTTGAAATGTTTGGTTCTTATGAAAGCAAGATTGTGTTATGATTTCTTTGTGAATAATGGCAAATTATTATGAGTAAAAGTCGTCCTACATTATAAAAGGCATGGACAAATAAGTGCAAAATTGAAAAAGCCGTCCAAAGTTAAAAGAGGCGAGGACAAAGCACTATTGAAAAATGAAAAACGAAAAAAAAAGTGAAAATGAAAAAATTCAAAAATATTTTGATGTGAGTTTTCTCCCTTTTGAGCATTGAGGACAATGCTCCTTTTAAGCTTGGGGGAAGCGTTCTCACACTTTTTGTGTATATGTTTGTGAGTATAGCTTTGAATAAGCTTGGGGGTGTTGTTGTTTTTGTTTGGTGATTACTTGGTTTTGGTGTAAAGAAATGCGCAATCTTTGCTTCACAATTTAGGTTAACCACCAAATTTTAAATTTTAGCCTACCTTCACCCTTTTGCCTTAACGTTACAACTTTGGGGAAAGACCTTTTGACCTAAGTGGTTGAGTCATTCATCGGAGGAGACGAATATGAGCTTTAGGAATAGGGAAAGGGGTTGCAAAAGTCAAGATGTCGAGTATCCTAAAAATTCTCTTTTTCCGGTTCCTTCGAGGAATCATTGGGATGCTCACTAGAGGTTGATTTGAAGCTATTAGGAAGAACGCGGTAAGATCATTTGGGATGAAAGTGGATTGTGAAAGCTAGTTCCTATGCTTAGCATATTTATGTTTCAATCAACCTTGGGTATCTTGGAACGTGCACTCCCTTACTTGTTCAGAAAGATTTGCATCCACTTGTGCTTGTACATTTGCAAAAGTCCTTTCATGAACATTTGTTTGCTTTTCTTGTATTTTGTTTTCTTTTTCATGCTTTGCCTTGTTTGTATTATTATGAGAGTTATGGGTAAACTCTTAGGATACCCTTACGAGAGCATCACTCGTCCTCTAGGGCGATCTAGGGGTTTAAATGGCTTATCATTAGTTGCTAAAATTGACCGTGATTCCTACGAAAGTGAGTTAGTGTATATTCTTGTCTCCTCTTTTCTCTAGTTTGCTTTATTAAGCTCGTCATTTCCATTCCCTTGGTTTTGTTTTGCTCGAGGACGAGCAAAAGGTAAGCTTGGGGGTATTTGATGTGTGTCATAAATGGCACAAATTTGATGAGCACTTAGGTCCTTTCTATCCTCTTTTCCTAGCTTTCATGCTTAATAAGTGCTTAGTTTTGTGCTTTGTTGCTTAGTTTTACCTTTCCTCTCTAATTTTGTAGTTTTTGTGCATTTCGTTGGTTTTCTAGCCTTTTCTCCTTTATTTGCTCTATTTTCGTGGTTGTAGGAATTGAAAGAGGTTCCTGTCTTGATTTTGGTGATCCACTATGGTGGAGGAAGCTTTTGGATCAAGTTCATGGCATTTGGGAAGCTCAAGATGCAAAGAAATGGAAGTTCCAAGTCTTGGCTCTTCTCTTGTGCTCGCTTGCGGTGCTCCCTTCAAAGGGAGTGTATGCCCACCAATATTAAGCCTTAGCTACTGCCACTCCTAGTGCTCATCACCATCATAAATCATGTGTGCACCCCTTGTGCTTGAAGAGTTGAAGAATCGAAGAAACCCAGCTGGGTGCGGCCGCACGTGAGGATGGTGCGGCCGCACACCATGGTGGTGCGGGCGCACATCTTCTGCTGTGCGGCCGCACCGGCGTGGGTCTTTTCCAATCGGATTTTGACGATTTTCTCTCTCTACTTATACCTTTTGGAACCCAATTTTTGAAAGCAAGTTTCATAATAGAATTAGATCATATTCTTAGCTTAGTTGAGAGCTTCTCTCTCTAGATTTAGGGGTTAGATTTAGGAGTAGATTTTAGAGAGAGAAAGTGAAGAATTTCAATGGTGATTGAGAGATTTAAGATTCAATGGTGATAATTGTTTTGGAGATATTCTCTATTATCAATGAGCATTTCTGAACTCTATCTCATTTATTGTTTTGTTTAGTATTCATGTTTTGATTGTTTGATTTTGATTGGATTTTGATGAATTGATGATTGGTATTTGATTAGTGTAATTGTTATTCTTTGATTGTTGATTGTTGATTTCTTTAGTTGTTTGTTGGTTAGATGATGATGTTAGAGTAGTTGTTTGGTTAGGGATTTGGTGAAGCTTATGATGTAATGGATTGATGTAAATTGGGGATAATTGATGGAGTTGATGATGTGATTAATCTTGGTTGATTGATCATGTGCATGTGTGTGATTAATTAAAGAGTAGCTAACTTTGATTATTGCACTAGATTGCATTGTAAGTTCACATTGATACGGACCATTGATTTATGGCTTGCATTTACACGATTGAGGTGTCTTGTGATGTTTCCTCGCTAGAGTTTATCGTAGTTGACGCTAGTTAGACCTCTAGGAGAATAGCTTGATATGCTCTTTTGGTTGCATGTTTGATCTTCCCTCACATTGCTTGACTTAGTCGACTTTCCATTCCAATTTGCTATGTTCATTGCTATTATTTGCGGATCCTAATCCCTAGCTCTTTATATTTGTTTGGTTTCTTCGTATAGTAGTTAGACTCTCCTTTTACCCTTAGACTTCTACCTAGCTTAGGCACACAATTGGAAGCACTTAGACCTAGGTTTGTTGAGTGTTTCTAAATTTTGTTTGGCTTAAGAGGATTAGTCCAACGACCTAATTTTCCCACGTCAGACAATAAGGAGAAAAAGGTAGCATCTTCTAAGTCTGATTCCGAATGCTTTTATTGTAAGAAGAAGGGACATTGGAAGAGAGACTACCTCAAATTCAAGGAAGATAAGAAGAACAGAACCGTTGCTTCTACATCAGGTATTTGCGTTATAGACTTTAACTTCACTAGCTTGGCTTCATGGGTATTAGATACCGGATGTTGCTCACACCTTTGTCCCGATTCACAGGCACTAAGGAACACTAGGAGGCTAGCGAAGGGAGAGGTCGAGCTTCGGGTAGGAAATGGAGCAAGGATTGGTGCTATATCCGTAGGATCTCTTAGTTTGTCTTTGCCCATGGGGCTAGTTTTGGAACTTGACAATGTTTATTATGTTCCTAACATTACCAAAAACATCATTTCAATTTCGGCGTTGGACGCCAAAGGTTTTGAATTTCGAGTTAAGGACCAATCATGTTTATTTTATCTCGATAATGTTTTATATGGTACGGCACATTCAGAAAATGGTCTTTATGTGTTATCTCTAGACAAAGAAATTTATAACGTTAATAATCCTGCAAAGAAAGCTAAGACTACACCGTCTAGTCAAACTTACTTGTGGCATTGTCGTCTTGGCCACATTAACATCAAACGCATCAAGAAGGTATTCTTGACTCATTTGATTTAGAATCCTTTGAGAATTGCGAAGGATGTTTATTAGGCAAGATGATAAAGCAACCATTCTCCAAGTTGGGAGAAAGGGCCGGTGACTTGTTGGGACTAATACACACCGATGTATGTGGGCCAATGAGTACACCCACAAGGAGTGGTTATCGGTATTTCATGACCTTCACGGACGACTATAGTAGATATGGTTATGTCTATCAAATGTCGCACAAATCTGAATCGTTTGATAGATTCAAAGAATTTCAGAAAGAATTTAAAAACCAACTCAGCAAGAAAATCAAAGCGCTTCGATTGGATCGAGGTGGCGAATATTTGAGCGAAGAATTCGATAACCATCTAAAAGAACATGGAATACTTTCAGAGTTGACACCTCCGGGAACTCCTCAATGGAATGGAGTATCTGAAAGGAGGAATCGAACCCTGTTAGACATGGTCCGATCGACTATGGGTCTTAGTGAACTTCCAATCTCTTTCTGGGGACATGCACTTTTAACTGCGGTACTTACACTGAATCGTGCTCCATCAAAGGCAGTGGAAAAGACTCCATGTGAATTATGGACAAATAAACCTCCAAGGTTGTCTTTTCTCAAGATTTGGGGATGCGAAGAATATGTCAAGAAACTTATTTCTAACAAACTTCATCCGAAATCTGACAAGGTTTACTTTGTGGGTTATCCAAAAGAAACCAAAGGGTATTACTTCTACAACAAATCCGAGAACAAAGTGTTTGTTGCTCGTGATGGTGTCTTTTTGGAGAAGGAGCATCTCTCCAAAATGACAAGTGGGAGGAAAATCGAACTCGATGAAGTTCGAGAGGACAAGCAACAAGGACAAGTTGACAATCAAAGTGCTTACGAAGCATCTGTTGACATTTGTCAAAGTCAAAATATGCAAAGTCAAATCGACAATGCAAATGCTCAGTCCATTACCTTGCGTAGGTCAACTCGGCCAAGATCTCAACCTGACAGATATCTCGGTGTTGTATTAACCGAAGATCAGGACATCCTAGTAGTGGATAGAGATGAGCCGGCAACCTACAAGCAAGCTATGACGAGCCCCGACTCTGCAAAATGGCAAGAGGCCATGAAATCCGAAATGGACTTCATGTTTGAAAATCAAGTATGGGACTTGGTTGATTTACCCGTAGGTTACACACCTATCGGATGTAAATGGATTTTCAAGATGAAAACCGACAAAGATGGAAATGTATTCATTTACAAAGCAAGGCTGGTAGCAAAAGGTTAAAGGCAAATTTACGGCGTTGATTATGATGAAACCTTTTCTCCAGTAGCTATGGTTAAGTCTGTTCGAATTCTTCTATCGATTACTGCATATTACAATTATGAAATATGGCAGATGGATGTCAAAACCGCCTTCCTCAATGGAATTTTGGAAGAAACTGTGTACATGACACAACCTAAAGGTTTTGCCGACCAGAACAATCCTAAGAAGGTATGCAAGCTTAAGAAGTCCATTTATGGATTAAAGCAAGCAAGAAGAAGTTGGAATCTGCAATTTGATGAAGCCATCAGTATGTTTGGTTTTATCAAGAATCCAGATGAGTCTTGTGTTTACAAGAAGGTCAGTGGGAGTGACATCGCCTTCCTAGTCTTATATGTCGATGACATTTTGCTCATTGGAAATAGCATTCCGTTGTTAGAGTCAATGAAAGACTTGGGAGAGGCTCAGTACATACTAGGCATCAAGATCTATAGGGATAGATGAAAGAGGATGATATGAATGAGTCAAAGTACTTACATCGATAAGGTACTAGCTCGATTCCAAATGGAAGGAGCCAAGAGAGGGCACCTACCCATGTCACATGGCATAACCTTAAGCAAGAAGAAGTGTCCAAAGACACCTAATGAGCGAGAAAGGATGAGTCGTATTCCATATGCTTCGCTTATTGGATCGATCATGTATGCCATGATATGTACTAGGCCGGATGTATCATATGCCTTGAGTGCTACGAGCCGATACCAATCACACCCAGGAGAGGCGCATTGGACTGCGGCCAAGAATATTCTGAAGTACCTGAAAAGGAACAAGGATAAATTCCTGGTCTATGGCGGTAAAGATGAATTGGTTGTTGAGGGATATACTGACGCAAGCTTCCAGACAGACAGAGACGACTCCAAGTCACAATCCGGATACATATTCTGTCTCAATGGAGGAGCGTTTAGTTGGAAGAGTGCAAAGCAAAGCACAACTACTTATTCTACAACTGAAGCCGAGTACTTGGCAGCATCTGAGGCAGCTAAGGAGGCAGTTTGGATTTGCAAGTTCATTGATGAACTTGGTGTTGTACCCTCCATCAAGGGTCCAATAGACCTCTATTGTGACAACAATGGAGCTATTGCTCAGGCTAGAGAGCCACGAGAACATCAGAAGGTCAAACATGTCCAGAGGCGATTTCACATGATTCGAGAATGGAAAACAGAGGGTGAAATCAGAATTTGCAAAGTGGGAACGGATGACAATGTAGCCGATCCAATTACTAAACCTTTGTCTCAAGTGAAGCACAAAAAACACATTGAGGCAATGGGAATCAAGCATGTCGTGAACTGGCTTTGATTTCCATATTATAGTGTTTTAATTAAATTTTGGACAATGTTAATGTAAAGCACTATGATGAACCATTCAGTTTTTGGAGTAATTAAAATTTTTCATGCAATTTAAATTACTCCGTCTCTATTTAATTGTGGTTTAGAATTAAATAATGAGTCCATTCGATTTTAATAAATATTCAAAATAGGGTATCAAGTCAATGACTTGGATAAATTGGATAAACCTATTAAGTGAACATTGAATATTTTAATCGAAAGTATCCCTAATCAAGGTCATATATTTGTGGACGATTAATGACTGTTAGAGATTAGTGTGTAATATGATTTATAGCACCGTTTCTTGTGCTATGAGGATATAAATCATTTGCACAGGTATTGGTTTAGAACCATACTAGATCGACCTATGAGAATACTTTAAGAGATTTAAAAATCGTCATAAGTATTTTTCTCATTATTACTATCGGAACTCTTTTCCTTGACCATGAGTAGTGGGAGGTCTCTTGTTTGAGTACTAGTCTGCTTTGGTATCCGCCAAACGTCTGCCGTAACTGGAGATTATAACGACAGATATCGAGCGGCTAGGTCCTCGTAGTAAGAGAAGCTACATCACAAGACTGGAAATGTCCCCTTACTAACAATAGGGAACATGTCTTGTTGTTTACAAAGCCTCTCGAAGAGCGAGACTGTGAAAATGCATGGTCGTGCTCAGATGGATTTTAGAAATCATCTGCTTATTGACAGTCAAACTCGGTTCGAGAAACACTTCTGGACGTAATAGAGATGACTAGACGTAGTCTTACTCTGTAGTTCATGAAGAGACATGAAAAGACATAGGAAAAGGGCTATACACTAAATGCACACTTGTCCCGAAGGACAAGTGGGAGATTGAAAGGAATGGTGTCCTTCGAACAAGTGTATTATTCTGATAGCGGGTTCAGAATTATTAGAAAGCTAATATATTCAGTAAGGTCAAGTGATCGGAATGCCTGGGTGGAGGCCGCTTCCGATCAGAAATATTAATATAATTAATATTACAGCTTAAACATGACTGAACCCTTCGAGTCACACCCAAGCAAAATATACGAACCGACACGACGAATTAATTCGGAAGAAATTAATTGGTCGCCCAATAGTTAAATATTTAGACGTCGGTAATTCTAGCTTGGAGCGTCGAAACTGAGCGTCGAAAGTCGAGTAAAGAATAATAAAAAGACGAGACGCGCAAAATAATAATAAATCGACCATATTCTCAAAATACCCCTAGCATCGGAGTGCCCCGAGCATCCGAACGCTTGGGGCAAAAATGTCCAAGCATAGGTGGCTAGCAAGCACACCAAGCTGAGCCTAGCATGGCTGGCTAGGTGCGTGCTAGCGCACCATGCTAGCAGCCGCGTGCACGTGGTGCGTGCAGCAGGTAGCTGCCGCAAGCTTGTTATGCTAGCAGCGCAAGCTAGGCGTGCTAGCAGCGCACGCACATCAGCAAGCCCGCGCCAAGTGCGTGGCTTGCGCGCACAGCAGTAGCCCGCATCTTGGTGCGGAGCTGGGCTCGGGTTGAGCTCGTGGCTAGGCCTTAGGGACGGTCATATAGGGGAAGCTTAAGGAAAATGGAAGCAAGTGGGTAAGGGACATGTGGCACAAGGAGAGTATTGAGTGGGGAGCAAGTATGGTCCCCTACTCTCCATGTGGTCCTCACCAACCCTTTTCACATGGTAATGCCACTTGTAGAGTTATAATTAAATTGCAATTTTTATTTAATTTAGCTTTAAATTAATTTGTTGAATTTCATGATCCCACATTGATGAGATAGAAATTCCCACTCATACTTTCCTCTATAAATACCAACCTTGGAATTTGGAGAAAAGTGCTTGAGTGGGAGATAGAAAGAGCATTCCATATTTTGGAAAAACTCTTAAACTCCATTAACACTTGGGTTTTGGTCGGACCTTGCTAACTCCAAGGTAACGGACCTAAAAAGTCGTGTTCGTCCTTTGTGGGTGGATACCGTTGGAGGCACGGCATTTGCGGTGCTCAAGGCTTTCAAGTAAGAGCTCGTTTTGAGAGGGCGAAGCTCGCTTCAAGGGTATGATTCATTCTTCCTTTTCATGTGTTTATTTATGCTTTATGGTTTTATTAATTACGAATGGTTCCTTGGGTCGGGGTCGTTTTCGCGGTGAGTCGGACTCACCAAACCCCAACAGGTCGTTGAACTAATCTTCCCTACGGTCAAACAAATTTATAATCACTCAACTAACCTAAATACAAGTATAGACGTTTGTCAAGGGTCAATCCACTGGGAACGGTTTTGCTCAAATATTTCTAATTAACGCCTAAGCTAGATCGAAATCTAAGGTGAAAGGTAACACAATTCTACTTCCTAAACAAAGAACCAAACAAACAAATGAAACACTAGGGAATAGGGATTAACATGCATTCATGATAACCAAGCTAATTAGGAAGTCAAGCAATTCAAGCAATGCAAAGACAAATTGTAGAAGAAATTAGGAACATTCAACTAATAATCCTAATACTCTCTAACATAGATTTCTCTAGTGCTAAACAATAGGAAGAAACATAATCAAATACTCAACCAATTATGATCAAATCGATATTAAGTGGTCATGTCGATGAATTCAATCATACAATTAATGCTAGCAATCATGGTTTTCTACTTAAATCAACTAAGCAACATGCAAACCTCTATGAATCAATTTAATCACAACACAAGAACCACTGAAATTCCCAAATCAATCTCAATCCATCAATCTCACATATCTACCCAAACCCTAGCAAGTAAACTACTCAAGAAACATGATCAAATGAACAATCAAACAAATAGAATCATCAAAATCAATCAAAACCAATATCAAAATCAATCAACAAAATCAACCAAACAATATGAAATTAAACAAAGAAAATAAAGAGGAGAGAGAGTAAGAAATGCTCATTGATTGATTAAGAAAATCTTCAATACAATAGTCACCGTTGAATCTTCAATCTCTCAAACTACCATTGAAATCCCTTACTTTCTCTCTCTAAAACTACTCCCAAACTAGCCTAATCTAGAGAGAAAAACTCTCAACCTAAGCTAAAATATGAGAGAGAAATTATTAGCTAAAACTTGGTTCTATTACAAAGTGAAGGCCCAAGCTATTTATAATAAAAAGAAAGAAAGAGTAAAAATCGCAAAACAGAGTAGCTTGGGCAAGCAAAGATGCCTGGCCTAAAATACCCACAATTTTCAAGGAGCTTGGGCAGGCATCATAGCTTGGGCAAGCAAAGGTGCCTGGCCGAAAATACCCACAATTTGCAAGAAGGTTGGGTAGGCATCATAGCTTGGGCAAGCAAAGCTGCCTGGCCGAAAACACCCATATTTTGCATGGGGCTTGGCCAAGCTAGCCTTGCTTGCCCATGCTTGGCCGCAAGAAGAAGCAGGAAGAGAGGTGCTGGGAAGGAGCTTGGTCAGACATTGGCTTGCCCAAGCTAGGCTGCCTGGCCGAGCTGCTGTGCACAAGACATGGCGAAAGCTGCAGGGGGGGAGTTGCTTGGTTAGGCAAGGTAGCTTGCCCAAGCAAAACGTCCTGAACAAGATAGAATTTTACCCTTTCAAAACCTTGAATAAAAATCAAATGCTTGGCCAAGCAACTTGCCCAAGCTACTACACTTTAACCAAGCCACTAAGCCTTTAGTTCAACTTGAGATGCTTATACTCTAACCTCCCGAACTTGATTTAGTTGACTTCCAAAACTTGCATTGGGCTTCCTCCTTGACATATGAGCCTCGGAAAATCCCAACACACCTCCAAAACAAGCCAAACAAACCGGAAAGCGAGAGAATATGAAAGTAATGCGTAGAATGATAAGAAAACCATTAAAAGCACGCATTTCTCTAAAATAATACAAAGGCACGCAAATCAAGCTTTATTACGTAAAAACACGAAATAAAAGGCTAAAAACATGCATAAAAGTACGAAGAAAATCTACTCTAAGAGTGCCATAAATGGCACGCATCAAATTCCCCCAAGCTAAATTTTGCTCGTCCTCGAGCAAAACAAAATCTAACCCAAGGATAAATGATGACAATATTCAAGCAAAGAAATAAACAAGAAAAGGAGAGGATGGGAATATACACTAACTCACTTTCATAGGAATCACGGTCAATTTTAGTAACTAAAGACAAGCCATTTAAACCCCTAGATCGTTCTAGAGGACGAGTGATTCTCTCGTAAGGGTATCCTAAGAGTTTAAACCATAACTCTCATAATAAAACAAACAACGCAAAGCATGAAAAGGAAATCCAAATCAAAAGAAAAGCAAACAAATGTTCATGAAAGGACTTTTCCAAATGTACAAGAACAAGTGAATGCAAATCTTTCTAAACAAATAAGGGAGTGCACGCTTCAAGATACCCAAGGTTGGTTGAAACATAAATATGCTAAGCATAGGAACTAGTTATCACACTCCACTTTCATCCCAAACGGTCTTACCGCGTTCCCCATACTAATCTCATATCTCCCCTTAGTGAGCATCTCATAGATTCCGCGAAAGAACCGGAAAAAGATCAAATTTCTGGCTACTCGACATCTTGACTTCGCATCCCCTTTCCTTAAGCTATAATCCATGATTCCCTCCACCGATGAATGACTCAACTCCTAAGTCAAAAGGTCTTCCCAAAGGTTGTAACATTAAGGCAAAAGGGTGAAGGTAGGCTAAAATTTAAAATTTGGTGGTTTTCCTAATTTATGAAGCAAAGATTGGCCAAATCTTAACACCAAAATCAAGCAATCACCAAACAAAAATATACTAACACCCCCAAGCTTATTCAAAGCTAAGATCACAAACATATACACAAAAAGCGTGAGAACGCTTCCCCCCAAGCTTAAATGGAGCATTGTCCTCAATGCTCAAAAAGGAAGAATACTCACATTAAAATAATTTTGGATTTTTCGTTTTTTTCACCTTTTTTTTTCTTGTTTAACAGTGCTTTGTCCTCGCCTCTTTTAACTTTGGACGGCTTTTCCAACTTTGCACTTATTATGTCCTTGCCTTTTTTTAACTTTGGACGGCTTTTTCATTATTCATTTGCCATTATTCACACAAAAATCACAACATAAACTTGCTTTCAAGAGAACCAAATATCCAAACTCCTCCACCACAAACTCCAACAATAATGATCTTTTTTTTTTCACCAAAACCAAAAATGGAAACGAAAATGAAACATAAGACTCAAGATG
The DNA here is from genome assembly GCF_948465745.1 of Chenopodium album. NCBI lineage: Eukaryota > Viridiplantae > Streptophyta > Magnoliopsida > Caryophyllales > Amaranthaceae > Chenopodium > Chenopodium album. Next base: position 22,571,047 of record NC_137857.1, on the reverse strand, counting down.
TAAAGATGCGGCTCGAAAAGAAAGGAAAAAAAGGCTCAAAGGGCTAGCAAGTAGGCAAATGTATCCCTAAACCCAAAAGTAAAAATAAGGAAACTATCCTAGAAAAAGGAAAAATACCTCCCCGAAAAGATGCCTTTGTCCTCCCTAGGTAGTTCGGTCACGGTCTTAGGAATCATATTTAAGATTCTAGATTAGGTTTGCGAAAGTCAAGGATCCATGCCGCTCATGCAAGAATATGATGAAAGCTTGAACAAATATAAATTTCACATGGTTCGTTGTAGCAAAAACTCACTAAGGTTGTCCAATCGAAGATAGGGAGCAACTACCAAACATGCCACAAACAAGTAGTTACCGGCTTCATGATCCCCCTAGTTCTAGACAACTACCTTAGCATGATTTATCCTAGAATCAACCAAACGTAATCTCAAAACGTGCACACCACTACCACTTAGGAAGAAAAGAATTCAAGTATACAAGTCCAAATGTTATTATTTCCAAAGCAAGAACAAAACAAAACACATTGCAAATTTTCCTTGATAGAAACAAAAAACTTTTTGGAGTTTTTCAAAATAAAGAACATGGAAAAGCATATACAAAGGTGCATGGCATATATGAATCAACATCCCATTAAACATGATAGAATACCCTCCCCCAAGCTTGAATAAGACTATACACTCAAACATAAACCAAATAATCCATGGGAGGGGAAAACAAGGAGATCAATCCAATAAACCAACATATGTCCAACATGGCATCAACCATTAGAGAAAGAGCAAGGAAAGATGTTACCGGATATGAGGTGGGTGTAAATACCCGCAAATGACCCAATTAAACCTTTCAAAGATAATTTCTCAAGAATTGAACCTTGTTTCCATATGCTAGCCAAAATAAGGCGTCCAACTTCCTTGATTCTTGATCCAATTTGAGCACCAAAGTATATCAAGTCATGTACCTAGGAAAAGGCACACAAACATTTCCATGAGAGAAAATCTATTCTAAAAATAAAAGAAAATCTAATCTAACACAGGGGTTACTTCCCGAGAAAGGCTTGCTTAAGGTCCTAGCTTGACCGCTCTAGAAAATATTAATTCAACGCACGCAAGAGTTTGTAAAATGCAGTACTGCACATTTCATATGATAGAAGGTAGGCAAATGACGGGATAAGAACGTGCAACAAGATTGTTGCACGCAAGTGAGAAGAGAGATGCCAAAAGAAAGAAGAAGAGGGATCAAAAGGAAAAACAAGAAAATAAGAAGAAGAAGGGGGAATAAAAGAATGGAAAGAAAAAGTAAAAGGCAAGTCCTCCTCACTAGAATATTTTTGGGTGACAACATCACCCTTTTCCTCAATCGGGGACAAATGAGCCACATAAAAAACATCATAGACAATGGGGTCCCCAATAAGCTCATTAACAAAGGAAGGGAGGGAAATAGGAGTGTAGGGGATATGGTTGAAATTCCTTGAAAAAGGGACATGAGAGGAGGGGATATGAGCAATGGTCTCTTCTTCACTATCATTCCTCAAATTACCAATTAAAGCATGAAAATCAATCATAGAATCCTCAAAAGAAGAACACTCATGATCATCATCTCCCTCAAACATCCAACTTCCAAGAGGAACTACATAATCCCCTTCACTAGAATCATGAGCAACAACTCCCTCAACTTCCTTAAAGCCTAAAGTCTCAAAGCCATGCATGAATGGATGTAAATTCATTTCAAAATTATCTCTCTCCCATGAAGCATTCTCTATGAACTCACTCAAAAGGCTATAGGTATTCATTTGACACTCAAAGAACATATTGGACATAACCTCAAATGAATCCAAATACTCATGGATAGAAGAGTCACAAACATGCACATGAGACTCATCATGATGGGAAAGAGGGTTAGAAATTTCAATATCAACACTTTCTTCATTCTCAACTCCTTCACCATCACTCAAATGCTCACCAATGGGATCCTCACACTCTTTTGGTTGCTCAAAATCATCATCATCATCCTTAACACACATTAAATTGGGATTTTTCACAAACAAGCATCAAGGATGACAATTGGCTTTCTAAATCTACTTTTCTTCTTTTTCCTTCCTCAAGACGCTCCTCATTTTTTTTCATTATCTCTAATCGACCTCTCATAGATTGAAGAATAATCTCCTTACTAGGCCTAAGATCATCATCAAGCTCAATGTGCCTAATTTGAGACTCAAATATATTAACAAGAGATTCAAAAGATGTAGAAGGTTGAGGCTCAACAATAGACGAAGAAGTACAACCAAGATTGAAAGAATCAACATTAAGATCATGAGCATATACATCACATTGGGGAGCGGGGGCACAATCAAATATATGAGATTCATCATCAAGGGAACGAAGCACATCACAAGAAGGCATGGTAAATAATGAAGAATATTGAAACACCTCATTAGCATCAACTTGAGCATGTACTTCATCATCATGAACAAAAGGGGAAATAGAGTTGAAATCATGTATTCTAGGTTCACCAATAGGATCATGTGACAAATCATGGGAATTCATGCTAATATTAGAAGAATCAACACATTGCATATCAATATTAGGATTATGATTACCTCTATTATAGACATCCCTAGCAAACCAAACATAGAAATCCCAAGCATCATCGATTGACAATGCTCTAAATTCACCATTATGCATGCATTCAACTTCATCCCTAGTTTGCTCATTCAACCCAAAATCACAAATCTCACAAGCCTCCCAACGACTATAACAATTATAATCAAGAAATCCCTCTAGTCTATTGAAATATTCACAAAAAGGCTCATTGTCAAATTGAGAAAATGAGAGACCTGCCATTTTTTTTACAAAGCAAACAAAAATCAAATAAAAGAAAAGTAAAAACAAAGACCTAGACTCAAGCAATCAAAAACACTCAAACATAGACACCGTTCCCCGGCAAGGCGCCATTTTGACGTGGGGAAAACTAGGTCGTTGAACTAATCCTCCCTACGGTCAAACAAATTTATAATCACTCAACTAACCTAAGTACAAGTATAGAGGTAAGTCAAGGGTAGAACCACTAGGAACGGTTATGCTCAAGTAATTATAATTAACGCCTAAGTTAGATCGAAATCTAAGGTGAAAGGTAACACTATTCTACTTCCTAAACAAAGAAACAAACAAACAAATGAAACACTATGGAATGGGGATCAACATGCATTCATGATAACCAAGCTAATTAGGGAGTCAAGCAATTCAAGCAATGCAAAGACAAATAGTAGGAGCAGTTAGGAACATTCAACTAATCATCCTCATACTCTCTAACATAGATTTCTCGAGTGCTAAACAATAGGAAGAAACATAATCAAACACTCAACCAATTATGATCAAATCGATATCAAGTGGTCATGTCAATCAATTCAATCATGCAATCAATGCTAGCAATCTCGGTTAGCTACTCCAATCAACTAAGCAACAAGTAAACCTCTATGAATCAATTTAATCACAACACAAGAAATACTCAAATTCCCCAATCAATCTTAATCCATCAATCTCACATGTCTACCCAAACCCTAGCAAGTAAACTACTCAAGAAACATGATCAAATGAACAATCAAACAAATAGAATCATCAAAATCAATCAAAACCAATATCAAAACCAATTAACAAAATCAACCAAACAATATGAAATTAAACAAAGAAAATAAAGAGGAGAGAGAGAGAGTGAGAAATGCTCATTGATTGATTAAGAAAATCTTCAATACAATTGTCACCATTGAATCTTCAATCTCTCAAACTACCATTGAAATCCCTCACTTTCTCTCTCTAAAACTACTCCCAGACTAGCCTAATCTAGAGAGAGAAACTCTCAACCTAAGCTAAAATATGAGAGAGAAATAATAAGCTAAAACTTTGTTATATTACAAAGTGAAGGCCCAAGCTATTTATAATAAAAAGAAAGAAAGAGTAAAAATCGCAAAACAGAGTAGCTTGGGCAGGCGCATTAGCTTTAGCAAGCAAAGGTGCCTGGCCGAAAATACCCACAATTTGCAAGGAATTGGGCAGGCATAATAGCTTGGGCAAGCAAAGCTGCCTGGCCCAAAATACCCATATTTTGCATGGGGCTTGGCCAAGCTAGCCTTGCTTGCCCATGCTTGGCCGCAAGAAGAAGCAGCAAGAGAGGTGCTATGCAGGAGCTTGCTCAGGCACTAGCTTGCCCAAGCTAGGCTGCCTGGCCGAGCTGCTGTGCACAAGACAAGGCGAAAGCTGAAGGGGGGAATTGCTTGGTCAGGCAAGGTAGCTTGCCCAAGCAAAACGTCCTAACCAAGACAGAATTTTACCCCTTCAAAACCTTGAATAAAAATCAAATGCTTTGCCAAGCAACTTGCCCAAGCTACTACACTTTGACCAAGCCACTAAGCCTTGAGTTCCAACTTGAGATGCTTATACTCTAGCTTCCCGAACTTGATTTAGTTGACTTCCAAAACTTGCATTGGGCTTCCTCCTTGACATTTGAACCTCGGAAAATCCCGACACACCTATAAAACATGCCAAACAAACCGGAAAGTGAGAGAATATGAAAGTAATGCGTAGACTGATAAGAAAACCATTAAAAGCACGCATTTCTCTAAAATAATACAAAAGCACGCAAATCAAGTTTTATTACGTAAAACACGAAATAAAAGGTTAAAACATGCATAAAACTGCGAAGAAAATCTACTCTAAGAGTGCCATAAATGGCACGCATCATCGTCACAAGGTCATTGAAAGGCGAAGGCCATGACCAAAGAAAGACACACACAAAAGCACGCAATCAGCAAAGCTGAGTACATACAAGCTGCGAAATAAAATAAGAAATTCCTAACATGCTACTAATAATCAATCATCATACATCTTTAAATTATAGACTCAACACACGACTCAACTATCAAATTTACTAAGACTTCACTAGTTAATAGCTAACTGATTTGAATTTATTCATTGCTTTAGGCAATAGACCAGGTTGTCCAACCCATGCTCCATTTGGAGCATCAATAAAAGAAAAACCCCATGCCTCCTTTCGGAAACATCAATAAACATCCAACGACCACGGGCGCGACTCCGTGACCGTAGTTAGTATGAGATATCACCTAACTCCTAGTTTTCAAAAGTATCTGAAATAAGAGACTCGTAGATCAGACAACCTCGAGAAAAGTACACGGCTAATACCCCATGTACCCCAATCCCTGATTGTCATTACTCCAGATGTGCACCAATCTAGAGTTTTATTGCTCATCCATCTTGCACTTTACGTGATTTACAGGTTTAGACTTAGTGATGACTCATATGCAAACAACAAAATCAATCAAATATCACATCATTCCAAGCAATCCAAAGTTCCAATTCAATTCTTGATTTATTAGTGGCAAACAATATTTAGTATTGAATCCTTTAATTACCTCATTGTATAAACACCTTTAGTGCATAGGACACTTCAATCCTGAACCTCGTCTTAAAGACTTTAATGAACTTCCTCTACTCAAATCATAATTAATTCATGAGAGAGTATTAAAAATTAACCTCATGGAACCATTATCAAAATTAATTCCACTTATAGACAACCAAGAATCCATAACCTTTAATTAATCATAACATATCCAATTGATAAGACAATCACTTATACATCACCCACAACCGTAGTCATATACTTATATCTCAAACATGCCTCATACAAAATATACGGAAATCACAATGTATAACCAAACAATTTAGCCCAGTATTCTCTATACATGATACTAAATTCTCAATACATCCCTATACATGCTTCTAAAGGCAAGGTTTTGTAACTCGTACGTACCATGAATAAACGAATTGGTATGCCACTTTACTAACTAGATATCACCTTTAATAAAGTCCTCTCCTAAACCAAAAAAATAAGATCTCAATCAATACCCAAGCAATCAAATTTACAGCAATACTAACTAACTTTAAAAGCATCAAAATCCAATTAAACAACACTTTAAAACCTTCCCTTTAGTTAAAAACAAAAGCTTATATATAGTTCTTTAAATTTTCTTCAGAAAACCTTAAAATACACTCTTATACATGAAATTACAGCAAGTTTAAAGTTTAATAATAATCTGAAAATTTATTTTATACATGAAACCTCAAAATTATAGTATTCTTTGAAACTACTTACATTATATGTTAAGTTAGTAGGCTTTAAACCCAAAAATTCACAAAATCAATGCATTTAGTGGCTTCAAAAACAATAACCTAAGATCTGAAAATTTTATTTAGTAATAGAATGTATATATACAACAATTTAAACTTGAAATATACAATTGGAATTCAATTAGTTTCATAAGAACTTAATCAAACCTTCAAACTTCTCAATTTAAACACTAAAATATACACAATTAAAATCAGAAAATTAAATTATAAATAAGATAATTGAGTTTAAACATAATTAATTAATTAATCAAACTCAAGGATAAAATTTTAAGCATAAAAAAAACTTCGTTAAAAATAAAAAACTGCCCGAAAATCATATTTAGAGGCTGAATTTGGCCACGAGAGGGTGGTGCTCGGTAGTGAGTCTTTCTTAAAACGTTGTTTCCCATGGAAAACACTAGTTAATTTATCAAAATCGAATGAGTTCGAAACCTGATCGAATTAAAACGGGATTAGTATTAACGAAAGGAAATCTAAAAATTAAAACACGAATTTACGTGTTCAAAATAATCTGGAATTAAGTTAAACTTATCATTATTTATAATCACCAAAATTTGAAAACATCATTACTATAAAAGCCCTAAAATCATGAAAAATCATGTTTAAATCCTTAATTATACAACATATGTAATCTGAAAATTTCAATAATAAATTAAACATGCTAAAACTTAGGAAAATTTCACATTTGCTACCAGCAAAAAGACCCTAATTCATATTTACGACCGCTTTAATTTTTTATTTTAAATTGTTACCACCTAAATCAGCGTTATTTAAAAATACTACCACTTGACGAACACCGTTAGTATAACCGTTACCACCGTCCAGCCACCACTCCTTCACACCCACCAGCTGCCCAATCCACCGCCACTGTTCAACATCAACCCCACCGCAACCACCACCCAACCCGCTCCTTCCCAAGCCACCAGCTACCAAATCCCCTGCCGCGACCTCAGCCGCTCAAACCACCATCAACAACTGCTAATCAGCAGCAGAACCACCACCAATTACCAACCAACCACCAATCGGCGCACAACAATCGCAACCAACCACCAATCGGCACACACCCAATCCCAGCCGCCGCACACAGCAATCGAACCCAAATTCGCAACCCCAGCCCCGTAACCCCAGCAATCGGCATATAGCAATCGCAACCCCCTACGACAGTCGGTGCCGGCGTCGCGATTCCAGCCCCGTTCGCAGCCCCCTCCCCTCGAAAACTTGCCTCGATCCCAGCCAAAAACCCCAATTGAGCAAATCTCAAACCCCAATTCAATTAAGCATGTGGGCGACGAGAGTGGAGAATTTGGGTGAAGGAGAAGGAGGAAGAGCGGTTTTGTGGAGTAATCCGGGTGGCGAGGTGGAGTATAATTGGATGAGGGGGCGGATTCCGGTGGGAGGAAGGGGAAAGAGGTGGTTTTGGTTCGAGGTGGGGGTGGGGGCAGCGAGAACGGGGAAAGGGAAGGGGGTTTCATTGGTTGCATAAGGGTGGGGGAAAGGGAGAGGGGTGGGTACGCGCCGACGCCGACAGGGTGGTGGTTTATTTTATTTTATTTTTAATTAATTTTTTATAATTAGACAACAAACGGTGTTCCATTAGTTCGCCCAGGTTTCCCGATGGTAACAAAAGCCGGAATCCCCAGACTCACACAGGTTCTCCATCAACGAATTTTTGTCGCATTGTACCACTACTTCGCCGAGTGAATCCCCGAACTACGATTCCTGAAACAACAAAAAGTCGTTACGAGAAAATATAGTTAAAAACACCCTAAACTAACATAAAGTACAACGTCAACAGTGGGACAATTGGTCGAAGGCAACACGGACGATATCGGCTTCATAGATTCGAGGTCGCATCTGCATCGTTCCAAGCATATGGCCGGGTCAACATTCCCGGCCTCGAAGCTATGACACCGTCATATTTTCCGCCTCGCCCCGGGTGAGATTTTTATGTGCATTCTTCCTAGCGACTGGCAATGCACAAAACCTATCTCAGGTTTGGAGAAGGAATCAACATTGAATAACTATATTATAGCTATTCAACATTGAGTTGCCACCCTTCCCCTATAGAGCTTTATATAGTACCTCTTTTAAAATCCTAGTGAACACCCAACTGACAGTAACACAATAATGGGTCAAAACTAGTGAAAATGTGATAATAACACCCCGTTTTTTTTAGTGGAATCTAAAGAAAGGGTATTCATCTACATTTTGACACTTTTATTTTTCCAGAAAATATTTTTTGTGGTCCCCAAAAAGGGAAAATACAGGAAAAAAGGCAGTAATTGGGAAAATATAAAAGCTGCTGAAACACTCCAGAAGATGGGGAAAAGCTTGAGAATAAGAGGGGGATGGGTTTTAAACACTTTTTACATCCCATATTTGCCTTATTGTGCTTTTTTCGAGGTTCGGGACCGGGATCGAGAATATGCTGATTGACCCCAATATAGGGTGATTGGGGGGGGGACAGTTTGGGTTGTTGACATGAGATAAGATATGATACTTACATTACAAACAAACAAACATGAATAGTTTGTTCAAATATATCAATCAACTCAACATTATCACATCACACATCATATCAACCAACACACATGTGAATAGTAACAATGAAAGTCACTATTGTCAAATCAATCATCATATGATATAATGTGTTCATTTCCATTACTATTGTCAAATCACATCACTATTTTATGGGTACATCACATCACATGACTATTTTACCCATGTTACATCACTTATGTAGCATAATTATACTTTTATGACATCATTATTGTTAACTCATGTCATATTATGACATCACATCATATATAGTTATATGACATCATCATAGTCAAGTCATATCACTTCATATATACTTTCATGACATCATTGTAGTCAAGTTACATCACTTCAATATACTTATATGACATCATTACACTAGGCGAAAAAAGGGGTTGGCCACCGGTTCAAAACCCCCCTTTGCCACCGGTTTTGAACCGGTGGCCAGTGGGGGGGGTGGCAAAACCTAGGACAAAAGGCCACCGGTTCAAAACCGGTGGCAAAAAGACTTATTGCCACCAGTTAACCGGTGGCAAAAAGACTTATTGCCACCGGTTAACCGGTGGCAATAACACTTCCCGCTATTTTTTTTTTGGGTATTAATAAGTATTGCCACCGGTTTTTCGGTGGAACCGGTGGCAATAATGGCAGAAAAAACAAAAAAAAATTTTTATTTTTATTTTTATTTTTTTCACTTAAAAATCAAGACAAACTCACATATAAATTAGTGATATAATCATAATATACTGCTCGTTTCTCTGCTTCATCCCAAAACACACAATCATACATTTCATTCAAACATAAAATATTCATCAATGAATAAATAGTAATATTGCAAAAAAAATCAAAAATTAAAAAAAAATCACAAAAAATTACATAAATTACATATATTATGTAACAAAAAAATCAAAAATTACATATAATCATAAATTACATGGTTTCTTTTTGAATTAACCTTGAATCTGCAAAAAAATCACAAAAAATAAAAACACAATTCAAAATCAAAATAAAAAAAAATCACAAAAAACTAAAACACAATTCAAAAATCAAAATAAAAAAAAATCTACAAAAAAATTAAACATCAGAATTGATAAAAAAAAATTTAGATATGAAAAAATTAAAAAAAATAAAAAAATAAAAAACCACCAAAACGGCAAAACCCACAAACCACCCACAACCCACGACCCGTATGTCCACCACCCACAACCAACGACCCACCACCCAACAACCCACGACCCACGACCCAACAACCCACCACTAAACAACCCACGACCCAACAACCCACCACCCAACAACCAACAACCCACCACCCACGACCCAGAACCCACCACCCAGAACCCTCGACCCACCACCCAAATTCAACGACCCACCACCCACAACCCACGACCCACCCCACCACCCACCTAAAACCACCACATCACCCACCTAAAACCACCGCATACGCAAAATAACAACCCAAATTAACTAAAACAGAAAAATCGAAAAATAAAATAAAAAAACACACATACCATCACGGATTCACACAAAACATTATTGAAATAGGGTTTACGAGGCCAAATTCGACCATGAAAACTCTAGATCTAGAATTTTCATGGTCGAATTTGACCAGAAAACCCGTATTTTTATCATGAGGAGAGAGAAAGTGCGACAATAAGCTTGGTGGTGTCGTTGGAGGCGGAGATGGTTGATGCGGAGGTGGTTGTTGTTGCGGCGGTGGACGAGCCGAAGGAAGGTGAGAGGGAGAGGAGATCGCGTGAGAGGAGAGAGAGGGGAAGAGGCGTGAGGGAGGAGAAGAGAGAGAGGGTGGAGAACAGAGAGGGAGGAGAGGAGAGAGAGGGTGGAGAACAGAGAGGGAGGAGATGCGTGAGAGGAGAACAAAGAGGGAGTAAGAACGAATGAAGGAGAGAGGTAGGAGAGCAGGAGAGGCGTGAGAGGAGTGAGAATACTAGGGTTAGGGTATATAAAGGAAGGGGAAAGAGAAGGGTGGGCTTTTTTTTTTATTATTATTTGATTATTGCCACCGGTTCAAAACCGGTGGCCTTTATCATTTATGCCACCGGTTCGGTTTGAACCGGTGGCAATGTACATATGCCTAATCCCGCCCATTTTTTAAGCCACCGGTTTTCAAAAACCGGTGGCCATTGAGCGGTGTTTTTTTCAATTTTTCTACTAGTGTTATACACATATGACATCATTATAGTCAAGTCACATCACATTATTACATCAGTATATCTCATGAATTTCAAAATAGAGTCAAAACTCATTCTTGGTACTTTATGGACATTTTTATCAGTGTTTTATGGTTTCAAACCTCATTATATGACCCCAAGAGTCATCCAACACATTCGGTTCATTTTTTGAAAAAATGACAAAAATTGATCCGACACCGTGTATTTTGACCCGGAAATAAAAATTGCCGAGATGCTTACCATGGACCCTAATACACCTTGGGAGTCTATTTGGGTGGGTCTAACCATCCAATATGCCTTCAAACGACCAATTTACCCGTTCCAAACTTGCACCGATATCGTGAACTCAAGCCTAACACGGACATTTATGGCAACATATAATGGTCATATATGATTCAAAACGTCATTATACGACCCTAAGATGTATCCCCTTGGGTCTTAAGACTTTTCGCCACCGGGCCCCGTCACCTCAAAATTCCTCAAAAAGCGTGGATTATAGCCTTCAATTTTGGAATTTTTTTGACTTTTTTCGCCCGGAAATAAAAATTGCCGAGATGTTTACCATGGTCCCTAATACCCTCCGGGAGTCCAATTGAGTGGGTGGAACCATCCAATATGCCTTAAAACGGTCAATTTACCTGTTCCAAATTTGCACCGATTTCGAAAACTAAAGCCTACCACGGCCATTTTGTACAACACATAAGGGTCATATATGGTTCCAAACGTCATTATATGACCCTAAGATGTATCCCCTAAGGTCTCAAGACTTTTCGCCACCGGGCCCCGTCACCTCAAAATTCCACAAAAGCGTGGATAATAGCCTTCAATTTTGGAATTTTTTGACCTTGTTTCGCCCGAAAATAAAAATTTCCAAGATGTTTACCATGGTTCCTAATACCCTCCGGGAGTCCAATGGAGTGGGTGGAACCATCCAATATGCCTTAAAACGGTCAATTTACCCGTTCAAATTTGCTCCGATTTCGTAAAGTGAAGCCTACCACGGCCATTTTGTACAACATATAAGGGTCATATATGGTTCCAAACGTCATTATATGACCCTAAGATGTATCCCCTAAGGTCTCAAGACTTTTCGCCACCGGGCCCCGTCACCTTAAAATTCCACAAAAAACGTGGATAATAGCCTTCAATTTTGGAATTTTTTTGACCTTTTTTCGCCCGGAAATAAAAATTGCCAAGATGTTTACCATGGTTCCTAATACCCTCCGGAAGTCCAATTGAGTGGGTGGAACCATACAATATGCCTTAAAACGGTCAATTTAACCGTTTTCGTACACGCCTCTTATATTAGCTATAAGCTTTCACGTGCCCTGTATGTAGCCAGATAATGGTCATATATGGGTCGAAACAATATCATCTGACCCCGGGATGCATCCCGTAATGTTCCTTGACATTCTGACACCGGGTCCCGAAACCTCCTAAACCGCTCCGATTTCGTGTATATTATAGCCTTCATATTTTCCATCCGTATATCTTTTTTTCACCCGTCGAGATTATGCATCCAAGTACTTCCATGGGTTCCCAAAGGGCCTTGGGAGTCCTAAATAGTGCCCGTAAACATATCATTCATCCTTACTTATCTTGTCTTCAGGGCCTTGGGAGTCGTAAATATTGTCCGGTATGCCTTGTCCATGATTGAATTCTCAAAGCCCAAAAAAATTCAGGCCGGGCCAATGAACCGAGACAAATTTGATCACCTCTACTAGCCACACATAAAATTCGGCGAAGAGTTCTAGGGCAACCTCAACTGGTTTTGGACCCATTGCTTTAAATAATACAGTAATAAAGAAAATATTTTCCAGGCCAATTAACAACAAACAAGACTACTGAATACTAGAATGGGTATGAAAAAAAGATTGGGTTGAAATATGATAAGTGTAGACACCCATTTGTGTCTCCCCAAAACCAAACCCAATGATGAATGCCTTTCACGTCGAACCATAATCGAATGAGGTGAATGATGAGTGACATTTATGGCACTCATTTGGTCCCTTTTTGGATGATTTCTATTTAATTTTATCTCTCTTTTCTTTTGTTTTCCTTAGTTTTATTCTTGTTTTCTTTATTTTATGCTTTTTGTAGTTAGTTTCTCTATTTCATGCTTTTTCTAGTTTACTTGTTATTTTTCTCTTTTACTTTCTTTTTATCATATATTTGTAGGTGGTAATTGATTGTCCAAGAATTCCCGAGCTTCCTCTCTATGAGCTTTCATTGTTTTCATACCTAAAGATGGTGCAAGAAGCTTCAAGTCAAAGGTGGATCCAAGAGGCAAGCTTCAAGGCTTTGTTTATGCCTTCTTCATGGCTTACACTTTTCAAGAAATTCAAGAAAGTTTCTGCCTACTTTGTCCTCCATCATCATCATCTAGGACATGTGAACCGCTTGAGCTAGGACGAAGAGAAGAAGGGGGAAAGACCCAGATATGTGCGGGCGCACCAAGGTGGTGTGCGGCCGCACATTGGTCGGGTGCGGCCGCACACCTGGTGCGTGCGGGCGCACCAATCTGGGTGTGCCTCGTGCGCACCATTCTCCCTCCTCCGAGCGCCCGCACCTACGAAGGTCTATTTTTGGGCGTTAATACCGACCTCCTCTTTGTATATATAGTTATTTCTACCTATTTTTAGTAAGAAGTTTTTGGATTGATTTTGGATAGTTAGTTTTTGGGAGAATTTAGAGAGAGAAACTCAAGAACTTTAGAGAGAGAAACTCATGATTTTTGGTGATTGCTTAAGAATTCCTCATTGTTATTGATCTTTAGATCAAAGTTTTGTAAGGATCTTCTTCTTGATTTCAATACAAGTTTGATTCTAGTTGATTTAATTTGTTTTCCATGTTATTGATGATTGATTGTAGTTTAATTGATTTTTGATTGATTTTGATTGATTGTTGGTTTAATCTTTGATTTCAATTATGTTGATGATGAAATTGATGATTGTTGTAGTTTTGATCTTGATTCCTATGGCTAGTGAGTAGTTTTCTAGCTAGGGAAATGGTGAAGCATGTTTGAATGATGGATTATAGTAATTTGGGGATAATTGATGGAGTTGATGATGTGATTAAATTTGGTTGATAATTCATGTGCATGTGTGTGATTAATTGAGGTTTGGCCATCTTTGATTATTGCACTAGATTGCATTGTGAGCTTGCTATGATACGGACCATTGATTAGTATGACGTGGGAAAATTAGGTCGTTGAACTAATCCTCCTAAGCCAAACAAAATTTATAAACACTCAACAAACCTAAATACAAGTATAGAGGTAAGTCAAGGGTCGAACCCAAAGGAACGGTAATGTCTAAGTGCTTCCAATTATGTGCCTAAGCTAGGTCGAAGACAAAGGGTAAAAGAGGACACTAACAACTACTAAGACAAAGAAATCAAAGAAATAAAATGCTAGGGATTAGGATGCACTTATAATAGCAATGAACAATGCAAATTGGATTAGGAAGTGGACTAAGTCAAGCAATGAGAGGGAAGATCAATTATGCAACCAAAAGAGCATATCAAGCTATTCTCCTAGAGGTCTAACTAGCGTCAACTACGATAAACTCTAGCTAGGAAACATCACGAGACACCTCAATCGTGTAAATGCAAGCCACAAATCAATGGTCCGTATCAATGTGAACTTACAATGCAATCTAGTGTGAATAACTAGGGTGATCAAGCCTAAATCAAACACACACATGCACATAATCAATTAACCAATTTAATCACATCATCAACTCCATCAAAATCCCCAATCTACATCAATCCATTACATAATACAAGCTTCACCAAATCCCTAACCAAACAACTACTCTAGCAACATTATCAATTCAATCAACAACTAAAGAAATCAACAATCTACAATCAAAGAATCAACAATCAAAGAAGAACAATAACTCTAATCAAACATCAATCATCAAATCATCAATATCTAATCAAAATCAAACAATCTAAACATGAATACTAAGCAAAACAATAAATGAGATAGAGTTTAGAAATGCTCATTGATAATAGAGTAGATCTCCAATATAATTGTCACCATTGAATCTTCAATCTCTCAATCACCATTGAAATTCTTCACTTTCTCTCTCTAAAATCTACTCCTAAAACTAACCCCTAAATCTAGAGAGAGAAGCTCTCAACTAAGCTAAGAGTATGATCTAATTCTATTATGAAAACTTCTTACAAAAATTGGGTTCAAATAGGTATAAGAAGAGAGAGAAAATCGTCGAAATCCGATCGGAAAAGACCCACGTTGGTGCGGCCACACAGCAGAGGATGTGCGCCCGCACCACCATGGTGTGCGACCGCACATCCTTCGTGTGCGCCCGCACCTTCTGCGCGTGCGGCCGCACTCAGCTGGGTTTCTTCGAATCTTCAACTCTTCAAGCTCAAGGGGTGCACACATGATTTATGATGGTGATGGGCACTAGGAGTGGCAGTAGCTAAGGCTTAATATTGAGGGTACACACTTCCTTTGAAAGGAGCACAAGAGAAGAGCCAAGACTTGGAACTTCCACTTCTTTGCATCTTGAGCTTCCCAAATTCCATGAACTTGATCCAAAAGCTTCTTCCACCATAGTGGATCACCAAAATCAAGACCCGAACCTCGTCCAATACCTACAACCACGAAAATAGAGCAAATAAAGAAGAAAAGGCTAGAAAACCAACGAAATGCACAAAAGCTACAAAATAAGAGAAGAAAGGTAAAACTAAGCAACAAAGCATAAAACTAAGCACTTATTAAGCATGAAAGCTATGAAAAGAGAATAGAAAGGACCTAAATGCTCGTCAAATGTGTGCCATTTATGACACACATCAAATACCCCCAAGCTTACCTTTTGCTCGTCCTCGAGCAAAACAAAACCAAGGGAGTGAAAATGACGAGCTTATTAAAACAAACTAAACAAGAGACGAGATGAGAATATACACTAACTCACTGTCGTAGGAATCACGGTTGTTTTTAGCTACAACAAGCCCTTTAAACCCCAAAGTCGCCTATGAGGACGAGTGAGGTCTCGTAAGGGTATCCTTAGAGTTTGACCCATAACTCTCATAATAATACAAACAAGGCAAAGCATGAAAAAGAAAACAAAATACAAGAAAAGCAAACAAATGTTCATGAAAGGATTTTTGCAAATGTACAAGCACAAGTGGATGCAAATCTTTCTAAATAAGTAAGGGAGTGCACGTTCCAAGATACCCAAGGTTGATTGAAACATTAATATGCTAAGCATAGGAACTAGCTTTCACAATCCACTTTCATCCCAAACGATCTTACCGCGTTCTTCCTAATAGCTTCAAATCGACCTCAAATGAGCATCCCAATGATTCCACGAAGGAACCGGAAAAAGAGAATTTTTAGGCTACTCGACATCTTGACTTTTGTATCCCCTCTCCATATTCCTAAAACTCATATTCCTCTCCACCGAAGAATGACTCAACCATTTAGGTCAAAAGGTCTTTCCCTAAGGTTGTAACGTAAGGCAATAAGGGTGAAGGTAGGCTAAAATTTAAAATTTGGTGGTTTTCCTAATAGTGAAGCAAAGAACGGCCGATTCTTAGAATCACAATCAAGTAGTCACCAAACAAAAACAAACTAACACCCCCAAGCTTATTCAAAGCTATAAATCACAAACATATACACAAAAAGCGTGAGAACGCTTCCCCCCAAGCTTAAATGGAGCATTGTCCTCAATGCTCAAAAAGGGAGAAAACTCACATCAAAATATTTTTGAATTTTTTCACTTTTTCAATTTTTTTTTCTTTTTTTTTATAATGCTTTGTCCTTGCCTCTTTTAACATTGGACGACTTTTTCGATTTTGCACTTATTTGTCCATGCCTTTTATAATATAGGACGGCTTTTACTCATAGTCATTTGCCATTATTCACAAAGAAAATATAACACAATCTTGCTATCATAAGAACCAATTAAACATTTCAACTTCTCCACCACAAACTCCATCAAGAATGATCAATTGCTTCACAAAAACCAAGAAAAGAAAGAAAATGAAACAAAAGGCCAAAGATCTAAAGATGTGGCTTGAAAAGAAGGGATAAGGCTCAAATGGTTGCAAGGAGGCAAATGTAAACCCAAAAAATAACAAAAAATAAAACAAACTATCCTAAAATTGAAAAATACCACCCCGAAAAAGGTGCCTTTGTCCTCCCTAAATGGTTCGGTCTCGGTTTCAAGATCTATGGGTCAAGCTTCAAGATTAGGTTTGCAAGAAGTCAAGGATCCATGCCGCTCATACAAATATAGGTAGAAGGCTTGAAAAACAAAGAACTCACATGGATGTAGCAAAAACTCACTATTGGCGTCAAATCGACTATAGGAAGCAACTACCAAACGGGCCACAAACAAGTAGAATCCGGCTTCATGTTCCCACTAGTTCTAACCAACTACCTTAGCATGCTTTATCCTAGAATCAACCAAGCGTATTCTCAAACCGTGCACACCATTACCATTTAGGAAGAAAAGCATTCAATTATACAAGTCCAAATGTTATTATGTCCAAAGCAAGAACGAAACAAAACACATTGCAAATTTGCCTTGATAGAAACAAAAATCTTTTTGGAGTTTTCAAAATATAAGAAACATGGAAAAGCATATACAAAGGTGCATAGCATATATGGATCAACATCCCACCAAACATGATAAAATACCCTCCCCCAAGCTTGAATGATACAATATACTCAAACATAAATCATATAATCCATGGGAGGGGAAAACAAGGAGATCAATCCATCAAACCAATATATGTCCAACAAGTCTCCAACCAATAAAGAAAGAGCAAGGAAAGATTTTACCGGATTTGAGGTGGGTGTAAATACCCGCAAATGACCAAATTAAGCCTTTCAAAGCTAATTTCTCAAGAATTGAACCTTGTTTCCATGTGCTAGTAAAAATAGGAGGCGACCTTCCTTGATTCTTGATCCAAATAGAAGCACCAAAGTATATCAAGTCATGTACCTAGCAAAAGGCACACAAAAATTTCCATGAGAGAAAAATCTATTCTAAAAAGAAAAGGAAAATCTAATCTAAAACACGGGTTACTTCCCGAGAAAGGCTTGCTCAAGGTCCAAGCTTGACCGCTCTAGTAAACTAATAATTCAACGCACGCAAGAGCTTGTCAAATGCACTACTACACATTTCATAAGAAAGTAAGTGTGCACATGACAAAAATAAGGCATGCAACAAGCAAAGTGCACACCTATGAGGAGAGAGATGCCAAGGGAAGGAAGAAGAATCAAAAGAAAACTCAACAAAATAAGAAGAAAAAGAAAAATAAGAAGAAAAGGAAAAAGAAGGCAAACTCTCCTCAAAATATTTTTGAGTAGCAACATCACCCTTTTCCCAAATTGGAGACAAATGAGCCACATTCAAATCATCATAGACAAAAGGGTCCCCAATAGGCTTACCAACAAAGGAAGGGAGAAAAATAGGGCAATAGGGGATGTGATTAAACTTTTGAGAGAAAGGGGTATGAGAAATAGGCAAAGGGTTAGCTACTCCCTCAACATAAGGTCTCACATCCCCAATGAGGGCATGAAAATCAATCATAGAATCCTCAATAGAAGAACACTCATGATCACCATCTCCCTCAAACATCCAACTCCCAAGAGGAACCACATAATCTCCTCCACTACCTTCATGAACAATAGCTCTCTCAACTTCCTTAAAGCCTAGAGTCTCAAAACCATGCATGAATGGAGGCAAATTAATTTCAAAATCATCTCTCTCCCATGAAGCATCATCAATGAACTTGCTTAAAAGGCTATTCCTATTCCCTATGCACTCAACAAACACATTTGTCATAACCTCAAACGAGTCCAAATACTCATGGATAGAAGAGTCACATTCATACACTTGAAACTCATCACAATCAACAAAGGAAGAGATGTCTAGACTCAAAATTGCATCAAACTCATTATCACTCTCGACTCTCTCTCCTTCACTCCTATGCTCAACAATAGGATCCTCACACACTCTTGGTTGCTCGAAATTACCATCATCACCCTCAACACACACATTAGATTTGTAACTTTCACACATAAGCATCAAGGAGGACAATTGGCTTCCTAGCTCTTCATTTCTCCTTCTTCCCTCCTCAAGACGCTCCTCACTCTTTTTCATCATCTCCAATTGACTTCTTAAACAATTAAGAGTCGACTCTTTTGTAGGCCCAAGATCATCACGAAGCTCAACATGCCTAATTTGAGTTTCTAAGGTAGCAATAAGAGATTCAAAAGGGGTAGGAGATTGAGGCTCAACAAGAGAAGAAGAAGTACAACCAAAGGTGGGATCATCATCATTACAAACATGAGCATTTTCATCAAATAGGGGGTTGGGAGCATTTTCAAATGTATGAGATTTGCTAGCTTGAACATGCAACACATTATCATGAGCAAATGAGGAAATAGAATTGGAAGTACTTGTTCTAGGTTCAACTATGGGGTCATGTGACACATCATGGTAAATCATGCTAAAATTGGAAGAATTAACACATTGCACATCAAAAATAGAAGCACGTTTACCCTTGTTATAAACTTCCCAAGCAAACCAAACATAAAATTTCCAAGCATCTTCAATAGAAAATGCTCTAAAATTACCATTATGCATTCCTTCAACTATATCCCTAGTTTGCTCATTTAAACCATGATAACAAATCTCACAAGCTTCCCAAAGACTACAACAATTATAGTCAAGAAATTCCTTCAGTCTATTAAAATATTCACAAAAAGGCTCATCATCATGTTGAGAAAAAGATAGACATGCCATTTTTACAAAGGAAACAAAAACAAATAAAAGAAAAAGTATACACAAAGACCTAGACTCAAGCAATCAAAAACACTCAAACATAGACACCGTTCCCCGGCAACGGCGCCATTTTGACGTGGGAAAATTAGGTCGTTGAACTAATCCTCCTAAGCCAAACAAAATTTATAAACACTCAACAAACCTAAATACAAGTATAGAGGTAAGTCCAGGGTCGAACCCAAAGGAACGGTAATGTCTAAGTGCTTCCAATTATGTGCCTAAGCTAGGTCGAAGACAAAGGGTAAAAGAGGACACTAACAACTACTAAGACAAAGAAATCAAACAAATAAAATGCTAGGGATTAGGATTCACTTACAATAGCAATGAACAATGCAAATTGGTTTAGGAAGTGGACTAAGTCAAGCAATGTGAGGGAGATCAATTATGCAACCAAAAGAGCATATCAAGCTATTCTCCTAGAGGTCTAACTAGCGTCAACTACGATAAACTCTAGCCAGGAAACATCACAAGACACCTCAATCGTGTAAATGCAAGCCACAAATCAATGGTCCGTATCAATGTGAACTTACAATGCAATCTAGTGTGAATAACTAGGGTGATCAAGCCTAAATCAAACACACACATGCACATAATCAATTAACCAATTTAATCACATCATCAACTCCATCAAAATCCCCAATCTACATCAATCCATTACATAATACAAGCTTCACCAAATCCCTAACCAAACAACTACTCTAGCAACATTATCAATTCATTCAACAACTAAAGAAATCAACAATCTACAATCAAAGAATCAACAATCAAAGAAGAACAATAACTCTAATCAAACATCAATCATCAAATCATCAATATCTAATCAAAATCAAACAATCTAAACATGAATATTAAACAAAACAATAAATGAGATAGAGTTTAGAAATGCTCATTGATAATAGAGTAGATCTCCAATACAATTGTCACCATTGAATCTTCAATCTCTCAATCACCATTGAAATTCTTCACTTTCTCTCTCTAAAATCTACTCCTAAAACTAACCCCTAAATCTAGAGAGAGAAGCTCTCAACTAAGCTAAGAATATGATCTAATTCTATTATGAAAACTTCTTACAAAAATTGGGTTCAAATAGGTATAAGAAGAGAGAGAAAATCGTCGAAATCCGATCGAAAAAGACCCACGTTGGTGCGGCCACACAACAGAGGATGTGCGCCCGCACCACCATGGTGTGCGGCCGCACATCCTTCGTGTGCGCCCGCACCTTCTACGCGTGCGGCCGCACTCAGCTGGGTTTCTTCGAATCTTCAACTCTTCAAGCTCAAGGGGTGCACACATGATTTATGATGGTGATGGGCACTAGGAGTGGCAGTAGCTAAGGCTTAATATTGAGGGTACACACTTCCTTTGAAAGGAGCACAAGAGAAGAGCCAAGACTTGGAACTTCCACTTCTTTGCATCTTGAGCTTCCCAAATTCCATGAACTTGATCCAAAAGCTTCTTCCACCATAGTGGATCACCAAAATCAAGACCCGAACCTCGTCCAATACCTACAACCACGAAAATAGAGCAAATAAAGAAGAAAAGGCTAGAAAACCAACGAAATGCACAAAAGCTACAAAATAAGAGAAGAAAGGTAAAACTAAGCAACAAAGCATAAAACTAAGCACTTATTAAGCATGAAAGCTATGAAAAGAGAATAGAAAGGACCTAAATTCTCGTCAAATGTGTGCCATTTATGACACACATCATAGTAACTTGCAATTTCACGATTGAGGTGCTTTGTGATGTTCCCTAGGTAGTGTTTAGCGTAGTTGACGCTAGTTAGACCTCTAGGTGAACCATCTTGGTATGCTCTTTTGGATACATGATAATTTTCCTTCATATCACTTGACTTAGACGGTTTGACCTCCCAAATTACCATTTTCCATTACGATTACATGTGGATCTATTGCCCTAGTGTCTTTAGATTGATTTCATATAAGTTCTTGCATATTTTAGCTCTAGCTCTAGTTTCCTTCATAAACCCCTTTTACTTGACTTTGAAATAGCTTGACTTAGGCATTGTGCATTCGACCTCCATTCCTTTGGGTTTGACCTTGACTTACCACTACACTAAATAGGGGTTTGTTAAGTTACAAATTTTGTTTGATTGGGTGGGGTGGTAGCCCAATGACCTACCGTTCTCCTTCCCATCAAAATGGCGCCGTTGCCGGGGAATGGTGCTTTGAGTGCATGTTGTTGTTGAGTCTATTTCATTTCATTTGCAAAATACAAAAAGATTTTACACTTTAGGCTACACTTGTAGCCGTGCTACTTATATTTTCTTTGAGTTTTGTATGCATAGGTCCCGAGATCGCTCATTTGTTCCCTTTGATCCGGAGATTGAAAGAACACTCTCAAGGAGGAGAGTAGCAAACGAGAATTTGGATTATAGTTCCTCAAGCAAAGAAGAGATTGAACAAGAGCAAGTCATGGGAGAACAACCAAGAGTTGCCTTGAAAGAATTGGGAGTACCCGGTGCATATAGGTTCGAGAGTGGCATAGCTCCACCTACAACACCGGCAAACAACTTTGAAATTCGGCCGGCAATGATCACCCTAATTGAGAGGAGACAATATAGTGGGGCAAAGAACGAGAGCCCATTGAACCATCTTAAGGAGTTTGAAAAATATTGCAACACGATCAAGGTTAATGGAGTGTCTCAAGAATTCATCCGCCTTAAGTTGTTCCCTTTCTCCCTCATAGGAAGGTCTTTGGAATGGCTAGACAAAGAGGTGAAGCCCAATTCATTGAGAACTTGGGATGATGTCACTAAAGCTTTCTTGTCCCGTTTTTATCATCAAAAGAAAACGGCGGAGGCAAGGGCTTTAATTCAAGGATTCAAGCAAAAGCCAAATGAGAGTCTTTATGAGGCATGGGAGAGATTCAAGGAGTACCAAAGAGAATGTCCTCACCACGGAATTCCAACATATCAATTGATCCAAATCTTCTATGGTGGTTTGAGTGCTCAAGGCAAGGCATGTCTTGATGGAGGGGCCGGTGGTCCAATCATGAACAAAACCGAAGAAGAATTTGTGGACATAATAGAGGATGTGGTGACTTACTATAGAGATTGGCAAGATGGGGAAAGAGATTCTTCAAGCAAGCAATCTTCGTTGTACTCGGTGGACCATCTTAATGCCATCAACAATCTTTCCTCTCAAATGACAAACTTGGGAAAGGAGATGACGGCGATCAAGGCCAAGTTGGAGAGTGTTTCTTCCTCTTCCCAAGCTCCAAATCTTCCCTCCCAAATTAAGGGGAGAGGTACTTCTTCTAACTCTCAAACTCCTTTTACTTCACATAATATGCCTATGGGATGTTTGTTTTGTGATGTTTGTGGATCATATAACCTTGATTCTAGCAATTGCAACAATGAATGTGTTGATGAGTTTGACAACAATGAGTGTGAACATGTTAATTTTGTGTCAAACAACAATGTTCAAAGGTTTGATAATCAAAGAGGCCAATGGAATAGGAATTACCAAAACCAAGGCAATTTTGACAACTATAATCATGGTGGTGGTTATAGGAACCAAGGGAATCAAGGTTCTTGTGGTAACCATAACCAAGGTTATAGTGGCCAAAATCAAAGTCAAAATTATGGTAATCAAAACCAAGGCTATGGTAATCAAAACCAAGGTTATGGAAATCATAACCAAGGTAATGGTAACCATAATCATGGTGGTGGTAACCATAATCAAGGTTATGGTTCAAATCAAAATAGGGGTGATTGGAACAATCAAGGAAGGGGAAATTTTCAAAACAATGCTTAAAAAGGTCCCCCACCCGGATTTGTTCCAAAGACTCAAGGTGAAAATTCCTATTCACAACCTTCTTCTCCTAGGACTACTTTGGAGGAATTGATTGATAATCAAACCAAGATCATTAACACCTATATGGCGGTTAGTGATAAGAAATTCAATGAGATGATGACCCACAATAAGATGCTTGAGACTCAAATTACCCAATTAGCAAGCACTATTAAGGACGATGCTAGTCCTTCATCTTTGCCTTCCCAAGGTGTTGAACCAAAGAAACCCGTGTACTCTATTGCCACAAGTGGTGGAAATGACTTTAATGAGGGAGTTTCTTGTTCAAAAGAGGAAAGAGATGAGAGTGGTGCTATGGAGAATGAAGTGGAGAAGGTTGAGTCCAAGGAAATTTATTGTGAGGTTGAGGAAAAAGAAGAATATGTTGCTGAAAAGATGAGTGAGGTAGAGAGATTTCCCGATCTACCATATCCCCAAAAATATTTGAGATTCAAAATGGATGAGCAATTTGGGAAGTTCCTTGAAGTTCTTAAGGAAGTCCATGATTCCACACCCTCTACCGAGCCAATTCCCGATATGCCTAAGTACTCCAAGTTCCTTAAGGAGATACTAGAGGAGAAGGAAGATTTTGATGAGGGTAGTTTGGTGGAAGGAGGGAAGTGTTTTAGTGCTCTTATCCATGGTGAGCTTCCAGAGAAAATGGAAGATCTGGGGAATTTTTCAATCCCTTGTCAAATCAAGGAAATGGTTTTTGAGAATGCTTTGTGTGATCTAGGGGCTAGTGTGAGTATTATGCCCTTTTCGGTTTTCAAAAGGCTTGATCTAGGTGAGCTTCAACCATCTAATATAACACTTCAATTGGCCGATCGCTCTATTAAGCTTCCTAAGGGAAGAATTGATGATGTCCCTTTAAAGATTGGAGAGTTTGTCTTTCCCGTGGATTTTGTTGTTTTGGAGATTGAGGAGGATGAGCATATTCCAATCATTCTAGGGAGGCCTTTCTTAGCCACCTCGGGAGCCTTAATAGATGTGAAGGGAGGCCAAATCACTTTGAGATGTGGAAAATTGGAAGAGAGTTTTAAGTTGAAGCCAATGCATGAGTCCTTATCTTGTGTGCAAGATATAGCATGTGCTAGTCTTTCTCGTTCCATTGATGATGTGTGCATGATTGATTCTTCTACTAACGATGTTTTTGAGATTGTTGATGATGTTTGTGCAAGTCTTGATGATGTTGTGAAGAAGAATTTGTAATTCAAAAGCCAAGGGATGAGAAAAAAATTGAGTTTCCAAATTGGTTCAAGCTCAATTCTCAAGATGAAGAGAAAGCTTCCACGATTAAAGATGTTGAAGTCAAGCCGAAGAAAAAGGCCCGTGACTCGAAGAAAGCAAGAAAAAGAAAGAAGTTGAGAAAGGAGAAGGAAGAATTTGAAAAGAATTTTGTGAAGGTTTCATTAAGCAACGATGAGAAGTTACTCAAAATTGAAGAAAATTTTGCTCTATCAACCACCTTGAAGAAGGTGGTGTTCTTTGACCCTCTATGATTTGGAGGAAGGGTCGAGCTTAGGACCTTAAGCAAGCGCTTCCCGGGAGGCAACCCGGAGTTTCTAACTTTTCCTTTTGATTTTTGAATTTTCTTATTTTTGTTTCTTTCATTACTTTATCTTTTCTTTCATTTTTCTACTTGATTGGATTTTTAGGATGACCTTTTGCGGGATTGGAATTCTACAAGTATGCATGATGAATGGAAGGTGTTCATGGAACAATTCACATTTTGTTCGATTTTAATCGAAATTTGAGGTAAAAAGGGTAAGAATTTTAGAGAGGTAAGATAGGAATTTCATGTTTTGAAAGTTCGAGGAAATTGATAATTAGTGAATTTTTGTGGTGAGCACATGAATTTTCAACTTTGAGGGCTTTGAAAATGATTTTAGCTACTGCCTATGTTGTTCCTCATCACCATCATGATTCATGTGCGCACCAAAATAGGCAGTAAGTATCAAATTTTTGAGAAAAGAGAAGGAAGGGGCACGCACAGGGATGTGCGATGCGGGTGCACGGCCTGCGTGTGCGGGCGCACATCAGTCTTGTGCGGCCGCACATTGCTGGACGGAGCTATTACCTCCTTCTTCCTCCTTTTTCCCTTCATTTCCTCATTTCCTCTATCTTCCTCACGAGCATTCCCCTTTCAAAACCCTCTTGTGCGCACTCCTCACTCACCATTCACCATCTATAATCACTCAAATCCTCACTAAAATCACTCCATTTTCATTCAAAATCTCTCACAAACTTTCCACACTACAAATTCCTCACAAATTGACCCAAAGTTCACTCACTCTCTCTCCTACTCTTGGTGGCCGAAAATTTGGGGCTTTCTTTGTGGGTTCAAATTGGTTGCTCTAAGTTGGTTAATCTTGCTTCTTTTATGGTATAATCACTAATCCTTGCTTTAATTTTGCCATTTATATCATAATTTTGCATAGATTGAAAATTTTTATGAGCATGAATAGTGTAGTATTGATTTTGTGATTTTTGATGCTTGATCTTGATATTGATTGTGATTTGGTGATGTTTATTGATTGATTTTGCATAACATTGTATTGTTTGTTGATTTTGTAGTGATTCTCATCATTTTTGGTTGAAATCTTGTGAGTTGCATTTTTGGAATATGGGTAGTATGTGGTGATTTTGGTATTGGTCTTATGGTTGTTCTTGGATTGTTGAAAGGAAGTTTTTCTTGGATTATTGGTGTTGTTGAATGGTTTGGAATTGGTTTTGATTGAAAAGAATTGTGAATTTGGAGTTTGGTGATTTTGGTAGTAAGTGGTGAATTTGGGTGTGGTATTTGTGGTTCATTGGTTTTGCTCCTTGATTGAATATTGGTGATCTTTCTAAGCCTCTCAAAATGTCTAAATACCTCAAGAAACTCACCAAGAAACGGAAAACCGATGTTAGCATCGATGAACCTCCTCGCCCAAGTACCTCCTCTAGGCCTAGTACATCTTCTAGGCCTAGTACTTCCAACCCTTCCTCCACTCAAACACGACCCCCAACCTCTCTTCCCAAAAAGAAAAACTTCACCGACAAAAAAAAGACCTTCTACCAAAATTTGAAGGAAGAAAGAATCCTAAAACAAACCCGCCACTACTTCCAACCCGATATGGTGAAATTGGGTATTGATAATGATGTGCGGTCGTTGCTCCTAAATCTCCGATTGGGTTCTTTCATCACCGATGCCTACCGCACCTATAAGGAGCCTACTTTGGAGTTCTTGGCTACCTTAGAGCTTGTACTCGTAGGAGGGGTATATAGGGTGCGTTTCCAATTGTTCAACCACATCTTCGACCACTCATTGCAAGAGTTCAATGCCGCATTGGATTTTGATCCCCACAGGGATATTGTCAACGTTGAACATTACATCTTCCCGGAGTATGATCAAAACTCATGGTGGGAAGACATCTCAGGTGGTACCGAGTTTATCACCAACAGGGCTAAGATCTCATCGGTGTACCAACCTTGTCTTAGGGTTGTACACCGTCTTTTGGGCTATGTTTTGTTCCCCAAACAAGAATTGGGGAAGTTGAGCAAGTTGGAGCTCAAGGTCCTTTGGTTGTCTACCCGCCCGAAGTATGTGGGCCGGTTGAACTTGGGGTATATCTTTGCCCAATATTGTTTGGACCTTCGCAAGAGGAGTACGGGAGAGATCCCATGCGGGGGCATGGTAACTAGGCTCTTGACTCGCCTTCGCCTCGATGCTTATCTCCCATTTTGTAAGGAGATCGGGGATAGTACTTCCATCTAACTCGATATGCAACAATTGGGTCAAATCCAATTCATCTCCAAGGGCTATAGCGAAGGGAGATATGAGTGGCTTAGGGACAACGAGCATTGGTGCTACTTGCCTAACCCCGGCTTGACTTCTTTGGCTCGGATCGCCAACAATGTGTGGCACGTCCCCAAGTCCTTTCGGCATCCCAACTTCGACTCCGATGAGGATGAGGAAGAAGATGATGAAGAGGAACAACAACAACAACAACAACAAAAACAACAACAACAACATTATTCTCCACAACAACAAGCTCCTCAAGAGCAAGAGCAAGAGCAAGGGCAACATGCTTTTGCCAATGCGGATTTGAGGGCTCTTAGTGAGCAGATGAGTGGATTGAAAATCCACGTGGATGGCATGTATGATCAAGACTTTGGGGCCATCTATGAGCAACTAAGAGGTATTCAAGAGATGCAACAAGGTATGTTTGCACAACAACAACAAATTTATGAGGCGGAGGTTAACCGTGGGAACATTACTCCCCCGGTTAATTAACTATCCGTACTTCCCGCCCCAACAAGGTCCTCTACCTTCGTATGGGCATCCTTATTGGTCAGGGCCTTCTAACCCCGACACCGAGCGTCACTACTATCCGGACGAGCACGGTAACTATGATTACAAGGCTCCGGGTGGTAGTGACTATAGGGGTGATCCTAACTACCCCCATGTCCATCCCAACCACCCCTTTGAACTCACTTTGCCCGATAACTTCACCCCTCTTGCTCCTTGGCAACAAGATCTTTTCAAGGGGCATTATGGGTGGCCTGAGGGGTACACCGGAGGATGGGAGCCTTACCCTCATCCCTTCGATGACCCCGAGCGCAACAGGGACCCCGATGGGGCCGGGCCGAGTGGGAGTGGTGGTGGTGATGGTAGTAGTTATTAGTTCCCTTTAGCTTCTCATGCTTTTTGCCTCCATCCCTTATATTTTTGATGCATGTTTTGTTTTGATTGGGATGTTGAGATGTATTTTTTATCTAGCTTGGGGGAACTAATAACTTGCTCGGTGACCAATTTTGTTGTTGTGTACATACCTTAGTTGTTTGCATGTTTATTTTCATTCCTCTTGTTTGATTTCCTCATTTTCTTGATCTCTAGGCTACTTTCCTTGTAGCTAGGTTGTTTGCCCGATTTGCTTGGATGCTTGTTGTTTGTGGTGATGTTTCGCTTGGCATGTTGTTGTTGATGATCCCTTATATCCAAATCCCTTAATCCAAAGCCCTTTGATCCAAATCCCTTAAATCCAAATCTTGTAGTTTAGAGTAGTTCTTTGGTTAGTTTAGACTTTCTTGTTTACTTAGTTTTATTTCGTTTATTCTTTCTATTCTTTGGTTAGTTTAGCCTTTATGTTCTTTGGTTGTATATACTTTTTGATTGGATTAGTTTCCTTTTTTTTTTGTTGTTTTCTTTTATTTGTTTTGAAGTTACTAACCATTTTCTTTGTTCATAGTTTCTTTTATTTCTTTTTTTTTTCTTCACTTGGTTCCTTGAAGAGCTTATGGATATGGCATGCTACGAGGTGGTTTCTAATCGCTTCATTTAATTTTTCTAAGCTTGGAAACCCGGTGAGACCTTTCTTATTTTCTCTTTATTTTCCTTGGTTGCATAGAATAGGATTAGTTTAGGAGAAGTTGAATGGTTCGAGGATGGATGCTTGTTAACACGTAATGTGTTTGGGATCGGTGACTTTGATGTCGATCGATCACTTGTTTGTCGATTGGGAATTTTATGTTTTTAACTTGCTTTCTAGTCCTTTGCATGCTATTCCTCCTATATTTTCCTTTTCTATGTCTCCGTTTCTTTTCTTTTACTTTCTTTTATTTTACTTTTTCTCTTACTTTCCTTTATTTTTCTTTTCATTTTTGATGTGATTTTGAGGCATTGTTTTTCATTTCTTTTCTTATGGAATGAACCTTGTACATTGGACTTGTCTTTTGCATGATTTTCTTCCTAGGTTGTAAAGGTATGCACGGTTTGAGACTATGTTCGGTTGACTCTAGGATAGTGTATGCTAGGGTAGTTGGTTTGAACTAGGAGGATCATGAACCCGGATTCTACTTGTTTGTGGCATGTTGGTAGTTGCTTCTTATAGTTGATTTGACACCACTAGTGAGTTTTTGCCACAACCTTGTGAGGTTACTTGTTTTTCTAGCCTTCAACATTCCTTGTATGAGCGGCGTGGATCCTTGTCTATGCAAACCTAATCTAATAAAGCTTGATGTATGATTCTCAAACACGAGACCGAACTATCTAGGAAGGACAAAGGCACATTTTTCGGGGTGGTATTTTTCATTTTTGTTATATTTTGTTATTTTCTTTATTTTTGGGTTTTCATTTGCCTTCTTGCAACCATTTGAGCCTTATCCCTTCTTTTCAAGCCACATCTTTAGTTATTTGACCTTTTATTTCATTTTCTATATTTTCATGGTTTTTGTGAAGCAATATGATCATTTGAGATGAAGTTTGTGGTGGATAAGTTGGAATTTTGGTTTTTATGTAAGCAAGTTTGTGATTTCATTTTCTTTGTGAATAATGGCAAATATTTGTGAAAAAGCCGTCCTATTTCACAAAAGGCATGGACTAATAAGTTGCATATAGGAAAAGCCGTCCGAATTAAGTAAAAGGCAAGGACATTGCAAATTC
This sequence comes from Chenopodium album, assembly GCF_948465745.1. Classification (NCBI taxonomy): domain Eukaryota; kingdom Viridiplantae; phylum Streptophyta; class Magnoliopsida; order Caryophyllales; family Amaranthaceae; genus Chenopodium; species Chenopodium album. The sequence goes on along the minus strand of NC_137857.1, from coordinate 22,541,065 downwards.
AATTCAAAAAGAAAAAAAAAGAAAAAATTGAAAAAGTGAATAATTCAAAAATATTTTGATGTATTCTTTTCTCCTTCTAAGCATTGAGGACAATGCTTCATTTTAGCTTCGGGGAGAAGCGTGTACGCTTTTTGTATATATTTTTGTGAGTATAGCTTCAAGTAAGCTTGGGGGTGTTGTTTTTGTTTGGTAATTTCTTGATTGTGGAGTTAAGGATTGATCACCCTTTTGCTTCACTTTTTAGGAAAATCACCAAATTTTTAAATTTTAGCCTACCTTCACCCTTTATGCCTTACATTACAACCTTGGGGAAAGACCTTTCGACCTAGATAGTTGAGTCACTATTCGGGGGAAGGCATCATGGGTCATTGCCTAAGGAAAGGGGATGCATAGTCAAGATTGTCGAGTAGCCTTAAAATAATTCTTTTTCCGGTTCCTTCGAGGAATCATTGGGACACTCACTAAGGGGAGATTTGAGACTAGTGGGAAGAACGCGATAAGATTGTTTGGGATGAAAGTGAATTGTGATAACTAGTTCCTATGCCTAGCATACCCTATGTTTCAATCAACCTTGGATATCTTGAAACGTGCATACGTTAACTACTTGAGAAAGATTGTCATTCATTTGCATTATAGTCTTTATGTTAGTTTATTTCGCAAAGGTTTGCTTTCATTTTATTTTCTTTTTTTTTTATGGTTTGCCTCATTGATGTTTGGTGGAGAGTTATGGGTCAAACTCTTAGGATACCCTTACGAGACCTCACTCGTCCTCATAGGCGACTTTGGGGTTTAAATGGCTTGTTGTAGCTAAAAACAACCGTGATTCCTACGACAGTGAGTTTTAGTGTATATTCTTATCTTGAGTCTTTCTTTTTCGTTTTCAATAAAATTTTCATCCTCATTCTTTCTTGCTTTGTTTTGCTCGAGGACGAGCAAAAGTTTAGCTTGGGGGAATTTGATGAGTGACATTTATGGCACTCATTTGGTCCCTTTTTGGATGATTTCTATTTCATTTTATCTCTCTTTTCTTTAGTTTTCCTTAGTTTTATTCTTGTTTTCTTCATTTTATGCTTTTTGTAGTTAGTTCCTCTATTTCATGCTTTTTCTAGTTTACTTGTTATTTTTCTCTTTTACTTGCTTTTTATCATTTATTTGTAGGTGGTAATTGATTGTCCAAGAATTCCCGAGCTTCCTCTCTATGAGCTTTCATTGTTTTCATACCTAAAGATGGTACAAGAAGGTTCAAGTCAAAGGTGGATCCAAGAGGCAAGCTTCAAGGCTTTGTTTATGCCTTCTTCATGGCTTACACTTTTCAAGAAATTCAAGAAAGTTTCTGCCTACTTTGTCCTCCATCATCATCATCTAGGGCGTGTGCACCGCTTGAGCTAGGACGAAGAGAAGAAGGGGGAAAGACCCAGATATGTGCAGGCGCACCAAGGTGGTGTGCGGCCGCACATTGGTCGGGTGCGGCCGCACACCTGGTGCGTGCGGGCGCACCAATCTGGGTGTGCCCCGTGCGCACCATTCTCCCTCCTCCGAGCGCCCGCACCTACGAGGGTCTATTTTTAGGCGTCAATACCGACCTCCTCTTTGTATATATAGTTATTTCTACCTATTTTTAGTAAGAAGTTTTTAGATTGATTTTGGATAGTTAGTTTTTGGGAGAATTTAGAGAGAGAAACTCAAGAACTTTAGAGAGAGAAACTCATGATTTTTGGTGATTGCTCAAGAATTCCTCATTGTTATTGATCTTTAGATCAAAGTTTTGTAAGGATCTTCTTCTTGATTTCAATACAAGTTTGATTCTAGTTGATTTAATTTGTTTTCCATGTTATTGATGATTGATTGTAGTTTAATTGATTTTTGATTGATTTTGATTGATTGTTGGTTTAATCTTTGATTTCAATTATGTTGATGATGAAATTGATGATTGTTGTAGTTTTGATCTTGATTCCTATGGCTAGTGAGTAGTTTTCTAGCTAGGGAAATGGTGAAGCATGTTTGAATGATGGATTAGAGTAATTTGGGGATAATTGATGGAGTTGGTGATGTGATTAAATTTGGTTGATAATTCATGTGCATGTGTGTGATTAATTGAGGTTTGGCCATCTTTGATTATTGCACTAGATTGCATTGTGAGCTTGCTATGATATGGACCATTGATTAGTAACTTGCAATTTCACGATTGAGGTGCTTTGTGACGTTCCCTAGGTAGTGTTTAGCGTAGTTGTCGCTAGTTAGACCTCTAGGTGAACCATCTTGGTATGCTATTTTGGATACATGATAATTTTCCTTCATATCACTTGACTTAGTCGGTTTGACCTCCCAAATTACCATTTTCCATTACGATTACATGTGGATCCATTGCCCTAGTGTCTTTAGATTGATTTCATATAAGTTCTTGCATCATTTAGCTCTAGCTCTAGTTTCCTTCATAAACCCTTTTTACTTGACTTCGAAATAGCTTGACTTAGGCATTCTGCATTCGACCTCCATTCCTTTGGGTTTGACCTTGACTTACCACTACACTAAATAGGGGTTTGTTAATTTACAAATTTTGTTTGATTGGGTGGGGTGGTAGCCCAACGACCTACCGTTCTCCTTCCAATCAGTGAAAGTGTGGAAAAGTCAAGTGTTGCGGTTTAGTTTTATTTAAAATTCTCTTCTCTCTGTTTTTGAAAATAACTCTATTTATTTAAAAATAGCCAAACTAGTTTAGTTTGGTCCATGATAAGGATCCAATAATGGTTTAGTTGGATGGGGCTTTAAAAGACCTTTCCAACGATATATTATAAGCCCAATTCCGATAAATAATGAGGAAGTTATGGCCAAAATACTAAACTAGGCCCAAACCGGATTTTACCTACGACCCAATGATCATGTGGAGGGTCCAAAGGTTTAATCCTATTCCTAAAATAATTAGGATTGATTTGAATCTTCTATAAGTTTCTAAAATACCTTAATTATCCTTTTTTGAAAAGATAAGATCATAGAATTTGATTTAAATATAAACTTTCCTTTTATAAAACTTTCTTAATTCTATTCGGATTTAAACATGTTCAAAGATAGTCAGATTATATTTTTGTGCCTCATATTTTTTTATCCAAATTTAATATGGTTGGATAGATCTTTAAATTATCTTTCCAATGATATATTATAATATTAATTTCGAGCTATAACGAAAAAGATATGAAAGAAATACGAAACTCTATCCAAAACTGAAACCCTTTCACTATTTCGGCCATATCGTTTTATCTACAAAAGATTTTAATCAGATTTTAATTTCATTAGAAAGTAGACTTCAAGAGCTTTCCAACGACATATTATATGACTTATTTGAACTTCTGGATTAAAAGATATGATAAAAACAAAATCCGCAAAAAACTGTCTTGTCGCGAAACGACAAGCCTGTCGCGAGTTTGTCGCCTCGCGACAAGATAAATTTCTGGCGACAGGTCTAGTTTTCTGGCGACAGAGTGGAGTTTTATTCCTTATTAAATTCTATGATTTTCCGGACTATTTTCCTATAAATAGGGTCCTCGACATCTGTTTTCAATCATCAACTCTCATCAACTATCAATTCTCTCAATCAACTCTCATTAAGAATTACTTAATTGTTTCTCTCTCTCTCTCTTTCTAAACCAACCTTTTACAAACAATATTCCGCATTCACAAGACTTAGAATCACTTAGCCAAGTTCGAAGTTGCCTTCACCCTAGACGTGAAAGGTTGACAATTTTTGAGGGTTTGGTCCAAAACTAGTCAAAACTTTATTTAATTTGATTTCAATTTAATTATTTAGTTATTCTTCATTATTTTCATTGAAGTTTACTAACTTGTGTATTTTGTTATTAGAAAGAGGTACAAGGCTTCAAAGTAAGTAGATTAGCTTATTCCCTATTTTATTAACAATGTAGAAAGCATGTTTATTATTGTTTAATATTCCTAGTATCATGTTAGGATGCTTTTAATGCTTTCTAGTATCATGTTAGGATGTTATTTTATGCTTTCTAGTGTCATGTTTAGGGTGCCTTTACTCTTTTCTAATATCATGTTAGTACCATGTTGGGATTAAAGCTTTGATCTTTATTGTTTAGTGACATGCTAGGATTTATTATTAATTTTGTTAGTATCATGCCTAGGATCTTGCTATTATTTTAAGCTTTATTATGCCTTATCGTGATTATCATTATATTATGATTGTTATTATAATTATTTATTTTTTATGATTATGTTGCTTGATATTTATTATTATTTTATTGTTATTGCTTGATCACACCTTTTATGCATGTTAAAGGGAATTTGTATTTGAAATCACGCTTAATAAGATAATTAATAATTTGGTTTAGGCTAATGTGATTTTAACTCAAGTGATCGCCAATAATAGATTTATTTGTGCATTAACATTCAACCAACATAGATAAACAGGTTAGGTTTAATATAATGTATGTATGTTATTCAAAAAGCGCACATGAATACGAGTAGAACAAAGTAGAGGCCTATTTTATAGGGCAGGTCCTTTCTTTTGTAGATTGGATTCGTACCCTCATCCCCGAACCCTGTTTGGTTCAAGACCTTATGGAGTTGATGGTCCTTTTGGATTGTCTTTTGGGTATACAAGTTCCTAAAACTTGTTGGCGACTCTTTTGCTCTCTTTTCTTTCCCTTTGGAACGCCACCATACTTTAGTTTATGATCACAGTGGGGTTCAAGTTTGGGATCATAATGCTTGAAATATTCCCTAAAGTTTTTTGGCGACTCCACTGGGGAGGATTTCTATTTATATTCCTGAAATTTATTTTGGCAATTATTTAGAATGAGCGGATGAGACTCGAAAAATTCTAAGTATTTCATGTGCGTAATTTGATTAACATTATTGTCATATGCATAAAAAGGTTCTCATTCGATAGACCAATGAGTCAAAAACATAGGAATTTTACACGTAGGAAATTTGAGAAATATCTTTCATGACTAGAATCGAAAAAACGCTACGAAATCTGGAAAATTCTAAGAACACAGATACTTGCCAAGGCATGTAGGAACCAGCGTCTAGAAAACAGGGCTTGTCGCCTGTAAAGAGCTTCTGTCGCCTGGCGACAGGGGTTCTTTTGCGGCGACAGTCCCTGTAGTCTGGCGCCAAGTTCTTCCAATACCGAGCCAGGGACTTGCCTTCTTGTTTTGACAAATTCTAGTACTGTTGGCTCGATTCTACTTATTGATTGAGTTCTTTTCTCACTTTTCCGAACCCATATGTGTTCTACATATGGACATAACCCTCTGGGGGTTCTTGCTTCACCTGCCCAATTGAATATCCACTATATTGTAGGAGTTTATAGGTACTACGCAGCGGAAATAAACATGAATCATATTCATATAGTACCTAATCCAAGGATCTTTGCATAACACATAAAGAACACAAAATTATACCTTTAAAGCGTGATTCCACGTGCGATCGAGCAAGAACAAAGGGAGATAGAGAACCCCAAGCGTGATTCCTCTACTTGGTCCACGGGCACAAGTTAAACCTCCACTAATGCTAGTTAGTCGTGACTGAACGCTTCAATCAACCTTCAACGAACAAGAGAGACACGAGCTAACCATGAACCACCACAACGAACACCACGAGCCACCATGAGGGGCACCGCACGTACGGACGTGAAGGGGAGAGGGAAGGGCCGTGAGGAGAGGAGAGTATTTAGGGTTTTGGGACTTGGTTGCTTGTTTCACAATCTACTGTATGTTGATTGTTACTTCTTACTTGCAACCCTAGGCATGGATCTTATTTATAGATCACATCTCTAAATAAGAGCCCATGTCAAAAGCCCAAAAAACCCTTATCCTAAACACACTACTCTAGCCCAACACACTACATGGTATGTCATAATCTCATGAGGCCCATTAATGGGCCTCTTACTTGTTTAACCCAATACCCTTGTTGTGTGACCTCATAGGATCCATTCTATAAGGCTTTGGGCTATTTAACTAACCCAAAGATCAATTATCATATCTAGCACCAGATATTGACGACCAGATATTGACGACCTCATAGAATGAACTATCTAGCACCAGATATCCAATCTTGTGGCAACCAAAGCTCCCACTCAACTCATGAAGTAACCGGGAAACATCCTTTATAATCTCCAGTTACAGCTAGACGTTTGAATGTACCACAGTTAAAACAGTCATTGAATGGAATCAGTGTTCCACTCATGTCAAAGGAATCCACTAATATATCCGGAAGCTCTATACTTGAACTTCAAAGTAGGTCTATAGTTCGATCATGCATCATTCATGCATATCCATGTGATTGACCGAGCATCACTACGCTCCTATAGCCCATGAAACTGCGCTATCCAATCAATCTTAACATGCTAGTCCATTATTGGAAGTCATTTATGTCCAGTTTAATGATTCCGAACTAGGAACTTAAATAATATATGAATTTAGTTCACCTATGGGGTTTCATTCAAAAGGTCATCAACCTAGTGAGCCCATCAATTCATAACTATTTTGGACATTTTATTTAATCTTGAAACCACAATTAAATAAGATTGAAACTTTGTTTCAATTGATAAACATAATCCTGCAAGCTAATGTATTTACTTTTGTAATATGCTTTCTCAAAACATACACAACTAAAATTACATAACTTGCTTCAATCCAAAAACCTTAGTATGACTCTCATACCTTAGTCATGGAAGGGGTTCAATAAGTAGAGTTCATGAGACATTCTCATAAACATGAACTTTGCAATTTCTAAATCTTATAATCATTTTCATCTCCATACACTAAGAATTTTCCTTCGCCCTTTCGCAAGGAATTTAGGAAATTCTAATTTGTATTCCAACGTTACATTGGATTTCGATTGAAATTTATCATCACTTAGCTTGTTCTAAAAAACACGTGAATCAAATAGATGAGTATAGTCCATGGCATGCATGATGCATCCTTTGCGAATTGCGTGCATAAGGATCATCACTCAAAGTCTTAATTTCATCAACCTTTCTCAAGGTATTGAATCATTAAGCAACGTGCCATGTCGCATGGGATTGAAACTCTTTTCAATACAATGTTGAACCTTATAAGAATCTTATCAATATAAGCTTCTTCACCAAAACTCAAACATCCTTCGAGACCTATCTATATAGATCTTGAATCTCAAATGTACTCATCTTCTTCTTCAAGAAATGCATTACCCACCACTTGACTCTTCAAGCAATGAATAATTGCTCTTTATACTAGACCAAGAAGACTTCATAGCTCCCACTAAACATCTTGTACATACAAGATCTTTTCTTCATTTTACAAGAACATCAAACGATTTGAGTAACTCACAAAATTAAGAACACTAACTCCCTGATGCTAACTTCAATCCATTATTGATCTTTTATGCATCCCTAGGATTATTGGATCTCCAAACTTTTGATTGTATCATATACAAATCTTCTTTCATGAACAATTTCAAGAAAGTGTTTTGTAATCCATCTACCAAATCTTATAAGGTAGAAATCACTAAAATATCTGTAATAGATCTTTGCAACAATTAAAGGTTTCATCATAATCATAGTCATACTATGAATTTGTTGATTCCATTAACAAGTCTTTGATTTAGTTAGAAAACATTTTTCTTTCTTGTCTGCTTTGCTTACAATGGGTTTCACCCAATTTAGGCAAATTACTTAAGTGTCATACACTTGCTTACAGACTTAGAATCTATTTCAGATTTCATGGTTTTAAAACCACTTGGAGTTATAACTTGTCAAATCATCCTTATTACTTGCATAATCATCATGTTCCAAAATAAATATTTTATAACTCTTAGTCAATATGAAATCATATTTCTTTGGCTAAGTTTTACATATGCAAGTCATCATTGTGGGTTCTTATACAACAATTGAAACTCATACAACAACTTTGTTTAGCTTTCAATGAGAAACGACAATTGAGGATGTGCACTTGGAATGTACTACCTTCGACACATGGTTATTAATCCCATTACACTTAATGAGACCACACGTTGTCATTTGTAACATGAGGTGAATCATGCTCATATTGTTGCTTTTATTCGATAACTTCTCAAATTTTTTCGAGATTTTCGAAATCACTTTTCTTGAACTCTTTCAAGGCTCTCGAACTTTTCGAGATTCTTATACTCCCACTTGCCTTTTGAGGAGGCATATTTAGCATAGGGTGAACCAATCATGGTTTGAACCACGTTTGTTTATTGCTTTTCTCAAACTCTTTCGATATTTACACTACTCCCACTTGACCTTTTGGAACAATTTCCATAAGGGCACCTACTTGAGCAACAAAAATTTTGTGCTAAGTATGGTTTGTGTAGTAGTACCCCTTGCTTTATATAGGAATCAAATGTGTATAAACGTTTTAATACAATTTTTATTCCTTGTTTTGTAGAATGACTTTATAAGAACTTTTCTTATCCATATCACATATGAAGCCTTTGCTACATTTTGATTTGACGTATGTAGTTTCTGTTTAGTTTTGTAGCTTATCTTAAAAGTATATATCCCTTGAACAATGGGTGGAAGATAGGTAATTTACATCCATTATCAAAATATATCTCATATAGATTGATAGTTCCCTTCATAAACACTTCACAAGGTTTTCTTTCGGAGTTTGTTGTAAAACATTTTCACAACTGTTGGATGTTTATCAATGTCTTGGCTTAAATTCTCATTAATACGATCATATCGCAATATTTTGAATGTGTTGCCAAGTACATGTCTTGACTTAAATTTTCACAATTACAATCATAATGTAGTGTAATCATTATCTTGTCAAGTTGATACTGAACTTCATAATGAAAATTTTGAACTTTTCAAAATCTTCACTCTTATGCTTCAACTAAGCACAAGTAGTGATCGTATCACAAATGAAGTTTCATTGTCCGTCTCTAGCCTTTGAACCTTTGGCTTTCTTACATCAATATGTATTCGACCTCGAGTTCGCATCATCATTTCTCTAAATGGTGACTTTGTCAAAATTTCAAATTAGAATGATAATTACATATATCAATAGATTCATAATCTAATGATATTGAAAGTCCATCCCTTTAGATCTTCCGCATGCAATTTTCATTTTCATTCGAATTAATTGACATATTAGAGACAATTTATATAGAAATGGTTTAATTATTTCTATCATATAGAATGTTAAACTTATTTAGCAATTCAAAACACATTATGATTCAATGAAGCATAGAATAACATTTATTCCACGTTTTTGAATCTTCGATGTTAGTCATTACTAATATTGAATGGTGTTTTGATAATGGCAAGAATGAATAACATTTATTTAACTCTAGCCAATTATTAGTGGTGAAATACTGGTTCCACTTGTAAAGTTGCAACTTTTGCTTCCAGACTCGTAGATTCTACTAGTGAAGTAGCAACATTTGCTTTTAAACTTGTAGATTTATTCCTCCTTTAGCTAAATTCTTCCTTTAGTTCAACCAGATTGTGCAATGAGTGATCTAAACAAGACATCATATGTCCAAGAAGTAGCAATATGCTAAATCAATTTCTATAATATACTTCTAAAATTGGAACATTTACATTCTTTTACCTTCCACCTATATGAGGTAGTTTCTAATCAATTCGAATTGGTCCATTAAATTTGAAATATTTGTTGTTCATAACAACTTTTAGCATATAAGTAGTTCTAGGTTTGAGAAGTAGCAACTTGTTTACATTTCTTGGTCTATAACATCTTAATGCAATCCTCATATATTCCTAAACATTTCCCTTTGAGCCACTTGGAACATTTCTCTAAGGTTCAAAATGATACTTTGCTCAACTACTTTAAGAAATTTTCATGATTTTGCTAAGTCTATTCAATCTTTTTTTCATATTTGAGTTTAATCAAGTATTTAACTCTTATATAAAGTGGATGAAGCGTCATTTGATCAAATTTTGATCATAGAGATTTCCAATCACTTTCTTATATTCAATCATATTGAAGATAAGAGATTTTATTGGACTTGTACACTTGTCTTTTGAGGGATTGTACCTCTCATCTCATTATATCCCTTGAAACATTTTTCAAAATGAAGATGTGTTGGTATTTTACTCAAACATTTTGAATAAAACCAACTTTAGACATGTGACATGAATTTCTAAAACTTGCCTTTTAGAACAATAATCTTAGCAAAATTGGAATATAGGTTTATGGATTATCTTTTAAACTTTTTGAGAACGTTTCTCAACTTTATTTTCAATCGAGGAGACTATATATAATAATAAAATTAGAACGACATGTTACTTATAAGTAAACGCAAAATTCAATTATGTTTATTAAATTTAAAGTACCATAAGAAAATTAAATTTGGTAACTTTAAAGCATTTAATCAATGTTAATTGATCCCAATTGAATTAAATGATTCCAAGATCCTTTAGTCGTGCAATAATTAACCGGAGTTTGGCCCTGCCATCAATCATTACATTTTCAAGGTGAGTAAACTCTTTACTGATTACATTTCTTGTAATTCTTGGTTGAATAATTAACCATCACATGTTTAATTATTACCCTTAGCTTCAAGGTTCTAAACTTTATCTTTAGGTAACCTTGTTAAGTATAACCAATTAAAAGTGTAGAATTTGTCCTACCCCCACTCCCCAATGAAAAATATGACGCCCAGCTTTGGCATGACCCATCATAAATGTCAAAGGTTTCATCGGGTTTTTAATTGGAAAAGCTGCCTCAATATTACTGGGATCTAGATTTATTATGTTGTGATTAAATAGTGAACTCTAGCGCATCATCACAAAACATCAATAAAATCTAACATGCATAAAATACTGAATGCATAAATAAGACATAGCATGGCCCCTAATCCTAAGAAAACTAATAAAGTAAATGCTCCCACTTGAATCTTCATGGATCTCATCCACCTTGCTCCTTTGGGCCTTCACTTCATGGGCTTCTTGGATTAACTGCAACCTGTGATTCTACTCTATTCTATCTACTACTTAAATAAAATAAAATAAAATTACAAAATACTTTATCGGTTCGTAGACCGTACTAAGATTACAAAAATACGTCACGATGTGCAGATCGTATTTAGCAATCTACTGGGCCATACTAGTCATTATATAGCAATAAACAACATCATATATTATAAAATTGCCACATAATAAATCACTCATCATGCTTTCCTAAACTACAACATCGAATGTTCACAATTAAGGAAACATGGCATCTAAATTTCTCATATTTTAATTAAAGCAATTAGATAATATCATATATTATTCATGATCATCAATAAAATATCATATATTTTAAATTAGTCATGAGATAGAATCAAATCTTATTTTAATCTTAAAAGATAAATCATATTTATCCTCAAAGATTATCCTAACAAAGTTAGGAAATTCTATCCTAATTACTAGCCAATCACAAAATTTTAAATCAATTATATCCAAAAATAATTATGGGATAATTACATTATTTAAATCAATTATTATCCTTTTGGAATATGCTCAGAATATCCTAATCATTCTTATCCATAATTAACCACTTTAATTAGGATAATTACCAATTTAACAACTTAAATATGGATAATATCAAATATAACAACTTTTGAATATTTGATTTTATCCTAAAATAAAAGATGTTATCCAAATAAAATCAATTTTATCTTTTAAAATAAAAGATCATATTTTCAAAATAATTTAACTTATCCAAAATAAAACTGATTTTATCCCAAAATAATTCATAATTATCTTGAAATAAATTTTCAAAAGCTGATTTTTTTTCTTTTTTTTTCCTTGCGGTGTATGCTGCTGAAGCAGCGGTGCAGTAGCAGCGGCAGCAGTGCAGCGCAGCCCTTGCACGGTGCTGCTGTCGCCGCCCTTGCTGTTCCGATGTCCTGCCCCACCCTACCCCTCCCTCCGGACCACCTGCAACGGCAGCCGCCGTGGCTACGCCACCCAGCCGCGGTTGCTGCTGCAATAGATCTTTTTTTTTTTTTTTTTGTTATTTCAATTTTAAATAAAAACTTTTGTTAAATAAAATTAGTGTGGTCCATGATAAATTTAAACATAACTCTTATGCAAATTCATCCAATTAAAATTAAATTCACAATCTAATTTAAAAATCTAGGGTTCTTCATGAATTTTAATCCCCAATTCAATTTAACTCTTATATTAAATAATTTGATCATGAAAAATTCATAATTTATCATGAAATCAAATAGATTAAAATCATTAATTACATAGTAAACGAATTAATTCAAAACGAAAACACAAAATTAATTTAGGGTTAGGGATTCGAAATTTTCGAAATTAGGGTTTGGGGTTCGAAATATTCGAGTATAATAGGGCAAAAATCGGATCTCTTCATGGTTATTTTGAGCATTATTAAATCATATTTAATCAATTCCAAGAGTTAAATCACATTTAATATAATAATTGACCCATAAGTAAATTATTCTCCCTCCTAATTGAATTAAAATTGTGGATTATCAAAGAATTATTGGCAATATGCGTAAATGCAATAGGCTAACTGATACCACTGTAGGAGTTTATAGGTCTACGCAGCGGAAATAAACATGAATCATATTCATATAGTACCTAATCCAAGGATCTTTGCATAACACATAAAGAACACATAATTGTACCTTTGAAGAGTGATTCCACGTGCGATCGAGCAAGAACAAAGGGAGATAAAGAACCCCAAGCGTGATTCCTCTACTTGGTCCACGGACACAAGTTAAACCTCCACTAATGCTAGTTAGTCGTGACTGAACGCTTCAATCAACCTTTAACGGAGAAGAGAGATACGAGCTAACCATGAACCACCACGACGAACACCACGAGCCACCATGAGGGGCACCACACGTACGGACGTGAAGGGGAGAGGGGACGGCCGTGAAGAGAGGAGAGTGTTTAGGGTTTTGGGACTTGGTTGCTTGTTTCACAATCTACTGTATGTTGATTGTTACTTCTTACTTGCAACCCTAGGCATGGATCTTATTTATAGATCACATCTCTAAATAAGAGCCCATGTCAAAAGCCCAAAAAACCCTTATCCTATACACACTACTCTAGCCCAACACTCTTCATGGTATGTCATAATCTCATGAATGGGCCTCTTACTTGTTTAACCCAATACCCTTGTTGTGTGACCTCATAGGATCCATTCTATAAGGCTTTGGGCTATTTAACTAACCCAAAGATCAATTATCATACCTAGCACCAGATATTGACGACCCTATAGAATGAACTTATTATCTCCATAATAGTGATCCTTGATATATCTAGTAATTGCACTTATCGAAGACATAATTCCTTCATATATGTGCAACAACGGGTACGTGCAAAGTTTGTGAATCCACCAAACCATGGAGTCGAGTTCGATTTCATCACGAACTCGCGGGGTCCCGTCCATTCGCACCAACCCTCACGGTAGGCTTGTGTGCAATGCATACGGATTCATAACCATGGACCCTTTTGACTTAACCCATATCCTTGAACTTTAGAGAACTAGAGCCATGGTTAGGTTGCAAACTCATTGCATCATATTGTGACTATGTGAACTACTTGTGCATCCTTGTTGTGCATACTATATATGTGTTAACCGTTTGTTTGACTTGTGGTTAAGACTAAATAAATTGACTAATGACTAAAGGACTTTAATTAATTAATTAATTAATTAATTTGAACTAATGAACAAGCCTAAAATTGAGTCGTAATTCCTTTTAGTCAACCCGGATTTTTATTCCCGTTCACTGCACATGCGTCAACGTTTTTTGGTCATAGCTAGAGTTCTACAAATAACGACGAGTCATATAACCTATGGATCTGTAGCCCCGAGTTTTATCTTTTTTTAGGCGTTGGTTTCGTCCCAATCAGAGTCACAGATCAAAAGTTATGACTAAAATACCACAGCCTGTCCAGTTTAATGCATATACGTGAAGTCTTAACTTAGTCTTTACTTGAGTCTAGTCACATAGCCTAGCCACATGGTCATGACACAAGTCTTAACATGTCACCCACACTCATTAGTCTTAGCACACACTTTGTATATGTCACCATGACCATGTCTTAGGTTCATGCATGAGTCGTTTTTCCGTCATTTGAATTGGGGGGTTCATTCTATTCCTAATTCTTCCATATTTCTTCATCTACATCCTCCCACTCTCCACATACTTTCTCCACACATATCATTCCCTTCATTCTTTCATGATCTCTTCCCATCTATGCATGGTGAATCGAGTTTGAGTCATATGATTGACAAGAAAAAAAGTAATGATGAGACAAAATACAAGGCAAGCTTCTCACTAAGATTTCATGCGTTTTTCTTCTTTTTTCAAACCTTTCCCCAATAAGTCTAGCATAGGCACCTTGCATTTTCCTTAGATTTACTTTTTAGGTTTTTTTCTTTTTCCCTTTTAATAAAATGAGCATTTTAATTTCTTGCATATGATCATTGCATTGCATTGTTCAAAAAAAATAAAAAAACGCCAAATTAAGCACAAGGTATACCAATGATTTGAGCACTAGTAGAAAAATACAAAAAGACACCGAGCCATGCCCACCGGTTTTTAAAAACCGGTGGGGAAAATATGGGCGGGAATAGGCTTTTTTAAATTGCCACCGGTTCAAACCAAACCGGTGGCATATGTGTTAAAGGCCACCGGTTTGAACCGGTGGGATTTAGCTGTGTTAAACCTAAATCCTGCGGCCCTACCTTCTTATTTCTCCCTCTTTCCCCTCTTCTTTCTTTCTCTTTCCTTCTCGTCCTCTTTCTCAGTCTCTCCTCTCTCCTCTCTCCTCAATGGCAAAACCAGATCAAACCACTACTCTCTTTCTCTCTCTGCACCATTTTTATTACCTTCACTAACCTCCATTGTTTCTCATCAATGGCGTCTTCTCCTTGCTCTTCCACCTCCTCTTCCTTTGGCGAATTTGACGACGATTCTATTCTCCTAATTTGAAGATGGCGAACCCCAGAAACCAAGTATATTCTATTATTTCCTTTTAATTGTGCACTTTTGATTAATCGATTTTGATTTTTCGTGTTTTCCCCTAATTTTATTGGTGTTATATGTTTTGATTCTATCAATCGAGATCTAGGGTTTCTGGGTTTTTCTGGGTGTCTAATAAGATGGGTGATAGATCTGGGTTTGTTGGGTGGTTTAAGGTGTTTGGGTTCGGATTAGGTGGGTTTAGGTGATAATTTTGGTGAGTTGGGTGGGTTTGGGTTAGGTTTATTAAGGTGGTTTCGGGTTGGGGTGGGTTAAGGTGGTCGGTTTGGTGTGTGGGTTTGGGACTTAGGGTGGGTCAAGGTGGTCAGTCTGGTGTGTGGGTTCGGTTTGGGGTGGGTTAAGGTTGTGTGTTTGGGTTAAGGTGGTGGATCTGGTGGGTTTAGGTGGTGCATGTGGTGGGTTAAGGCGGGTTAGTTGGTTAGGCGTGGTGGCTGTGGGGGTTGTTCTGCCTCGACCTTGAATATCTAAATCGTGGTATGAATCACATAATTTAGTTTTTATAGGGATTTGGATAATCAGATTAATTGTATTATTGGGAAAGCATTTGTTTACTTCTTGTTTCAGAGGTATTGTCACACTGTCCTTGAAAAGGGTTCAGAAGCTGAGTTTTTTGAAGAGTTGGGTCCTAAAGCAATGGTTGCTTCTGGTAATTTCTGAGTTTAGCTCTATCTTCCAGCATTTGAATTTATGTACTACGTATATGTTTATTTCTCAAGGTTCATAGATGCATCATTTTTGCTCAAATTATATGCTATTCCACTTCTTTGTTCTTAGTGTGTTAATTGAGGGTGGTGGAATGGGAATGGGATTGGGAGCTGGTCTGTTAGGAAGGGCAATGGGTGGACTTGTTCTTGGAGAAGTGATGGATGATGCTTTTGATGTTAATTGTGATTTCTGATTGCGATTCGTTTTTTGATTGCTCGTTTGCTAAAGATCTATCTGTGTATGAAGATATCCTTCAGTAATACGTAGATTTACATGAGTACCACAACAGGTTTTTATTAATTCTAAATTTGGTTGTGATGGTTGCTTTTGTTATTATTATTTTCTATGATTGGCTTTATCATTAGTGCATCACCACTAAGAAGAATATGATAAATAATCAACGCATCCATTATATATAAAGGGCACTCATGTAAAATCATGTCATTACTCCTATAAAGGGTTGAAAGTTTTCGGATAATGTGATTAGTGACAACTAATGTGGTCACGTGGACAATCAACTAATTTAGTTGATAAAAAAGGGATAAAACTTAAAAACATGAGATCGAATCCCTTCACCATTATAAAGACATCTAGAGAGGTATTTAAGAACTATTTGACTGCTTTTACCTCAAAAAAAAAAAAATACAAAAAGAACAACTTGAATGCGACAATTTTCTTATTTAATTGCCCTTTTATTCTGTATATGTCTAACCTTTGAAAGGAAAAAATATTTCTCATATCCAATTCAACTACACTCATTGTAATAGGGTAAGCCGGTATGACTCAATTGTAATTTGTGTGAATCTATGTAAATGCTGTATAGATAGTTTTTGACTGACGTCTTCTCGTGAAAATAATTTTTAAAGAGAAATTTGCTATGCTGTTTTGCTTACTACTGCCTAGTGATAATCTTTTACAGGAGTTTTTACATTGCTATAACATGTCATGATTGGCAGCTATTTAAAAAGAAATTATGTTTTAGTCTATTTCTGATTCAATTGTGCATGTGTATGTCCATTGTTACACTTTGGGAAATATTTGTTTCTGTGCAAGTTGTTTGTATAGGACTGATAATAACCCTTGCCTGATTGCTAGCTACCAAATCAGCTCGGTCAAAATCCGAATTTAGTGAGCTCGTGTCAAGCTCAAGCTTGGTCTGAGACCATAATGTACTAAGGCACTTAGCTGTGCACCACTGCACCACTTTGCTAGGCATTGCTCATGAACTGGAATCTATGATTGATTGTTTGAATTTAAAGAGTAGATGAGATATGATTAAAAAAAAAAGGATTTTAGAAACTGACTATTCTGATCACCCCTCAATTTGAGCTTCTGACCAGATGATGCTGTTGTGTGATTATGGTTTTGTTTCTTGTTTCAAAATGACTATTAAGTTTACAAAGTCTAGGGTTGTTTTATTTCAGAGCCATGTACATGCACAAGCACAAGCCTTAGAATGACAAGTAGAAAACTCTCATGTTCATTACAATGTACTATTATCTTACTGTCTTTGGTGATAAAATTACGATGTGTAATCGGGTAAGATTCTTGTAGCTTTTTACCAAAATGAAGCTGAGGTTGGGGAGGCACTTGTTGAAGCAATTCAAGTTGGGCTTGTCAAAAGGGAGGATCTTTTCATAACCACTAAGGTTAAGTGAGGAACAAATTTCTTATTTTGGGAGGAACTTTGATGATCAGATGACATTTACACTCACTTATCATGTATAATCCTATTGCAGCTGTGGAGCTCTGACCATGGACATGTACATGAAGCGTCCAAAGAGAGTTTGAAGCAACTTCGACTTAATTATATGGATCTGTACCTAGTTCACTTACTTGTAGCCACAAAGCATAGCCACAAAGCATACTGGTAAAATTCAATTTCTTGCCTCTTGAATGATGAATTGCAATTTTCTTTTGGAAGTGTATGAGATGGACAAAAACAATATTCATAGAGTCATAGTCTCATACTTGTATATAAAATATGTAAATGTTCAGAGCTATGCATGTCTACTTGTCTAGGATTTTACATAAAGACTTTTTTGATTAATATCCTTAAATCAGTAGTTGCTTTGCTCATATACTGACATACTGTATTATATGTTTTGAGTTTTGGCGCTTCAAAGTCACTGAAAAAGCTGATACCGATAATATTCTTCTCTTGTGGATTTCAGAAGATCATGTAGGAATAATGCAAATATTTGTTTAACTAAGATATGGGGATGCTTCTGTGCTGGTGTTCCGCTTCTGTGCTGGCGTGCTGCTCCTTATATGCGCTGCTGCTGCTGGCCTGCTGCTACTGTTCTGCACTTCTGCTACTGTGTAGCTGCATATTTTTTTTACCTTCTATTTTATTTTAATTTTTTAGACAAAAATTGTAATATTACAGCATTTTTTTATGAAAATATGTAACTTTATATATATGTTAGTGTTTATTTATCAATTTAAGTGAAAAAATGCCAATTTTTTTTTTTTTTTAATTTTCTTTAGCCATTATTGGCACCAGTTTTGAACAGGAACCGGTGCCAATAACCCCATAAAAAAAACCGGGAAAACTTATTGCCACCGGTTAACCGGTGGCAAAAATATATATTGCCACCGGTTAACCAGTGGCCATACTTGTTTTTGCCACTGGTTTTGAACCGGTGGCTTTGTATAAGACTATTGCCACCCCCCAAATGCCCACCGGTTCAAAACCAGTGGCATAGGGGGGTTTTGAACCGGTGGCCAAATGTTTTTTTCTACTAGTGGAGGCACCCTTGTAACCATATCATATTACCTTTCACCCTTCAAATATATAATCCCTTTCTTGACAAACCACTTTGAGCCTTGTCTAACGATAAACCTTCCATTTTTCAACCCACATCTACTAACCTTGGGATGGGATGGTGTGTAACTTATGCAAGTTCCAAATATGAAAGCTTGAGTGATCTCAAAAGAATAAAATAAAAATAAGTAAATGAATAAAAGTGTACAAATGGGCAAGTGTTCCAATGTCTTGGGTATAAAAATATCTTTGATAAGAACATGTCTCAGATTGCGTTTCTTATCGAGTGCTCGATACCGTGCCTGAGAAACATGAATGCAAAGTGAGTGATAGACCGTATGATCGAGATTGCCCACACTTATAAAAAAAATGCGAATATGAAAAATGCAAAAGCAAAAAAAAAAAAAAAAAAAAAAAAAGAGCAAACAAAAAAAAAAGAGAGCTAAAAAATGAGAAACCTCAAGCATAAAAATACAAAGAATCAAAAGCAAGGTTGCACACCTTGGGGGCTTATTTAGGGTCTTGAGCCTTTCTCCCCTTCTTCTCTAACCTTTAGCCTAACCACGTTACAACCCTTAAAAGACCTTTTTGAGGTATACACACACTTGTGCGAGGTTAGGCTAGAGCTACGTTTGGCCTAATTCCTAACGGATACGTAGGCAACCTCACAATGAGGTGCGGCCATAATAAAAATGCATTCATTTTCACATTCACACACTCACACCATGATCATGCATGTCAAGGGATCTCCAATGCTCATCCCTATTCATTTAGAGCTAGACTTGGGGCTTGATCCTTACATCATTAGCCTACCTAGCCTAAGAGTCATCATTATTTGACTCTTATCAAATAATACTTTTCCACACCGTTAGCCTTTGCAGCCTAACCTTAGTGTCACTTTCACACACATCACTTATACATGACCAAATAGACTTCCAATTAGGAACCTTTTGTCATGAAATCTTAACATAACGTTGCAGCATGCTTTCTCATATCACACATCACTCATCACTTATAATCATCATTGTATCAAAGTATGAAGTGCTTAGCCTCTGTGCCTAAGTTACCTAAATGTTTTCATAATCGAGTCAACTATAATAGTTTAGGATGAATTAATCCTTGCACCTTGAGGGACAGTATCGAACGCATATATTTGCCTAAGCTCATTCAACATGCACCATCAAACACTTTGATTCTTTATCACATCTTTCTTTTTCGGGAGAAAGTCGGTACCCTCCACAAAACTGATGGAAAATTTTTGCTTTTTTTGCACATCACACACAAATCATGTACATTGAGTCATGTCATGTCATATCACATCGAGTGAAGTCTAGCACATGCGTCAAACGCTTTGAGTCGAGTCAAGTCGAATAAATGAGTCAAGAAACACTAAGCCTTAGGTCAACCCTAAGATAATAAAAGATTAGCAAAGTCCTATAGTCCAAAATATAGATGCAGGTACATTCCAGCGAGCAAGAATATTCCTGGATTCTTCCAAGATAAGAGAAGTTTGAGCAAAATTATGAAGAGCTTTAATTTCAAAAAGATTTGAGCAGATTTGGTTGTAAGGAAACGACCAAATTGAAAGTTCGGAGCGAAACCGAGCAATGAACAGCAGCAGCAGCGGTAGAAATGAAAAAGAAATCTGTCGCCAAACGACAAGGTTTGTCGCCTGGCGACAGAACGATATCGCGGCAACAGAAGGTTTTGGCTTGCTCTGGTGCGGCGATAGGTCACATGGCTTCATGATGTGGTCATATAGACCTGGCTCAGCAATTTTGGGTTCCTTGGTACGCCAGTTAGCCCCTATAAGCAATTTGATAGGATTAAGTAGTCGGCTCGATTACAACAACAATAAGTGATCGACCTGACAAAAGATCGTCTCACTTAGCTTAAAGCGCCTAAGTATTGGCTCATCGCAAGCACCAAAGTAACGGTTCACAACGATTTCCTAGGATGGAAGAAGATTTGAAGATTCGAGATGACGAAGCCTTCAACAGGGGGCTTTAAGATTAAAAAGAGTCTATTACTTGGATTTAAGAAGGACGGTTTGAGATGAAGCGACCTTCAATAGCTTTCACTATGATTGGAGAGGTTATTATTTGAGAAGAACGATTCAAGATGAAGCGGTCTTTGATAGCTTTCGCTAAGATTGTGAAGGTTATCACTTGATTTGAGAAGATAGCACGAGATGAGCGATCTTCGACAACGCCCGCTAAGATTGTGGAAGTTGTCACCAAGATTTGAGAAGATAGCACGAGATGGGCGATCTTCGACAATGTCCGCTAAGATTGTGGAAGTTGTCACTTATATTTGAGAAGAGCGGTCCGTGATGAGGCGTTCTTCTACGACATTCACTAAGATTGTGGAAGTTGTCACCTATATTTGAGAAGAGCGGTTCGTAATGAGGCGGTCTTCGACAACATTTGCTAAGATTGTTGAGGTTGTCACCTAGATTTGAGAAGAGCGGTTCGTGATGAGGCGGTCTTCGACAATGCCCGCTAAGATTGTGGAAGTAGTCACCTATATTTGAGAAGAGCGGTTCGTGATGAGGCGGTCTTCGACGACATTCGCTATGATTGGGAAGGTTGTCACCATGATTCAAGGAAAAGCTCGAGATGTAGCAGCAATGATAGATAGTGTTCCCTAGGATGTGGAGAGTTGTCACAAATTCAAAAGATGGCGAGATATGGTCACCTTCGACGGTCCCTCAAGATAAAGAAGAAATTGTCTATAGCGGCGACGCACTGCCGTGGCGATGTACTGCCACAACCCTGAAGATGACGACGTACAGTTATTTTCGACGATGTTCCCAAGATACTATGGAGGATTGTCACCAAGAAGTGTTGAAGATGACGACGCAATGTTACCTTCAAAGATGGCGTTCTCTAGCTTGTAGAAGGTCGTCAAAACGAAATGCAACAAATTGGTTACCTCCAGAGACGTGTGCTCGACGGTGCAAGATATGCGTTTCTTAACTCTTTTATCTGTTTAAATAACATTGTTTGCAGGTATCGGCGTTACAAGAATGATTTGGGATCGCAGAACATTCTAAATCATTCTCCGTCCCTATCTCTACTTTGACTTTTGTCTTCGAAACATAAGTTTCTCCAAACTCAGTCAAAGTGGGGGCTTCTGTAGACACCCATTTGAGTCTCCCCAAAACCAAACCCAGTGATGAATGCCTTTCACGTCGAACCATAATCAAATGAGGTGAAAGTGTGGAAAAGTCAAGTGTTGCGGTTTAGTTTTATTTAAAATTCTCTTCTCTCTGTTTTTGAAAATAACTCTATTTATTTAAAAATAGCCAAACCAGTTTAGTTTGGTCATGATAAGGGTCCAATAATAGTTTAGTTGGATGGGGCTTTAAAAGACCTTTCCAACGATATATTATAAGCCCAATTCCGATAAATAATGAGGAAGTTATGGCCAAAATACTAAACTGGGCCCAAACCGGATTTTACCTACGACCCAATGATCATGTGGAGGGTCCAAAGGTTTAATCCTATTCCTAAACTAATTAGGATTGATTAGAATCTTCTATAAGTTTCTAAAATACCTTAATTATCCTTTTTTGAAAAGATAAGATCATGGAATTTGATTTAAATAAAAACTTTCCTTTTATAAAACTTTCTTAATTCTATTTGGATTTAAACATGTTCAAAGATAGTCAGATTATATTTTCGTGCCTCATATATTTTATCTAATTTTAATATGGTTGGATAGATATTTAAATTATCTTTCCAATGATATATTATAATATTAATTCCGAGCTATAACGAAAAAGATATGAAAGAAATACGAAACTCTATCCAAAACTGACACCCTTTCACTATTTCGGCCATATCTTTTTATCTACAAAAGATTTTAATTTGATTCGAATTGCATTAGAAAGTAGACTACAAGAGCTTTCCAACGAAATATTATACGACTTATTTGGACTTCTGGATCAAAAGATATGATAAAAACAAAATCCGTAAAAAACTGTCTTGTCGCAAAACGACAAGCCTGTCGCGAGCTTGTCGTTTCGCGACAAGATAAATTTCTGGCGACAGGTCTAGTTTTCTGGCGACAGAGTGGAGTTTTATTCCTTATCAAATTCTATGATTTTCCGGACTATTTTCCTATAAATAGGGTCCTCGACATCTGTTTTCAATCATCAACTCTCATCAACTATCAATTCTCTCAATCAACTCTCATTAAGAATTACTTAATTCTTTCTCTCTCTCTCTCTCTCTCTCCAAACCAACCTTTTACAAACAATATTTCGCATTCACAAGACTTAGAATCACTTAGCCAAGTTCGAAGTTGCCTTCGCCCTAGACGTGAAAGGTTGATAATTTCTGAGGGTTTGGTCCAAAACTAGTCAAAACTTTATTTAATTTGATTTCAATTTAATTATTTAGTTATTCTTCATTATTTTCATTGAAGTTTACTAACTTGTGTATTTTGTTATTAGAAAAAGGTACGAGGCTTCAAAGTAAGTAAATTAGCTTATTCCCTATTTTATTAACAATGTAGAAAGCATGTTTATTATTGTTTAATATTCCTAGTATCATGTTAGGATGCTTTTAATGCTTTCTAGTATCATGTTAGGATGTTATTTTATGTTTTCTAGTGTCATGTTTAGGGTGCCTTACTCTTTTCTAATATCATGTTAGTACCATGTTGGGATTAATGCTTTGATCTTTATTGTTTAGTGACATGCTAGGATTTATTATTAATTTTGTTAATGTCATGCCTAGGATCTTGCTATTATTTTAAGCTTTATTATGCCTTATCGTGATTATCATTATATTATGATTGTTATTATAATTATTTACTGTTTATGATTATGTTGCTTGATATTTATTATTAATTTATTGTTATTGCTTGATCACACCTTTTATGCATGTTAAAGGGAATTTGTACTTGAAATCACGCTTAATAAGATAATTAATAATTTGGTTTAGGCTAATGTGATTTTAACTCAAGTGATCGCCAATAATAGATTTATTTGTGCATTAATATTCAACCAACATAGATAAACAGGTTAGGTTTAATATAATGTTTGTATGTTATTCAAAAAGCGCACATGAATACGAGTAGAACAAAGTAGAGACCTATTTTATAGGGCGGGTCCTTTCTTTTGTAGATTGGATTCGTACCCTCATCCCCGAACCCTGTTTGGTTCAAGACCTTATGGAGTTGATGGTCCTTTTGGATTGTCTTTTGGGTTTACAAGTTCCTAAAACTTGTTGGCGACTTTTTTGCTCTCTTTTCTTTCCCTTTGGAACGCCACCATACTTTAGTGTATGATCACAGTGGGGTTCAAGTTTGGGATCATAATGCTTGAAATATTACCTACAATAAGAATCTGTTACGGTACTTACGGACTACCTTTATCTCTGTTCATTCTTTAACAAGCCAGTGAAGCTGCCTATATTCGTTAAGGTATGTATCTTCTTCAATTCTTCTTTTGCTCCTTATTTTATTTGTAGTAATTAATTAATAGTACTGGAATTTATTGTTTTTATAGTACTATATGCTAATCACTCCATTGAATTTTTATTTGTCAGTATTAGATTAATTTTTTTATTTGTCAGTAGTAATATTAATCAAATTTGTTAAGTGTTAGTTTTTCGAACCCTTTTTTTTTTTTTGTATGTGATCATGAGTGAATGGTTGATTACTGTGATAAATATTGTGAATGAAATCTTATTTGTTTTTGTTAGTTTGTGTATGATTTTTTTGTAGTCAGAAAAACTCTCAACTCTAGTGAGAAAAGTTCTTCCCTTTTGTCTTTCTCTTTTGCTCCTCTCTTTTAGTCCCCTAAATTAGCTGGAAGTATTATACAGGGTACTTTTTATGATTTAATTGTGGCTCTGGCGATGCCCGGATTATCATAAGTTTATGAGTTTGATCAGAATAATGTTTTTAATTAATCAAAAGTAATTTAAATAGGTTAATGTTCATCTTAAATTAGATTATAGATTATTGTGCAATTTTTAGGAGAATTTTAAGTAGGGAGGTTTTACATATACGTAGATGTTCTATGTAAAATAAGAATTATTAGGCGCTTAGAATGGGGGTAATAGATTAAGGGGTAATAAAAGTCAAAATAGGTAAATTAGAGTAAACATAGGAGAGAGGGAGCTTGTGAAGATGTGACTAAAAGAAGCTTTATGTAGTGGTGGATTGGTGATAGGTGAAGAAAGAGAACTATTACCCTCATTTAGGGGGTAATAGGTTGCACTAGGGGGAGGGTGGGTAACATATTACCCTCATTTTGAGGGTAATGATTCCTCCACCTCCCTATTTATAATGTTACTACAACCCCAATTCATCCATGGAGACATTGTGCCCATACAATAATACCTCTAATCAACTGTAATTTACTTAGTTTGACTTTTATTATCCCCTAATCTATTACCCTCATTCCAAGCACCCCTAAAATGACTTACTAAAGGAGAAATAAAATTTCATCTAAAATGTGGATTTCAACAAATGTAAATAGCATAAAAGTTGGACAAATGTAATTAGCACAAACAAAAAAATACTCGCACACATTAACATGAATGAAACTTTTAAGCTACACAACAATAATAATTTACCTCTAACTGATCAAAGGGTTACTAATATAGAATTACAAAAATTGTCTAATAATATATAGGAATAGATAGATGACCAAATTTATTCCACATGGCAAAAGTAAGTGTAATCAGTTACATAAATTAAACACATTTAAATAATGTTATTTAGTTCAATTATTCAATTCAATCCAACAAATTAGCTAGCTAGAAACTAATGATTTGTGGTGGTTTCAGTGGTGGTTTTGTGGAGTTGTGTGGTTCTGGTTTCGTGGGTGGTGGCTTTGGGTGGCAGTTTTGTGGTGGTTGTTTTGAGTGTTTTTGTCCCTTAGGAGAGTTACAACTCGAAGACTGGTCCGGAGGGCTTTTGTACCTGCAAAATAAACGAAGACACCGTTTGGGTGGTGCTCCGCCTCCAACGATCAAGTTAGTAACTTGAAGGAGAATAAAAAGTGCGGAATTTAAGGTGGGGATCTACTTGGATTCCAAGCTCAGGAGTTCTCTGATGAGAGAGAAAATAGGGTGTAATAAATGTTTAGTGAATTTCTGAATGTCCCCCATTTTGGGGGAATATCTCCCTATTTATAGGGTCCTTGGGAAAAGTGCCCATTCCTAGGTTATTTTAACCTAGAATTGATGGGCTGCGCCGCCAAATAGCGGATTTTTGGGAATTGGGCCCCTGAAGGCCGCAATTCTGAGAGAGTATCTGGAGAGGCCACGTGTCAGCTGGAGATTGGTCAAAAGTGACCTGCCAGCCTTTGACACGTGGCACCTCCTCATTGGTCCACTTGGCAAGGGTGAAAAATGCCCCAAACATTTGCCCCTCACAGGTGCCACGTGCAGGCCACATGGTGCCTGTGACACGCGTCACCCCATGAAGGGTGAACAGTAAAAAACGGCTATTTTGACAGTGATGACTGGATTTCACGTCGTTTATCCCCCCCCTCTCCTCTTTACTTTTTACACACTTGACTTTTGTAGAGAGAGAAAGAGAGCTTTTTTAGAGAGAGGTGCTCTGATCCCGGTTGCGTTTAAGCAAATTCAAGATTTCTGCGTGCTCTTTCGAAGTCACCCGGTCACCGGTTGCTTTGCCGTTTTCAGATTTTTCAGAACTCAAAGTAAGGTAACCATCCGTTTCCTTCTTTAAGTTTTCTTCTTTTTCTTTGTTTTTTCTTTTTGAGCCTGTATATGTCGAATTCCGGCTGTATACATTGATTTTTTCAAAAATAAAAATAAAAAAAATGAACTCTCCATTTGCACACACGGCAGTGCCTAGGACGCTCAGCCGGTCACCAGGGACGGCTGAGTCTAGAACCGGGGGTGCCTTGTCTGGAGTTTCTGGAGTGCTTTGCTCATCTCCGGCTTCTTCCCTCTCTGTGTCTATGCAGGACACAATGGCCAGAACTAAACAAACGGCTACCAAGCCCAGCAGGTGGCGCACTAGGGAAGTGCCCGCAAGTGAAGTTGTGAGGGAGGAAGACTACGAGGCGGCTGAGCAAAGTAACTCAGCTGAAGACACCCCGTCTACCTCCGGCAACAGCGACTCGGGGGGAGACGGTGAGGAGACCGCCTCCTCCCCAGACCAAAATAACTCAGCTGAGGAAGCAGTTGAGGAGCCGGAAGGATCCGGGGATGAGGAAGTGGACCTTGCTGAGGCTTATCGCCAAACAACAAAGAAAGAAACGAACCCGGATCCTACCAAGACCCGGATGAAGCCTGGGGATAGAGCTCTTCTTGAAAGCGGCTTCAAGGCTTTCAAACAACAACACCCCTTTGGGGAAGACTGGGACATCATCGTCCCTCCGGCTAATGCTGTTCTAGCCTGGGGGGATGACATCGAAAATGCAGACAACTATTTCGTCTGCTATGAGGCGGTGATAGAAGCCGGCCTCCGCTTTCCCCTTCATAGAGGCATCCGGAAGATCCTGAAGGGATATGACCTGGGAGTATGGCAACTTACGCCTAACTCTTGGGTCAACATCTTGAGCTATATTGCTGCCTGCGAGCTCCAGGATATCGAGCCCAGCTTCACCGCCTTTGCCCACATGCACTATCTCAAAAGTGCCCCAGGCGGATATGGAGCGTGGTACACTATCTCCACGCTCCCGGAGTACTTGATGACTTTGGACAAAGTGTCCAAGTGGGGAGGCTGGAAAGACAAGTGGTACTTGGTTTCCTCCCCACAAATAAGAATAAACAAAATTCTCCGGCGCTACAACAAGGAGCCGGCTTTGGTGGGTCAAAAGTGCGCACGCCCAGCCCTAACTGCCAAAGCCCGGGAGCAAATAATGGAGCCGGAGTTTTTGAAGACAACAACTGAGCCCCTTGGGGGATGGGACTCACATAGTTGTTCCAAGGAATTGGATCCCCCACCCGGATTTCTTTGCGGATGAGAGATTCTTGTCCGCCTGCGGGTTAAGCCCTATGTTTCCAAAGGGTAGATACACTCACCCACCCGGCGGTCTTCCGTCTGTATTTTAATTTTATTTCTTTTGAACTTGTTTTTGTTCTAACACTTTTATGCCTTATTTGTAGAGGAAGCAAGGAAAATGGTCGACCCGGCTAAGACCCCCCAGAAATCTGCGGCTCTGCTCCGCAAGGAGAACATCTTGGCCAAGAAGGCCAATATTGAGGCCAAAGAGGCCAAGAAGGGAGGGGTAAGATACTTCAACTCTACTTGAAATTTTTCCAAGTTCTTCTGATTCCGGATGACTTATGTTTTCTTTTTACTTTTGCAGGCTTCAACCGGCATTCTTCCCCGCTCAATGACAAAGGTCTTGAAAAGGCCTGGGGATGAGAGCCTTCAAAAACCGGCTGCTAAGACCGGGAGGAAGGCCACCTCAACGTCCTCTGGTGTTAATGCCAGAGGTTTTCCTACAACCGGGGGTAAGGGCCCCGAAGCCATGGCAACTCTGAGTGAAAACTCAGAGAAGTCACGGAAAAAGCCGGATGCTCAGGGAGCATCGAAGGATGGCGAGCCATCCAAGGCTGCAGGTGGTGCTGCAACCGCAGAGGAGGAGCCGGCGAGGGTCGACTCCAAAGGTAAGATTGAAATTCCTTGGCCGCTTGACTTTATGCGCGTTAAGACTATGACTGACCCTTCCGGGGGTTCTGTGAGTAGCCGGCAAAGAATGAATGCCAAATACGCTGCTAGTCTCTCATCAAGTCCTTCTTATGCTGCTGATGCTACTTCTACCCCGGACCTGGCGGGGTTTGGCAAACGGATGGTGAGAACTCTCACCCAGTCGGAGAAGAACTCCATACCCAACCGCCACGAGGTCGACTTCGACCAGATTCTGGGGCAGCTGGCGGAGGTAAGTGACACTTGCCCCTTGTCTTTTACATTTCTTTACATTTCATTTTGTTTTTCAAATGCTAAGTGTTTAGTTTCCCGGATGACCTTGCTCAGGTTATGGTCCGGGTGGATGGACTCCGGTTGCCTTTCCGGAAGAAGCAAGAAGAGGTAACTGATGCCAAAAGAAGGGCTCAAGCTAATCTCAACTCTGTTGAATATGCCTATATAAATTTTGATGTTGAGATTAAAGCCCTCGAGTTGAAACAGGATGAGCTGGTCAGGACTTTGACGGCTGCTAATGATGAAGCCAACAACAAAATCAAAGACCTGGAGCTCCAGCTGCAAACTGCCGGCTCCAACCTCAAGGCCTTGGAGGGGGCTGACCAAGAGAACGTTGCCCTCAGAGCAGACAAGTCCCGGCTGATTGCGGATCTTGCCACTCTAAAGGGCAAGCATGCTGAGGAGCTCAAGGCTGAGCAGGACCGGCTCATCAAAGAGAATGAGCGGGACAATGAGATCCGCCTCCGATACGCTTGGGGGCTTCTCTATCCTGAGGTAGACTTTGAAGTCTACAAGCTGAGGTACAACTACGCCACTGAGGTGTACGATGCCAAAGTTCTCCAGGATCCTGCTCCGGCTCGCTTCAAGGAATGGGCAATGGAGAATGGTGCTGAGGTTTCGGACACAGAGGAGCCGGACCTTGACGAGATTATAAAGGAAGTGAACAAGGAAAACCAGCCTGAAGAGGTTGAGATTCCGGATGATGTTCCTTCAACAACTCCAGCCCAGCCGGAACAACCAGCAGCGTAGCTCCTCTCTTTTTCTGCGGCAGTATGCCAACTTTGCTTTTCCGGCCTGCGCGCCGAGTAATTATGTAACTTTATTTTTGCTTTTGTCTCTGTATTCCAGATGTGGATCCGGCTAACAATTATTCCTGGCCTTGAGCCAGTTAATTTTATGAAGTACACCGACCCAGTCAGTTTTCTTATACTTGCATAATTTTTCAATTTTCTCAATTTTTCAATTTTGCATATATGCTTAATATATACTTGTGAATTTGCCTAACTTATAAAAAGCATGCGACAGGCACATATCCGGCTGTCCTTGCCCCTGGACGGCTGTGTGGTTGGTTTAATCCAAACAAAAAGAGGATTGATTGCCTTGGAAACTTCTTATACTTAAAATAGTATGGGATGTTTGTAAGGCAATCAATCACAATGGTGATTGCCCCAAACCAAGTACACAGCCGGCCAAATAACAGGCATGCAACCTCTGCCCCAGTCGGTATCAAACCGTCTGAGTATGCTTTATAGCCATTACGCAAAAAGGGGTTTGCCCCAAAAGTACGCAACTTGAGGAAAATTTCTCTAAGTAAAAGACTTTTGATGTTACTCCGGCTGACACTTGTAGACAGCCGGAAAATTCTCAACCAAAATTTACTTAAGAGAAACAATATGAATAGACAGCTATGAGTTGACTGCTTTAGCCACTCAATTGTTGCCGCCTGCATAGGCTTATAGAACAAGCAAGGTGGCCGTTCTCTGCGACGATTGCACCCGGAGGGGTGTCGCCGGACGCCTATAGCCACATTGGAATAGACGAATTTTGAGAAAATGGACAACCATCTGGCCCTTGGCCTCAGGTCTAGCTGTTAGACCGGCTGATAGCTGCTAAACGGTTTTGTGCTTAGCTTTAGGATTCGGCTATTAGCCTCTTGTCACTATGGACTTTTGATTTCATATACTAAGTATCAAACTTAGTTTTTATCTGGCCATTGGCCTCAAGTTATTCACACGTTAAATTTACTACTGTACTTTTTCAACATTAGTATGGGTAAACCCAGACGGAAATAAATAGACAATAAATGAAACAAAAGCATTTCTCATTAATACTTCTTGTTACAAAAAACTTACAATACTCAGAAGTAGTACTTTTTTAAGTTGTCTACATTCCAAGTTCTAGGCAGGCGTCTACCGTCTGGGGTTTCCAGGCGGTATGTGCCATCCCTAAATTCTTCATAGATCCGGTAGGGGCCTTCCCAATTAGGAGTTAGCTTTCCAAGCTCATTGGCCCTACCGGTTCCCTCCATTTTCCGTAACACAAAATCGTCCACTTTCAAAGGGCGTTTGTGCACTCTTTTGTTGTAGGCTCACGTCATTCTCAGACGGTATATCTCATGTCGCAGGGCAGCATTGCCCCTGCGTTCCGGGAGGGAGTCCAATGCCAGCCGCATGGCCTCCCAATTTGCCTCTTCATCATAGAGCATCACTCTGAGCGTAGGCTCATAGTGTTCAATGGGTAAAACGGCTTCAGCCCCGTATACCATGAGAAACGGGGTTTCTCCGGTTGACCCCTTAGCAGTTGTCCGGATGGCCCATAACACATGAATTAACTCTTCATCCCATAGGCCACCGGCTCTTTCAATTTTCTTTTTGATTCCGTCTGAGATGAGTTTGTTGAATGCCTCAACCTGACCATTTGCTTGAGGACGGCCGACTGAGGCAAAATAACATGAGATGCCCTGATCTCCTAACCAAGTCCTAAGCTGAGGCGTTTCAAACTGAGGGCCATTATCAAACATCATAGACATAGGTACCCCAAACCGGGTGATAATATTCTTACATATGAAAGAGATGACATCCTTTGTCTTGATATTCTTAACTGCCTCCGCCTCCACCCATTTGGTGAAATAATCCACAGCCACCAAAATATAGCGCTTTCTGCCTGGAGCAGGCGTATATGGACCCAATATGTCCATGCCCCATTTAGCAAACGGGACTGGGCTGTGGATTGCCGTCAGATCAGTAGCCGGGCGATGTATTAGCTTGCCAAACCTCTGGCATTTATCACATTTCTTCCCAAATTCCTTGGCATCTGCCTCAAGGGTAGGCCAAAAATAATGCCGCCTGGCTCTGACGGCTAGGGACTTGCCGCCTATATGGGAGGCGCAAAATCCCGCATGCAGCTCTTCGAGTACCTCCTTCCCCTTTTATGGGGTAACACATTTCAACAAGGGCTTGAGAAAACCAGCCTTGAAGAGTTCTCCGTTTCTCAACTCGAAGTTTGCTGCTCTCTTGTTCATGACGGCTGCTTCCTGAGGTGAATCAGGGAGCGTGCCGTCTGCAAGATACGCCCGGATGCCATCCATCCAAGTAGAAATTCGATCCAGTATTCCAATGGGCTCTTCATAAATACTTCGTTTTTCAAGAACTTCCCAAAAGACTGACCAAGGCGTATCATGGCAGGCGGATGATGCCAATTTTGATAGTGCATCCGCCGGGTGGTTATCTGACCGGGGCACTTGATTCAATCTGAACTCCTCAAGTGTCCCAGCCTCATCTTTGACAGCCTGAAGATATTTGATCATTGCCGGATGGGTCGCTTCATAAGTGCCCTCATACTGGCTAACAACCAACTGAGAATCAGAGTGGGCGTCAATCTTTGTTGCCCCTGCTGCCTTACACATGCGGATTCCAGCTAGCAAGGCTTCATACTCCGCCTCATTATTCGAGGCCTGAAACTTGAACCGTAGTGCATACTCATATCTACCTCCTTCTGGAGATTCACAAACTATGCCTGCACCACAGCCGTTCTTTGTAGAGCTCCCATCTACATACACCTTCCAAACCTGATCAACATTATCCGGGAGAACCGGACGAGTCATTTCAACAATGAAGTCGGCAAACGCCTGACCTTTCACTGCTTTCCTTGGTTCGTAGGAGATTTCAAGACTTTGCATTTCAATAGCCCATTTCAGCATTCTGCCGGATTACTCCAGAGTGGACATTGACCACTTGAGGGGCTGGTCGGTGTAGATTACCACCAGATGTGCCAGGAAGTATGGTTTCAACTTTTTGAAAGCCATATATAGAGCAAGACCAAATTTTTCGACCATGGGGTACCTAAGTTCAGCGTTTTTTAACACATGGCTAATGAAATATACCGGGAGCTGTGTACCAGTCTCGTTCAGCAAGGAGAACGGCACTGAGAGCATGGTCTGAGATGGCTAGGTACATGTACAACTTTTCTCTTGGCAAAGGACTAACAAGCCTTGGCAAAGAGTGCAAGTGTTCTTTCAACTTCTGGAATGCCGCCTCAGCATCATCCCCCCATTCAAATCTAGTCTTCTTCCTGATTGCTTGGAAGAAGTAAAGGCATTTGTCACCTGACCGGCTGAGGAACCTCCCCAAGGCGGCCAGGCAACCGGTGAGGCTCTGAACTTCCTTGATAGTGCGGGGTGACTTCATGTCAATTATCGCCTGTATCTTCTCAGGGTTAGCCTCTATCCCCCTTTGATCAATCAGGAATCCGAGAAACTTCCCAGACTCAACACCAAAGACGCATTTCTTAGGATTTAACATAACCTTATGCCGCCTGAGTGTGGTGAAGGTTTCTCGGAGATCAGCAAGATGATCCGCCTGCTGCTTGGATTTGACTATCATGTCATCAATATACGCCTCTAAATTCCTCCCAATTTGATTAATGAAGACTGTATTAATCATCCGTTGGAACGTATCCGGCGCATTCTTCAAGCCAAACGACATCACAGTATAGCAGAATAACCCCTGATCAGTGACGAAGGCCATCTTTTCTTGATCTTTTTTCCACAAAGGTATCTGATGGAAGCCGGAATAGGCATCCATAAAACTCATCAAGGCATGACCGGCTGTTGAATCGACCAAGCTGTCAATTTTTGGAAGTGGATAACTATCCTTTGGGCATGCCTTGTTGAGATCTGCGTAATCTACACACATCCGCCAGGTACCATTCGGCTTTTTTACAAGCACAACGTTTGCCACCCAGTCGGGGAAATTACAAGGCCGAATGAACCTGGCATCCAACAGCTTTTTTACTTCGGCAGCTGCCGTCTGACTTCTTTCCTCACCGTGGTTTCTCTTCTATTGCCGGATGGGCTTCATTTTTGGATCCACGGCGAGTTTGTGGACAGCAAGATCCGGGCTGATGCCTGGCATCTTTTCCACTTCAAAGACAAACACATCTTTGAATTCTTTCAGCAGGAGGTGCAAGTCTGCACCCAGAACAGCATTAGCAACCGTCCCAACCTTAACAGTTCGCTCTGGACGGCTGTCGTCCAGAACAAGATCAATACTTTCACCAGCCGGTTGGGGACAGAGCTCCTCTGACCGTTCACCGGTCAGTGATTGCTATTTCTTTTCTTTCTTCACCACCACCAGCTCTGCAGCCTTTCTCTTTTTTCCGGCTGCTGGTGGAGGTGAGGGAGCATCCTTGACATTGTCAAGGTCTATTGGTTCCTTCCCTTGGCCGTCTGCGGCCACAATATCCTTGACGGCTGAGAGGTAACACTCCCTGGCCGTCTTCTGATCCCCGTTCAGGGAACCAACAGAACCATCATCCCTCTCATACTTAATGAGCATGAGTGAAGGGATGATTACAGCGTTGGCTTCGTTGAGGGTTGGCCTGCCAAGAATGATGTTGTAGGCGGTCAATTCCTCAACGACCAAGAATCTGACGACTATATGTCGTCCTTGGCCCTTCTCACCCAGCCGGATGGGTAGGTCAATTCTTCCGACTGGATAGACCATCCCACCCCCAAAACCAACCAAGGGGTGGGTAACCGGATGCATGCTGCTGGAGTTGTATTTCAGCTTCTGCAAGCACCGGAGGCTAATGATGTTTGACGAGATGCCGGTGTCAATAAGGATGCGCCCAACTAACTGGTTGGCGACGTTGCATTCAATGACAACCGGATCGTCATGCGGGCGGCGGACGCTGCCCCTGTCCTTCTCAGTAATGAGGACATCCAGAAAAGTGGAGCTGGCAGACGCCTGCTCCTCATCATCCTTATCCATCTTTCGAAGATGGCTTTTGGTGCCCCGGATGGTAGGGCCACCACAAGAAAATCCGCCTGCTATGGTGTAGACCGGATCCCTGTCGGTTTCCGAACTACTTGCAGGCTGGGAGGCAGCCTTAGAGGACTGACCCTTGTTCTTCTTTTTAGCCCCCGCTGGGGACTTAGAAATATAGGACTTCAAATGTCCTTTGTCAGCCAGACGGTCCAACTTCTGCTGTAAACTGAAGCAGTCGTTGGTGTCATGGACAACCTCCTCATGGAATTGACAATATTTGTTCTTGTTCCGGGATTGGACGGAACTCTTCATTGGGTTCGGCTTCTCAATGGACAACCGGTCCTTTACCTCCATGAGGATGGAGTTACAATCCTTGTTAAACACGTACCGGGGAACGTACGGTTTAAACTCTTTTTTCTTTTTCTGGGACGGCTGCTCAGAATCACTTACCGCCCAGACTTCTTTTCTTTTCTTGCTCTCTTCTTTTTTCTTCGCCGGCTGAGCAAACCGGCTCTGTTTTTGTTTGTCAGACTTCTTGGAGTCTGACTGGTTACCAGGCGTACAGAGGTCGGTTGCTTGTATATAGCTTTCCGCCTCCCTCAAGGCCGCCTGTAGCGTGAAAGCCCCTTTTCTGACAAGGTCAAACTTAAAGGTCGACCCGTCTCTCAGACCCTTGAAAAAGTCTGTAAATGCTACCTCGTCAGACAGCCCCTGGATCTGAATTCTGACCAGGTTGAACCGCTTGACATATGAGCGTAGCCCTTCTCTCTCTCCCTGCTTAATGGTGCTCAAGTCTAAACTTGTCTTCTTAGCAGGGATGTTCATTGAGAAGTTGGTGGCAAACAAGAAGGCTAGCTTCTTGAAGCAGTCAATAGATCCGGCTGGCAAGTTGCCAAACCATTGCTGGGCAATGCCCTTCAATTTAGCCGGAAAGCAACGACACCAGGTGGCATCATCCCAACCTTGTAAACAAATTAGGTTGGTGTATGCCATCAGGTGATCTTCAGGGTTGGTGGTGCCATCATAAGCACCAACCAAAATGTTTTTAACCTTGGCCGGCTGAGCCGCCTCGGTTATATTGGCTGCAAAGGCAGACGGCTGTTCGCCTAGCCTCATCAGCCGGAGCTGCCAGTCTAGTGGCTGGGCATTAGTATATGTCGCCTGACCTCCGAATGGGGGTGGCTGCATGAACTGGAGGCCATATTGCCCATACTGCGCCTGGGGTGCGTATGGCATAGACCCTATCATCAGCTGAGGTTCGGTGTTGACGGATTTACCGCCTGTCCGACTTTCATGCAAGGACATAGAGTTCCTTGCGGAAGCTTGCTTGAAGCTGTCTGGAAAGCTTGAGGTAGAAGCTGACTCAGACTGCTGCTGCCTCCTTCGATTGATGACTTCTCTAGCATCAAAGGTAGAGGCTTTTTTGGCCTCCGGCTGGGGTCGCCGGGGCATCAGAATCTTAGACCAGTCAAGTTTTGCGGCTGCCTTCTCCTTTGGGTGAGGAGTTGGCTGCCTGTCCTTGACCGGCTTCTTCTTCTTCCCATCATTGGGAGTCTTTTTAGCCGGCTGACTCTTGGAAGAGCCTGCCTTGTTGTTGATCATTTCTTTGATCTCACCCTTGAAGGAGTTCATGAATTTCATGAGCTTGTTCCGGGTGACTGGAGCTTCTCCTCTGGTCTTCCGGGTTTCCCCGTCTGACCTCCCAGTGGGCCGGCTGCTAGGGCCCGCCTAATCCAAATTTTGTTCCAGCTAATCTCTGGAACGGATGGATTTAGAGATGAGAGAACCATCCCTAGAGATGTAAGTCTCAACATCATTGTCTTCTTCTTCATCCTCCTCCTCAGTGAATACCTCTGGCTGAGGCTGAGGTGGAGGCTGGGGGATTTCAAATCCTACCGGCTGAATAACTGGTTGCAAGTCTTCCGGGTTACCCGACTGAGTACCCGGACGCAGAGATGTAGAATTGTGAATTGGTACAGAATTTTGAGCCATCTTGAGGTACTCTCCCCACAGACGGCGCCAAATGTTTTGGTTGTTTTTGTCCCTTGGGAGAGTTACAACTCGAAGACTGGTCCGGAGGGCTTCTGTACCTGCAAAATCAACGAAGACACCGTTTGGGTGGTGCTCCGCCTCCAACGCTCAAGTTAGTAACTTGAAGGAGAATAAAAAGTGCGGAATTTAAGGTGGGGATCTGCTTGGATTCCAAGCTCAGGAGTTCTCTGATGAGAGAGAAAATAGGGTGTAATAAATGTTTAGTGAATTTCTGAATATCCCCCATTTTGGGGGAATATCTCCCTATTTATAGGGTCCTTGGGAAAAGTGCCCTTTCCTAGATTATTTTAACCTAGAATTGATGGGCTGCGCCGCCAAATAGCGGATATTTGGGAATTGGGCCCCTGAAGGCCGCAATTCTGAGAGAGTATCTGGAGAGGCCACGTGTCAGCTGGAGATTGGTCAAAAGTGACCTGCCAGCCTCTGACACGTGGCACCTCCTCATTGGTCCACTTGGCAAGGGTGAAAAATGCCCCAAACAGTGGTTTTGTGTTTAATTATGGTAGTTTTTTTGGGTTGGATTAATCATTTCCTCTCCTCTCACTACTAATTACATGCCCTTATTTTTCAATTATCTCTGTGTAAAAAAATATTAACAAAATTACATGCCCTTATGTTTTAATAATCATGTTTAAGATTTTTTTACCTTGGGTTCTGCATTGCACACACCCCATTTGTTGCAGATAATCGTTGACAAAGGAAGTATGAAAGTAATGGATTCATCCAAAATTTCTATGAGCACAACTACTGAAGAAGCTAAACAGGATTTAATCAGTAATCTGCCAGCTATCGTGACAGATAAAATTCTGAAACACTTGCCTATCAAGATGGCAGCCAAGATGAGCGTGCTATCAAGAAAATGGAGAGATAATTGGCTGTCTCAAAAACACCTTGTCTTGGACAAAACTTTTTGGGAAAGAGATAATCATGGCATCAGTAAAACTTTCTGGGAAATAGATAAGCGAGAAGATAAGTATGGAACCATCAGCAGTATACTCTTCCATCACAATGGAAATATACATGAATTCCATCGATCTTTTTCTTCCACAAATGACCCGTATTAAAAGCATTCATCTCAGTCAATGGTTATCGTTTCTTTCCAAGACTAATACCAAAAAACTAGCTCTTATAAATTCTAAGTCTACCTACATCATGCCCATTTCTTCTCATATATACTTATTCAAAGAGTTGCTTAAATTGAGACTCGAGCATTTAGCTCTGAATCCTCCTCCTCCTCGTTACTTCAATGGTTTTATGAAACTTCAGAGTCTTGAACTATACAATATTACATTCAAGAATAGTTCTATGCTTGCGAGTTTGATTGCAGGTTGTCCAAGGTTGATAGTTTTAAAACTCCTTTGTTGTAGCTTCAACTTGGATCATCTTACTATTGATCTACCTAGTCTTGAAAGCCTGGTTATTTTTGTAAAGAGGTTAGGATGTCTTTGTTTCAAAAGCATTGTAAGTCTTAATAACATCTCATTGTGTTTAGACAAAAGACTTGAAAGTAATCCAACAGTACTCAACTCGATTAGGGATCTTGCAACTTCATGTCAACTTCAATACCTTCATTTTGGGGCCATTTGTGTGAGATACAATCTTATTGCTTTTTATTTTATTTATTTGATATATAAAACTTGTTCTTTAATTTGCTATAAATTGTTAGTTCCATCATTCATATTCAATCTCGTCTCTTTTTGGATGGCTTGGTTGTGCAAGCATTTAGCTGCAGGTGGTGTAACAAAATCGCATCCTCTATCATTCAACTACCTCAGTAAGCTTTGTTTGACAACAATTAAAATCAATCGCGTAAATGTGTATCATTTTGCTATTGGCATGGTGAAGAGTTCTCCTCGCATCAAGGATTTAGAAATTTTAGTGAGT
This sequence comes from Chenopodium album, assembly GCF_948465745.1. Lineage (NCBI taxonomy): Eukaryota > Viridiplantae > Streptophyta > Magnoliopsida > Caryophyllales > Amaranthaceae > Chenopodium > Chenopodium album. The sequence continues at coordinate 22,502,959 of NC_137857.1, read as the reverse complement.
ATATCCAAATTAAAAAAAAAAAAAAAAAAAAAAAAAAAAAAAAAAAAAAAAAAAAAAAACTATCAATTAATATTCAAAACTATTTTGTTGATCTGTGCTAATTAATATATCAAAAGACTTCCATTTGATTGTGTTTATATACTGCAGATTCGTAATGAAGGCAAAGCTGTTATTCAGCATGAAATTGATTTCGATTACAAGATTGACAGCTACAAATTAGGCCACCTTACGAAGGTGGAATTTACAGGCATAACAGGAACAATTGCAGAGCTAAAATTCATTGAGTACTTGCTTGCTGTCTCAGAAGTGTTAGAACTTTTTCTCTTTAAGTGCAATAATCTTGATGCCACTTCAGAGCTAAAGCTGTCAAGAGATCTGTTGCAACTCCGAAGAGCATCAACTAACAAAGGCTCAACTTATTTGTATGGAGCAGCATAGGATCTAAGAATGTAGTTTTGAGTTCTTAGTATTGTTGGTAGCTTATTAACTAATGTTATATCCTTTTATGGAAGATAAACCTATTTGTTCTCAGCTTAAGTACCTGAACATTTGTTCTTTTCGAGTATGGAAATTTGATGTAGTTTAGAGCTAAAGATGTCAACAGATTTGTTCAGGTTCCAAAAAGTTATATATTTGTTTGGATTGTCTGCAAATGCTTTGACTGAGATGAGAAATAATATTAACATGTACTGATATATTATTAAGATTTGAAAAATTATTGCAGAATGAAATTCCATTACAGTATAAATGCCATCTTACTAATGCCAATATTTACCTTAGAATGCAAAGTTTCCTTTGAATCACATGACAAACCTATTAACTAAGAAAGATTAATAAATGCACATATTAACCTTAATTAAGCCTATATATACATATATGATTTGATATTCACACTACTGCAGGCCATCCGTCTTTTCTCGGGTCACTTACACTAGTAGGTTTACCAAAGTATGTGTTACCAATAAAATTCTTTCCAGTTTTCCGGCCTAGATCAACTGAACTTTCGAATGTCTGAACAATAAGTTGACAGATTGCTCCAATTTCGATAGCCTTTAGCAGGTGACCTCTCTTCTCCAAGAAAATCCTCGATCCTTTGGAGAGTTCAATGTGCTCCCCATCAATCACAGTCACATTCTCATATAAGACTTCATTTGGAATTAGCTGCAGAACATCAATTTTCAGGTTGATCATTACAATTCAGCAAAAAGATTATGTTTTGGATTTTATCAGCTATTTGAAATTAATTCTGAATTCTGATAGTCTTTCAGATGAATTATATGACAGCAAATAAAGCGAGAAAAGTAAAAACCTTATGGTAGACTCGTGCTCTTTGGACAGAAGTAAGAGGATCCATTCCCAGAACAAAATGGTTTAAGAAAAACTAGGTTACAGCTGGAATTATGTTCATCCCACCACTACCACCTATAACTGCGGCCAATTGATCATCCTGTCAATTAACCAAACAAGAAACATGATCAGAATTCGCAAAAGAAAAGAAGGTTGAAGATATTAATACAATGTTGTTCGATTATCTTACCTTAAGAATGATAAGGGGAGTCGTCGAAGACAAGGGTCTTTTCCCTGGTTGTATGAAATTTGCAGGATCAGGAGGAAGACTGTCAGGACTTGCTTCTGCAGGAGTTGAAAAATCACCCATCTCATCGTTTAACACGATCCCAGTAGAAGGGGATAACACCCCTACTCCAAATGGATAGTTAACTATTGTTGTCGCTGACACTGCGTTCCTCTCAGCATCAACGATGCAGAAATGACTCGTTCCATGATCTTGTTGATGGGAAGGAGAACGGTAGGTCGTTGGGCTACCACCCCACCCAATCAAACAAAATTTGTAACTTAACAAACCACTATTTAGTGTAGTGGTAAGTCAAGGTCGAACCCAAAGGAATGGAGGTCGAATGCACAATGCCTAAGTCAAGCTATTTCGAAGTCAAGTAAAAGGGGTTTATGAAGGAAACTAGAGCTAAAGCTAAATGATGCAAGAACTTATATGAAATCAATCTAAAGACACTAAGGCAATGGATCCACATGTAATTGTAATGGAAAATGGTAATTTGGGAGGTCAAACCGACTAAGTCAAGTGATATGAAGGAAGATCATCATGTATCCAAAAGAGCATACCAAGATGGTTCACCTAGAGGTCTAACTAGCGTCATCTACGCTAAACACTACCTAGGGAACGTCACAAAGCACCTCAATCGTGAAATTGCAAGTTACTAATCAATGGTCCATATCATAGCAAGCTCACAATGTAATCTAGTGCAATAATCAAAGATGGCCAAACCTCAATTAATCACACACATGCACATGAATTATCAACCAAATTTAATTATATCATCAACTCCATCAATTATCCCCAAATTACTATAATCCATTATTCAAACATGCTTCACCATTTCCCTAGCTAGAAAACTACTCACTAGCCATAGGAATCAAGATCAAAACTACAACAATCATCAATTTCATCATCAACATAATTGAAATCAAAGATTAAACCAACAATCAATCAAAATCAATCAAAATTCAATTAAACTACAATCAATCAACAATAACATGGAAAACAAATGAAATCAACTAGAATCAAACTTGTATTGATATCAAGAAGAAGATCCTTACAAAACTTTGATCTAAAGATCAAATACATTGAGGAATTCTTGAGCAATCACCAAAAATCATGAGTTTCTCTCTCTAAAGTTCTTGAGTTTCTCTCTCTAAAATTCTCCCAAAACTAACTATCCAATTTAATCTAAAAACTTCCCTCTAAAAATAGGCCAGTAGAAATAACTATATATACAAAGAGGAGGTCAGTATTGACGCCCAAAAATAGACCCTCGTAGGTGCGGGCGCTCGGAGGAGGGAGAATGGTGCGCACGGGGCACACCCAGACTGGTGCGCCCGCACGCACCAGGTGTGCGGCCGCACCCGACCAATGTGCGGCCGCACACCACCTTGGTGCGCCCGCACAAAACTGGGTCTTTGATGTGTGACATTTTTGGCACTCATTTGGTTCCTTTTTGGATGATTTTTATTTCATTTTATCTCTCTTTTCTTTAGTTTTCCTTAGTTTTATTCTTGTTTTCTTCATTTTATGCTTTTTGTAGTTAGTTTCTCTTTTTCATGTCTTTTTCTAGTTTACTTGTTATTTTTCTCTTTTACTTGCTTTTTATCTTTTGCTTGTAGGTGGTAATTGATTGTCCAAGAATTCCCGGGCTTCCTTTCTATAGTTTTCCATTGATTTTCATGCCTAAAGCTTGTGCAAGAAGTTTCAAGTCAATGAGAGGTTCAAGGAGCATGCTTCAAAGTCTTGTTTATGCCTTCCTCATGGCTCATTTTCTTCAAGAAATTCAAGGAAGTTGCTGCCTACCTTGTCCTCCATCATCATCATCTAGGATGCGTGCACCTCGTGAGCAAGGGCAAAGAAGAAAGGAGGAAGCTGCAGCTATGTGCGGGCGCACTCGAGGAGTGTGTGGCCGCACATCTGTCGTGTGCGGCCGCACATCAGGTGTGTGCGGGCGCACATTCCTGGGTACACTCCTTCGAGCGCCCGCACTTACGAGGGTCTATTTTTGGGCGTCATTACCGACCTCTCTTTTGTATATATAGTTATTTCTACCTATTTTTGGGGAGAAGAAGTTTTAGTTTTAGATTGAATTTGATAGTTAGTTTTTGGGAGAATTTTAGAGAGAGAAACTCAAGAACTAGAGAGAGAAATTCATGATTTTTGGTGATTGCTCAAGGATTTCTCATTGTATTTGATCTTTGGATCAAAGTTTTGTAAGGATTTTCTTCTTGATTTCAATACAAGTTTGATTTTAGTTGATTTCATTCGTTTTTCATATTGTTGATGATTGATTTGGTTATTGATTGAATTTTGATTGATTTTGATTGATTGTTGGTTTAATCTTTGAATTCAAGCATGTTGATAATGAATTTGATGAATGTTGTAGTTTTGATCTCCATTTCTATGGCTAGTGAGTAGTTTCCTAGCTAGGGAGATGGTGAAGCATGTATGAATGATGGAATAGTGTAATTTGGGGATAATTGATGGAGTTGATGATATGATTAAATTTGGTTGATATTTCATGTGCATGTGTGTGATTAATTGAGGTTTGGCCATCTTTGATTAATACACTAGATTGCATTGTAAGCTTGCTATGATACGGACCATTGATTAGTGAACTTGCAATTTCACGATTGAGGTGCTTTGTGACGTTCCCTAGTTAGTGTTTAGCGTAGTTGACGCTAGTTAGACCTCTAGGTGAACCACCTTAGTATGCTCTTTTGGATACATGATGATTTTCCTTCATATCGCTTGACTTAGTCGGTTTGACCTCCCAAATTACCGTTTCCATTATGATTGCATGTGGATCCATTGCCCTAGTGTCTTAGATTGATTTAATACAAGTTTGCATACCTAGTTAGCTTAACTTCTACCTCAAACCCCTTCTTGATTCCGAAATAGCTTGATCTAGACTTCGTGCACTTGATATCCATTCCCTTGGGTTCGACCTTGACTTGCCACTACGCTAAATAGGGGTTAGTTAAGTTACAAATTTTGTTTGATTGGGTGGGGTGGTAGCCCAACGACCTACCGTTCTCCTTCCCATCAAAATGGCGCCGTTGCCGGGGAATGGTGCTTGAGTGTATGTTGTTTTTGAGTCTATTTCATTTTGATAAAATACAAAAAGATTTTGTTTCTCTAGGCTACATTTGTAGCCGTGCTACTAACATTTTTGTGTGAGTTTTGCATGCATAGAACCCGTGATCGTCCCCTTGTTCCCCTTGATCCGGAAATTGAGAGGACTCTTTCAAGAAGAAGAGTGGATAATAGATCCTTGGCTTATAGCTCTTCAAGTGAAGAAGAAATTCAAGAAGAACAAGGAATGGGTGAAAATCCTAGAATAGCCTTGAATGAGCTTGGAGTGCCCGGGGCATATAGGTTTGAGAGTGGAATAGCTCCACCTACTACCCCGGCAAATGACTTCGAAATCCGGCCGGCAATGATCACCTTGATTGAGAGAAGGCAATATAGTGGGGCTAAGAATGAGAGCCCATTGAACCATTTGAAAGAATTTGAAAAATATTGCAACACTATCAAAGTCAATGGGGTCTCTCAAGAATTCATCCACCTCAAGTTGTTCCCTTTCTCTCTATTAGGAAGATATTTGGAGTGGCTAGACAAGGAAGTGAAGCCCAACTCCTTGAGAACTTGGGATGATGTTACAAAGGCTTTCTTGTCCCGTTTCTATCCCCAAAAGAAGACGGCGGAGGCAAGAGCCTTGATTCAAGGGTTCAAGCAAAGGCCGAGTGAAAGCCTTTATGAAGCATGGGAGAGATTCAAAGAGTATCAAAGGGAGTGCCCTCACCACGGAATCCCCACATACCAAGTGATCCAAATCTTCTATGGCGGTTTAAGTCCCCAAGGCAAGTCATGCCTTGATGGAGGGGCCGGGGGCCCTATCATGAACAAAACCGAAGAATAAGTTATGGACATCATTGAGGACGTGGTGACATATTATAGGGATTGGCAAGATGGGGAGAGAGACTCTTCAAGCAAGCAATCTTCATTGTATTCGGTGGACCATCTTAATGCAATCAACAACCTTTCCTCCCAAATGACAAACTTAGGAAAGGAGGTCACCGCAATCAAAGCTAAGTTGGAGAGCACTTCTACCTCTTCTCAAGCTTCTAATCTTCCCTCCCAATTTAAGGGGAGAGGTACTCCTTCTAACTCTCAACCCCCTCCCTCTTCACATAATATGCCTTTTGGTTGCTTGTTTTGTGATGCATGTGGATCGTATGATCATGACTCTAGTGTTTGTCCTAATGAATGTGTTGATGAATTTGACAACAATGAGTGTGAACATGTTAATTTTGTGTCAAACAACAATGTTCAAAGGTTTGATAATCAAAAAGGCCAATGGAATAGGAATTACCAAAACCAAGGCAATTGTGACAACTATAATCATAATGGTGGTTATAGGAACCAAGGGAATCAAGGTTCTCGTGGTAACCATAACCAAGGTTATAGTAGCCAAAATCAAAGCCAAAACTATGGTAATCAAAATCATAATTATGGTAATCAAAACCAAGGTTATGTAAATCATAACCAAGGTAATGGAAACCATAATCATGGTGGCGGTAACCATAATCAAGGTTATGGTTCAAATCAAAACAGGAGTAATTGGAACAACCAAGGAAGGGGAAATTTTCAAAACAATGCTCAAAGAGGTCCCCCACCCGGTTTTGTTCCAAAGACTCAAAATGAAAATTCCTATTCACAACCTTCTTCTCCTAAGACAACCTTGGAAGAGTTGATTGATAATCAAACCAAGATCATTAACACCTATATGGCGGTTAGTGATAAGAAATTCAATGAGATGATGACCCACAATAAGATGCTTGAGACTCAAATTACTCAATTAGCAAGCACTATTAAGGATTTTGCTAGTCCTTCATCTTTGCCTTCTCAAGGTGTTGAACCAAAGAAACCCGTGTTCTCTATTGCCACAAGTGGTGGAAATGATTTTGATGAGGGAGTTTCTTGTTCAAAAGAGGGAAGAGATGAGAGTGGTGCTAAGGAGAATGAAGTGGAAAGGGTTGAGTCTAAGGAAATCTATTGTGAGGTTGACAAAAGAGAAGAGTGTGTTGGTGAAAAGATGAGTGAGATAGAGAGATTTCCCGATCTACCATATCCCCAAAAATATTTGAGATTCAAAATGGATGAGCAATTTGGGAAGTTCCTTGAAGCTTTTAAGGATGTTCATGATTCTACACCCGCTACCGAACCAATTCCCGACATGCCTAAGTACTCCAAGTTTGTTAAGGAGATCTTAAAAGAGAGAGAGGATTTTGATAAAGGTAGTTCGGTGGAAGGAGGGAAGTGCTTTAGTGCTCTTATCCATGGTGAACTTCCGAAGAAGATGGAGGATCCGGGGAATTTTTTAATCCCTTGTCGAATTAAGGAAATGGTTTTTGAAAATGCTTTGTGTGACCTTGGTGCTAGTGTTAGCATTATGCCTTTCTCGGTCTTCGAAAGGCTTGATCTAGGTGAGCTTCAACCGTCCAAGATAACACTTCAATTGGCCGACCGTTCTATTAAGCTTCCTAAGGGAAGAATTGATGATGTCCCCTTAAGGATTGGAGAGTTTGTCTTTCCGGTGGATTTTGTTGTTCTAGAGATTGAGGAGGATGAACATATTCCAATCATCTTAGGGAGACCTTTCTTAGCTACCTCGGGAGCTTTAATAGATGTCAAAGGAGGTCAAATTACTTTGAGGTGTGGGAAATTAGAAGAGAGTTTTAAGTTAGAACCAATGCATGAGTCTTTATCTTGTGTCCAAGATATCGCATGTGCTAGTCTTTCTCGTTCCATTGATGGTATGTGCATGATTGATTCTTCTACTAACAATGTTTTTGAGATTGTTAATGATGTTTGTGCAAGTATTAATGACGTTAGTGAAGAAGAATTTGTGATTCAAAAGCCAAAGGATGAGAAAGATATTGGTTTTCCAAATTGGTTCAAGCTTAATTCTCATGAGGAAGAAAAAGCTTCCATGATTAAGAATGTTGAAGTCAAGCCGAAGAAAAAGGCCCGTGACTCGAAGAAAACAAGGAAAAGGAAGAAGTTGAGAAGTGAAAAAGAAGAATGTGAAAAGAATTTTGTGAGAGTTTCATCAAGCATTAATGAGAAGTTGCCCAAGGTTGAAGAAGAATTTGCTCTATCAACCACCTTGAAGAAGGTGGTGTTCTTTGATCCTCCATGATTAGGAGGAAGGGTCGAGCTTAGGACCTTAAGCAAGCGCTTCCCGGGAGGCAACCCGGAGTTTCTAACCTTTCTCTTTGATTTTTGAATTTTCTCATTTTTTTTTCTTTTATTACTTTGTCTTTTCTTTTACTTTTCTCTTTATTTGGATTTTTAGGATGTCCGTTTGTGGGATTGGAATTCAACAAATATGCATGATGGATGGAAGGTGTTCATGGCACAAATCATATTTTGTTCGATTCTAGTCGAAATTTGAGGTAAGAGGGTAAGAATTTTAGAGAGGTAAGATAGGAATTTCATATTTTGAAAGTTGGAGGAAATTGATACTTAGTGAATTTTTGTGGTGTGCACATGAATTTTCAACTTTGAGGACTTTGAAAATGATTTTAGCTACTGCCTATGTTGTTCCTCATCACCATCATGATTCATGTGCGCACCCAAATAGGCAGTAAGTATCAAATCTTTGAGAAAAAAAGAAGGAAGGAGCACGCACAGGGATGTGCGGCCGCACACGAGGTATGTGCGGGCGCACAGCCTGCGTGTGCGGGCGCACATCAATGCTGTGCGGCCGCACAGATGCTGGACGTGCATTTATCCTCTTCTTCCTCCTTTTTCCCTCATTTTCTCACTTCCCTCATCTTCCTCACTCATACCCTCATTCAAACCCTCCTTTGTGTGCACTCCTCCACCCTCATTCATCATCCAAAAACACTCAAATCCTCACCAAAATCACTACATTCTTACTCAAAATCACTCACAAATCTTTCTACACTACAAATTCCTCACAATTTGACCCAAATTTCACTCACTCTCTCTCCTACTCTTGGTGGTCGAAAATTGGGGGTTTTGTGTGGAGTTGGAATTGCTTGCTCAAAATTGGTTTATCTTGCTTCTTTTATGGTATAATCACTAATCCTTGCTTTAATTTTGCCAATTATATCATAAATTTGCATGAATTACAAATTTGTATGAGCATGAATAGTGTAGTATTGATTTTGTGAATTTTGATGCTTGTTCTTGATTTTGGTTGTGATTTGGTGATATTTGTTGATTGATTTTGCATGACATTGTGTTGTTTGTTGATTTTGTAGCAATTTTCATCAATTTTGGTTGAATTCTTGTGAGTTGAAATTTTGGAAAGTTGGTAGTAAGTGGTGATTTCGGTATTGGCTTTGTGTTTGCTCTTGGATTGATTGAAAAGGAATTTTTCTTGGTTCATTAATATTGTTGATTGGTTTGGAATTGGTTCGATTGAAGGGAATTGTGAAATTGGAGTTTGGTGATATTGGTAGTAAGTGGTGAATTTGGGTGTGGTGCTCTTGGTTCTTTGGTTTGCTACTTGATTGGTTGTTGGTGATCTTCTATACTTCTCACAATGTCTAAATACCTCAAGAAACTCACCAAAAAGCGAAAAACCGATGTTAGCATCGAGGAACCTCCCCGCCCAAGTACCTCCACTAGGCCTAGTACATCTTCTAGGCCTAGTACTTCCAACCCATCTTCCACTCAAACACGACCTCCTACCTCTTTTCCAAAGAAGAAAAATTTCACCGATAAACAAAAAGCCTTTTATCAAAATCTGAAAGATGAAAGAACCCTCAAACAAACCCGCCATTACTTTCAATCCGATATGCTGAAGTTGGGGATTGATAATGATGTGCGGTCATTGCTTTTGAATTTGAGATTGGGGACTTTCATCGCCGACGCCTACCGCACCTACAAGGAGCCTACCTTGGAGTTCTTAGCTACCTTGGAGCTTGTACCCATTGGAGGGGTATATAGGGTGCGGTTCCAATTGTTCAACAACATATTTGACCAATCTTTAGAAGAGTTCAACGCTGCTTTGGACTTTGATCCCCATGGGGATATTATTAACGTTGAACACTTCATCTTCCCGGATTATGATCAAGATTCTTGGTGGGAAGACATCTCCGGTGGTAGTGAGTTCATCGCCAACAAGGCCAAGATCTCGGACGTGTACCAACCTTGTCTTAGGGTTGTACACCGTCTATTGGGCTATGTCTTGTTCCCCAAGCAAGAGATGGGGAAATTGAGTAAATTGGAGCTCAAAGTCCTTTGGCTATCTACTCGCCCGGAGTTTATGGGCCGGTTGAACTTGGGCTACATCTTTGCCCAATATTGCTTGGACCTTCGCAAAAAGAGGACGGGAGAGATCCCTTGTGGGGGTATGGTAACTAGGCTTCTGTCTCACCTTCGCCTCGATGATTATCTCCCTTTTTGTAAGGAGATCGGGGATGCAGATTCCATCTACCTCGATATGCAACAATTGGGTCAAATCCAATTTATCTCCAAGGGTTTTAGTGAAGGGAGATATGAGTGGCTAAGGGGCCACGAGCATTGGTGCTTCTTGCCTAACCCTAGCTTGACTTCTTTGGCTAGGATTGCCGACAATGTTTGGCATGTTCCCAGGTCCTTCCGGCATCCCAACTTTGATTCCGAGGAGGATGAAGAAGAAGAAGATGAGGAAGAACAACAAAATCAACAACAACAACAACATCAACAACAACAACATTTTTCTCCACAACAACAAGCTCCTCATGAGCAAGAACAAGAGCAAGGGCAACATGCTTTTTCCAATGACGATTTGAGGGCTCTTAGTGAGCAAATGAGTGGATTGAAAGTCCACGTAGACGGCATGTACGATCAAGACTTTGGGGCCCTCTATGACCAAATAAGAGGTATTCAAGAGATGCAACAAGGTATGTTTATACAACAACAACAACTTTATGATGCGGAAGTTAACCGTGGGAACATTACTCCCCCGGTTAACTATCCGTATTTCCCGCCCCAACAAGGTCCTCTACCTTCGTTTGGGCATCCTTATTGGTCGGGGCCTTCTAACCCCGACACCGAGCGTCACTATTACCCGGACGAGCATGGTAACTATGATTACAAGGCTCCGGGTGGTAGTGACTATAGGGGGGATCCTAACTACCCCCATGTCCATCCCAACCACCCTTTTGAGCTCACTTTGCCCGATACCTACACCCCTCTTGCTCCTTGCAACACGATCTTTTCAAGGGGCATTATGGGTGGCCCGAGGGGTACACCGGAGGATGGGAGCCTTACCCTCATCCTTTCGATGACCCCGAGCGCAACAGAGACCCCGATGGGGCCGGGCCAAGTGGGAGTGGTGGTGGTGATGGTAGTAGTTATTAGTTCCCTTTTAGCTTCTCATGCTTTTTACCTCCATCCCTCATATTTTTGATACTTGCTTTGTTTTGATCGGGATGTTGAGATGTATTTTCTATCTAGCTTGGGGGAACTAGTAACTTGCTCGGTGACCTTGTTGTTGTTGTGTACATATCTTAGTTGCTTGCATGTTTATTTTCATTCCTCTTTTTGGTTTCCTCATTTTCTTGATCTCTAGGCTACTTTTCTTGTAGCTAGCTTGTTTGCCCTATTTTCTTGGATGTTTGTTGTTTGTGGAGTTGTTTTGCTTGCCATGTTGTTGTTGATGATCCCTTATATCCAAACCCCTCAATCCAAATCCCTTAAATCCAAATCTTGTAGTTTAGAGTAGTTCTTTAGTTCGTCTAGATTTTATTTCTTTTATTCTTTATTTTCTTTGGTAGTTTAGCTTCTCTTTCCTTTAGTTGTATATACTTCTTGCTTTGTTTATTTTCTTTTATTTGTTGTTTTCTTTTATTTGTTTTGAAGTTACTAACCTTTTTCTTTGTTCATAGTTTCTTTTATTTCTTTTTTCTCACTTGGTTCCTTGAAGAGCTTATGGATATGGAATGCTACGAGGTGGTTTCTTATTGCTTCGTTTGTTTTTGCTATGCTTGGAATCCCGGTGAGACCTTTCTTTTTTTTTTTCTCTTTATTTTCCTTGGTTGCATAGAATAGGATTAGTTTAGGAGACGTTGAATGGTTCGAGGATGGATGCTTGTTAACACGTAATGTGTTTGGGATCGGTGACTTTGTTGTCTATCGATCACTTTTTTGTCGATTGGGATTTTTATGTGTTTAACATGCTTTCTAGTCCTTTGCATGCTTTTCTCCTATGTTTTCCTTTCCTATGTCTCCATTTCTTTTCTTTTACTCTATTTTATTTTACCTTTTTCTCTTACTTTCTTTTATTTTTCTTTTTATTTTTGATGTGATTTTGAGGCATTGTTTTTCATTTCTTTTCTTTTGAAATGAACATTGTACATTGGACTTGTCTTTTGCATGATTTTCTTCCTAGGTTGTAAAGGTATGCACGGTTTGAGATTATGTTCGGTTGACTCTAGGATAGTGTATGCTAGGGTAGTTGGTTTGAACTAGGAGGATCATGAAGCCGGATTCTACTTGTTTGTGGTATGTTGGTAGTTGCTTCCTATAGTTGATTTGACACCATTGGTGAGTTTTTGCCACAACCTTGTGAGGTTACTTGTTTTTCAAGCCTTCAACATTCCTTGTTTGAGCGGCGTGGATCCTTGACTATGCAAACCTAATCTAATAAAGCTTGATGTATGATTCTCAAACACGAGACCGAACTATCTAGGAAGGACAAAGGCACATTTTTCGGGGTGGTATTTTTCCTTTTTACTATATTTTGTTATTTTCTTTTGTTTTTGGTTTACATTTGCCTTCTTGCAACCATTTGAGCCTTATCCCTTCTTTTCGAGCCACATCTTTAGTTATTTGACCTTTTGTTTCATTTTCTACCTTTCTTGATTTTTGTGAAGCAATATGATCTTTGAGATGAAGTTTGTGGTGGTTACGTTGGAAATTGGTTTTTATGAAAGCAAGATTGTGTTATGATTTCTTTGTGAATAATGGCAAATGAGTATGAGTAAAAGCCTTCCTTTATAATAAAAGGCATGGACAAATAAGTGCAAAAGTTGTAAAAGCCGTCCGAATTTAGCAAAAGGCAAGGACTTTGCAATTACAATATAAAAACACAAAAAACGTGAAAAGTGAAAAATTCAAAAATATTTTGATGTATTCTTTTCTCCTTCTAAGCATTGAGGACAATGCACCATTTTAGCTTGGGGGAGAAGCGTGTACGCTTTTTGTATATATTTTTGTGAGTATAGCTTCAAGTAAGCTTGGGGGTGTTGTTTTTGTTTGGTAATTTCTTGATTGTGGTGTTAAGGATTGATCACCCTTTTGCTTCACTTTTTAGGAAAATCACCAAATTTTAAAATTTTTGCCTACCTTCACCCTTTATGCCTTACGTTACAACCTTGGGGAAAGACCTTGAGCAATTCTTGAGCAATCACCAAAAATCATGAGTTTCTCTCTCTAAAGTTCTTGAGTTTCTCTCTCTAAAATTCTCCCAAAACTAACTATCCAATTTAATCTAAAAACTTCCCTCTAAAAATAGGTAGAAATAACTATATATACAAAGAGGAGGTCAGTATTGACGCCCAAAAATAGACCCTCGTAGGTGCGGGCGCTCGGAGGAGGGAGAATGGTGCGCACGGGGCACACCCAGACTGGTGCGCCCGCACGCACCAGGTGTGCGGCCGCACCCGACCAATGTGCGGCCGCACACCACCTTGGTGCGCCCGCACAAAACTGGGTCTTTGATGTGTGACATTTTTGGCACTCATTTGGTTCCTTTTTGGATGATTTTTATTTCATTTTATCTCTCTTTTCTTTAGTTTTCCTTAGTTTTATTCTTGTTTTCTTCATTTTATGCTTTTTGTAGTTAGTTTCTCTTTTTCATGTCTTTTTCTAGTTTACTTGTTATTTTTCTCTTTTACTTGCTTTTTATCTTTTGCTTGTAGGTGGTAATTGATTGTCCAAGAATTCCCGGGCTTCCTTTCTATAGTTTTCCATTGATTTTCATGCCTAAAGCTTGTGCAAGAAGTTTCAAGTCAATGAGAGGTTCAAGGAGCATGCTTCAAAGTCTTGTTTATGCCTTCCTCATGGCTCATTTTCTTCAAGAAATTCAAGGAAGTTGCTGCCTACCTTGTCCTCCATCATCATCATCTAGGATGCGTGCACCTCGTGAGCAAGGGCAAAGAAGAAAGGAGGAAGCTGCAGCTATGTGCGGGCGCACTCGAGGAGTGTGCGGCCGCACATCTGTCGTGTGCGGCAGCACATCTGTCGTGTGCGGCCGCACATCAGGTGTGTGCGGGCGCACATTCCTGGGTACACTCCTTCGAGCGCCCGCACTTACGAGGGTCTATTTTTGGGCGTCATTACCGACCTCTCTTTTGTATATATAGTTATTTCTACCTATTTTTGGGGAGAAGAAGTTTTAGTTTTAGATTGAATTTGATAGTTAGTTTTTGGGAGAATTTTAGAGAGAGAAACTCAAGAACTAGAGAGAGAAATTCATGATTTTTGGTGATTGCTCAAGGATTTCTCATTGTATTTGATCTTTGGATCAAAGTTTTGTAAGGATTTTCTTCTTGATTTCAATACAAGTTTGATTTTAGTTGATTTCATTCGTTTTTCATATTGTTGATGATTGATTTGGTTATTGATTGAATTTTGATTGATTTTGATTGATTGTTGGTTTAATCTTTGAATTCAAGCATGTTGATAATGAATTTGATGAATGTTGTAGTTTTGATCTCCATTTCTATGGCTAGTGAGTAGTTTCCTAGCTAGGGAGATGGTGAAGCATGTATGAATGATGGAATAGTGTAATTTGGGGATAATTGATGGAGTTGATGATATGATTAAATTTGGTTGATATTTCATGTGCATGTGTGTGATTAATTGAGGTTTGGCCATCTTTGATTAATACACTAGATTGCATTGTAAGCTTGCTATGATACGGACCATTGATTAGTGAACTTGCAATTTCACGATTGAGGTGCTTTGTGACGTTCCCTAGTTAGTGTTTAGCGTAGTTGACGCTAGTTAGACCTCTAGGTGAACCACTTTAGTATGCTCTTTTGGATACATGATGATTTTCCTTCATATCGCTTGACTTAGTCGGTTTGACCTCCCAAATTACCGTTTCCATTATGATTGCATGTGGATCCATTGCCCTAGTGTCTTAGATTGATTTAATACAAGTTTGCATACCTAGTTAGCTTAACTTCTACCTCAAACCCCTTCTTGATTCCGAAATAGCTTGATCTAGACTTCGTGCACTTGATATCCATTCCCTTGGGTTCGACCTTGACTTGCCACTACGCTAAATAGGGGTTAGTTAAGTTACAAATTTTGTTTGATTGGGTGGGGTGGTAGCCCAACGACCTACCGTTCTCCTTCCCATCAGTCTTTCCCCCTTCGTCCTAGCTCAAGCGGTGCACACGTCCTAGATGATGATGATGGAGGACAAAGTAGGCAGAAACTTTCTTGAATTTCTTGAAAAGTAAAAGCCATGAAGAAGGCATATACAAAGCCTTGAAACTTGCCTCTTGGATCCACCCTTGACTTGAAGCTTCTTGCACCATCTCTAGGCATGAAAATAATGAAAGCTCACAGAGAGGGAACTCGGGAATTCTTGGACAATCAATTACCACCTACAAATAGATGATAAAAAGCAAGTAAAAGAGAAAAATAACAAGTAAACTAGAAAAAGCATGAAATATAGAAACTAACTACAAAAAGCATAAAATGAAGAAAACAAGAATAAAACTAAGGAAAACTAAAGAAAAGAGAGATAAAATGAAATAGAAATCATCCAAAAAGGAACCAAATGAGTGCCATAAATGTCACTCATCAAATTCCCCCAAGCTAAACTTTTGCTCGTCCTCGAGCAAAACAAAGCAAGAAAGAATGAGGATGAAAATTTTATTGAAAACGAAAAAGAAAGACTCAAGATAAGAATATACACTAAAACTCACTGTCGTAGGAATCACGGTTGTTTTTAGCTACAACAAGCCCTTGAAACCCCAAAGTCGCCTATGAGGACGAGTGAGGTCTCGTAAGGGTATCCTAAGAGTTTGACCCATAACTCTCCACCAAACATCAATGAGGCAAACTATGAAAAGGAAGGAAAATGAAATAAAAACAAACCTTTGCGAAATGAACCAACATAAAGACTATAATGCAAATGAATGACAATCTTTCTCAAGTAGTTAAGGTATGCACGTTTCAAGATATCCAAGGTTGATTGAAACATAGGGTATGCTAGGCGTAGGAACTAGTTATCACAATTCACTTTCATCCCAAACAATCTTACCGCGTTCTTCCCACTAGTCTCAAATCTCCCCTTAGTGAGTGTCCCAATGATTCCTCGAAGGAACCGGAAAAGAAATATTTTAAGGCTACTCGACAATCTTGACTATGCATCCCCTTTCCTTAGGCAATGACCCATGATGCCCTCCCCCGAATAATGACTCAACTATCTAGGTCGAAAGGTCTTTCCCCAAGGTTGTAACGTAAGGCATAAAGGGTGAAGGTAGGCAAAAATTTTAAAATTTGGTGATTTTCCTAAAAGTGAAGCAAAAGGGTGATCAATCCTTAACACCACAATCTAGAAATTACCAAACAAAAACAACACCCCCAAGCTTACTTGAAGCTATACTCACAAAAATATATACAAAAAGCGTACACGCTTCTCCCCCAAGCTAAAATGAAGCATTGTCCTCAATGCTTAGAAGGAGAAAAGAATACATCAAAATATTTTTGAATTATTCACTTTTTCAATTTTTTTTTTTTTGTTGTTTTTATATTGTATTTGCAAGGTCCTTGCCTTTTGCTTAATTCGGACGGCTTTTCCTAAATGCAAATTATTAGTCCATGCCTTTTGAGAAGTAGGACGGCTTTTCCACAAATATTTGCCATTATTCACAAAGAAAATGAAATCACAAACTTGCTTACATAAAAACCAAAATTCCAACTTAACCACCACAAACTTCATTTCAAATGATCATATTGTTTCACAAAAACCAATAAAATATAGAAAATTAAACAAAAGGTCAAATAACTAAAGATGTGGCTTGAAAAGAAGGGATAAGGCTCAAATGGTTGCAAGAAGGCAAATGTAAACCCAAAAATAAAGAAAATAACAAAATATAACAAAAATGAAAAATGCCACCCCGAAAAATTTGCCTTTGTCCTTCCTAGACAGTTCGGTCTCGTGTTTGAGAATCATACATCAAGCTTTATTAGATTAGGTTTGCATAGTCAAGGATCCACGCCGCTCATACAAGGAATGTTGAAGGCTAGAAAAACAAGTAACCTCACAAGGTTGTGGCAAAAACTCACTAGTGGTGTCAAATCAACTATAGGAAGCAACTACCAACGTACCACAAACAAGTAAAATCCGGCTTCATGATCCCCCTAGTTCAAACCAACTACCCTAGCATACACTATCCTAGAGTCAACCGAACATAGTCTCAAACCGTGCACACCTTTACAACCTAGGAAGAAAATCATGCAAAAGACAAGTCCAATGTACAAGGTTCATTGCATAAGAAAAGAAATGAAAAACAATGCCTCAAAATCACATCAAAAATGAAAAGAAAAATAAAGGAAAGTAAGAGAAAAAGTAAAATAAAAGAAAGTAAAAGAAAAGAAACGGAGACATAGAAAAGGAAAACATAGGAGAAATAGCATGCAAAGGACTAGAAAACAAGTTAAACACATAAAATTCCCAATCGACAAACAAGTGATCGATAGACAACAAGGTCACCGATCCCAAACACATTACGTGTTAACAAGCATCCATCCTCGAACCATTCAACTTCTCCTAAACTAATCCTATTCTATGCAACCAAGGAAAATAAAGAGAAAATAAGAAAGGTCTCACCGGGTTTCCAAGCTTAGCAAAAATAAATGAAGCGATTAGAAACCACCTCGTAGCATGCCATATCCATAAGCTCTTCAAGGAACCAAGTGAGAAAAAGAAATAAAAGCAGCTATGAACAAAGAAAATGGTTAGTAACTTCAAAACAAATAAAAGAAAACAACAAATAAAAGGAAACTAAACTAAGCAAGAAGTATATACAACTAAAGGAAAGAAAAGCTAAACTAACCAAAGAATAGAAAGAATAAAAGAAATAAAACTAAGTAAACAAGAAAATCTAAACTAACTAAAGAACTACTCTAAACTATAAGATTTGGATTTAAGGGATTTGGATCAAAGGGTTTTGGATTAAGGGATTTGGATATAAGGGATCATTAACAACAACATGCCAAGCAAAAAATCACCAGAAACAACAAGCATCCAAGCAAATCGGGCAAACAAGCTAGCTACAAGGAAAGTAGCCTAGAGATCAAGAAAATGAGGAAATCAAACAAGAGGAATGAAAATAAACATGCAAACAACTAAGGTATGTACACAACAACAAAATTGGTCACCGAGCAAGTTATTAGTTCCCCCAAGCTAGATAAAAATACATCTCAACATCCCAATCAAAACAAAACATGCATCAAAAATATAAGGGATGGAGACAAAAAGCATGAGAAGCTAAAGGGAACTAATAACTACTACCATCACCACCACCACTCCCACTCGGCCTGGCCCCATCGGGGTCTCTGTTGCGCTCGAGGTCATCGAAGGGATGAGGGTAGGGCTCCCATCCTCCGGTGTACCCATCGGGCCACCCATAATGCCCGTTGAAAAGATCTTGTTGCCAAGGAGCAAGAGGGGTGAAGTTATCGGGCAAAGTGAGTTCAAAGGGGTGGTTGGGATGGACATTGGGGTAGCTAGGATCACCCCTATAGTCACTACCACCCGGAGCCTTGTAATCATAGTTACCGTGCTCGTCCGGATAGTAATGACGCTCGGTGTCGGGGTTAGAAGGCCCCGACCAATAAGGATGCCCAAACGAAGGTAGAGGACCTTGTTGGGGCGGAAAGTACGGATAGTTAACTGGGGGAGTAATGCTCCCACGGTTGACCTCCGCCTCATATATTTGTTGTTGTTGTGTAAACATACCTTGTTGCATCTCCTGAATACCTCTTAGTTGCTCATAGATGGCCCCAAAGTCTTGATCATACATGCCATCCACGTGGATTTTCAATCCACTCATTTGTTCACTAAGAGCCCTCAAATCCGCATTGACGAAAGCATGTTGCCCTTGCTCTTGCTCTTGCTCTTGCTCTTGAGGAGCTTGTTGTTGTGGAGAATAATGTTGTTGTTGTTGATGTTGTTGTTGTTGTTGATGTTGTTGTTATTCTTCATCATCTTCTTCCTCATCCTCATCGGAGTCGAAGTTGGGATGCCGGAAGGACTTGGGAACATGCCACACATTGTTGGCAATCCGAGCCAAAGAAGTCAAGCTGGGGTTAGGCAAGTAGCACCAATGCTCGTTGCCCCTAAGCCACTCATATCTCCCTTCGCTATAGCCCTTGGAGATGAATTGGATTTGACCCAATTGTTGCTTATCGAGGTAGATAGAAGTTGCATCCCCGATCTCCTTACAAAATGGGAGATAAGCATCGAGGCGAAGGCGAGTCAATAGCCTAGTTACCATGCCCCCGCATGGGATTTCTCCCGTTCTCCTCTTGCGAAGGTCCAAACAATATTGGGCAAAGATATACCCCAAGTTCAACCGGCCCACATACTCCGGGCGGGTAGACAACCAAAGGACCTTGAGCTCCAACTTGCTCAACTTCCCCATTTCTTGTTTGGGGAACAAAACATAGCCCAAAAGACGGTGTACAACCCTAAGGCAAGGTTGGTACACCGCTGAGATCTTAGCCCGGTTTGTGATAAACTCAGTACCACCTGAGATGTCTTCCCACCATGAGTTTTGATCATACTCCGGGAAGATGTAATGTTCAACGTTAACAATATCCCCGTGGGGATCAAAATCCAGAGCGGCGTTGAACTCTTCCAATGATTGGTCGAAGATGTGGTTGAACAATTGGAAATGCACCCTATATACCCCTCCTACGGGTACAAGCTCTAAGGTAGCCAAGAACTCCAAAGTAGGCTCCTTATAGGTGCGGTAGGCATCGGTGATGAAAGAACCCAATCGGAGATTTAGGAGCAACGACCGCACATCATTATCAATACCCAATTTCAGCATATCGGGTTGGAAGTAGTGGCGGGTTTGTTTTAGGATTCTTTCTTCCTTCAAGTTTTGGTAGAAGGTCTTTTGTTTGTCAGTGAAGTTTTTCTCTTTGGGAAGAGAGGTTGGCGGTCGTGTTTGAGTGGAGGAAGGGTTGGAAGTACTAGGCCTAGAAGATGTACTAGGCCTAGAGGAGGTACTTGGGCGAGGAGGTTCATCGATGCTAGCATCGGTTTTCCGTTTCTTGGTGAATTTCTTGAGGTATTTAGACATGTTGAAAGGCTTAGAAAGATCACCAATATCCAATAAAGAGCAAAATCAATGAACCAAGAATACCACACCCAAATTCACCACTTACTACCAAAATTGCCAAACTCCAAATTCACACTTCTTTTCAATCAAAACCAATTCCAAACCAATCAACAACACCAATAATCCAAGAAAAACTCCTTTTCAACAATCCAAGAACAACCACAACACCAATACCACAATCACCATATACTACCAATACTCCAAAAATTCAAATCACAAGATTTCAACCAAAAATGATGAGAATCACTACAAAATCAACAAACAATACAATGTTATGCAAAATCAATCAACAAACATCACCAAATCACAACCAATATCAAGATCAAGCATCAAAAATCACAAAATCAATACTACACTATTCATGCTCATACAAATTTTTAATCTATGCAAATTTATGATATAAATGGCAAAATTAAAGCGAGGATTAATGATTATACCATAAAAGAAGCAAGATTAACCAACTTAGAGCAACCAATTTGAATCCACAAAGAAAGCCCCAATTTTCGGCCACCAAGAGTAGGAGAGAGAGTGAGTGAAATTTGGGTCAATTTGTGAGGAATTTGTAGTGTAGGAAGGCTTGTGAGTGATTTTGATTGAAAATGGAGTGATTTTAGTGAAGATTTGAGTGATTTTTGATGATGAATGAAGGAGTAGAAGGTGCGCATATGAGGGTTTTGGAGGAGGGTGTGCGTGAGGAAGATGAAAGAAATGAGGGAATGAAGGGAAAAAGGAGGAAGAAGAGGATTATATGCACGTCCATCCATGTGCGGCCGCACAGGGCTGGTGTGCGCCCGCACACGCAGGCTGTGCGCCCGCACATGCCTTGTGTGCGGCCGCACATCCCTGTGCGTGCTCAATTCTTCCTTTTTCTCAACAAATTGATACTTACTGCCTATTTTGGTGCGCACATGAATCATGATGGTGATGAGGAACAACATAGGAAGTAGCTAAAATTGTTTTCAAAGCCCTCAAAGTTGAAAATTCATGTGCTCACCACAAAAATTCACTAAGTATCAATTTCCTCCAACTTTCAAAACATGAATTTCCTATCTTACCTCTCTAAAATTCTTACCCTTTTACCTCAAATTTCGATTAGAATCGAACAAAATGTGATTTGTGCCACGAACACCTTCCATTTATCATGCATACTTGTAGAATTCCAATCCCGCAAAAGGACATCCTAAAAATCCAATCAAGTAGAAAAGTAAAAGAAAAGACAAAGTAATAAAAGAAACAAAAATGAGAAAATTCAAAAATCAAAGAGAAAAGTTAGAAACTCCGGGTTGCCTCCCGGGAAGCGCTTGCTTTAGGTCCTAAGCTCGACCCTTCCTCCAAATCATGGAGGATCAAAGAACACCACCTTCTTCAAGGTAGTTGATAGAGCAAAATCTTCTTCAATTTTGAGCAACTTCTCATCGTTGCTTAATGAAACCTTAACAAAATTCTTTTCAAATTCTTCTTTTTCCTTTCCCAACTTCTTTCTTTTTCTTGCTTTCTTCGAGTCACGGGCCTTTTTCTTCGGCTTGACTTCAACATCTTTAATCATGGAAGCTTTCTCTTCATCTTGAGAATTAAGCTTGAACCAATTTGGAATCTCAATTTCTTTCTCATCCCTTGGCTCTTGAATTACAAATTCTTCTTCACTAACATCATCAAGACTTGCACAAACATCATCAACAATCTCAAAAACATCGTTAGTAGAAGAATCAATCATGCACATATCATCAATGGAACGAGAAAGACTAGCACATGCTATATCTTGCACACAAGATAAAGACTCATGCATTGGCTTCAACTTAAAACTCTCTTCCAATTTTCCACATCTCAAAGTGATTTGACCTCCCTTCACATCTATTAAGGCTCCCGAGGTGGCTAAGAAAGGCCTCCCTAAAATGATTGGAATATGCTCATCCTCCTCAATCTCCAAAACAACAAAATCCACGGGAAAGACAAACTCTCCAATCTTTAAAGGGACATCATCAATTCTTCCCTTAGGAAGCTTAATAGAGCGATCGGCCAATTGAAGTGTTATATTAGATGGTTGAAGCTCACCTAGATCAAGCCTTTTGAAAACCGAAAAGGGCATAATACTCACACTAGCCCCTAGATCACACAAAGCATTCTCAAAAACCATTTTCTTGATTTGACAAGGGATTGAAAAATTCCCCGGATCTTCCATTTTCTCCGGAAGCTCACCATGGATAAAAGCACTAAAACACTTCCCTCCTTCCACCGAACTACCCTCATCAAAATCTTCCTTCTCCTCTAGTATCTCCTTAAGGAACTTGGAGTACTTAGGCATATCGGGAATTGGCTCGGTAGAGGGTGTGGAATCATGAACTTCCTTAAGAACTTTAAGGAACTTCCCAAATTGCTCATCCATTTTGAATCTCAAATATTTTTGGGGATATGGTAGATCGGTAAATCTCTCTACCTCACTCATCTTTTCAACAACATATTCTTCTTTTTCCTCAACCTCACAATAAATTTCCTTGGACTCAACCCTCTCCACTTCATTTTCCATAGCACCACTCTCATCTCTTTCCTCTTTTGAACAAGAAACTCCCTCATTAAAATCATTTCCACCACTTGTGGCAATAGAGTACACGGGTTTCTTTGGTTCAACACCTTGGGAAGGCAAAGATGAAGGACTAGCAAAATCCTTAATAGTGCTTTCTAATTGGGTAATTTGAGTCTCAAGCATCTTATTGTGGGTCATCATCTCATTGAATTTCTTATCACTAACCGCCATATAGGTGTTAATGATCTTGGTTTGATTATCAATCAATTCCTCCAAAGTAGTCCTAGGAGAAGAAGGTTGTGAATAGGAATTTTCACCTTGAGTCTTTGTAACAAAACCGGGTGGGGGACCTCTTTGAACATTGTTTTGAAAATTTCCCCTTCCTTGATTGTTCCAATTACCCCTATTTTGATTTGAACCATAACCTTGATTATGGTTACCACCACCATGATTATGGTTACCATTACCTTGGTTATGAGTTACATAACCTTGGTTTTTATTACCATAATTTTGGTTTTGATTACCATAATTTTGACTTTGATTTTGGCCACTATAACCTTGGTTATGGTTACCACGAGAACCTTGATTCCCTTGGTTCCTATAACCACCACTATGATTATAGTTGTCAAAATTGCCTTGGTTTTGGTAATTCCTATTCCATTGGCCTCTTTGATTATCAAACCTTTGAATATTGTTGTTTGACACAAAATTAACATGTTCACACTCATTGTTGTCAAATTCATCAACACATTCATTGTTGCAATTGCTAGAATCATGGTCATATGATCCACATACATCACAAAACAAACATCCCATAGGCATATTATGTGAAGTAGAAGGAGTTTGAGAGTTAGAAGAAGTACCTCTCCCCTTAATTTGGGAGGGAAGATTTGGAGCTTGGGAAGAGAAAGAAACACTCTCCAACTTGGCCTTGATTGCCGTCATCTCCTTTCCCAAGTTTGTCATTTGAGAAGAAAGATTGTTGATGGCATTAAGATGGTCCACCGAATACAACGAATATTGCTTGCTTGAAGAATCTCTTTCCCCATCTTGCCAATCTCTATAGTAAGTCACCACATCCTCTATTATGTCCACAACTTCTTCCTCGGTTTTGTTCATGATTGGACCACCGGCCCCTCCATCAAGGCATGCTGTAATCCCCCATAGTTTCAACCTAATTAAAGTATATTTAATTATTTATTATTTATACAAATGTATTTTTTTTTATTTTAATTTTATAGTATGAACTATTTTGATGTAAAAGCAAAAAGATTTTCAAGCTAAAATTATTAATCCTCTTTTAAGTTTGTAGCCCAATGCTCAATTTCACTCAAATCCAAACTACATCATTCCTACTCCTAATAAAATTAGGAAACTAAAGCCCAAATAAAAACCCAAAACCCTCAAACTCTTCTCCCTCTCACGTAAATTCATTCACCCTATTTTTTTTCTCCTCCTTCTTTCCTCTTTCATGGTTCACAAAAAAAAAAAAAAAAAAAAAAAAAAAAAAAAAAAGAAAATTCGGTGACCATCACCACCACCTGATGCCGCCTCTAGTCCACCACCGGCGTCCACCTTCTGCCGCACCGCCAGCATACCACCACCGTACACCAACAACAGTTTGCCTCTTCTCCTCCCTCCTTCCTTCTTTCTTCTCTTTTGTTAAATTGTTTAAAGTTATAATCTTTATTAGGTTTTTGTTTTGAATTGTTATAATTATGGTTTAATTTATGTATATGAACTATAAAAGAGTATAAATTTATAAGTTTATCATGTTTATTTTATGAAATAAAATTTCAGATTTGGTTTAATTTAAGAATTAAGGGTTTAAGCCTTGGTTTTTCATGATTTTAGAGCTTAAAATGTGTTAGTCAAGTTTCTTAAGCATATAGTGTATATATTATGTTAAAATTATATTTTTATCTATTAAAACTAATTTTCAGATTATAAAATATGGATTTTTTTGGGGTTTAAACTATCCTAAATCATATTTTTAGAGTTCTATTTATACTACTTGGCTATTCTAATTGAACTATGTTAATGGGTTGCTAATAAAGTTTCAAATTTAAAGATTTTTTTTAATTAAATTTCAGACTTTGTGATATGAATTGTATTATCTTAGTATCAAATAAGACGTATTTATGTTTCTACACATTTTATTAAGCTACTACTTTGATATTTATTCAAGCGTCGAGTGTTGATTTTCCAAAAGATAATAACAAGCTAAATTTTTAGATTTTCTTAGTAGCTTAAGTATACTGTAATTTTATGTATAAAGGTGTATTTTAAGGTTTTTATGAAGGAAATATAAGGAACTATATATAAGCTTTTGATTATAATAAAAGGGAAGGTTTAAAAGTGCTGTTTAATTGGATTTTGATGGTAAAGTAAGTTAGTAATGCTGTAAATTTGGTTGTTTGAGTATTGATTGAAATCTTATTGTTTGGTTTAGGAGAGGTCTTTATAGGAGGTGAATTCTAGTTGGTTAAGTGGCCAACCAAATTCGTTTACTCAAGGTACGTACGAGTTACGAAACCTTGCCTTTAGAAGCATGTTTAGGAATGAAACGAGAACTTAGTAGCATGTACAGAGAAGACTGGGAATAACTGTTTGGTTATACATTGTGAATTTCGAATGATGTGTACTATTTTACTTGGCAAATATTATTTATGTATTAACTTTGCAAGGTGCAATTAGAGGCAAAGGTATGTAAGTATGTGGAATGGTTTATTTATTACTCATTCATGATTACTGAAATAGGATGGGTAAAAGAAGAATTCAAGTCTTATGAGACGAGGTTAAGGTTTTGGGGTGCCCTATGCACTCAAGGTGTTTATACAACGAGGTAGTTAAAGGAATAAATAATAAATGTTGCTTGTCACTAATAAATCAAGAAATAAAATTGGAAAGTTGTTTTACTTGATTGAATTGATATTGGATTGATTGTATTGTTATGCATATGAGTCATCACCAAGTCTAAACCTGTAAATCACGTAAAGTGCAAGATGGTTGAGCAATAAAACTCTGGATTGGTGCACTTCTGGAGTAATGACAATCAGGGGTTGGGGTACACGGGGTATTAGCCGTGTACTTTTCTCGAGGTCGTCTGATCTGCGAGTCTCTTATTTCAAATACTTTTCAAAACTAGGAGTTAGGTGAGATCTCATACTAACTACGGTCACGGAGTCGCGCCCGTGGTCGTTGGATGTTTATTGATGTTTCTGAAAGGAGGCATGGGGTTTTCTTTATTGATGTTCCAAATGGAGCATGGGTTGGACAACCTTGTCTATTGCTTAATCCAATGAATGATATAAAACGAGTTAACTACTACTAATTAGTGAAGTCCTAGTAAAATTGATAGTTTAGGCGTGTGTTGAGTCTGTAACTTAATGATGCATGATGAATGATTATTAGTAGCATGTCATGGAATTCTTATTCTGTTTCACAGCTTGTATGTACTCAGCTTTGCTGATTGCGTGCTTTTGTGTGTGTCTTTCTTTGGTCATGGCCTTTGCCTTTCAATGACCCTGTGACGATCCAATTTTTACACTTGTAATATTGGGGAGCAGATTAACTACAGGTTCTTACACATTCAGCATTCGCATCAAGGTTGTGGGGTTTTGAGTGGAGTGTTGGTTATTTTGCACAATTTATTTTGCTACTACCTTTGAATTTATTTTTTAAACTCGATTTTAATTTTGTTCAATTTCTAGTTTGGATTTTTGAATAAGGGCCTTAATGGTTCCAACTTGTAATACTTAACTTGGTTTTATTCGTTGGTTTTGAAATTTATGTATAACTGATTTAGTATTTCCGCTGCTAATTTCTGACATAGCCTTAACGTTTGAACACGTGGCAGTAGTACGCCAGTAATTCTCTTGGATTTTGTTCAGGTTATTCACAGGTTTAAAGAGAGAATTATTGGGGTGTTACACATGCTTTGCCTTGCGGACTCAAACCACCATAGAAGATTTGGATCAATTGATATGTTGGAATTCCGTGGTGAGTTCATTCTCTTTGGTACTCCTTGAATCTCTCCCATGCCTCATAAAGACTCTCATTTGGCTTTTGCTTGAATCCTTGAATTAAAGCCCTTGCCTCCGTCGTTTTCTTTTGAGGATAGAAACGGGACAAGAAAGCTTTAGTGACATCATCCCAAGTTCTCAATGAATTGGGCTTCACCTCTTTGTCTAGCCATTCCAAAGACCTTCCTAAGAGGGAGAAAGGGAACAATTTAAGGCGGATGAATTCTTGAGACACTCCATTAACCTTGATCGTGTTGCAATATTTTTCGAACTCCTTAAGATGGTTCAATGGGATCTCGTTCTTTGCCCCACTATATTGTCTCCTCTCAATTACGGTGATCATTGCCGGCCGAATTTCAAAGTCGTTTGCCGGTGTTGTAGGTGGAGCTATGCCGCTCTCGAACCTATATGCACCGGGTACTCCCAATTCTTTCAAGGCAACTCTTGGTTGTTCTCCCATGACTTGCTCTTGTTCAATCTCTTCTTCTCTTGAGGAACTATAATCCAAGGTCTTGTTTGCTACTCTCCTCCTTGAGAGAGTTCTTTCAATCTCCGGATCAAAGGGAACAAATGAGCGATCTCGGGACCTATGCATACAAAACTCAAAGAAAATATAAGTAGCACGGCTACAAGTGTAGCCTAAAGTGTAAAATCTTTTTGTATTTTGCAAATGTAATGAAATAGACTCAACAACAACATGCACTCAAAGCACCATTCCCCGAAAACGGCGCCATTTTGATGGGAAGGAGAACGGTAGGTCGTTGGGCTACCACCCCACCCAATCAAAAAAAATTTGTAACTTAACAAACCCCTATTTAGTGTAGTGGTAAGTCAAGGTCGAACCCAAAGGAATGGAGGTGTAGGGAATATTTCAAGCATTATGATAACCCCAAACTTGAACCCCACTGTGATCATACACTAAAGTACGGTGGCGTTCCAATGGGAAAGACAAAGAGCAAAAAGAGTCGCCAACAAGTTTTAGGAACTTGTAAACCCAAAAGACAATCCAAAAGGACCATCAACTACTCCATAAGGTCTTGAACCAAACAGGGTCCGGGGATGAGGGTACGAATCCAATCTACAAAAGAAAGGACCCGCCCTATAAAATAGGCCTCTACTTTGTTCTGCTCGTATTCATGCGCGCTTTCCGAATAACATACAAACATTATATTAAACCTACCCTGTTTATCTATGTTGGTTGAATGTTAATGCACAAATAAAACTATTATTGGCGATCACTTGAATTAAAATCACATTAGCCTAAACCAAATTATTAATTATCTTATTAAGCGTGATTTCAAGTACAAATTCCCTTTAACAAGCGTAAAAGGTGTGATCAAACAATAACAAAATATAATCAAGAAACATAAATAATAATCAATATTAAATAATAACGATGATAATAGTCAAAATCCTGTTAAGGCATAATAAAGCTTAAATATAATAGCAAGATCCTAGGCATGATACTAACAATATTAATAACAAACCCTAGCATGTCACTAAACAATAAAGATCAAAGCTTTAACCTAACATGGTACTAACATGATATTAGAAAGAGTAAAAGCACCCTAAACATGATACTAGAAAGCATTAAATAACATCCTAACATGATACTAGGAATTGAACACATCCTAACATGATACTAGGAATAATAAAACAATAATAAACATGCTTTCTACATTGTGAAAGAAATAGAGAGTAAGCTAATCTACTTACTTTGAAGCCTCGTACCTCTTTCTAATAACAAAATACAAAAGTTAGTAAACTTCAATGAAAATCAATAAAGAATAATTATAGAATTAAATTAAAATCAAATTAAATAAAGTTTTGACTAGTTTTGGACCAAACCCTGAGAAAATATCAACCTTTCACGTCTAGGGCGAAGGCAACTTCGAACTTGGCTAAGAGACTCTAAGTCTTGTGAATGCGGAATATTGTATTTGTAAAAAGGTAGTTTAGAAAAAGAGGGAGAAAGAAAGCAAGCATATATTGCTCAAGAGAGAATAGAGAGAATTAAGGAAGAATTGATGAGAATTGATGATAGTTGATTGAGAGAATTGATGATTGTTGATTAGAGTTGATCTTAGATTGATAGTTGATGATTAGAATTGATTGAGAGAATTGATGATTGAAAAAGGGGAGATAAGACCTCTATTTATAAGAAAAAAGAGGGAGTCGAAGAATAAGAAAAGAAATCCGAATTCAAATCGAAATAAAACTCGTAGACAGCAGTTTTTACTTATTTTGTTTTTATTATATCTTTTGATCTAGAAGTCCAAATAAGTCATATAATATGTCGTTGGAAATCTCTTGAAGTTTAATTTCTAATTCAATTAGAATCAGATTAAAATCTTTTGTAAATAAAAAGATATGGACGAAATAGTAGGACGGTGTCAGTTTTGGATAGAGTTTCGTATATCTTTCATATCTTTTTCGTTATAGCTCGGATTTAATATTATAATATATCATTGGAAAGATAATTTCAAGATCTATCCAACCATATAAAATTTGGATAAAAAATATGAGGCACAAAAATAATATCCGACTATCTTTGAACATCTTTAAATTCGAATAGAATTAGGTAAGTTTTAAAGAAGGAAAGTTTATATTCAAATTAAATTCCATGATCTTATCTTTTCAAAAAAGGATAATTAAGATATTTTAGAAACTTATAGAAGATTCTAATCAATCCTAATTATTTTAGGAATAGGATTAAACCTTTGGACCCTCCTCATGATCATTGGGTCGTAGGTAAAATCCGGTTTGGGCCCATACTAGTATTTTGGCCATAGCTTCCTCATTATTCATCGGAATTGGAATTATAATATATCGTTGGAAAGGTCTTTTCAAGCCCCATCCAACTACACCATTATTGGATCTTAATTATGGACCAAACTAAACTGGTTCGGCTATTTTCAAATAAATAAAATCATTTTCAAAAACAGAGAGAAAAGAATTTAAAGAAAACTAAACCGCAACACTTGACTTTCAACCACTTTGACCTAATTCGATAATGGTTCGACGTGAAAGGCATTTATCACTGGGTTTGGTTTTGGGGAGACACAAATGGGTGTCTACAGAAGCCCCCACTTTGACTGAGTTTGGAGAAACTTATGTTTCGAAAAACGAGAGTCAAAGTATCGATAGGGATGGAGAATGAATCAAAATGTTCTGCAATTCCAAATCATTCTTATAACGCCGATACCTGCAAACTAATCATTAGTTAAAACAGATAAAAGAGTTGAGAAACGCGTATCTTGCACCGTCGAGCACACGTCTCTGAAAGTAACCATTTTGCTGTTGCTTTTGTTGTTTGTGACAACCTCCACAGTATCTCGTGAACGTCATCATTGAAAATGACCATATGTCGTCGTCTTCAATATTCTTGGTGACAATCCTCCACAGTATTTCGGGAACATCGTCGAAAATAACTGTATGTCGTCATCTTCTAGGTTGTGGCCGTACATCGCCACTGCAGTGCATCGCCGCTATTGACAATCTTCTTTACCTTGAGGGACCGTCGAAGGTGACCTTACTTCGCCATCTCCAAGATTTGTGACAACTCTCCACATCCTAGGGAACGCTGTCTATTATTGCTGCTACATCTCGAGCTTTTCCTTAAATCATGGTGACAACTTTCACAATCATAGCGAATGCTGTCGAAGACCGCCTCATCACGAACCGCTCTTCTCAAATCTAGGTGACAACCTCCACAATCTTAGCGAATGTTGTCGAAGACCGCCTCATCACGAACTGCTCTTCTCAAATATAGGTGACAACTTCCACAATCTTAGTGAATGTTGTCGAAGATCGCCCATCTCGTGCTATCTTCTCAAATCTTGATGACGACTTCCACAATCTTAGCGAAGGTCGTCGAAGATCGCCCATCTCGTGCTATCTTCTCAAATCTTGATGACAACTTCCACAATCTTAGCGGGCGTTGTCGAAGATTGCTCATCTCGTGCTATCTTCTCAAATCAAGTAATACCCTTCACAATCTTAGCGAAAGCTATCAAAGACCGCTTCATCTTGAATCGTTCTTCTCAAATAATAACCTCCCCAATCATAGTGAAAGCTATTGAAGGGCGCTTCATCTCAAACCGTCCTTCTTAAATCCAAGTAATAGACTCTTTTCAATCTTAAAACCCCTGTTGAAGGCTCCGTCATCTCGAATCTTCAAATCTTCTTCTATCCTAGGAATTCGTTGTGAACCGTTACTTTGGTGCTTGCGATGAGCCAATACTTAGGCGCTTTAAGCTAAGTGAGACGATCTTTTGTCAGGTCGATCACTCATTGTGATTGTAATCGAGCCGACTACTAAATCATGTCAAATTTCTTAGAGGGGCTAACTGGCGTACCAAGGAACCCGAAATTGCTGAGCCAGGTCTATATGTCCACATCATGAAGCCACGTGACCTGTCGCCGCGATATCGCTCCGAACTTTCAATTTGGTCATTTCCTTACAACCAAATATGCTCAAATCTTTTGCAAATTAAGGCTCTTCATCTCCATATAATTTTGCTCAAACTTCTCTCATCTTGGAAAAGTTTCATACATCTATATTCGCGGTTTTTCGAAAAAATCCGGAAATATTCTTTCTCGCTGGAATGTACCTGCATCTATATTTTGGACTATAGGACTTTGCTAATCTTTTATTATCTTAGGGTTGACCTAAGGCTTAGTGTTGCTTGACTCATTGAGTTGACATGACTTAACTCAAATCGTTTGACACATGGGTTAGACTCCACTCGATGTGATATGACACGACATGACTCAATGTACATGACTCGTGTGTGAACTTGACTCGATGTGTACATGACTCAAAAACAAAAATTTTCCGTCATTTTTGTGGAGGGTACCGACTTTCTCCCGAAAAAAGAAAGACGCGAAAAAGAACCGAAGTGTTTGATGGTGCATGTTGAATGAGCTTAATCAAGTATATGAATTCGATACTATCTCTCAAGGTACAAGGAGTAACTCCTCCTAAACTATCTTAGTTGACTCGATTATGAAAGTATTTGGGTAACTTAGGAATGGAGGCTAAGTACTTCATACTTTGATACAATGATGATTATAAGTGATGAGTGATGTGTGATTTTGATAAGGTATGCTTCAACGTTATGTTAAGAATTCATGACAAAGGGTTCCTAATTGGAAGTCTATTTGGTCATGTATCTGTGATGTGAGTGAAAATGACACTAAAGTTAAGCTGCAAAGGCTAAGTGTATGGAAAAGTATTATTTGATAAGAGTCAAATAATGATGACTCTTAGGCTAGGTAGGCTAATGATGTAAGGATCAAGCCCCCAAGTCTAGCTCTAAGTAAATAGGGATGAGCATTGGAAATCCCTTGATATGATCATGGTGTAAGTGTGTGAATGTGAAAATGAATGCATTTTTATTAAGGCCGCACCTCAATATGAGGTTGCCTACGTATCCGTTAGGAATCAGGCCAAACGTAGCTCTAGCCGAACCTCGCACAAGTGTGTGTATACCTCAAAAAGGTCTTTTTTAAGGGTTGTAACGTGGTTAGGCTAAAGGTTTGAGAAGAAGGGGATAAAGGCTCAAGACCCTAAATAAGCCCTCAAGGTGTGCAACCTTGCTTTTGAATCATTATATTTTTTATGCTTGAGTTTTCTCATTTTTGAGCTCTTTTTTTTATTATTTTTTTTTTTGCTCTTCTTTTTTTTTTCTTTTGCATTTTTTTATTTTATTTTCATAAGTGTGGGCAATCCCGATCATGCGGTCTATCACTCACTTGGCATTCATGTTTCTCAGGCACGGTACCGAGCACTCGATAAGAGACGCAATCTGAGACATGTTCTTATCAAAGATATTTTCATATCATATACATTGGAACACTTGCCCTTTTGTACACTTTTATTCATTTACTTATTTTTATTTTATTCTTTTGAGATCACTCAAGCTTTCATATTTGTAAATTGCATAAGTTACACATCATCCCATCCCAAGGTTAGTAGATGTGGGTTGAAAAATGAAAGGTCTATCGTTAGACGAGGCTCAAAGTGGTTTGTCAAAAAAAAAAAATTATATATTTAAAGGGTGAAGATGTTATGACATGGCTACAAGGGGTGCCTCAAATCATTGGTATACCTTGTGCTTAATTCGACCTTGATTTTTTTTTTTTTTTTTTTTTTTTTTTTTTTTGAATAATGCAATGCAATGATCATATGCAAGAAATAAAATGCTCATTTTATTAAAAGGAAAAAGTAAATGAAAAGTCCTACAAAGTAAAAACTAGGGGAAAATGAAAGGTGCCTATGCTAGACTTTATTGGGGAAAGTAAAGAAGAAAAAAAAAAGAAATAGAAGAAAGAGGTCACGAAATCTTGTCGTTGAAGCTCGCCTCTTGTCTTGTGCTTTATCATCACCCGGTCTTCTTGCCGACTGGAGGTATAGGAAGTTTGTTATTGTCGATCAAATATTGGATGGCCTCCTTTAGCTTCCAACAGCTCTCAGTAGTATGACCCCTACCTTGATGGTACTTACAATGTGCATCTGGATTCCAACTAGGCAATCTCTTTTCAGGTGCGGGATCTTGAATAGGTCCAATGGGAGTAATGAGCCCTTTAGTATGGAGTTGATCGAAGGCAACATCATAGCTCATCCCAATAGGGGTGAATTCTTTCCTTAATTCTTTCTTAGATTCTTAGTTATTCGTGGCTAAGACTTCATTGAGGTCAAAGGTACTAACATTGTTACTAGAGTAGTTGTTTTCAGAAGAAGAAGGATTGTCGTTCTTCTTTCCTTTCCAGCCACTTTGGTTACTATTGTTAGTAGCTTTTTGTTTTGCAAGGTCATCTTCAATCTCAATGCCTATGTCATAGACTGCCTTGAAAGTGTTCAAGTTGTGTTGGTATCTCAAATGTTTCGAATACTTCTCTTGTAGATTCTTGATAAACAACCTCACAGCCTCCTTCTCAGTAGGGACTTCAATCATATTAGCGGAAATTTCCCTCCACTTGTTGAAAAAGGAAGTGAAACTTTCATTTTCTTTTTGTCTTAGCATCTCAAGTTGTCTATGGTCGGTTTCAATTTGTATATTGCATTTATACCTTTCAATGAAAGCACTTACAATAGATTCCCAACTAGAGGTCTTTTCTTTATCAAGTGAAAAGTACCACTGTTGACATACAGCTTCTAAAGATAATGAAAATACAGTGTGAAATGCTTTTCTATCTATACCTTTAATGTTCATTATAGTTTCAAAAGCTCTTAAATGAAAATAAGGGTTATCCATAGCCTTAAATTTAGGGATGTCATTGGGATTGAACTTCTGTGGGAGAAGGTCCTTATCCACCAAGACCCCTTGGGAGCTAATATCTTGGAATCTAAAGTCGTTGGACAGCTTGCCCAAGCTTTCCTGGATTAGGTCCATTTGTTTCTGTTTTTCAGGATTACTTATTTGCAGTGATAAGTTTTGTAACATCTCAGCCAAGTTGGCTACCTGTCCCTTGACCTCATTAAGTTCTTCTTGACTAGCCATTACCTTCTTAGCTTTCCTTTTCCTACCGATTGGTTTGTCAAAAAGTAAAACTTGAACAAAAGTGTTGTCCTTGATTAAACGCCCTTCTCTCCTTGACCAAGTACTGTAGAAAGGGAAATTAGGGATAAGTTTCATACCAAATATTTTGACTCAAGCTTTATTCAACATGCAATATATGGGAAAAGATTATGGAAGAGTGAGAGGTATGATATGCATGGGGAAAGAATGTAGTGAGTGGGAAGATGATGGAGATGGAGAAATATTGAAGAATTAGGAATAGAATGAACCCCCCAATTCAAATGACGGAAAAACGACTCATGCATGAACCTAAGACATGGTCATGGTGACATGTACAAAGTGTGTACTAAGACTAATGAGTGTAGGTGACATGTTAAGACTTGTGTCATGACCATGTGGCTACACTATGTGACTAGACTCAAGTAAAGACTAAGTTAAGACTTCACGTATGTGCATTAAACTGGACAGGCTGTGGTATTTTAGTCATAACTTTTAATCTGTGACTTTAATTGTAACGAAACCAACGCCAAATTAAAGATAAAACTCGGGGCTACAGATCCATAGGTTATACGACTCGTGGTTCTTCCTAGAACTCCGGATATGACCAAAACAAGTTGACGCATGTGCAGTATACGGGAATAAAAATCCGGGTTGACTAAAAGGAATTATGACTCGATTTTAGGCTTATTCATTAGTTCAAATTAATTAATTAATTAATTAAACAAAGTACTTTAGTCATTGGTTAGTTTATTTAGTCTTTAACACAAGTCAAACAAACGGTTAACACATATATAATATATACAAGCAAGGGTGCACAAGTAGTTCACATAGTCACAATATGATGAGTTTGCAACCTAACCATGGCTCTAGTTCTCTAAAGTTCAAGGATATGGGTTAAGTAAAAAATGTCCATGGTTATGAATCCATATGCATTGCACACAAGACTACCGGGAGGGTTGGAGCGAATGGACAGGATCCCGCGAGTTCGTGATGAAATCGAACTCGACTCCATGGTTTGGTGGATTCACAAACTTTGCACGTACCCAAATCTGAACTTTGCACATGATAGTGGGATATTCCATTGGGCAGGTGAAGCAGGAACCCCCAGAGGGTTATTTCCATATGTAGAACACATATGGGTTCAGAAAAGTGAGAAAAGGACTCAATCAATAAGCAAAATCAAGCCAACAATGCTAGAAATGGTCAAAGCAAGAAGGCAGAACCCTGGCTCGGTATTGGAAGAACTTGGCGCCAGACTACAGGGACTGTAATGGGAAGGAGAACGGTAGGTCGTTGGGCTACCACCCCACCCTATCAAACAAAATTTGTAACTTAACAAACCCTATTTAGCGTAGTGGTAAGTCAAGGTCGAACCCAAGGGAATGGAGGTTGAATGCACGATGCCTAAGTTAAGCTATTCCGAAGTCTAGTAGGGGTTTAAGGTAGAAACCAAGGCTAAACTAGGCGATGCAAAAGCTTATATGAAATCAATCTAAAGACACTAGGGCAATGGATCCACATGTAATTGTAATGGAAAATGGTAATTTGGGAGGTCAAACCGACTAAGTCAAGTGATATGAAGGAAGATCATCATGTATCCAAAAGAGCATACTAAGATGGTTCACCTAGAGGTCTAACTAGCGTCAACTACGCTAAACACTACCTAGGGAACGTCACTAAGCACCTCAATCGTGAAATTGCAAGTTACTAATCAATGGTCCGTATCATAGCAAGCTCGCAATGCAATCTA
This sequence comes from Chenopodium album, assembly GCF_948465745.1. NCBI lineage: Eukaryota > Viridiplantae > Streptophyta > Magnoliopsida > Caryophyllales > Amaranthaceae > Chenopodium > Chenopodium album. The sequence goes on along the minus strand of NC_137857.1, from coordinate 22,467,163 downwards.
GTGTAATAATCAAAGATGGCCAAACCTCAATTAATCACACTCATGCACATGAATTATCAACCAAATTTAATCATATCATCAATTCCATCAATTATCCCCAAATTACACTAATCCATTATTCAAACATGCTTCACCATTTCCCTAGCTAGGAAACTACTCACTAGCCATAGGAATCAAAATCAAAACTACAACAATCATCAATTTCATCATCAACATAATTGAAATCAAAGACTAAACCAACAATCAATCAAAATCAATCAAAATTCAATCAATAACCAAATCAATCATCAATAACATGGAAAACAAATGAAATCAACTAAAATCAAACTTGTATTGAAATCAAGAAGAAAATCCTTACAAAACTTCGATCTAAAGATCAAATACAATGAGGAATCCTTGAGCAATCACCAAAAATCATGAGTTTCTCTCTCTAAAGTTCTTGAGTTTCTCTCTCTAAAATTCTCCCAAAACTAACTATCAAATTCAATCTAAAAAAACTTCTTTCTAAAAATAGGTAGAAATAACTATATATACAAAGAGGAGGTCGGTAATGACGCCCAAAAATAGACCCTCGTAAGTGCGGGCGCTCAGAGGAGAGAGAATGGTGCGCACGGGACACACCCAGACTGGTGCACACCGCAGGCACCTGGCTGGGTCTTTCCCCCTTCTTCTCTTCGTCCTAGCTCAAGCGGTGCACACATCCTAGATGATGATGATGGAGGACAAAGTAGGCAGAAACTTTCTTGAATTTCTTGAAAAGTATAAGCCATAAAGAAGGCATATACAAAGCCTTGAAGCATGCCTCTTGGATCCACCCTTGACTTGAAGCTTCTTGCACCATCTCTAAGCATGAAAACAATGAAAGCTCATAGAGAGGAAGCTCGGGAATTCTTGGACAATAAATTACCACCTACAAACAAATGATAAAAAACAAGTAAAAGAGAAAAATAACAAGTAAACTACAAAAAGCATGAAATAGAGAAACTAACTACAAAAAGCATAAAATGAAGAAAACAAGAATAAAACTAAGGAAAACTAAAGAAAAGAGAGATAAAATGAAATAAAAATCATCCAAAAAGGAACCAAATGAGTGCCACAAATGTCACTCATCAAATTCCCCCAAGCTAAACTTTTGCTCGTCCTCGAGCAAAACAAAGCAAGAAAGAAAGAGGATGAAAATTTTATTGAAAACGAAAAAGAAAGACTCAAGTTAAGAATCACGGTTGTTTTTAGCTACAACAAGCCCTTTAAACCCCAAAGTCGCCTATGAGGACGAGTGAGGTCTCGTAAGGGTATCCTAAGAGTTTGACCCATAACTCTCCACCAAACATCAATGAGGCAAACCATAAAAAGGAACGAAAATGAAATAAAAACAAACCTTTGCGAAATGAATCAACATAAAGACTATAATGCAAATGAATGACAATCTTTCTCAAGTAGTTAAGGTATGCACGTTTCAAGATATCCACGGTTGATTGAAACATAGGGTATGCTAGGCATAGGAACTAGTTATCACAATTCACTTTCATCCCAAACAATCTTACCGCATTCTTCCCTCTAGTCTCAAATCTCCCCTTATTGAGTGTCCCAATGATTCCTCGAAGGAACCGGAAAAGAATTTTTTTAAGGTTACTCGACAATCTTGACTATGCATCCCCTTTCCTTAGGCAATGACCCATGATGCCCTCCCCCGAATAGTGACTCAACTATCTAGGTCGGAAGGTCTTTCCCCAAGGTTGTAACGTAAGGCATAAAGGGTGAAGGTAGGCTAAAATTTAAAAATTTGGTGATTGTCCTAAAAAGTGAAGCAAAAGGGTGATCAATCCTTAACACCACAATCAAGAAATTACCAAACAAAAACAACACCCCCAAGCTTACTTGAAGCTATACTCACAAAAATATATACAAAAAGCGTACACGCTTCTCCCCCAAGCTAAAATGAAGCATTGTCCTCAATGCTTAGAAGGAGAAAAGAATACATCAAAATATTTTTGAATTATTCACTTTTTCAATTTTTTTTTTTTTTTTGTTGTTTTTATATTGTATTTACAAGGTCCTTGCCTTTTGCTTAATTCGGACGGCTTTTCCTAAATGCAAATTATTAGTCCATGCCTTTTGAGAAGTAGGACGGCTTTTCCACAAATATTTGCCATTATTCACAAAGAAAATGAAATCACAAACTTGCTTACATAAAAACCAAAATTCCAACTTAACCACCACAAACTTCATCTCAAATGATCATATTGTTTCACAAAAACCAATAAAATATAGAAAATGAAACAAAAGGTCAAATAACTAAAGATGTGGCTTGAAAAGAAGGGATAAGGCTCAAATGGTTGCAAGAAGGAAAATGTAAACCCAAAAATAAAGAAAATAACAAAATATAACAAAAATGAAAAATACCACCCCGAAAAATGTGCCTTTGTCCTTCCTAGACAGTTCGGTCTCGTGTTTGAGAATCATACATCAAGCTTTATTAGATTAGGTTTGCATAGACAAGGATCCACGCCGCTCATACAAGGAATGTTGAAGGCTAGAAAAACAAGTAACCTCACAAGGTTGTGGCAAAAACTCACTAGTGGTGTCAAATCAACTATAGGAAGCAACTACCAACGTACCACAAACAAGTAGAATCCGGCTTCATGATCCCCCTAGTTCAAACCAACTACCCTAGCATACACTATCCTAGAGTCAACCGAACATAGTCTCAAACCGTGCACACCTTTACAACCTAGGAAGAAAATCATGCAAAAGACAAGTCCAATGTACAAGGTTCATTTCATAAGAAAAGAAATGAAAAACAATGCCTCAAAATCACATCAAAAATGAAAAGAAAAATAAAGGAAAGTAAGAGAAAAAGTAAAATAAAAGAAAGTAAAAGAAAAGAAACGGAGACATAGAAAAGGAAAACATAGGAGAAATAGCATGCAAAGGACTAGAAAACAAGTTAAACACATAAAATTCCCAATCGACAAACAAGTGATCGATAGACAACAAGGTCACCGATCCCAAACACATTACGTGTTAACAAGCATCCATCCTCGAACTATTCAACTTCTCCTAAACTAATCCTATACTATGCAACCAAGGAAAATAAAGAGAAAATAAGAAAGCTCTCACCGGGATTCCAAGCTTAGCAAAAATAAATGAAGCGATTAGAAACCACCTCGTAGCATGTCATATCCATAAGCTGTTCAAGGAACCAAGTGAGAAAAAGAAATAAAAGAACCTATGAACAAAGAAAATGGTTAGTAACTTCAAAACAAATAAAAGAAAAACAACAAATAAAAGGAAACTAAACTAAGCAAGAAGTATATACAACTAAAGGAAAGAAAAGCTAAACTAACCAAAGAATAGAAAGAACAAAAGAAATAAAGCTAAGTAAACAATAAAGTCTAGACTAACTAAAGAACTACTCTAAACTACAAGACTTGGATTTAAGGGATTTGGATTAAAGGGTGTTGGATTAAGGGATTTGGATATAAGGGATCATCAACAACAACATGCCAAGCAAAACATCGCCACAAACAACAAACATCCAAGCAAATCGGGCAAACAAGCTAGCTACAAGGAAAGTAGCCTAGAGATCAAGAAAATGAGGAAAACAAACAAGAGGAATGAAAATAAACATGCAAACAACTAAGATATGTACACAACAACAAAATTGGTCACCGAGCAAGTTATTAGTTCCCCCAAGCTAGATAAAAATACATCTCAACATCCCAATCAAAACAAAACATGCATCAAAAATATAAGGGATGGAGGCAAAAAGCATGAGAAGCTAAAGGGAACTAATAACTACTACCATCACCACCACCACTCCCACTCGGCCCGGCCCCATCGGGGTCTCTGTTGCGCTCGGGGTCATCAAAGGGATGAGGGTAGGGCTCCCATCCTCCGGTGTACCCCTCGGGCCACCCATAATGCCCCTTGAAAAGATCTTGTTGCCAAGGAGCAAGAGGGGTGAAGTTATCGGGCAAAGTGAGTTCAAAGGTGTGGTTGGGATGGACATGGGGGTAGTTAGGATCACCCCTATAGTCACTACCACCCGGAGCCTTGTAATCATAGTTACCGTGCTCGTCCGGATAGTAATGACGCTCGGTGTCGGGGTTAGAAGGCCCCGACCAATAAGGATGCCCAAACGAAGGTAGAGGACCTTGTTGGGGCGGAAAGTACGGATAGTTAACCGGGGGGGTAATGCTCCCACGGTTAACCTCCGCCTCATATATTTGTTATTGTTGTATAAACATACCTTGTTGCATCTCTTGAATACCTCTTAGTTGCACATAGATGGCCCCAAAGTCTTGATCATACATGCCATCCACGTGGATTTTCAATCCACTCATTTGCTCACTAAGAGCCCTCAAATCCGCATTGACGAAAGCATGTTGCCCTTGCTCTTGCTCTTGCTCTTGCTCTTGAGGAGCTTGTTGTTGTGGAGAATAATGTTGTTGTTGTTGTTGATGTTGTTGTTCTTCTTCATCATCTTCTTCCTCATCCTAATCGGAGTCGAAGTTGGGATGCCGGAAGGACTTGGGAACATGCCACACATTATTGGCAATCCGAGCCAAAGAAGTCAAGCTGGGGTTAGGCAAGTAGCACCAATGCTCGTTGCCCCTAAGCCACTCATATCTCCCTTCGCTATAGCCCTTGGAGATGAATTGGATTTGACCCAATTGTTGCATATCGAGGTAGATAGAAGTTGCATCCCCGATCTCCTTACAAAATGGGAGATAAGCATTGAGGCGAAGGCGAGTCAATAGCCTAGTTACCATGCCCCCGCATGGGATTTCTCCCGTACTCCTCTTGCGAAGGTCCAAAAAATATTGGGCAAAGATATACCCCAAGTTCAACCGGCCCACATACTCCGGGCGGGTAGACAACCAAAGGACCTTGAGCTCCAACTTGCTCAACTTCCCCATTTCTTGTTTGGGGAACAAAACATAGCCCAAAAGACGGTGTACAACCCTAAGGCAAGGTTGGTACACCGCTGAGATCTTATCCCGGTTGGTGATAAACTCAGTACCACCTGAGATATCTTCCCACCATGAGTTTTGATCATACTCCGGGAAGATGTAATGTTCAACGTTGACAATATCCCCGTGGGGATCAAAATCCAGAGCGGCGTTGAACTCTTCCAATGATTGGTCGAAGATGTGGTTGAACAATTGGAAACGGTGCGGTAGGCATCGGTGATGAAAGAACCCAATCGGAGATTTAGGAGCAACGACCGCACATCATTATCAATACCCAATTTCAGTATATCGGGTTGGAAGTAGTGGCGGGTTTGTTTTAAGATTCTTTCTTCCTTCAAGTTTTGGTAGAAGGTCTTTTGTTTGTCAGTGAAGTTTTTCTTTTTGGGAAGAGAGGTTGGGGGTCGTGTTTGAGTGGAGGAAGGGTTGGAAGTACTAGGCCTAGAAGATGTACTAGGCCTAGAGGAGGTACTTGGGCGAGGAGGTTCATCGATGCTAACATCGGTTTTCCGTTTCTTGGTGAATTTCTTAAGGTATTTAGACATGTTGAGAGGCTTAGAAAGATCACCAATATCCAACAAAGAGCAAAATCAATGAACCAAGAATACCACACCCAAATTCACCACTTACTACCAAAATTGCCAAACTCCAAATTCACACTTCTTTTCAATCAAAACCAATTCCAAACCAATCAACAACACCAATAATCCAAGAAAAACTCCTTTTCAACAATCCAAGAACAACCACAAGACCAATACCACAATCGCCATATACTACCAATACTCCAAAAATTCAACTCACAAGATTTCAACCAAAAATGATGAGAATCACTACAAAATCAACAAACAATACAATGTTATGCAAAATCAATCAACAAACATCACCAAATCACAACCAATATCAAGATCAAGCATCAAAAATCACAAAATCAATACTACACTATTCATGCTCATACAAATTTTTAATCTATGCAAATTTATGATATAAATGGCAAAATTAAAGCAAGGATTAATGATTATACCATAAAAGAAGCAAGATTAACCAACTTAGAGCAACCAATTTGAATCCACAAAAGCCCCAATTTTCGGCCACCAAGAGTAGGAGAGAGAGTGAGTGAAATTTGGGTCAATTTGTGGGGAATTTGTAGTGTAGGAAGGCTTGTGAGTGATTTTGATTGAAAATGGAGTGATTTTAGTGAAGATTTGAGTGATTTTTGATGATGAATGAAGGAGTAGAAGGTGCGCATATGAGGGTTTTGGAGGAGGGTGTGCGTGAGGAAGATGAAAGAAATGAGGGAATGAAGGGAAAAAGGAGGAAGAAGAGGATTATATGCACGTCCAGCCATGTGCGGCCGCACAGGGCTGGTGTGCGCACGCACATGCCTTGTGTGCGGCCGCACATCCCTGTGCGTGCTCAATTCTTCCTTTTTCTCAACAAATTGATACTTACTGCCTATTTTGGTGCGCACATGAATCATGATGGTGATGAGGAACAACATAGGCAGTAGCTAAATTTGTTTTCAAAGCCCTCAAAGTTGAAAATTCATGTGCTCACCACAAAAATTCACTAAGTATCAATTTCCTCCAACTTTCAAAACATGAATTTCCTATCTTACCTCTCTAAAATTCTTACCCTTTTACCTCAAATTTCGATTAGAATCGAACAAAATGTGATTTGTGCCACGAACACCTTCCATTCATCATGCATACTTGTAGAATTCCAATCCCGCAAAAGGTCATCCTAAAAATCCAATCAAGTAGAAAAGTGAAAGAAAACACAAAGTAATAAAAGAAACAAAAATAAGAAAATTCAAAAATCAAAGGGAAAAGTTAGAAACTCCGGGTTGCCTCCCGGGAAGCGCTTGCTTAAGGTCCTAAGCTCGACCCTTTCTCCAAATCATGGAGGATCAAAGAACACCACCTTCTTCAAGGTGGTTGATAGAGCAAAATTGTCTTCAATTTTGAGCAACTTCTCATCGGTGCTTCATGAAACCTTCACAAAATTCTTTTCAAATTCTTCCTTTTCCTTTCTCAACTTCTTTCTTTTTCTTGCTTTCTTCGAGTCACGGGCCTTTTTCTTCGGCTTGACTTCAACATCTTTAATCATGGAAGCTTGATGGGAAGGAGAACGGTAGGTCGTTGGGCTACCACCCCACCCAATCAAACAAAATTTATAGCTTAACTAACCCCTATTTAGCGTAGTGGCAAGTCAAGGTCGAACCCAAGGGAATGGATATCAAGTGCACGATGTCTAAATCAAGCTATTTCGGAATCAAGAAGGGGTTTGAGGTAGAGCTAAGGCTAAACTAGGTAATGCAAACTTGTATAAAATCAATCTAAGACACTAGAGCAATGGATCCACATGCAATCATAATGGAAACGGTAATTTGGGAGGGTAAACCAACTAAGTCAAGCGATATGAAGGAAAATCATCATGTATCCAAAAGAGCATACTAAGATGGTTCACCTAGAGGTCTAACTAGCGTCAACTACGCTAAACACTACCTAGGGAACGTCACAAAGCACCTCAATCGTGAAATTGCAAGTTTACTAATCAATGGTCCGTATCATAGCAAGCTTACAATGCAATCTAGTGTGAATAACTAGGGTGATCAAGCCTAAATCAAACACACACATGCACATGAAACATCAACCAATTTAATCACATCATCAACTCAATCAATGTTCCCCCAAATTAACCTCAATTCATCATCAATACATGCTTCACCACTACCCTAGCAAATAAACTACTCACAATCCATAAAGAACAACAAAATCAAAGCTAAACTAATCATCATTCCCAAATTCATCAATTGAAATCAAATTGAAACAAACAAAATCAATCAACTATCAATTAATCAAATCAAACAACAATACTAATGAAATCAAACTTTGAATTGCATTAAAGAGTAAAGAATCCTTACAAACTTGATAGAAATCAAATCAAATGAAGCAATCTTCAATCATCAATCATCAAACTCACACTTTCTCTCTCTAAAAATGCTAAGAACTAATGTTTTCTCTCTCTAAAATCTAATCTAATCTAATTCTCTCCTTATGAAGATCCAAACTTCTCTCTATAAAAGGAATGAAATAACTAACAATCCCAAGAGGAAATTGGGAAAGACGTCCAAAAATAGACCCACGTTGGTGCGGACGCTCGAAGGAGTGTACCCAGGAATGTGCGCCCGCACACACCTAATGTGCGGCCGCACACGACAGATGTGCGGCCGCACACTCCTCAAGTGCGCCCGCACATAGCTGCAGCTTCCTCTTTTCTTCTTTGCCCTTGCTCACGAGGTGCACGCATCCTAGATGATGATGATGGAGGACAAGGTAGGCAGCAACTTCCTTGAATTTCTTGAAGAAAATGAGCCATGAGGAAGGCATAAACAAGACTTTGAAGCATGCTCCTTGAACCTCTCATTGACTTGAAACTTCTTGCACAAGCTTTAGGCATGAAAATCAATGGAAAACTATAGAAAGGAAGCCCTAGAATCCTTGGACAATCAATCACAACCTACAATCAAAGGATAAAAAGCAAGTAAAAGGGAAAAATAGCAAGTAAACAAGAAAAAGCACGAAATAGAGAAACTAACTACAAAAAGCACGAAATGAAGAAAACAAGAATAAAACTAAGGGAAACTAAAGAAAAGAAAGATAAAAAGAAATAAAAATCATCCAAAAAGGAACCCAAATGAGTGCCAAAAATGTCACTCATCAAAGCTTTCTCTTCATCTTGAGGATTAAGCTTGAACCAATTTGGAATCTTAATTTCTTTCTCATCCCTTGGCTCTTGAATTACAAATTCTTCTTCACTAACATCATCAAGACTTGCACAAACATCATCAACAATCTCAAAAACATCGTTAGTAGAAGAATCAATCATGCACATATCATCAATGGAACGAGAAAGACTAGCACATGCTATATCTTGCACACAAGATAAAGACTCATGCATTGGCTTCAACTTAAAACTCTCTTCCAATTTTCCACATCTCAAAGTGATTTGACCTCCCTTCACATCTATTAAGGCTCCCAAGGTGGCTAAGAAAGGCCTCCCTAAAATGATTGGAATGTGCTCATCTCCTCAATCAACAAAACAACAAAATCCACGGGAAAGACAAACTCTCCAATCTTTAAAGGGACATCATCAATTCTTCCCTTAGGAAGCTTAATAGAGCGATCGGCCAATTGAAGTGTTATATTAGATGGTTGAAGCTCACCTAGATCAAGCCTTTTGAAAACCGAAAAGGGCATAATACTCACACTAGCCCCTAGATCACACAAAGCATTCTCAAAAACCATTTTCTTGATTTGACAAGGGATTGAAAAATTCCCCGGATCTTCCATTTTCTCCGGAAGCTCACCATGGATAAGAGCACTAAAACACTTCCCTCCTTCCACCGAACTACCCTCGTCAAAATCTTCCTTCTCCTCTAGTATCTCCTTAAGGAACTTGGAGTACTTAGGCATATCGGGAATTGGCTCGGTAGAGGGTGTGGAATCATGAACTTCCTTAAGAACTTCAAGGAACTTCCCAAATTGCTCATCCATTTTGAATCTCAAATATTTTTGGGGATATGGTAGATCGGGAAATCTCTCTACCTCACTCATCTTTTCAACAACATATTCTTCTTTTTCCTCAACCTCACAATAAATTTCCTTGGACTCAACCCTCTCCACTTCATTTTCCATAGCACCACTCTCATCTCTTTCCTCTTTTGAACAAGAAACTCCCTCATTAAAATCATTTCCACCACTTGTGGCAATAGAGTACACGGGTTTCTTTGGTTCAACACCTTGGGAAGGCAAAGATGAAGGACTAGCAAAATCCTTAATAGTGCTTGCTAATTGGGTAATTTGAGTCTCAAGCATCTTATTGTGGGTCATCATCACATTGAATTTCTTATCACTAACCGCCATATAGGTGTTAATGATCTTGGTTTGATTATCAATCAATTCCTCCAAAGTAGTCCTAGGAGAAGAAGGTTGTGAATAGGAATTTTCACCTTGAGTCTTTGTAACAAAACTGGGTGGGGGACCTCTTTGAACATTGTTTTGAAAATTTCCCCTTCCTTGATTGTTCCAATTACCCCTATTTTGATTTGAACCATAACCTTGATTATGGTTACCACCACCATGATTATGGTTACCATTACCTTGGTTATGAGTTACATAACCTTGGTTTTGATTACCATAATTTTGGTTTTGATTACCATAATTTTGACTTTGATTTTGGCCACTATAACCTTGGTTATGGTTACCACGAGAACCTTGATTCCCTTGGTTCCTATAACCACCACTATGATTATAGTTGTCAAAATTGCCTTGGTTTTGGTAATTCCTATTCCATTGGCCTCTTTGATTATCAAACCTTTGAACATTGTTGTTTGACACAAAATTAACATGTTCACACTCATTGTTGTCAAATTCATCAACACATTCATTGTTGCAATTGCTAGAATCATGGTCATATGATCCTTATACATCACAAAACAAACATCCCATAGGCATATTATGTGAAGTAGAAGGAGTTTGACAGTTAGAAGAAGTACCTCTCCCCTTAGTTTGGGAGGGAAGATTTGGAGCTTGGGAAGAGGAAGAAACACTCTCCAACTTGGCCTTGATTGTCGTCATCTCCTTTCCCAAGTTTGTCATTTGAGAAGAAAGATTGTTGATGGCATTATGATGGTCCACCGAATACAACGAAGATTGCTTGCTTGAAGAATCTTTTTCCCCATCTTGCCAATCTCTATAGTAAGTCACAACATCCTCTATTATGTCCACAACTTCTTCCTTGGTTTTGTTCATGATTGGACCACCGGCCCCTCCATCAAGGCATGCTTTGCCTTGAGGACTCAAACCACCGTAGAAGATTTGGATCAATTGATATGTTGGAATTCCGTGGTGAGGACATTCTCTTTGGTACTCCTTGAATCTCTCCCATGCCTCATAAAGACTCTTATTTGGCTTTTGCTTGAATCCTTGAATTAAAGCCCTTGCCTCCGCCGTTTTCTTTTGAGGATAGAAACGGGACAAGAAAGCTTTAGTGACATCATCCCAAGTTCTCAATGAATTGGGCTTCACCTCTTTGTCTAGCCATTCCAAAGACCTTCCTAAGAGGGAGAAAGGGAACAATTTAAGGCGGATGAATTCTTGAGACACTCCATTAACCTTGATCGTGTTGCAATATTTTTCGAACTCCTTAAGATGGTTCAATGGGCTCTCGTTCTTTGCCCCACTATATTGTCTCCTCTCAATTAGGGTGATCATTGTCGGCCGAATTTCAAAGTCGTTTGCCGGTGTTGTGGGTGGAGCTATGCCGCTCTCGAACCTATATGCACCGGTTACTCCCAATTCTTTCAAGGCAACTCTTGGTTGTTCTCCCATGACTTGCTCTTGTTCAATCTCTTCTTCGCTTGAGGAACTATAATCCAAGGTCTTGTTTGCTACTCTCCTCCTTGAGAGAGTTCTTTCAATCTCCGGATCAAAGGGAACAAATGAGCGATCTCGGGACCTATGCATACAAAACTCAAAGAAAATATAAGTAGCACGGCTACAAGTGTAGCTTAAAGTGTAAAATCTTTTTGTATTTTGCAAATGTAATGAAATAGACTCAACAACAACATGCACTCAAAGCACCATTCCCCGGCAACGGCGCCATTTTGATGGGAAGGAGAACGGTAGGTCGTTGGGCTACCACCCCACCCAATCAAACAAAATTTGTAACTTAACAAACCCCTATTTAGTGTAGTGGTAAGTCAAGGTCGAACCCAAAAGAATGGAGGTCGAATGCACAATGCCTAAGTCAAGCTATTTCGAAGTCAAGTAAAAGGGGTTTATGAAGGAAACTATAGCTAAAGCTAAATGATGCAAGAACTTATATGAAATCAATCTAAAGACACTAGGGCAATGGATCCACATGTAATTGTAATGGAAAATGGTAATTTGGGAGGTCAAACCGACTAAGTCAAGTGATATGAAGGAAGATCATCATGTATCCAAAAGAGCATACCAAGATGGTTCACCTAGAGGTCTAACTAACGTCAACTACGCTAAACACTACCTAGGGAACGTCACAAAGCACCTCAATCGTGAAATTGCAAGTTACTAATCAATGGTCCGTATCATAGCAAGCTCACAATGCAATCTAGTGCAATAATCAAAGATGGCCAAACCTCAATTAATCACACACATGCAAATGAATTATCAACCAAATTTAATCATATCATCAACTCCATCAATTATCCCCAAATTACTATAATCCATTATTCAAACATGCTTCACCATTTCCCTAGCTAGAAAACTACTCACTAGCCATAGGAATCAAGATTAAAACTACAACAATCATCAAATTCATCATCAACATAATTGAAATCAAAGATTAAACCAACAATCAATCAAAATCAATCAAAATTCAATTAAACTACAATCAATCACCAATAACATGGAAAACAAATGAAATCAACTAGAATCAAACTTGTATTGAAATCAAGAAGAAGATCCTTACAAAACTTTGATCGAAAGATCAAATACACTGAGGAATTCTTGAGCAATCACCAAAAATCATGAGTTTCTCTCTCTAAAGTTCTTGAGTTTCTCTCTCTAAAATTCTCCAATTCAATCTAAAAACTTCCCTCTAAAAATAGGTAGAAATAACTATATATACAAAGATGAGGTCGGTATTGACGCCCAAAAATAAACCCTCGTAGGTGCGGGCGCTCGGAGGAGGGAGAATGGTGCACACGGGGCACACCTAGATTGGTGCGCCCGCACGCACCAGGTGTGCGGCCGCACCCGACCAATGTGCGGCCGCACACCACCTTGGTGCGCCCGCACAAAACTGGGTCTTTCCCCCTTCTTCTCTTCGTCCTAGCTCAAGTGGTGCACACGTCCTAGATGATGATGATGGAGGACAAAGTAGGCAGAAACTTTCTTGAATTTCTTGAAAAGTAAAAGCCATGAAGAAGGCATATACAAAGCCTTGAAACTTGCCTCTTGGATCCACCCTTGACTTGAAGCTTCTTGCACCATCTCTAGGCATGAAAATAATGAAAGCTCACAGAGAGGGAACTCGGGAATTCTTGGACAATCAATTACCACCTACAAATAGATGATAAAAAGCAAGTAAAAGAGAAAAATAACAAGTAAACTAGAAAAAGCATGAAATAGAGAAACTAACTACAAAAAGCATAAAATGAAGAAAACAAGAATAAAACTAAGGAAAACCAAAGAAAACAGAGATAAAATGAAATAGAAATCATCCAAAAAGGAACCAAATGAGTGCCATAAATGTCACTCATCACTTGTAGCTGACTCCACCTACATAATTCAAGCATACATTTAAACTTTAAGACCATCCCAGTTTTTTTTTTTCCCTTCAGGTAGTTAAGATATCCTGCCTTTAAATACCTTCTCATGTAATATTCAGGAGGGAAAGTTGTGCTATCGTATATCTTATGCCAAATTCCCTCTGCAAAAGATGTGGAAGTCATGTCTGATGTATACTTAGTGATGTTAACAAAAGCAGGATCACCCAAGTTCATTCGGACTGCAAACATATGCTTCATTGCCTCGATCAGTCTGTGTAAGCCTAAAGGCCCTTCAATTGCATTAGGGCTCCCATAGTTGCTTAGTATGTTTAATATCTGTTATACACCAGAAAATGGAAAGAGGATTCCTTTCAAGCCATACTATCAAACATACAAATAAGCTGATTCTAGCAGTAGACATGATTTTGACAGATGTTTGATCTAATGCAATAAGATACCAGAGTACTTAAGATCGAAAAAGATACAATAAGCATCAGCTAATTGCATGATATCAAAGCTACAATATCTGAAACCTCACTAACAGTTCAAAGTATCGTAGATTGGTAAGAGAGTGTTTCTAATAGACAATTTTAAAGCACGTTTTTCATGCATCAATTAGCAGTAGCTAAAAGCACTTACCAAGGTCATTCCCAGGGTACCACTTGAAGGAGGTGGCATTCCAAGTATTTTAAATCCCATTACATCAGCTTCTAAAGCATTCGTTACCTTCACTTTGTAATTCCTAAGATCATCCTGTGTTAGAATCCCACCTGCCTCTCTCACATCCTTCACTAACTTCTTACCAACCGAGCCATTGTACAAGGCTTGTGGCCCTTGTTCTACTATTGCCTTCAAGCTTTCTGCAGGCTTAAGATAGTAGCATACATCGTTTGTCTTCAAGAGCTTCTCGTTTGGTGCAAACACTTGCCTTAAGCCAGGATCAGCCCTGATTTTATCCTCATGTTCTAATAGGTTCTTTTCTAAATAAGGAAAAACTTCAAACCCATTTTCAGCAAACTGTATAGAGGGTTCGAATAGTGTTTTCCATGAAAGCCGGCCAAACTTCTTCCATGCTTCATGGATTCCAGCCAACTCACCAGGTACTCCCATCGATAAGGGGCCTGAAAGCTTCGCCTCATGATTAATGTCGTACATGTTCTGTTTTTGTTAACAAAAACCAATATACTGTCAGTATTGAGTAACAACACAGGAACCAAAACCTTTGTTACGCAGAATATGTACTACTCCCTCTAGTCCTATATGATGGACCGACCAAATGTTTAAGGGTTGCTAAGGATCTTACTAAACCAGCACCTCTCATAGATTAAATCAGCTTAATGCTTGAGAGTAGAGATGGGAGGTAAGGGAATCCCCCTACTCTCAAGCAAGTGTAGTTGGTGGGGCGGCTTAAAATTGTGACTTCAAAGTCATAGTGTGAGTTCCCCACCAACTTCTTGAACCTCCACTGATGCTTGGCTAAGTGGGCCCAACTGCACTAGTCAACGCTTGAGAGTAGAGAAGAAAACTAAAACTTGTGACTCTATCACGTAGTGAGTTCTCCACCAATCATGCTTTGTTAATGATACATTCGAGATTTGATGCAAACAGAACATACCTCTTTCAAAAAGCAGTAAAGAACAATCAAGATTATTAAATTAGTTCCAATATAAATGTATAAAACTACCAAACTACTAATCAAAATCAAGAAATTGGATAAAACAGTAGCAAGAACGAACCTCAAAAGCAACTGAAGGAGTAGTTTCTCTCATATCAAAAGCCAGAGCTTCTGATGTTGTGGCAGACCTGACAACCATGAAAGCTCCTCCTCCTATCCCATTAGCCATGGGATTAACCACACCAACACACACCGCAGTTGCAACTGCAGCGTCCACAGCATGACCACCTAGTCGGAGCATCAATGCTCCCACCTCTGAACAATGTCGATCATCTGCTGCGACAATCCCATTCTTTGACTCCACAATCCCAGGTACATCAACTTGTGGTTTTCCATTGAACTTTTGTTCATTCTTTACCAACCAAGAAGTCTTTGTACTCCCAAAAGCAAGGCCCATAATAAGGCATTTGCAAAAGAGAAGGATTAAGTTTGTTGGAACTTTCATTTGATTGTGTCAGTTTAGAAATAAAATTGCAATTCTTAAAGATTACTAGCATAATGCAATGTATTTATACTGATTAAAATCCAGTGACAAAAAAGTCTAAGATTTCATGCTAATGATTTAGTCATGAGTACTGAAAAGTCATAAGAACTTCAAAGTCAATGAAATCAAAACATTGACATGAAGTTATTCAGATCATACAAATTATTAAAACAACACCATAGGAGTTAATTTGAGTGGTTGGAACTGTCATATTTGTCTTTTTTTATTTAATTTAGTCGTTTACGGCATACACCTCACTATTCATCCCAATGCCAAAAAAAGGGACTTAAAGAGATAGAATATTGATCAAATATGGTTACCAACAACATAATATGACCCTAGAATGCATCCTCAGAAATCTCGAGATTTTCCGACACCGGGTCCCTTGGCCTCAAAAATTGGTCAAAAAGCGTGGATTATAGTCTTCAGTTTTGGAAAAATTTAGACTATTCCGGATTTGGAGATAAAGTATGTCAGGGTTTCTCCTATACACTCACGAACACCATAGGAGTTCATTTGAGTGGTTGGAACTGTCTTATTTGTCTTTAATTAGCTAATTAAGCCGTTTACGGCATACACCTCATTATTCATCTCAATGCCAAAAAAGGGACTTCAAGAGATAGAATACTGATCAAATCTTGTTCAACATAAGATGACCCTACGGCACATCCTCAGAAATCTCGAGATTTTTCGACACAGGGTCTCTTGGGCTAAAAATTTGTTCAAAAAGCGTGGATTATAGTCTTCATTTTTGGTCAAATTTAGATTATTCCGAACCTGCCCATACACTCTATAACACCATAGGTGTTAATTCTAGTGGTTGGAACTGCCTTATTTGACTTTTTTGAGCTAATTTAACCGTTTACAACATACACCTCAATATTCATCTCAATGCCAAAAATAGGACTTCAAGTGATAAAATATTGAAATAATATGGTTCCAAAACACAAAATATGACTTTAAGATGCATCCTAAAAAATCTCGAGATTTTTTGACACCAGTTCTCTTAGCCTAAAAAATTGTCAAAAAGCGTGGATTATTGTCTTTAGTTTTGGACAAATTTAGACTATTCTAGATTTGGAGAGAATATATGTCGCGGTTTCTTCCATACACTCCACAAAACCATAGGAGTTCATTTGAGTGGTTTGAACTGCCTTATTTGTCTTTTATTAGCTAATTTAATCGTTTACGGCATAGACCTCACTATTTATCCTAATGCCAAAAAGGGACTTCAAGTGATAGAACATTGATCAAATATGGTTCCAAACAACATAATATGACCGTAAGATACATCCTCAAAAATCTCAAGATTTTCCGAAACCGAATCCCTCAACCTCAAAAATTAGTAAAAACGTGGATTATAGTCTTCATTTTTTGTCAAATTTAGACTATTCTGGACCTGGAGAGAAAATATATCAGGGTTGCTCCCACACACTCCACAACACGATATGAGTTCTTTTAAGTGGTTGAAACTGCCTTATTTGTCTTTTTTGGCTAATTTAGCTGTTTACGGCACACATCTCACTATTCATCCCAATGCCAAAAAAGTGACTTTAAGAGATAAAATATTGATCAAATGTGGTTCCGAAAAACATTATATGACCTTAGGATGCTTCCTAAAAAATCTCGAGATTTTCGGACACCGGGTCCTTCAGCTTCAAAAATTGGTCAAAAAGCGTGGATTATAGTCTTCAGTTTTGGTTAAATTTATATTATTCTGTACCTAGAGAGAAAATATGTCGGGGTTGCTCCCATACACTCCACACCACCATAGAGTTCATATGAGTAGTTGGAACTGCCATTTTTTTTTTTTTTTTGCTAATTTAGGGCTTGTTTGGCACCGTTTTTTGTTTTCAGTTTTCTATTTTTTAAAAAACAAAAAACAAAAAACAGGAAACAAGAAAAAGGTGTTTCCACTTTTCTGTTGTCAGTTTTCAAATTCTTCATTAATTTGATAAGTTTGACCTATTTTTAATTCGTTATATGACATATATCATATAGTTTTGAAAAATAAAAAACCAAAAAACTGAAAACTACAGCAATACCGAACTAGCCCTTAGCTGTTTACGGCATAGACTTCACTATTCATCCCAATGCCAAAAAGGGACTTTAAGAGATACAATATTGATAAATATGATTCTAAACAACACAATATGACCCTAGGATGCATTGTCAAAAATCTCGAGATTTTGTGACACCGGGTTCCTTGGCCTCAAAAATTAGTCAAAAAGCGTGCGTGGATTAGAGTCTTCAGTGTTGGTCAAATTTATTCTTTTCCGGACATAGAGAGAAAATATGTCGGAGTTGCTCCCATACACTCCACACCACCATAGGAGTTCATATGAGTGGTTGGAACTGCCTTATTTGTCTTTTTTAGCTAATTTAGATGTTTACAACATAGACCTCAATATTAATCCCAATGCCAAAAAAGGGACTTTAAGAGATAGAATATTAATAGAATATGGTTCCAAACAACATAATATGACCCTAGGATGCATTCTCAAAAATCTCGAGATTTTATGACACCGGGTTCCTTGGCCTCAAAAATTGGTCAAAAAGCGTGGATTATAGTCTTCAGTTTTGGTCAAATTTAGACAATTCTGGAACTGAATAGAAAATATGTTGAAGTTACTCCCACACACGCCATAACACCATAGGAGTTCATTTGAGTGGTTGGAACTGTCTTATTTGTCATTAATTAGCTAATTTAGTCGTTTACGACACACACCTCATTATTTATCCTAATGCCAATAAAGAGACTTCAAGAGATAGATTATTGATCAAATGTTGTTCCAAACAATATATTATGACCCTAGGATGCATCCTCAAAAATCTCGAGATTTTCCGACACAAGGTCCCTTGGCCTCAAAAGTTGGTCAAAAAGCACGGATTATAGTCTTCCGTTTTGGTCAAATTTAGACTATTCCGGATTAGGAGAGAAAGTATGTCAAGGTTGCTCTTATACACTCCACAACACCATTGGAGTTGATTTGATTGACTGGAACTGCCTTATCTGTCTTTTATTAGCTAATGTAGCCGTTTATGGTAAACACCTCACTATTCATCCCAATGCAAAAAAAAGACTTTAAGAGATAGAATATTTATCAAATGAGGTTCCAAACAACATTATATGGCACTATGCCTTGCCCACACATGGCCCTGTGGGCCCGTCGCCTTTCCCACAATGGCCCCGTGGGCACGTTGCCTTGCCCACACATGGCCCGTGGGCACCATGCCACACACACACATGGCCCCGTGGGCACCATGCCTTGCCCACACATGGCCCCGTGGGCACCATTCCTTGCCCATACATGGCCCTGTGGGCACCATGCCTTGCCCACACAAGCCCCGCGGGCACCTTGCTTGCCCACACATGGCCCGTGGGCACCATGCCTTGCCCACACAAGACCCCGTGGGCACCTTCCTTGCCTACACATGGCCCCCCCGTGGGCACCATGCCTTGCCCAAATTCCTTCCACACACACACACACAAGTGCCCAAAATCAAAATGTCATGAGTACAACCACACAAACACAAGGCAAAATGACGGCTTGCATAAACAACCACACATACACAAGGCAAAATCAGAATGTGTCAAACAACAACCACATAAACACAAGTGCCAGGTCGACACCTTACCGTGCAAATGCATAGAGCGTGCCCTTACAAGTAAAGTTCTAGCCTCGTTTTTCATTATGTAGTAGATTTAAGGGTGGGAGGGGGGGAAGAATCGAAGCAACATAGGGCTGAATCTCAGTGGATCGTGGCTACAAGGCCACTCTGCCACTCACAATACAACGTCGCGTATTTAAGTCGTCTGCAAAGGATTCAACCCACCGCTCATAAGGAATTGTACTTCAAGGCGGCCCTCACGACGCATCCGCCGTGATGGCTTAGCCTACGACACGTGCCCTTGGTGGCTGAAGCCCCTACTGTAGGACGGAAATCGGGCGGTGGGCGCATGCATTGCTTTTGGCCCGGATTCTGACTTAGAGGCGTTTAGTCATAATCCAGCGCACGGTAGCTTCGCGCCACTAGCTTTTCAACCAAGCGCGATTACCAATTGTGCGAATCAACGGTTCCGCTCGTACTAGGTTGAATTACCATCGCGACACTGTAATCAATAGGGTAAAACTAATCTGTCTCACGACGGTCTAAACCCAGCTCACGTTCCCTATTGGTGGGTGAACAATCCAACACTTGGTGAATTCTGCTTCACAATGATAGGAAGAGCCGACATCGAAGGATCAAAAAGCAACATCGCTATGAACGCTTGGCTGCCACAAGCCAGTTATCCCTGTGGTAACTTTTCTGACACCTCTAGCTTCAAATTCCGAAGGTCTAAAGGATCGTTAGGCCACGCTTTCACGGTTCGTATTCGTACTGAAAATCAGAATCAAACGAGCTTTTACCCTTCTGTTCCACACGAGATTTATGTTCTCGTTGAGCTCATCTTAGGACACCTGCGTTATCTTTTAAGGATGTGCCGCCCCAGCCAAACTCCCCACCTGACAATGTCCTCCACCCAGATCGGCCTGCAAAGCAAGCCTTGGATCTAAAAGGCTTGGATCTAAAAGGAGGCATGCATCTTTAGATCATATTATATAATTTTTATAAAAAAATTTAGAAATCAATAAAAATATAGAAATCCATATAGTTTTAGATGCATGTAAATATGTAGGTTTAATTAAATCGCCTTTAGTTTTCAATATGTAAATAATTTTCAATTTTCCTTCCTTCTTATTTTTCCTTATAAGGAAAAATTGTTAAAAATAATCCCAATTTTGGCCTGTTTGCTCAAAATAATCCAACCTTTTGATTATTTTAAAATAATCCCAACTTTAGGGGTCATTCGCTCAAAATGGTCCAAGTGACAGGTTACCTGTTAACGAGGTATTTTTTTTTTTTAATTAAGTGACACATGTCACAACTTAATTGGTTGAAAATTAAAAAAATAACAAAACAATTTTTTTAAAAAATAATAATAATAAATAAATAAATTAAAAAAAAAAAAACTAAAACTAAGTTTACCCAGCCAACCCGACAGCCCCACCCTCCCCACTACCACCACCACCACCCCTCCCTCACTGCCAACAACCATCCCAACCCAGAACCGCCGGCACCCAGACTCCCTTTCTGCGTCGACGTCGCGTGGGCGCCGGCGTCGCCCTCATCCCCCCGCCTCTTGAACCACAAAACGACCACCCCGAAAACCCTTATAGCCCCAACCGAAACCCTCAATAAACCCTCCCCCACCTCGTAAACACCCAAATCGGCGCCCCCACCCTCGCAACCCTGTCGATTAGGGGTTCTAAGGGTGGGGGGCGTCGGTTTGGATGTTTGCGAGGTGGGGAGGGTTTTATAGGGGTTTCGGTTGGGGGTATAAGAGTTTTTAGGGTGGCCGTTTGGTGGTTCAAGGGGTGGGGGGACGAGGGCGACGCCAGCGCCGGCGGTTCTGGGTTAGATGAGCGTTGGCAGTGGGGGAAGGGTGGTGGTGGTGGGGAGGGTGGGGATGTCGGGTTAGCTGGTTTTCATTTTTTTTAATTTTTTATTCACTATTATTTAAAAAAATTTTGTTTTGTTATTTTACCTAAAAATTCAGATTTTTTTATTTTTCGGATTTATTAATTTTTCTATTTTTAAAAAAAAAATTCAGATTGATTTTTTCAATTTTTCTTATTTTATCTAGATTTTTTTAAATTTTTCTAAATTTTTTTTAGATTTTTTTTTCAATTTTTTTTTTTCATATTTTTTAATTTTTTTTATTTTTATAATTTTTGTGATTTTTTAAAAAAATTTCAGATTTTTTTAAATAAAAATTCAGATTTTTTTTATTTTTTATATTTTTCAATTTTTTTTCAATTTTTCTTTTTTTTAGATTTTTTTATTTTTTCTGGAATTTTAAAAAAAAATTCAGCGAATCCCATGGTGACACGTGTCACCTAACCTGTTATAGCAGGTTAGGTTTTCGGTTGGGTTCATTTTGAGCGAATGACCCTTAAAGTTGGGATTATTTTAGAATAATCAAAAGTTGGGATTATTTTGAGCGAACAGGCCAAAGTTGGGATTATTTTTAACAATTTTTCCTTATAATTATTATTGCTTTAATTTTCCTTTGTTTCTAGTTTTGTATATATTTTTACTCTTAATTCTTGTATATATTTCTACTCTCAATTATTGTATATATTATTCTTGATTTTTGTACATATGACTTTTTCGATTGCTTAAACAAGACCGGAATTTGCTTAAATCACATTAAAGTCATATTAATTATGGACGAACGGATTTTAGGCACCAAATTAATTTGATTATCCAAAGAGGTCACAATATTTAGGTTAGGTAGTAATTATTGTATTAATAGTAACCTACTTTTTTTAGAAATATAAGGTTAGTGTGCTTTCTAAGGTTAAATCAATAGGCTCTTTGAATTCAATAATGATGATTTGTGGAACTACAATGAGTAGACCGAGTAGAGGCCGCTACATGCGGGTGGATAGGGTCAAAGATCTGGTCCGTACCTTGTCCCCGAACCCACGATCTGGTTACTGGACCTAATAGTGGGGTCGTGGGGCCATTAGTTTGGCACCAACGTTTCGGGCGTCCGTGATTAACCTGTATAGGCACAGTGGCAATCCCCTCAATTCGACAACACACCCCAACGCATCACGTGCGGTATCTGTGGCTCAAGCCCACCAACACAATCGACGTAGGCCCAAGCCCCGCAAGGGACCACGGTCTACAATGATCATTAAAAGACCAAAATAGGCTACAATTGAGGGGTAAATGAGTAGATTAAGTGGCCCTAAAAGCCACTTATCAAACTCTCCCAAAACTGAACCTTTGCTCATCCCGAGGCAAGAAAACTTAAAACCAAACTAACAACAGAGAATTATTCAACTAAACCAAAACACACATATATACACTAACTCACTTTCGTAGGAATCACAGTCACTTTTAGCAACTAGTGACAAGTCATTTAAACCCCAAAGTCGCCAATGGGGACAAGTATGCTCTCTTGAGGGTATCCAAGGAGTTAACCCCACAACTCTCATTCAATCAAAGCAGAGGTTTTCGAAAATCCACAAGTCTCGACCAAAAGCCTAAAAGAACTCTTAAAGACACTAATGTGCGCTCAACCCTCAAGCCTCTAATGGGGAAGAAAGCTAACTCATGCTAGTGGTCACAAATGGGAGTTCGAGGGCCCAATCAATCATGACTAAACATCTATTACTCCTCACCAAGACATCCCTCCCCAACCTCAAAGGCAAAAAATTAAACCAAGTGGTGTCTCATAGCTCAAATGAATGAGCTCAAGGAAAAATCAAGGTGAAAGAAATCAAGCAAAACTAGCACATGTCTCGAATAAGGCATTCATTGCTTCCTCCATCATGCGACTTAACCGTCTAGAGTGAGAAGGACTTGAAGGTTGTAATGTTAGGCTAGCTTAATGTTGGTCGGGAAAGAAATTTGGCTATGGTGGTCTTCCTAATCAAGCGAAACAATACAATTCAAGAACTAACACAAACCAAACCGAGGGAGAAATTTCCTCCCCCAAACTCAATGACTATACACATCCTAAGAGCCAAACATCTATTTTCAATCCCTTTTGTTTCAAACTTCAACACTAACTTTGGGAGAGTTTGGACTTTTTTTTGAACTATAATGGACTAATGTATTTAGGAGGGGTTTAGGCTCCAAACAAAAGCACTAATCATAACTTAGCCATTTATCAACACGGAGGCTTACAACTTTACAAACTTAGCTCTATTTCACTTGTCACTAAGGGTGAATAAAATAAAATTTGGTTAAGGCTCATATAGTTGGCTAACAAGAAGTGGAAGCTCAGATTGGTTGCAATTGTTAACAAAAACCCCATATCCCAAATTCCCAATTTATTTGAAGAGAAGTAAAACAAAAAGGTGAATGCAAAATAAAAATATTTTGTGTCCCAAAAACCCCCAAATGATTGCCTTCATCATTCCCTAAATCGGCTTGAATCGGTTTGGTCAAACCCTCGGAAGACCATGAGTATGCAAATAGCTCAATAATGACATATGCTAGACCCTCAAGTGTGTTTATGACCTTGAAGTGTTCTCGGTGATGACTTTGGTTTTGCTAGAATTGAATTCTTGCTTTTGCATAGTGTGAGTATGTCTGGAGTTGTGTGTATTATACTCGAAAAAGAATGAGTAGAGGAAGTCGTCACCGCACTCCTTCGGGGAGCTACAGAACCCGGTCTAAGCCTTGCCGAGACATAAGCAAGGCGAAGGACTCCAAAATCTGGTCGTGCACCAAAGGTCATGGATTAGGGGACAAGGGTAAGGGCGAAGTATTGCACAATCCCCCCCCCCCCCCGCGCGCATCTA
The DNA here is from genome assembly GCF_948465745.1 of Chenopodium album. NCBI lineage: Eukaryota > Viridiplantae > Streptophyta > Magnoliopsida > Caryophyllales > Amaranthaceae > Chenopodium > Chenopodium album. Next base: position 22,443,351 of record NC_137857.1, on the reverse strand, counting down.
GCAGCCTCTACTCGATCATTGCGAGTCCATTGTCGAAAAGACAACAACAAACATATTTTCGTTTTAAACCCCAAGCATGCAAGATTACTAGGCGGTTGGTCAACAAAAATACATGCAAATCGGACTAATTTTTGTGGTGATATGTGAGCTTAATTCCATATTCCAGAAGCCTAATGTCGGTTGTCCATAGTTATCTTATTATTCGTGAGAACATGAAATTAAGTCGGTCTTGTTTAAGGCATAATAGTGGTGATGACAAGCATGCAAGCACTCGTGCGTAAAAAAATGTTATATCTAAGGACTAAGGTTGCTTTTAATTATATATCGAATAGTTGTTAGTCAACTTACATGCATTACATGGAAAGTCGAATTGCTAATAACAAGCATGCAAAAGGGGGTTAGAATTGATACTTTGGTTTCAAACTTACCTTGCAACACGATGCCGTAGATCAAGAACAAAGTTTCAGATGCTTAAGAACCCTTTACGAACTTAAAGAACCCTTATCGTAACTTGATTGTAGCGTATTTTTAATGTGTTTAAAGTGAATTTTGTGAGTGTTTAGAGAGAGTTTTAGAGAGAATCCTTATCTTAAGCGCAATGTGAATTTGTTAGGCATACATGAGGTTGCGGGATCGAATCCCAACCTCTTTGTGTTTTTTCGTTCTTTATTTTTTTTTCCATTCCTTTTGTTTCATTCTTCTTCCCCATTTTCTAATTCAGATATTTTGGGGTTTTTTCCCATTACTTTTACTTTTTTTCTATAATTCTACGTCCCTATTTTCTAAATAATTTCCTTCTTTACAAATAATTACAAATATTTCATTACCAAAATTCTCTTTTGCATTGCTTAATATTTCGCAGCGCGATTTGTGTGCTTATTATATATAAGGCAAATTTTGATTCTATGTATTAACAACTTCAAACCCACACGGTTCAATTCCTGGATCCGTCACTGGGCATAACAATCATCAACAAATATAAATACTATGTAATAAATCGAAATATATATTCCAAAAAAATGTATTCCCAGAATAATGTAGTTGCTAAATAGAGATGAAAGAATATGAAGATAAGAATAAGGCTAATCCGTCAAAAAAATACGTAATCTACTCCGTGTAATTAAAGGTTTTGAAAGTAATGTTTCTTTGCATTGCAAAAGATGAGCCATCATTGCTGCTAAATAATAAATGCTCCTCTTCAAGGGAGGCTTCATTGTCATTGATTGAAACCCAAGTTTCTGCTACCTTGGCTATTTTACCATCACTGAACTCAACCACAGTGAAGGCCCGAAGGGAAGCTCCCAAGCTTGCACATTTTACTCTACGAACAATCGCTGCATTTAGATACATGGTGTTATTTTCATCCATGGCTATCATCTTTCGGGAACCTCCACATGCCAATTCTTTATGCATGTGTCCAAAAACTACCAAAGGAATGCTATAATTTGTGCTCTCTTTTAGTTGCAAAATTGCTTGGGCTAAATATGTATAATAACACAAATGATTGTCAATCTCAAGAATTTACTACAGATAACAATCGATCAATCAATCAATCAATAAGCATATATAACGATTACACATTATACTTAAAACTGAAAAAAAAAGGGAGGGAATTTCCCATCAAAGGAAGAAAAAAAGAAATTGTTAGTGGGGCCCACACTTAGGTTCGGTTTGGCATACCCTCATATTTATTCCCTTTCACCTTGAGAAGAATGTGATTAGTCAGTTCTATTTCTTGACGGGGCAGGTAATAAGGACAGACACTATGTTTGAATGTGACAATGTGTGTAAATATAATGCTGGAAAAAAGTGAATTTGCATTGCTATAATCATATATATTTATATTACATTGCACATCCTAACCAAGTAATTGCATATATATAATCCTAATCTAACTAGACTAGCACTAGGATATCTAACTTAGGTGCTTTTTGCAGCACAAAGCTATAACAAAGCTTGTCAGTCCAAACAGCTAATACGAAGTAATTCCTAACATCCTATGAAACAAGCTAAAATTTTACTAAAAATTTTAGGATTAAGTTAATGGACCCAAATAACTTAAACTGAATCAATAAACTGGCGGCAAACCAGCAAAATCAAATCAATCTTACATGGAAAGATGACTGCCTTAGCTGATTATCAAAGACTAACTTAGTAAGGATGCTTCTAATCTTTTCTTTTTCAGGTACAGAAATTGCAAAAAAATGTCCAATGGAGGACGAAGATTCATAGTTTGTGAACAGAGAGAAGGTAAGGACCAGATAGGAGTTTTAATAAAAGCTTTACTCAATGCTCATAAGAATGCAGTGGAGAAGAAGCTCTGAAGCTCTATCACATTAGGGTTTGGACGAGTGACCAATGGCTTAAGCGTGTGCTGGTGGGAGACGAGCATGTGCTCACTGAACAGTGAACACAGGAGGGTTTGCAAGAAGCTGCTTGATTTACTACTAATGTTTTCATCGTTTTTCAATTTCTACATTAACTGTTAGGTCTAGTGTCAGGCATTAATCCTAACAATTGCCTTTGTCAAAGAAAAATAAATATATCAATCAATCAATCAAAGCCTTTATCCCCAAAAATGGAAAAAATTAAATTTTAATTTTAATTTTTTTTTAATTTAGAAAAAAGAAATGACTAACGTAGCTAATTACCAAAGAAACTAAGACAAATGACAAACTTTTGTTACTTGGCTACAACTTTAAATCATCTTAAATGAGCAAATTCATGAATTAAAAGTCAGCAATTGCCTTCAAGTCCTGATCACCAGTCCATTGCACAAACCAGTTCACACAAATTGTCCTAACCACAACCCCCATCACAAACAACCCTCTGAACCAAAGATGAGAGTTCTCCTCATCTCAAAGCTTCTCTCTCAAAGTTCAACTCGTAGACGACAATAGTAATGATCATTACTTCAAGGACTCACACATGTTTGATTCTTTGAAATTTCTATCGAGATTCAAACGTTGAAAGAATAATTTTCAATCAGTCGGGTTGGGGAAAATTAAAAAGTTAGGGAAAAAAAAGAGTTTGGATCAACGTCAACCTTGTTCTTCTCAGTAAGATTTTAATCATTTTATTATCAATCAGACATGTTTGCAATTTGGCGAGAATAAAAATGGAGAAAAACAAAGGTGGAGAAGATAAAAATAGAGGCTGATTTAAGGGGTGAACCCTCTACAAATGGAGGAAAATTTTCACCTCAAAATGCATTTCACATTATCGAACGGCCCAAGTAAATGATTGCACCTGGGATTGCTTGTGTGTAGCTTCTACAGCAAGAGGTGCAGCATCACAGAGCAGAAAACCAAAACATAAGGGATACTTTGTGAAATATCCACCCCTCACACATACACACAAACACACACACACACACACACAAAAATAAAAAAAAAATAAATAAATAAAAGAGAGAGACAGCAATCAAGATACCTCGATCCCCAAAATCTCCTCCTTCAGGCTCCCAATCTACACCTCATATGTCATCATTACCAGAACCAAGACCTGCACCAAACGAAAATTGCAAAGGATTAGAATTTGGAATTACTCTTTCACTAGTAAAAATAACAGCTATTCAATTATTGCTATTTAATCAGATAAATTTGTGCAAAGAATGTATCCACACTGTACCAAACTTGTTCCCATTATACAAATTTAATGTTGTACAATATAAGGGACTTAGTATAAAAGTTTTAGTGATCCATAATGCCATCTTCTCATAATAAATATGCATATATACATTACTAGATTTTGGAATTCAAAAGATAGTGCATTCAAACAAGTATTAGGAATGTAACATGTTGACTTTTGGCACTTCTTCCAACTAAGGATGGCAATCTAACTCGGATCCGATCCTAGTCTGCTCCGATTCGAGGGAAAAAATCCGTTTTGAATCCAAGATAAATAAAGTCCGAGTCCGGTTCCGTTAAAAAAATCCGACTCCGAGTCGAAGGTGGGTCGAAGTTGGATCTCTCAAAAATTCCGACTATCCGATCTGACTCCGACTTTTATACAATTAATATTATTTAATTTTTATATTTATTTGGCTATTCATGTATAGTATACAGTAAAAAACTTTATTTCATTTTAAAAAAAGACTAAATATAAGAAAGATAATAGGAAAAAAAAAAACACCACTTAAAAGTAGAGATTTTTTCTATAAAAACATAAATAAGGGAAAAAAAACTCGAACTCGGGTCGGATCGGAATCGGATGTCGGATTTAAAAGTCGGATCTGAGTCGATTCTCGGAGTCAGATGCTGATTTAATTCCGAATTCCTGTAGGGTAGGAGTCGGATTATGCATAATCCGCTCCGAATCCGGTCCGTTGACATTCCTAGATCCAACTCAATTTGATTATCAATTACAATTTATATACAAGGAAAATTATAGTCATGTAATATCTTGTTGAATTAATCTTAATGACTCAGTATAGACTTTCCAATAATATAATTTTTTCATAATTTACATAGTAAAAAATTTACAGAGATTATTAGTGTAACACTCCCGATTTACTAACTAATAATAACAAGAATTAAAGGAAAAATAAACAACCTTTGAATAAAATTGCGGAAGCATACACCTAAATCGGAGGTATTACCGCCACACTTGACAACCTGTCAAGTGTTAAGGCTCACAAAATCCCAATAATTACAACCCAACAAATCTAGGTGAGCTATATATACAACTTTACAAACTCGATTTAAAAACACTAATCGAAACACTTTAGCTCCTTTAGCTACGATCACTTGATCAACCTGCTTAAACAATCTTGACTGCTCACCATTAAGGACAAATTTCAAAATAGATCGTCGCAGGGCCACCATAAGAAAAAGACATGGCCACAAACACAAGTAGCACAACAAACAAACACACACACGTCAGCAAAAAGCTGAGTAATCACCACTTATCAAGATATTATGATAAATAATAAATTAATTAATATAGTAGCTCACTTTAAACTGTAGTTCAAATCTACATTAAACATTGTACCCTGAAAATAACATTTGTCAACTCAACCTCGAATAATAATACGAACCTATACTCAATTAACTCATATATCCCATAAGTGTGCCATGCTCTTTGTTCTATACCTAGCCTTGGACATGGGTAATTCGAATAACAAACCAACAAGTATAAAAACTTGAATACTCTCAATAACCAGAAAAACACCATAAACCAGACCACATACGGGCCAATTCCCACTGTAGGGGACCATAAAAAAAAATAATAAAGATTGTACCTCATTCTTAACTCATGATTATCATCTCCTTACCAACATGCCAAGGACTAAGGTCTATAACGCCGAGCCTCAAACCAAGAACAAAATAATAATTTCTCAACCTTTTGATCTCATACTTGATCAAATAATCATTCACAAACTAATAGATTATATCTCAACAATGGCACAGATTCCCATATAACATAACAATTTGATTAATAAATATTTCAACTCTTAGGGTAATAATACTAGCACCCAAAATAATCAAATCTCAACCCAAAAATAATACCCTGTATTAATAATCCTAAAACCTCAATAAAACAATACTCCCTATAGAAACAACATAAGAAACCCTAGAAATTATAACACAATCAATAATACAATACAATAATAAGACAATTTAATCATATATGAGGACATATTAACAAATATATATACAAAATTTAATTATACAAATCGTAAAATTAACACATAACCGTACAAAATATAGAACAAACATCTCAATGAAAATTTTAGTGTGAATACACATTAAATAATACAATCAAATTAATCAAACATCTCCAAATTAATACTGTGTGATTACCTTTCGGAAATAATTGACCAAATATAAAAGGAAGTTCTTGATTGCTTGATCACAGTTTATGCGCACCACTCCAAACACTTTGCAATAAAAAGTAATTGGTTTGATTAAATGATGATCATGGATTGCCGCATGACATTTATATTGAGAAGGGAATTGATGAAGTTTGAGCATAATACAATCATTAAACTAGTGGAAACAAGTTTGCAGAGGTCAAAGATTAGAGTTTTAGAGAAGGTAAAACGCGTCTGCACATACGGATATCTATATAAATATATATATAGGGTTTAAGATAAATTATAATGTATAGGATAATAAATATAGAGTATAAAATAAAATTCATAAAATAATTTAAAATATATTATTAAGTCATAAAATATATCTGATAAAATCTTAAAATATTCGGGTATTACAATTAGTCACATTTGTGTTTCATGTGTGTATAGTGAAATGTTACATCTATTACAAATACTGTGTGTACATAGAATATTTTTAAAAAAAAAAACTATATCTCTATTATATAAGTGAAGGGGAAAGCAATGGTGTCTCCCTTTGAAATTCCAAATTTACCCTTCAAACTTAGGATTATTACACAACACACCATTAATGTACGCATAAACTTACCAAATTAGCCATTCAATCAATTCAAATACTCCGTACATAAGAGAGATAATTAGATTGTCAATCAATGATCAATCAACAAAGGGAAAAAAAGGGAAGGTTTCAGCAATTAGTAAAAAATTAAATCAAAAAAATTTAGACCAATTAATACTCACTTTAGTTAATTTATTTTATTAAATCAATCAATTAATACAATAACATATAAATTTCAAAACTTAACAGTCAAATCACAATCTCTAATTTAATTTAAAAGTGATAAACTTTTTACAGGAAAATGTCATTTTTAAATCTCTATAAAAACAACTTAAACTATTTTGTAATATCGTTATTTATTAACATTAAGGTTCATATGTCAATGAAAATAATGAGTCAATCAAAATCATTACATTTTTTTAATTCGACAGTTAATCACAAAGAGAAAAACATAGTAATTGAAAATTCATATACAAATACAACATTTTTATAATTACACCATAATTGAGCCGCCACGATCAAGAATGACCCCCAAAACCCCCAAAAATGAGCCACCAAATATCACATCATTCTCTCACCATTTCACGTCTCGTGCATCTTGCAACCACCATTTATAGGTTTGAATGAAGGAGTTCTCAACATTTCTAGGTTCAAACGAAGGAATTGTTAGTAGTTGTAGGTTTGATTTTGTTTTTTTTTTGTGCTAAGAGAGCCACAAGGGCAGGGGTGAGAATCGATCCCACGATCTGGTGGAATCGGGAGGGAAGCTTTAACCACTTGAGCTACCCCTCACTCTGTAGGTTTAATTTTGTTGGTGGTGGTTGTTTTTTGTTGTCAAGAAAGGTTTGAGTTTGGATATGGTTGGTGGTGATGGGATGAAGTGATGGAGGTGGGGTGATTTGAATGGTAGATGTGGGGCGGTGTATGGCGGTTGTTATGGTGGTGGTGCGGTGATTTGCGAATGTGAGGTGGTGGTCTGGATAAAAATGCCAAAAACAGGAGTCATGTACCCCGCAAGTGTTTTTTACTTGCCTAAAGACAATGGTCAAATTCTTGAAAAAATGTCAAGATAGTAGTCAACCGTAACATATGGTATTTACGGTAGTTTCTTGCGATGTGACCTAAAATTGAGATAGTTTGGGACAAATAAAACCTTAAATTCATAAATTTTGAAACAGAGACACAAATACATAATATTAAGAATTCACACAAATGATTTTAAGCTCAATAACTACTTGTTGGACCATTATGTGAGAGAAGTACAATAGAATTCTCTTTTGGAGTCCGTAAAGCAGCCTTGTAGATTTGATTAGCACTTTCTTCCATGTTATGAATACCATATCTAAAAAAACATGAATTAATTGCTGGCATGTTAAGGCCAAATAGAAGCAAAGAAATAAATGATTGCATGAATGACTGATTGTCAAAAGGAAAACAATCACAAAGGATTAAGGTAATTGTTCTACCTAGAAGTTATGAGCTTTATCCTGAATAGATTATCACCTCCACAAGAAAAGGGTCTACCGCCCACAACACTTAGCTTTAATGAAGGGAAGTCCAAGTGGTCATATCCAACATGAGTTTCACCAAGACATTCCAGCTGAAGGTGAAATCCATCTTTCACCTTCTTGGTGAACTTACTTGTAGACCAGGCATCATGATTTCCAAGTATTGCTCCTTTAGGAATGTTAAGCTCTGCGATACCCTAAACAAGCTCAACATTCTCATTGCCAAAGTCACCTGTGAACAACACCAAATCTGGCCATAGAAAATGGAGTGCTTTGGAGTCATGCTCTAATTTCCAATCTTCATGAATGTCTCCAACGACAAAAATACGGAAAGACGAAGACAGAGATGATGATACACCATGGTTCTGTGGGAGTGAAGAGGGACAGTCACAGTGCTGTTCTTGAGAAGCTGTCTCATACTGAGGCTTGATGGCTGGATGTACGCTTAGGGAATTTGTGAGCAACTTTACTACATGATTGACACTCGGTTCATGAAGGCCATGTGATAAAACAGCAAAAAACTTTGGAAAAATACTTAATTCCCCTCTTTTAGTTTTACCTGGGAACCCAGTTACACCAATAATATCGAACTGTTTGACAGAATAATGGAACTTGATAAATTCAGAACCTTCCAACTCAGAAATCCTAGCATCAGCAACAACCTGGACTTTGGCACCACCATCTTCCAAATCATATAAGAGAAGCTTCGAAGAACGTGAACACTTTCTCGTGATCCTTCCAGCCACTGAAACTTGTACCTCCTTCAGGTACTCCTCATTGTTCAACTCACCATATTTCACCATGAAATCAGCTATAGAAATTACAGCCTCAAAGTTTTAAGGATACAGATTGATTCCAGCATCCTTCTGATCGTCCAAGAATTCCATCCTACTCAAGGTGTTGCTGCAGCAAAAACAAAAGGGGATGAGAACAAAATTGTAATACAACCAGAGAAAAGTTGAGAACAACAGGGAAATTAAGGAATAGACAACAAAAGAAAAGACAATCAACTCCCAAGCATATATAACTACAAATCATAATTTCTGTAGCATTTTTATTATTAAAAAAAAACGATGAAAAACGACTTCATAATACTCTTTTGAAAATTATCAAGTGTAAGATTCGGCAACTTTGAAGTAAATGAAAGCCAAATAAATGTGACTATATTGGCAGGAAAAGCTACTAATTTAAGTTTCAACACCTCCTCTATAAACACCCGGCAATCCACCATGATGAAGCGCCAAAACCTCCTTCAATCCTTGACCCACTACTACCCCCTTCACTATCCTCTCTTACGCCATCTCTGATCACCATCAATACCACCAGTACCAGACTCTCCTCTCTAAGTTCATCTATAGTCTATAAGTTCATCTAAGCTTATTCCACTCTACCTCTCCCTAGAATTCCTCTTCAGTATTTCAATAGTCATTGCTCTATTTTGGCCGGCCCACGAGGCTGGTCACATGAGAAAGAGTATGGGGATCCTTAGAAGTGGTAACCAAGGTGCTGCTCAAATTCAGAGATGCTCAAATTAAATGTTTAGCATTATAGCAGCAATAATTTGATAGAAGAATTTGATGGTTAAAGGGTCTTAATCCAAAAAAATTAACAAGTCTACCCTTACAAGTTACAACCTTAAATTGGAATAGAAACAAATTGAAACAACACAGTAGCAACTGGATGCAGTCTAACGCCGCTAAACACAGCAACAACCACCGCCCAAATTCAGCCCTAAAACACAAAACTCACTCAGGATTTCAACACGAATTTGAAACAAAACTCATTAATTCCAACAAAATTTAATCAAAATTACAAAAAATAATAATTCAAACAAAACTCTATCAATATTTGAACAAAATTATAAATACACAAACAATTCTACAGAAAATTCGTGTGAGGGAGAGAGAAGAAGAAGAAGAAGAAGAATACCTTATAAAACCGAAACTCTAACAATGGCAACAACAACAACCGAAACTCTAACAGTGGCAGCAACGACAACAACAACCGAACGCAACAGCAGCAGCAGCGCAAGCAATAATTCTATTGCATGAAACGATTAAAACGCTTTTATAAGCTCCTGGATTTCTTTTTCTTTTAGTATAAATGTCTGTTAAGATTAGGAAATACTGTATGAGATATAGTTTTATATCTTTTGTTTCCTAATTATAATCATATTGTATGAGATGTAGTTTAGGAAATATATCTTTTGTTTCCTAATTATAATCTTATTGTATGAGATATAGTTTAGGAAATTTTAGGAAATATATCTTTTGTTTCCTAATTATAATCTTATTGTGATTCTATCTTTAAGGTAGATTATTCCCCCAAGGTAAAATACTTTGTATAAATACACTTTGATGTTTAATGATAGGGATTGAGACCTTGTGATTAATTTGACAATGTCAGCAATACTCCAGTTTTGTACCGTAACTTCCTCCCATAAAACAACAAAGATCCCTTAAAAACAAAGATATTTGTAGCCTTTTTTTTTAACGATATATCCTTATTTTTAGTAGCAAAATCAAATCAAATCTTTTTATGACAATATATAGATATACTTCGTATATAGAATTTCTTTTGTTGAATGATGCTTTGATCTGAATATTTTTCTGAAAGTTTTATTACTAGTTACTAGTATATAAAAAGGAGTAAAAAATGACATGTGTCATCTCCTCAACAAGTAATTTTTCTAAAGTGTTTAATCTTAAAGCGACATGTGTCTTGCCTTTTAGAGCATGTTTAGCCCAAAGTCTTAAGACTCGTTTGATGACGTCATCAAATTGAGTCTTAAGACTTTGGCTTAAGACTTCCCCCATTTTTCTTAAAAAATCTCAACCAAGTCTCAAGTTGGGTCTTGAAATTTCAAGACTCAACTTAACACTTGAGATTGGGACCCACTTACATTTTATTTTTATTTATTTTTTTTTTAAATACTTTTCTACCTATATTGCATTTGTCATTTGAAAGAAACGTCTCTACCAAATTTTTATGCGAATTGTGAACAATGCTTTGAGAATCTTCGTAGACTTCGAAATCGTACAAGACATCACCAATTACAACATGACTTGGTAGAATATTTGTGAAATTGATTCGGAGGAAATGAACACTAAATGTATTCATATCCAATAACTTTTTATTTCTTTTATTCTTAGTACTATTTATTTATTAATTTTATTATTATTAGTAATTACTTTTATTTTAATTTTTATTTATTAATTTATTGTGTAATTGGGTTTAAATAAATTTGTATGATTTTAACATATAGTATTATTTAGCTTTGTTCATTAATGTTATTATTATAGAGTAAATATAGAAAGATAAAATAAAAAATATGTCATATACTCCTTTTGATTTTTAATGTTCTGTGCAATTTCCTCATTTGGACGATTTTTAATGTTTTGTTTATTGTGCTTTATTCCATTTTGGGACACACTCTCTCCTACTTTTTAACCACACATTCTCTTACTTACCCCACTTTTCCTTACTTTCCCCCCCCCCCCTTTTACACACTCTCCTACTTATGGGAATAAGAATCTGAAACTGTTGGATTTACAAGAGGATAAGACTCTCGATCGTAGGGAATGGAGGAGGAAAATTCATGTGGATGACCTCCCGGAATAATCACATTTGGTTCATGTTAGCCAACCCCACTTATGGGAATAAGGATCTGATTGATTGATTATTTTTTTATATTGCTGGCAATATTGTTTTATGAAATTTATTTGTTTTTTATATTGGCAAAAAAGTAACATCTATAATAAAATGTAATATATTTTATCTAAACATGCACTCCGTATTATTTTATAAGGAAATTTGTCTACTTATAAATTACAAAAAAAGAATAATAGTTAAAAAAAACTTTACAAGGAAATTAGACTTTGTGAATCATGGACACATTAATTGCACATTGTTCTGCTACTACTCCGGATGTCATAATTTGCAGGGACTATTAACGCATTAATTGCAGGAAGTATTAATTTTTCATTAGTCAACAAGTCATAAAGCATAAGTATGTCATTTCTAGTAGAATTGTTCTGTTGTTTTGCTACGGTTGTATATCTTGATATATACCAACGGATGCAACATAGAATTTTTTAGTGTGTGTGAGAGGTAGCAAGAGATTTATTTGAAGCAAAATAGAATTTACTTTACCCCTCCATTTCTCTCCCCTCCCCTAGTTCCTCTTTGCTATCGAAAGAAATGGCAAACAATTTAACTTTATTTATTTAAATCAAATCTTTTTCAGGCCTATGCTCTCCAAGTGAAAAACAAACCTAGTACTTTTGACTATCATTTTAGAATGTAAATTAAAACATTCTCTAAGATCAATTAAAACATCATTTTAGTTTTAAGCTGACTATCCAATTGTGATCACAAATCTAAATTTTAGGACTATTGCACGTGTGTAACTCTAAGCTTTACACCATACGTGTGTAACTCCAATGACACATAACTAACCCCTATGTATAGGTATAGGTTCCACGCCGAATAAAAGCTTATGCCTACAAACCTTGTCACAAACCACATAACTAGCTCTATGTACTGGTTCCAAGCAAACAAAAAAACTACAATGGAGTCAATTTTCTGCAAGACAAAATTTGGGATGATGACTAATTGGCTCTTTAAAGGGCATAATTGACCACTTGCAACCTGTCTACATAAGACATTGTAATACCCGAATATTTTACGATTTTATATAATGTATTTTATAGAAGAAAAAAAGTAATTTTTGATTCCTATTTTATGTCTAAGTAGAACTCTTGTTTACGAACTATAAATTATCTTAAACCCTAATAAAGTTATTTTATTTTATAAAAAAAGGGGGAGCAGCCGTTTGTTCCTTGTGCGTGGGATTTGTAAACCAAACCCAAAATTGATTTTTGTAAAAAGTTTCCACTTCATTCTTCTTCACTAATTTTTATTTTATTCTCTAATTTCCATTATCATATCAATTGCTTTGTTTGATGATTACATCATGATGAGGTCCATATAGAAGCCACATGATATATTATTTTTGTAAACTCAAAGTCTACGAACACCAAGGTCGCCGGCCTATTTCTCGTTGTAGTCCGAAGCTATTTCATCCGTATGGTAATCACACGTATCTATTTTAGAGTCGTTTATATTATTATTGAATGATTAATTGTTCATATGCTTTAATTTATATATATGATTAATGTATATAATTTCATGATTTGATCAACTTTAATGTCTTGTTATTATTGTTGTACGTATATGATGAATCGTATAAATATGTTAGGGTTTTTAATGTTGTTGTTATATGGAGTATTGTTTTATCGAGGTTTAGGTTTATAAATGCAGAGTGTTATTTTGGGTTCAGAATTAATTAATTTTGGGTACTAGTATTAGCCCTGTAAGAGTTGAGATATTTATGAATCGAATTGTCATGTAATTTGGGAATTTGTGCCATTGTTGAGATATACATTATTAGTTGTGAATGATTATTTGATCAAGTATGAGATCAAAAGGTTGAGAAATTATTATTTTGTTATTGGTTTGAGGCTCGGCGTTATAGACCTTAGTCCTTGGCATGTTTGGTAATGAGATAATGATCATGAGTTAAGAATGAGGTACAATCTTTATTATTTATTTTTCTATGGTCCCCTACAGTGGGAATTGGCCCGTATGTGGTCTGGTTTAAGGTGTTTTCTGGTTATTGAGAGTATTCAAGTTTTTATACTTGTTGGTTTGTTATTCGAATTACCCATGTCCAAGGCTAGGTATAAAACAAAGAGCGTGGCACACTTATTGGTTAGAGGAGTTAATTGAGCAGAGTATCGTATTATTTTGAGGTTGGATTTTATCAAGGTTAGTTATGTGAAGTGTCGTATTTAGTTTGATATTTTGGTGAATGTAGCTTCAAACTACATTGTCAGTGAGCTAATTATATTATTAAATATTATATCATTTCATTATATATTTGATAAGTGGTGATTACTCAGCTTTTTGCTGACGTGTGTGTATTTTTGTTGTGCTACTTGTGTTTGCGGCCATGTCTTTTTCTTATGGTGGCCCTGCGACGATCTATTTTGGAATTTGTCCTTAATGGTGAGCAGACAAGATTGTTTTAGCAGGTTGATCAAGTGATCGTAGCTAAAGGAGCTCAAGTGATCGATTAGTATGCTATAACGAGTTTATACAGTTGTATAAATTGCTCACCTAGCTAGTTTATTGGGTTGTAATTATTGGGATTTTGTAAGCTTTAACACTTGACAAGTTGTCGAGTGTGGCGGTAATACCTCCGATTTAGGTGTATGCTTCCGCAATTTTATTTAAAGGTTGTTTATTTTTCCTTTATTTATTGTTTATTATTTGCTAGTAAATTGGGGGTGTTACAGACATGGATCATGTTCTAATTCTACTATAGGCTTTAATGTCAATGCTAGTAAATCTAAAATTTTAACAATTTGCAGATAAAATCAACATAACCTAGTCATTTTCCTCTTTCCTCCTCTCTCTCTCTCCCTCTCTCTCTCTCTCTCTCTCTCTCATGGAGCATTCAATTACAATTTCAGAACATAATTAACAATTGAAAACCATATTTAAGTAGGAAACAACAATCTCAAACAAAATACACTCCAAACATCAACATTAAGCAAAGAAAAACAATTTCAATCAAAAAATTGCAACCGAAATTCTGAATTTTCAGCAGAACGTTTCCAATTCAAAGCATGCGATACAAACCCCTTGATGAAAAAACCTCAAATTTCAATCCAACACAAGAGAAACAAGCGCTTAAACTTCACAAATCATCAGCTAAAAACACATATCAATGGAAGCAACAATTATACAACGACAAACCAATAATGGCAAACAAATTTACATCAAAATTTACGAGGGGAGGGGAGGGGGGGATAACAAGAATTCAATTCAATTACCACACCATAAACATCAGCACAAATGGAATCAGTTTTCTTAATAACCTTCGTCCATAACATAAACTCAACCCAAAATCAAAACAGAAAAAACTTTGGAAAGTTTTGGGGGTGATTCACAAAATTTCCTAATAATATAAATGAACATGACATCCAACAAATTAATGTCAAGTCAATAACATATTAAACTAATTTTGGTGACATATAAACTCGACTGCTTCCCATAACTCTATAACAGTTTTAGTATGACAGAAATTTATGAACACCATCAGATAATGCAATTAATTGTTTCATCTTTAAATGAAACCATCATATAGTTCAATAAACACAATGAGATAATGCAATAAACGATACCATTAGATTATGACATGAAATATCTCTGCCATTAGGATCATCTTTACCAGGGGTTAAAAACATGTTCTTAAATTCGTATGTCTTAACCATCTAGACATTATAGCAGTTAGCAGCGTCAGAAGGCAACATTAACTCTAAACTTTTGGTGGCTGGTACTTTTACATACAATTTGGAGAATATATATACTATTGATGCCTCGACTCTAAGTTTTATCTATACTCAATCTGTGCTGAAGAAATAATAGCAGATGACATGCAAAGATTTGATTAGACTTAAACATGCTGGCCATCGCTCCTCGGCTTTTTGATGGATTTTGGGAACAGCAAAACTTCCTGCAATAAGATTTGGATACACATACTCAATTACATTACATACAACAACATCCTCAGTTACATCACATATAAACAACAAACATAATAGAATACCTTAATTGTCTGAGAATCGGTAACTAGCATGACCAACCGGTCAATCCCTATCCCCCAACCTGCTGTTGGAGGCAGTCCATAATCCATAAAAACACAAAATTCAAAAGCACAAAAGGTCTCATAGGTACACATTGTAAGTTTGGCAACATAGTTTTACTTACCGAAAAAAGAAGCAAAAAATTCAAACTAATGAAATTCAAGTCATTAGAAGGTTTACACAAACAGAAGCATGGCCTTTATCATCTGAAGGCTACCTAAAGAACATGGCCTTTATCATATGCGGCATGCGTGAATCATAATCAAATTACTAATAAATCTCAAGCCAAAGTCATTGAAATAACAAATTGCATCAATCACACAAACACAAAGTAAGGTGACCTAACAAGAGAATTGGCTAGCTATACTTGATATAGGACAACCACTCTTTCCACAAACCATTCAATTGAATCACATAATGTCGAGCAATTAGCAATGTATAGCGCAAACCGACTGAATTTTAGACATACAATAAGATCAAAAGAAGCTCAAGAGAGTCAAACCAAATCCGCACACGGTTCGAAGTCAAAAATATGAAAAATAGACACAAGTGTGCACTATCAAAACAACTAAGAAACTAAGAAAGCAATACATTCTTTTTCGTTCGTTGTATGTAAACTCCCACTCCTAATGAATGGTACAAACCATACAACACCTACAAAGCAATGAAAACTAAACTAAAACACAACTAACATGCACAGAGTAATGATGACAATTATCCTCCCCCAAGCTTAACATCACATTGTCCTCAATGTGAACAAAGAGGAACTAAAGCATAAATAAGGGAGTGCACAACTCACAAAGGGGTGGGTAAGCGAAGGGAGCGTCAAAGGTATAGACACCTCCACCACAATTGGTAGTTGTAATTGGGTAGCCGACGTTGCCAAGGAACTTAGCTATGTTTGTACCTAGCAAAAGACGTCATCACTAGAACATACAATAGCATTGTTATTTAAATAACGAAAAAAAAAGAAATAAAGAAGGAAATAGAAAAAAAAAAAAAAGGAAATTGGGTTGCCTCCCAATTAGCAATGGTTTTTAAGGTCCCGCACGACCCTACTCAATTCATCAATTGGAAGAATCCAATGCCTTGAGTAACTTATCATACGCACCTGCAAAGATATCAATGAGCACCACATATGGCTTGACTACAAGCACACGAATCATGAAATACATGGGGTAAGAAAATATAAAAGAAAAATAATCGGAAAAAGAAAAGTTAAAATAAAAAGAAAAAGAATGTATACACCTTACCCCTGCTTGCCCCTTAGGCAATGTAGACCTTTTTGAATAATCATCAAGGTCCACATGACCAAGTGTATCACGAAATGGAGACATTTTGAGAAAGTATGGAGGATTTGACATAGTGAATGAAGGAACTAGATCAAGCCTATGGGAAAACGGGATATCAAGGGGAGATGGGTTAGGCTCAACATAAATGGTTTTACCTTCAACTTCACCCTCATGAATAAGCTTGTCAACAAAATCTTCGACTACCAAAAGATCCAAAAGCATTGGTTTCTCAACCAAGGAATTCACGATAATTGGTTGTTCTTCCTTCCCCATTACCTCTATATCGTCATTCCAAAAACTTTCACCATCAGAATCATAGATAGATGGGAAATTATTCTCCTCTATTGTACTTTCATTTGATGGGGAGTAAATAACATGAGTCAAATTAATGCTTTCCTCCACTAAAATACAATCCTCAAACCAATATCATTATCATCATGTATCACCAGTTGGTTACTATATTGTTGCACAACAAGTAATTTAATAGATTTTGAAATACGTTGACAATCATGCATCAATTCACTAAGTTCTTCATGCTGATTAACAATAAACTCATTCATCATATTGAAAAGTTCCCTACACTCCGATGAATTGGATTGAGTATTATTATCCACTTAAGGTTGGTAAGAGGAATTAAAAACGGGCATATAAGACTCACTATGGTAATAAGAAATTTCACAGGAATTCATGCACATATTTTGTGAATTTTGATAATCATGTGATGCATCAAGCATAGAAATATTAGCAGTACAATTCCCGGAATTATAATCATATTGCCCCTGGTAATTAATATCATTCATCTCATACGAATTATAATCATACCACTCCATGATAGCACAATAAGAGTAAAATAAGAAGGAAAATATACATAAAAAGTGATTTGGGTATTTTTACCCCGCCAAATGGACCAACCAGAGCCTGACACGTGTCACTGGAA
The DNA here is from genome assembly GCF_948465745.1 of Chenopodium album. Lineage (NCBI taxonomy): Eukaryota > Viridiplantae > Streptophyta > Magnoliopsida > Caryophyllales > Amaranthaceae > Chenopodium > Chenopodium album. The sequence goes on along the minus strand of NC_137857.1, from coordinate 22,425,507 downwards.
GGGGCGCCACTTTGGACCTTCGAGATGGTGACAGCGTCTGGCAGATCCAGCCCCCTAGGAATGGCGGCTTTCAAGGCCCAAATCCCAGGGGGCCCTGAAAAAACGACGTGCCCTTCCCTAGAGCACCAAACCCTAGGGAGGGCACACATCCCTAGGACCTTATAATAAGGAACATTCCCCTCATTTATGGGGATCTGATCTTTTTTACAACTTTTATGACATAACCTTGATTGAATACCAATCATTGTCTGAACTGTCACTCTCAAGAAACTGTACACCTGAGCTAGGAATCCAAGCAGATAACCTTCTTTCCGCACGTTTTCATTCTGAATCCATACTAACTTAATCTTCGGAGGCGGACCACCGACCATTTAGTGATCCGTTGTTTTGAGGTATAGGCGCTCCTTGTTGGAACCAGTCTTAGTGTTGTAACTCTCCCGAGGGACACAAAAAACCCCGTAACATTTGGCGCCGTCTGTGGGGAGAGTACCTCTAAGATGGCTTCACAGGAACCTGTACCGACTCCTGAGACCAATCGGTCTCCGAAGGATGTATTGGTCCAAATGAACCATGATTCAAGGGACGACGGTGACGTCGAAACCTACATGGGCTGTGATGGGTCCCTCATTTCAAGACGCATCCGCAATAAAGAAAAGCGGGAGCGTCCCCATGACAAGGCGGGTCAAAGCAAGACTGCTGGACAGCCAAGTAAGCCCTCAAGGCAGCTGGTTGATCCATCTTAAGCGGCAGGATCAATCCCAGTCACCCCAGACGAACTCATGAAGCTCATGAGCAGTCTCAGGGGTGAAATCAAGAAACTAGCTACCAAGAAGTCGTCTACTCCTAGGAAGGAGTAGTCGACCAAGAAGCCAGCCCAATCTGGAAAACAAAAGTCGGTCAGGGACCGACAACAGACTCCTCATCCTAAGGAGAAGGCTCGGCCTCCATTTGACCTCTCAAGACTCCGTTTCCCAGAAACGAGAACAAGAAAACCCATTCGACACGTACAGTCGGATGGCAGTAAGAAGACATTCTCTGATGCTCGACATTACATCGAGCAGAAGAGAACCCAGCTATCAGAGTCGGCCTTTACGTCGACTTACCATGATAGCTTCCAGAATATCTCTATGAGGTATTCTCAATCAGTACATGAGACCCCAGCAAGCAGCCCTCGGGTTCAGCCTGGCCCTCATGTGATACAGTCGGCCTAGTACATGGCTCCGCCATTATACCAGCCGCATGCTTTACCATACATTCAGACTGCCTTTTTTGGAGGACAGGCGGCATGTGGCTATCAGCTCATGGCCTGGCAACTTAGGCTGTAGCACCTTAGAGATCAACCCTCTGCATTCTCCAAGGAAATAGCTAAAGTGGAACAGCTGACCAAGGTTAAAAATGTGTTGGTGGGGACCTATGGTGGGACCTTCAAAGAGACCACCTGTTAGCATACACCCACCTCATGTATTTACAGGTGTTGGATGATGCCTCATGGTGTCGTTGCTTCCCAGCTACCCTAAAGGGTATAGCCCAATAGTGGTTTGGCAATCTACCGGCTGGTTGCATTAATAGCTTCAAGACGCTTGTGTTCTTGTTTGCTTCAAATTTCTCTATGAACATCCTTGCCAAAAAGACCAGCCTTGACTTAGACAATGTGCAACAGGGAGATATAGAAGGACTGCGTTCCTATGTCAGGAGGTTCAATCTGGTGAGAATCCAGATCCATGGCTGTCTAGCGAGGTCGCCTATACATAATTCTTCAAGGGTCTCTAGGACGGGTCTACTTTCAAGTATGAAATCGTCCGCAAGCAAATTTTCACTCTACAAAGAGCATTTCGAGAGGCGGAAGCCTATATACAGGCGACTGAACTCTGCTCCTCCAGCTAACAGTCGGACTCAAAGAAGTCCGAACGACAGAAGGAGATTCGGCCCGCTCAACTGGCTCCAAAGCCAGAAGAGCAAAAAGAAAAAACAGATCTGGGCCGTTGATAACTCCGATCAGTCGGCCCAGAAGAAGAAAAAAGAGTAAAAACCGTACGTTCCAAGGTACGAGTTCCACACGGACTGCTGCTCCATCCTCTTGGAGATCAAGGATCAGCTAACTCTTGAGAAGCCGACTCTTATGAAAGGTTTCGCTGAAAATTGGAACAAAAACAAACACTGCCACTTCCATGAGGATGTCGGCCATGACACGAACGACTTCTTTAGTCTCAAGCGGGAGGTTGACCGTCTGGCCGACAAAGGACAGCTGAAGTCCTATGTGAAGTCCAAAGTGACTTCCAAGGCAAATCCGGGGCAGTCCATTAAGAAGACTCCCCAGCCTACTATTAGTACCGAAACATATGAAGATCCATTATATACAATAGCAGGCGGATTCGCATGGGGTGGCCCGACCATTCGGGGCACCAAGGATCATCTGAAAAAGATGGTAAATTTTGTTGAAGAGGGAGAGGCGGCAAGCACATCCGCCTTCCCTGAAGTCATCATCACCGAAAAGGACAGAGGCAAAGTCCGTCGGCCGCATTATGACCCTGTGGTCATTGAATGCAAAGTGGCCAACCAACTGGTTGGTAGAATTTTGATTGACACAGGCAGCTCCTCTGACCTCATCAGCCTCAAATGCTTATCCAACCTTAAGTACAAACCGGATAGCATGATGGAGGTCTCCTATACCCTTGTTGGGTTTGGGGGAGGACTTGTGCACCCTGTCAAACGGATTGACTTGCCCATCCGTCTGGGAAAGAAGGGAAACGGTCGGCATATGACCATCTTTTTCTTAGTAGTTGAAGAGCTCACTACCTACAACCTCATCTTTGGCCGACCCACTCTGAATGAGTGCAAGGCCATCATCATCCCTACCTTCATGCTAGTCAAGTATGAGAAGGATGATGGAACAGTCGGTTCCCTGAACGGAGACCAAAAGACGGCTCGAGAGTGCTATCTCTCGGACGTCAAGCCCGCGGCTGCAACAGCTGTCCGTGGCAAACAGCCAATTGACCTTGATGATATCAAGGAAGAACATTCGGCCCCACCAGCCAGTAAGAAAAGAAAAATTGATGAGCCGGTGGTGGTAAAAAAAGAAAAGCAATAGCAATCACTGACCGGGGAACGATCGGATGATCTCTGTCGCCAGCTTGCTGACGAATACATTGATATCCCTCTGGATGACAGTCGGCCAGAGCGGACGGTTAAGGTGTGGACGATTGCATTTGCTAAGCTGGGTGAAAGCCTGCACCAGCTACTGAAAGAATTCAAAGACATTTTTGCCTTTATAGTGGAAAAGATGCATGGCATCAGCCCGAATCTCGTTGTCCACAAACTCGTCGTGGATCCAAAAAAGAAGCCCATTTGGCAAAAGAAAAGAAACCACGGCGAGGAAAGAAGTCAGGCAGCAGCCGCCGAAGTTAAAAGCTGTTGGACGCCAAGTTCATTCGGCAATGTAATTTCCCTGAGTGGGTGGCTAACGTTATGTTAGTAAGAAAGCCGAATGGGACTTGGCGCATGTGTGTTGATTATACTGACTTGAACAGAGCATGTCCGAAGGATAGTTATCCACTCCTAAAGATCGACAGTTTAGTCAACTCAACAGCCGGACATGCTTTAATGAGTTTTATGGACGCCTATTCTAGCTTCCATCATCAAAGGGACAGTTTGCAATAAAATGGCAAAACGTGCCCTCCAAAAGAGGGGAATCTCCCTATTTATAGGGTCCTCGGGATTTGTGCCCCTGATTAGGTCACTACACCCTAATCATTGGTGGGCTGCGCCGCATTGCGGCTTTCTAATTAGGATTTGGGCCTAAAGGCCGCCATTTTTCCCCCAAGTTTCTAGAGTTACACGTGTCAGGCTAGGATAGGTCCACTTTGGACCACCCTGGGGCTGACACGTGTCATCCTCTGACAGGACCACGTGGCGGGGTAAAATTACCCTAAACAGTGATATTTTTACTATGCACGTATTAGTCATCATTGTGATGTAATTACAATAAATTTTATTTAAAAATATCATGCACAACTTTGTGACTAAAATATCTCCTTCCTTTTACTAAATTATTAACTAATTAAGACCACTGCACACAATAATATATTATATATAGTAGCTAGACTAGAATATCAATTACATTAACTTAATCAAATCAATATTCTTTATAAAAATAAATAATAAAAAAACATTGCTAACTTATAATTTAGGAAAATTTAGAAATATTAATCCCAACTTTGCTCCATTTTCTTCTAATAATCCCAACTTTTGATTATTCTAGAATAATCCCAACTTTGGGGGCTGTTTAGTTTCTTCAATCCCTTTGACCTATTACCGGTTGAAAAGGTTATTTTCTTTTTTTTTAATAAATGCCACGTGTTGAGATCTAATTAGCCATAAAAATTAAAAAAAAAACAACAAAAAAATTAAAAAAAATGAAATCCCAGCCCCTTCCCTGACCACCACAGCCCCCACCGCCCACTAGAATCCTAGCAGCCCCAATCCCCTCCCGCGCCGGAAAACCAACACCCCTCCTCCCGCCGCCTTGCCACCACTCCTCTTGTCCCGTCGTCCCCTCCCCTTTCCTTCCTCTTGAATCACATCTCTGTCAACCCCCTCTCCCTCCGCCGCGCCGCTCCAGAAGCCCACGAAACCCCTCCCTCCACCCTCGAATCATCTGGGATAGGTGTTTTGTGGATGGGGGGAAGGGTTTCTTGGGCTTTTGAAGTCGCGAGGGAGGTTTTTAATGATTTTTTCGAGGAAAGAGAGGGGGTTTACGGGATGGCAGGAGGTGGCGGCTGGCCGAGGGGAGGGGAGGGTTGGGTTCGCCCGTGGGGTAGAGGGGGTTGGGTAAGTTTTCCGGTGGGTTAAAGGGGATAGGGACGGTTGGGGTTTTGGAATCCGGCGGGCAGTGGTGGAGGGTCGAGGCTGGGTGGGGGTTTCATTTTTTTAATTTTTCTTTTTTTTTTAACTTTTTTTTTCTTTTTTGGACCAATCACAATGTGACACGTGTCACGTAACTTGTGATAGCAGGTCATTGACTTTTGTTGACCGATTTGGGATTGAAGAAAATAAACAGCCCTCAAAGTTGGGATTATTCTAGAATAATCCGAAGTTGGGATTATTAAAAGAAAATGGAGCAAAGTTGGGATTAATATTTCTAAATTTTCCTATAATTTAAAAATTTTATGCACAATTTTGTGATTGAAATATTTCATCCTTCCTTACTTATAATTAGATCAGTGCATGCATTTATTCATTATTGTAATAGCTAGAATATTTATTTACACTAACTAAATCAAATAAATTTTCTTCAATTTATTAAAAGAGAAATCAAAGCAATATTCAGTATTAAGTTACTTGAGCAATTATACTATTTTTGGTAAATTATCCAGATACAAAAGTCATCCCCATTCTTAAAACTACACATAATTCATTATATGACTATCTTATTATATATTTTCGTATCGTATGATTTTTATGTTTCCTCCGATACGTATTATGTGCACTAGGCCATTTGCCATTATGGGATGTTACAAGTTATGTGCAACAAAAAATAAACATTCCTTATAATAACGTGTTAATTTTTTTTGAGTAAATTTATTGAAAGACACTTACTTCAATCCAATTAACACGTTAACTACATGTTATTAACCCAACTTAATTAACCCTTAATAATAACACTAACACACATTCTCTCTCCTCCCTCACAACCAGATCCACCACCCTCACCACCAGTCCAGCATATTTTCTCTCTCCTCTTTTTAAGCCACCCTCACCTCCACTCTCTTTTCTTTAATAACCACCACCCTATTTTCTCTCTCCTTTCTAACAAGCCACCCTCACCACCATTCGTCTCTCACAACAACCACACCACCATCACAAGATCAGGTCGCCGCAAATTCCTCCTCCATTAAAGTCATTGCCGCCACTTCCTCCTTGATCATAAAAGTCGTCGCCACCACTTCCTCTTCCATTAAAGCTTAAAGTTGAGGTTTTTATGGTCAAATTTAACTATGAAAACTCTAGATGACCAAATAAACCCCAAATTAGCGATGAGTAAGTAATACTTTCCAAATTTAAGCTTTCTTTTCTTTATATCTTCAGGGTGGTTGGTGGTAATTTCGGGGAGAGGGGAGGGAGTTGTGGGTTTCCGAGATTGCGGGTTTTGGGTTTGGTGGTTGTGGGTCATGTCGGTTTTGGGTGATTGTGGATCTGCTCGATTTTGGGTGAATATGGGTCTGCTCGGTTTTGGGTGGTTGTTTGGTCAGTTTTGGGTGGTTGTGGGTCTGGTGGTTGCCGCATTTTGGGGTTTATGGTGGCAGCAAGGTGGATGGAGGTGGGTTTTGGTGGTTTTTGGTGGTGGTGTAAATGTTCTATTATGACCTTAATTATCTGCTCTTTCTTTAATTAATCTCCTTTAAAGTTTCTTTTTGGGAAATGTGCAACCCATTTTGTTGCACATTGACAGGCTAAAGTCGTATCACCTGATCAAAAGTATTACCTAAGTCCTCTAACTAATGTAGATAGGGAAGTAGGGTCGAATCCACAGGGTTACAAGTCTTTCTATTCCAAATTAATTAATATAATCTAAACTATTAAGTAACCAAAATTGTTGTAATTCGATCAAAGGGAATTATACTACGAAGATTAAGAATAAGGAGAATCAATAACAATCAACAATTAATATTGCACATATAACATGATTCACAGGCTCTCGCAATTGATTAATCAACATAGATCTAATAGACTCTCGCAATTTACTAGATCTAAGTTCCTATTGAAAATAGTCTTTAATATCAAATTAACATCTGCTCGATTCATCAATTCAATATTGCTATACTTTTACAATCAAATCACATCTGCTAGATTCATAATCCAATTGTAAAGAATTAAAACAATTCAATAAGAAATTATAATTCAATATCAATAACCAATAATAATAAATTGTCCCTTCATATTAATTATAAATCCCCCAAAAGCCCTAGAATTAAACTACTCACACATAATTAAATATAAACTAAACAAAGCAAATAAAGAAGGCATGATTAAGATTAAAGCAATGAAAATAAGTAATAAAGGAGAGAAGAGATAGTACCAAAAGAAGGAAATATGAAATTGTATAAAACCAAGAGTGTAGAGAGAGAAAACAAGAGAGAGAAAATTTTAAGAGTTTAATTAAGAGGAGAGAGAGAGAGAAGTTAGAGAGAGAAAGAGAGTGAGAAGAAGTGCTAAACTCGCTTAACAAAAGCGTACTTAAACTAATCTAGAAAAAAATCCTAAGCTTAAAAAACAAAGTAAACCGACACTTAATCTCCTCTAGAAACATGCGCCCGATCAGGCTCGACTTTTGACTCCGTCTTCGCAATCTGGGCATCCGCCCGATCGAGCCATAGGCCCTTTTACTTTGGGCTTCAACTCATAAGAGGCCCAAACTGAAAGGAATGGTGTCCTACGAACAAGTGTATTATTCTGATAGCGGGTTCAGAATTATTAGAAAGCTAATATATTCAGTAAGGTCAAGTGATCGGAATGCCTGGGTGGAGGCCGCTTCTGATCAGTAATATTAATATAATTAATATTACAGCTTAAATTTGGCTGAACCCTTCGGGTCACACCCAAGCAAATATATGCGAACCAACTCGACGAATTAATTCGGAAGAAATTAATTCGTCGCCTGAGTGTTAAATATTTAGATGTCGGTAATTCGAGCTTAGAGCGTCGAAACCGGTCGTCGGAAGTCGAGTCTAAATGATAAAAGACGAGACGCACAAAATAATAATAAATCGACCATATTCCCGAAAACACCCCTAGCATCGGAGTGCCTCGAGCATCCGAATGCTAGGGGAAAGACGAGCTAGCACACCGTGCTAGCAGCCACGGCAGCAGTCGCACCAAGCCACAGCAGCAGCTGGTGCGGGCTGGGCTCAGGCCAGGTGCGGGCTGGGTGCGGGCTGGTGCGGGCCAGGTGCGGGCTGGTGCGGGCCAGGCTCGGGCTTGGCTCGTGGCTTGGCTCGGGCCATAAGGCCGTGAATAAGGGGAAGCTTGGAATATGGGAGTAAGTGGGAGAGGACATGTGGCACAAGGAGAGTATTGAGTGGGGAGCAAGTATGGTCCCCTACACTCCATGTGGTCCTCACCAACCCATCTCACATGGTAATGCCACTTGTAGATTTATTATTAGTTTGCAATTTTAATTTAATTTAGCTTTAAATTAATTTGTGGAATTTCATGATCCCACATTAATGGGATAGAAATTCCCACTCATACTTTCCTCTATAAATACCAACCTTGGTATTTGGAGTAAAGTGCTTGAGTGGGAGTTAAAAAGAACATTCCATAATTTTTGGGAAAAATCTTAAACTAACATAACACTCGGGTTTAGGTCGGACCTTGCTAACCCCAAGGTAGTAGACCTTAAAGTTGTGTTCGCCCATTTGTGGGTGGATACCGTCGGAGGCGCGGCGCTTGACGTGCTCGTAGCTTTCAAGTAAGAGCCCCGGGTTTTGGGCGAAGCTCGCTTCGAGGGTAAGATTCGTTATCTTTTCTTTGTGAATATTTATTTATGCTTTGTGATTTTAATTATTGCGAGTGGTTCCTCGGGAGGGGTTGTTTCCGCGGTGAGTCGGACTCACCAAACCCCAACAGCGGTATCGGAGCCCTGCTCGTTTATTTTTATAATCATGTTTTTCAAGGTTTATTTTTGGCTTAATTTTCTGGTTTATGTTGCTAATTAGATTAGTAGCTCGGTTTTATTTATTTAATCCCGTTTTTAATGTCGAATTTGGCCCAGAACCCAGATTTTCGCCCAAGACTAGTGAATTTTGGGGGGAAAACGTGTTCTGGAAAGGTTTTTACCCTGTTTGGGCTGTGATTTTAGCCAAATTCTGACCGGAAATGCTTTTTTCGAGGGGTTTTTCGTTTTTGACGAAAAATTTTAAGTCTTTTCTAACCTTGAAATTAATGGCATAAATTGTTGATTAAAGATGAATGGGACAATTTTATTTTGCACCAAGCTAAACCAATTTAATTAAAGATGGTTCTTGGAATTATTTTGGTTATTGCACTTTGAAAATTTTATTAAGTTAGACTTGTTTAAAATTTTATTTTGCTCACTAAATTAGTTCTAAAATTAATTTAGAATTAATTATTTTTGTCTCGCGAAAAGGGATCAAATCCCAAGGTAGTGGCACGCAAAACGAGGCAATGCACCACCATGGCGAGCCGGGCTGCACAGTAGCCCGCATGTGGCTGCCAAGGTGGTTGCGCCGCCTCGATTGTGGGCCACACGTGCGGCAGCAGCCACGCACAGCAGCAGCTCACGCGCGGCAGCAGCAGCCACACGCGGCTGTGTTGTGGCAGCGGCTCGCGGCCGTGTGCCGTGGGTCGTGTGTTCGTGGTCTTGGCGTGTGCGTATGCTTGGTGCGGTGAGGTGACTAGCCGTAGTAGGCTTGATGTTAATTATTTTGCCGTTTTATTTATTTTAATTAATTTTGTTTATTTTAATTAAAATTTTGGGAGGCTAGGCCTCGGTTTTTGAGCGGCATTGGCAAAATTTCATTTTGACAAGTTTGGGTGCTACCGACTTAATTAATTGGATTAATTAAGAAAATGCGGAATTTAGTGGGAGCTTCAATTATTAATGACGTAATTTGTATAATCGGTTAAACAACTTTGACTAGTTTTAATTAGGCGTGTTAATCGGATTAACCACCTAGACTAGTTACTAGTGCGCGCGTTGTTTGAATGCATTTTACTTGTTGTTTATTTTGTAAATTGCATGGGTCATTCACAAATAGTGAATGGGTGAATGGAATATATATTTTCTTTCTCTCACAGGTTTTATGAAATGGCAACTAGTGGGACCCGACTAGGATAGAAAATACGGACTACGTGCCGTTATGTATTTTTGTAAATCTAAATACGGTCTACGCACCGTTAAGTATTTTTGTACTTTAATATTTAGATTATTCCTAGTTGTAGACACTAGTTTTTGCATAGTTTGGTTAAGTCTTGAAGACGGCGTATCTTGGAAGACAAAGCCTTGAATTGCAAATGAAGACCTTTTGAAGAAATGAAGATTTCAAGGGGTCATGCTAGTTGCCAATATGCATCTATAATTTCGCTTCATATTTTATGCTCATATATATATGTGTGAATTATTCATTAGATGCATGTTTAGGTTTTCTTGATGTTGCGATGATTAGTTAAGTTCACTTAAATCAACCAACATAGAAATCCTAGGTCCCTAATAATATTGAGTAAAACTTGCCTTTCCAAAACAACACTTACTAACCGGACGATGGTGATGGTAGGCTACGCCAAAGCGAGGTGCCATCACTCCTCTAAGGGGCATAAGGCACACCGGGTGTGCACGTTGGTTTTGGTTTAACTCATCGGTATGAGTGAGGAGTCCTCACATACCGTGGCAAAAGAGATACATCGTCAAAGATGCATTAGATGCGACGATTGTCTAACCAAGAGTGGCTTAGAGCCATTAGCAAGGCAATGCTTACCTAGAAGATTGAGTGTTTAAGACAAGCCAAAGCATGCTTAACCACTCTTTGTTTCTTCGGATCTTGGAATCGCCTTATTTTCGCCAAATAGGGACAATTATTATGCGTAAATAAGACGTTTAATAAGATTGAAGTTTGCATGAATGCTATTAAATTTCAAACTTATTATGTTCTTGATAAATGGTTATACTTTGCACTTATATTTATAGTATTCTAAATCAAATAATATTGTTTCCATGATTGGTAAAGGAAATCCTAGAGAATAGCTCTCAAAGAAAGGAAAAGCATTTCTAAAATACAATTCTCATAAATGACTTTTATAAAGTCCGAAAGGACGGTTGGACATCATGTATTCAAAATACTAGGTAGTTTTGATAAAACATGAGGTATTGAGTTGCAAACTTAAGATTGTCAATGTTTGACAACCAACATATCTTTTCGCATCACAATTGAGTAGGACTCATTGATGTAGTAATTCGAGTAAGAATTAATGGAAAAGATGGAACTTTGTTTTACGGCGCACTAAGTGCTTGATTGTGCCTGACAAAGTATAAGAGTCAAGCTACTTAAAGAAATGATTCTTAAAGTAAGATTATGAAATATTGTATGATAAGAAATATAGGAAAGAAGGAACAAATAAAAGGAATTAGATTTCATTTCAACTCATGAGTTCATGTTATTGTAGTTAACTTAGCAATTCGTTATCATCACAAGTATCGGATACTGCTTGAGTGTTCCACTATGATAGTGACCTCAAACTATTGAAGTTAAGCTAAGTTATCGACTTACAAGCTTAGAATGAATCAAGAAGAGCTACATCAGTTGTAAGGTCGTATGTTTTGTTTAAAGACCTTTTAAGCCAAAGGCTAGAACAAGTAATGGTTATTATGTTCCATAATCAGCAATTGATCCGTTTACACACGGAAAGACTCACATTCAAAGTAATGAGCAATATATAGCTGCAAGATTTATTTGAATGGGATGGTTATCCAAGCGTTGAGTTAAGAATGCTTGGTTATAAACAAACATTTCTCTAACATGATAAACTCACTAAGTTCAAGTCATAGGCTTGATTTGTGTTCCAAACATCTTTAGCAATGTCACGTCGACAAGAATGTACTCAAGGCTATATTAGATAGGCTCTTGATAGTTGCTCGAATTGGAATCGTTCTAAGACAAGCAAGTCTTACTTGTTGAAATAGACAAATCAGAGAGCTATTGTTCTTGTTATAGACAATTGACTTCGAAGGCTAAAGAGGATTCAATTACTTCAACGTTTCACAAAGAATTTGAAAGGATATGGCTATATTCATCAAATGTGATCAAACTTGACTTGAGTAGCTCAAGAGTTCAGTGAAGTACGGAATCGACTTGGCAAGATATCAAAATGTCTAGATTAGATCGAGCGATGTTTGCTTGAGCCAAGCGTGACTATCTCAAAGTTATGAATGGAAAATTTCATAAATAACTCCACAAAGAACATGGTGTGTCTTCACGGAGACCTCGGTGTCATTTGAAAATGACTCGAACGATGATGGTTCACAACCCTTCCTATAAAGTTCTTAAAGATTTGCACAAATGACTAATGTTACACTAAACAAAATGTCGAAGCTAAGAAAGGACGCCATATTTAGTTATGGATAGAAATAACTTCTAAAAGTCTTTTCAAGTATATGTCTAAGGCTCTTAGTCTCAGTGGGAGTTCACTAGCTCAGTGGGAGCAAAGTGGCTCAGTGGGAGCTAGGTGACTCAGTGGTAGCTGAATGGCTCAATAAAGACTAAGATAGCTCAAGTAGGAGCTAACTGTTTGTTTCACAATGAACTTTTACCCAAAGACAATATACATGTCTCTTTGTAAGCATTCAAGTGAGACTACGGGTATTACCTTCACATCCTAATTGAGAACAAAAATTGTTTGTTGCTCTAAGTAGTGTCTTTCTGGAAAGTAACACGTTTCCAAAACGACAAGTGGGAGGAAAATGAACTCGGTGACCATCGAGCTTAGCAACAAACTAGAACTGAGAATCTCGGAAGACCTTAAAGGACTTCGTGATAATGCTTGATCAAGAATATTCAAAAGGACTTTACAAGTGCCTTAAAAGAGAATTCATTACTCACAAAACATTAAAGATGTTGGAGTAAGATCAACATAATAAAAAGGGCTTTGAAAGCGCCTTAAAACTCAGTGTTTGATGCAATTGCCCCGTATAGGTATAGAATTCACCAAAGGCTTGGATTGAATCCTATAAATTTTCTATTAAGTTAGAAACAAACCTAAGACTTACAAGCATACTATTAGATAGTAAAGGAATAATGTCTTGTAAGATAGCTACGACAAATCCAAATTCCGAATAATGGTTAAAAGCCATGAAAATCCGAAATAGACTCCAAGTGTAACACCCCGACCCCAAACAAATTAGGGAGGGGCCTATTGTCACAAAATGTGCATCGAGGGCCAACAACTGTCCTCACAGACCAACACAAGTCCTTCCGGCGCATTTTGTCCTCACTCATGCGCACCCCGAGAAAACTTCCCAGGAGGTCACCCATCCCAAGACTACTCCCAGCCAAGCACGCTTAACTATGGAGTATTCTTAGCATATGAGCTCCCTAAAAGGAAGATGCATCTTGTTGATATGAGTAGTATATCAAACTCCTTTAAAACAATCATGAGGGGTATTACATACACCCCCACTTGAGAACGGCAACGCCCTCGTTGCGCCTGGAAAGCTAGGGACTCCAGTATTACGCCTAATGGCAACTGGGTAGCCAAAGTGTTACATCCAGTGTTGCCGTTCTCAAGTGGGGGTGTATGTAATACCCCTCATGATTGCTTTAAAGGAGTTTGATATACTACTCATATCAACAAGATGCATCTTCCTTTTAGGGAGCTCATATATTAAGAATACTCCATAGTTAAGCGTGTTTGGCTGGGAGTAGTCTTGGGATGGGTGACCTCCTGGGAAGTTTTCTCGGGGTGCGTATGAGTGAGGACAAAATGCGCCGGAAGGACTTGTGTTGGTCTGTGAGGACAGTTGTTGGCCCTCGATGCGCATTTTGTGACAATAGGCCCCTCCCTAATTTGTTTGAGTTGCCATTAGGCGTAATACTGGAGTCCCTAGCTTTCCAGGCGCAACGAGGGCGTTGCCGTTCTCAAGTGGGGGTGTTTGTAATACCCCTCATGATTGCTTTAAAGGAGTTTGATATACTACTCATATCAACAAGATGCATCTTCCTTTTAGGGAGCTCATATGCTAAGAATACTCCATAGTTAAGCGTGCTTGGCTGGGAGTAGTCTTGGGATAGGTGACCTCCTGGGAAGTTTTCCTGGGGTGCGCATGAGTGAGGACAAAATGCGCCGGAAGGACTCGTGTTGGTTTGTGGGGACAGTTGTTGGCCCTCGATGCGCATTTCGTGACAATAGGCCCCTCCCTAATCTATTTGGGGTCGGGGTGTTACACCATGTTTGAAAATCATGTTTGAAACTTGATTAATTTGCATGAAAGGTGAAAGACCCATCGATTGTAAATAAGTTTTCAAGGAGAAAACTAACAAATGTGGAAATGTATATGCATACATAGCTAGATTGGTTGTAAAGGATATAATTAATTTCAAGGAGTTGATTTTAATAAAATCCCATTCATCAATCGGAATGCTCAAGTCTTTTCGTGATTGATCTAGCAAAATTGAGCACATGAAATATGGCAAATAGATACCAAAACCGCCTTTCCAAAATGGAATTTTGGAAGTGACTATGGAATGGTCTAAGGGTTTTGAAAGTCTAAATAATGCTAGATTTGAAAGCAAGCACAAGGAATTCGTCATGGGATTAAAGGAAGCATTGCATGAAGGAATTGGAACGTTTTTTCTCATAAAGTTAATAAGAGGATTGACTTATGGAGAAACATAGAAATTCTGATGAACAAGAAGTTTAGTGGGAGCAAAAGTAATGGTCCAACAAGATGTTTACGAACTCTATTGTGAAACAACTATCAAATGCTAAATGCTTAGATTTGAAAGTATTTTCGACAATGGACCGAGCTAAAGACGATACGTAGTACATGTTGGGAATTAAGTTCTATGGTATAGACTTAATTAAAATGTTTAAATGAGAAAAGGAAATTACCATGTTAAACATGAAGGACTTTGAAAGGCTTTCGACCCATATGTATGAAGCTAAGTAAATGTTTGAACTAAGTATAAGCTAGGCTAAGTACTAAATCAAACAAGAAAGACTCTAGTAAGAGACTTTCAATCATATCATATATCGAACAATTTGGCAAGACTCAGTGTAACTGTATGAGCTAAAGGTCACATGGATGGAATAAAATTGAGAATCATTCTAGAATTAAATCCATCATGTAAGGCTATGATATGGAATCGTCAGATGACTTACATGCTTAGAGCATATGAAGTACATATATAATACCAATCGACATTAATCTAAGTATTAGATCATTAAATTATAGTCAAGAACATCCATAGAATTTAGATAAGTAGTAGGATGAAGTTCTTGACGCATGGAAACAAATATAATTTGAGTTTTGATGTTGCAAGCACAAACCTTAACAAGGATTAGATCCTTAGCAAGGAAACCATTTATAAGCACGAGGCAAGAAGCGTTGTGGCTTGAGAATGGTAACATGGATGTGCATCCATATATGATGTGCGAGAATATAAGGAAAATTTCCATGATCTTGGAGTAAACCCAAGCAAGGCATCATCGAGGAGTCTACTAAAATATATGTTGAGAATGTTGTTGCCTTAAAGGCAATAATGAGATAGATGTTAAATGGAAAGGTTCGTTGTTGAACATTAATGATTGTAGGTTGTCAAGTAGAAGGTCTCAAATCATGAAAATGAGTGGGAGCCATTGCTTGGACAATAAATCCTGAATCACATGTAATCCATTAACACTCTCAAAATTTTATCATCTTATTATGGAAATGGTGGATAATGAAGATGCTAAGATTTGCAAAGTAATTATAACTAAACCTATGCAATAAGTGAACGACAACATTCATAATTGCATGAAAGAAATCAAGCATATCAAATATGAGTGTGATTTCTATGAATGTTTTATGAAGAGTACTACTCTTAAAACATCTTCATAAAACATTCGGGAAAAACCATTTATCATAAGATGAAACATTGTGAAGTTTCATAGTGGAATAAAATATTTCTAAATATTCCACAAAACTATTTAATTGTGGTTTAGAATTAAATAATGAGTCCATTCGATTTTAATAAATATTCAAAATAGGGTATCAAGTCAATGGCTTGGATAAAGAAACACCTATTAAGTGAACATTGAATATTTTAATCGAAAATTATCCCTAATCAAGGTCATATTTTGTGGACGAATAATGACCACCAGAGATTAGTGTGTAGTATGATTTGTAGCACCGTTTCTTGTGCTATGAGGATACAAATCATTTGCACAGGTATTGGTTTAGAACCATACTGGATCAACCTATTAGGATACTTTAAGAGATTTAAAAATCGTCATAAGTATTTTCTCATTATTACTATCGGAACTCTTTTCCTTTGACCATGAGTAGTGGGAGATCTCTTGTTTGAGTACTAGTCCGCTTTGGTATCTGCCAAACGTCTGCCGTAATTGGGGATTATAAAGACAGATATCAGGCAGGTGAGTCCTCTTAGTAAGAGAAGCTACATTACAAGACTGGAAATGTCCCCCTACTAACAATAGGGAACATGTCTTGTTGTTTGCAAGGCTTCTCGAAGAGCGAGACTGTGAAAAATGCATGGACGTGCTCAGATGGATTTTAGAAATCATCTGCTTATTGACAGTGAAACTCGGATTTGGAGAAACACTTTTGGACGTAACAGAGATGACTAGTAATCTTACTCTGTAGTTCATGAAGAGACATGAAGAGACATAGGATAAGGACTATACACTAAATGCACACTTGTCCGGAAGGACAAGTGGGAGATTGAAAGGAATGGTGTCCTTCGAACAAGTGTATTATTCTGATAGCAGGTTCAGAATTATTAGAAAGCTAATATATTCAGTAAGGTCAAGTGATCAGAATGCCTGGGTGGAGGCTGCTTCCGATCAGTAATATTAATATAATTAATATTACAGCTTAATCTTGACTAAACCCTTCGGGTCACACCCAAGCAAATATATGCGAACCAACTCGACGAATTAATTCGGAAGAAATAAATTCGTCGCCTGAGTGTTAAATATTTAGACGTCGGTAATTCGAGCTTAGAGCGTCGAAACCGATCGTCGGAAGTCGAGTCTAAATGATAAAAGACGAGACGCACAAAATAATAATAAATCGACCATATCCCGAAAATACCCCTAGCATCGGAGTGCCCCGAGCATCCGAATGCTAGGGGCAAGACGAGCTAGCGCACCGTGCTAGCAGCCACGGCCAGCCGCGGCTAGGAACAGCAGCAGCCGCAGCCGCACCAAGCCACAGCAGCAGCTGGTGCGGGCTGGGCTCGGGCCAGGTGCGGGCTGGTGCGGGCCGGGCTCGGGCTTGGCTCATGGCTTGGCTCGGGCCATAAGGCCGTGAATAAGGGGAAGCTTGGAATATGGGAGTAAGTGGGTGAGGACATGTGGCACAAGGAGAGTATTGAGTGGGGAGCAAGTATGGTCCCTCTACTCTCCATGTGGTCCTCACCAACCCATCTCACATGGTAATGTCACTTGTAGATTTATTATTAGTTTGTAATTTTAATTTAATTTAGCTTTAAATTAATTTGTGGAATTTCATGATCCCACATTGATGGGATAGAAATTCCCACTCATATTTTCCTCTATAAATACCAACCTTGGTACTTGGAGTAAAGTGCTTGAGTGGGAGTTAAAAAGAGCATTCCATAATTTTTGGGAAAACTCTTAATGTAACACCCCCAAATCTCCCTCTACGGAAATACTAGTATAATACGTATAATTATACCGTAGAGATAGACTTGGGCGTATTACCGCCGCGTGATTACGCAAGGCTACTCAAACTTACTAAATAAAACCAATACTTTGCAGCGGAAACTCAACTTTCTTTTATTAATACTTATGAAAATAGTAACATTGTTATGAGTACTCAAAATAAACACAAGACCAACATTCCTAAACTAGGTGAAGCAAATCCCGAGACTCCCATATGCTCATTCATGACTCCACCTGAAAATAGTCAACACTGCTTACCATTACGGTAAACAGGGCGAACCAAAACAAATAGGAAATACGGATTAGCAAAATATGCTAAGTACGATAAGTGCAGGATAATGTAAACTCAATTTATTTGCAAACATGCTTTTAAAACCAATTCCAATAAATAATCCAATAATTCCAAAACTCATGATTCAAAACCAATTCCAATGATTCAACATGTAATATAATTGATAAACCAATTCCTTCAAAAATCCAATTCCTTTTTGAACCAATTTCTTTAAATTCAATTCCTCACCCAAGTGTGCACACCCCCCAAGCTAGTCTCCTTATATTACAAGGCTATTTTTGAGGAAAGACTAGGTCATACAAAGTCCATAGTCTTATCAATAAACCAAATCCGCATAGTGGGATTACTAACATGCTTATAAAACATTAATAATAATAATTCAATGGTTCAATAATAAATCCTTTTAATATCCAATAATTCCAATATAATTCAAACTCCTTTCACATGCTTTCAAAATCAGAACCTTTTAAATAAATACTTGAGAATAAAATCTCATATTAATAACATTTCAAAATCAATAACTCTTCAATGAAAAACCTTTTATTTAATTCAATAAACTTTTCAAATCAAATCAAAACATGATAAGTAATTCAAACCATTCAAAACATGATTTAAACATCAATTATTCAAAATACTTTTATTAAAATCAATACCTCCAAACATAATTTATTTCAAAATCATAATTCAAATCAATTTAATTCAATCACCAATCAAATCATATAAAACATGTTATTCAAACCAATCACTTTCAAAGGTATTTAGCCACCTAACGTACCTTGATCCTTGCTTAGCAAACACACCAAAAGAACCTCAAGAATCTTGATAGAACACACCCTACAAATAAATATAACCTTAATCAATATAAGGTTAACAAATAATTAAAACCCCCCAACTATATGTACATGAACCTTTTAATTAATTTCTCATAAACATCATTAAAATATGATTTTATATAATTAAAAATACTCATAATAATTTTTTTAT
The DNA here is from genome assembly GCF_948465745.1 of Chenopodium album. Classification (NCBI taxonomy): domain Eukaryota; kingdom Viridiplantae; phylum Streptophyta; class Magnoliopsida; order Caryophyllales; family Amaranthaceae; genus Chenopodium; species Chenopodium album. Next base: position 22,406,816 of record NC_137857.1, on the reverse strand, counting down.
AAATCCCCCATAATAATAATAATAATACTTGAATAAGAGAAGAGAAGAAGAAAAGATAAGAAGCCAAGGAAAAGAGAAGAATTGGATTTGCGTAGGAAATAATAGGCAGAACTTGCAGAGGCTATAACTCCTTCGATATAACTCCAAATTGGGTGATTCTTGAGCCTAACCTCAAGGATTTTTCGAGAGGAACAATCTTCTGTGAAACGTCACTACCCCAAAAACTGACCAGAAGTGCCCGAAAATTGGCTTCAAAGATGAACGGGATGATTTGTGTAAAATTGAGGAGAAGAAAAGAAGAGAATTTGTGTGAAAAATGTGAGAGGTATGAAGGGGTATTTATAGGCTAGTATGAGCATGAATTATGGTAGGAAAATGTAAGAAGAATTATGGTAATTAGGGTTTAAGAGATTACTTGGAGAAGTAAGCAAAGATTTAAGGAAAGTTTTTATATTTGAAGGGATTGTGTATAATTGAATATGGAAGGTATGTATGTCATGAAAAATATTAAGGAAATTGGAATTGCTTGGGGAATAATTAAGAAGAATGAATGGAAACAAAATATAATAATTGGATATCAAAAAGATGGAGAATTAGAATTATGGAAAATAGGAGATTTTAGGGAGATAATTAAAAATACAAATTACCAAAATATTTTCCCAAAATCTTTACGAGATGGCCGAAATTATTGAGCTTTCCTAAGCTCATATTTTCAGCCTTCCTATTTAGTATTTAGGAATATATTTTGCTAGTTTTAAGGAATTAAAAATAATTATGTAAATAATATATATTGTAATAAATAATTAAATAATAAAATACCAAATATTCACCAAATAATTTAACTTATAAAATCAGATTTTATACATAAGAAAATCTGAAATTATTAGCTAAATAAATGGGATTTTCGGAATTATTAAAATAATAATAAAATATAGCTTTTGCCTTAATTAAAATATCCGAAATATATAAATAATCCGGTTTTTATAATAGGATAGATGGATAATAAATCTTATCCAAAATAATGATTAGTTTTCAAAATACTTTTGGCGCCAAAAATCAAATATTATTTTGGCTCCAGATTATAAATATACTAAAATACCCTTTTTATAAAATAATTCCTAATTAATAATTAGGAAAATACGTATGAAAATACGGGGTATTACACTTAAACTCACATAACACTCGGGTTTAGGTCGGACCTTGCTAACCCCAAGGTAGTAGACCTTAAAGTTGTGTTCGCCCATTTGTGGGTGGATACCGTCGGAGGCGCGGCGCTTGACGTGCTCGTAGCTTTCAAGTAAGAGCCCCGGGTTTTGGGCGAAGCTCGCTTCGAGGGTAAGATTCGTTATCTTTTCTTTGTGAATATTTATTTATGCTTTGTGATTTTAATTATTGCGAGTGGTTCCTCGGGAGGGGTTGTTTCCGCGGTGAGTCGGACTCACCAAACCCCAACACAAACCTTATCTTCCTTTGTCCATAGCTTAGACCAATTCCACGAACCAAGCCCTTAGTCACCGATACGATTGGTCTTGGGCTACAATCATCGGTCATGAATGTACTACAGCTCCAATATCTCGTAGTGGCCGGAAATCCATAGGAATTACCGACAAATCCGGGAAATTCCTACAAAACAAATGTGAACTCTACAAAACACTTGAAACCACACATTAGTACTAAACATAGCTCCGAAGAGCTCAAATATGCATATAAATGACCGTGGGATAGGGGATAAAATAACATAAAAAACACGAATATCACACATAATATGATACGGAGGAAGTACTATTAAACTGAAATAAACGATTTTTTTTTATTATATTTGAATAACACTATATATGATTATGTGCGTATTGGAGCCACAAGCACTCTTAATTTCATTAAAATTAAAGGTTGGTATCCCAGCTAAGCTACTTAGAAATTAACAATGATTATAGGTTTATGCACTAGGTTTGGGCATCGATATTTGCGATATATTTTGTATTTATACTACTCTGTAAGATTTTGATGAATAAACTTGACAAGTATCAATACTATATACTAAAAGACACACCAGCAATGACATGTGACATCTCCTGGTGTGTCCCTTATTTTTTTAATTTTTTTTTTTAAAAAAAGTTATATAAGGAAAAAATATTTCTACATATAAGTAATTATTAAATATGAAATATACTAGAAGATTTGATTTAGCTTTCCAAAGAAAAATATTGACAACTATTAAGTTAAGCAAAAAAAAAATAAAAATAATATTCTTAACATGCGAGTAATTTGTGACATGTGGATGTGGACAATTTTTTTAAGGAATGAAAGATATATTATGTATTATATACATTTATTACAAAAAAAAATTATATATTAATTTCTTGATTTTTTAACTATGTATAGAAGCTACAGGCTTAAATAACGAAATGTGAATGTTAAATCAACTAATAATATTTTTGTCATTTATTGATTTTATCCTGTTTTTGAAATCAATTATTTAAAAGTACCGTGCATAGCACGGGAACTAACCTTGTTTGCAGACTATTTGTTAGAGTCCTAATTAGTATCAAACACATTTTTTTTTATCGAACATAATGCTATCTCTAATCTATGTCGTTAAACTAGCTAGCGATTAAATTTGTTCTTAACCCGATGATTAATTTTATTTATTTTTTTTCTTCAAACATTGATGACTGACGATGAATGTGAATCAGACAATTTATTATTGAGTTGGGTTAGATGTTGCCGACATCATTTCAAGTCGTGGACTATAAGTGTATAATACTCAATGAAAAAATTGTAAAACAATTAGTGATCAACTTTATTATATTTTTACTCAATTTAATGATTTTATGTATTACATTTTGTTATTCATAAATTAATTAAGTCTTTGATAATTCTAATTATATTTTATTTGTTATACATAATTAAGTCAATAATTTATACATTAAATTTTGGACTTACCGTGCATCACACATTGACACGAGTCCTAAACTACTAAATCCAATTTATAACTTTTTAACAAAACTTGTATTAGATTTTTTCACATTTGCTACCACCTAAAACACCTCACTTCAGATTCGCTACCGTTTTAAATTTTTTTTTTTTTACTTTGTTACCACCCTAAACAGAGTTTGTTAGAAATCACTACCACTTAACGGAATCCGTTAAGATTTCCGTTAAGTTTATTTTTTTTTTTAAAAAAAGAATATTAAAAAAAAGAAAAAATCAAAAAAAAAAATGAAAAAGACCCCAGCCACCCCACTGCCACCACCTCCCCTCAACTGCCACCCCTCCCCCTCCCCCCCGCCAGCGATCGGTGTCAAAAGATTCGGCCGGCGCCGACGACCTCACCCCCCTCCCTTTTCACCACCCACGAAGCCAACCCCCCTTCCCTTTCCCTCACCCACGAAGCCAACCCCACCACCCACGAAGCCAAACCCTCCACCCACGAAGCCAATCCTCATCGAAATCAACCCCCTCCCCGTTTACCCCATCGGAAGCGACCCCCTCCCCTTCTCCCACCCAAAAACTAACACTCCTAACCCTAAACCACCAGAAACCACTATTAACGAAATTTAGGGTTTCGCTCATGGTGGTTTTGGGTTGTGGTTTAGGGTTAGGGGTGATCGAAAAGGGTAGAAGAAGGGGAGGGGGGTCGATTCCGGTAGAGGGAACGGGGAGGGGGGCTGAATTCAGTGGGGGTTGGCTTCGGTGGGTAGGGGAACGGGAGGTGGGGGTTGGGTTCGTGGTGGGGGAAAGGGAGGGGGGTTAGCTTCGTGGGTGGGGGAAAGGGAGGGGGGTGGGGTCACCGGCGTTGCCCGTTGTTTTGGGCGTCGGCCGCCAACAGGGGGGAGGAGGAAGGGTGGCAGTTGAGGGGAGGGGGTGGTAGTGGGGTGGCTGGACAGTGGTTCGGGGCATGTTGAAGGAAATTATAACGGTGTAAGGCATGGGTAGTATTTTCTAACAAACTCTGTTTAGGGTGGTAGCAAAATTTTAAAATGGTAGAGGTGTTTTAGGTGGTAGCAAATGTGAAAAAAAAAACTATTTTTTCAATTATATTTTCTTTTCTTTTGTTTTCCTCCCAACCAAAAAGGCCGAAGACGTTTATTTGCTGGTCGATCCACCCTACTCTCCTCCATTGAAGCGGCATCTGAGCTTTCCGTCCTCCATTGAAGAATCTTCTGAGGTAAGATGCTTATTTGTTTAGTCACCGAATATCAATTTATCAATTAAGGGTTTTGTTTCACAATATCGTTAATTAATTGTCAGTATAGTCAAATTAGGATTCTTCTAAGCTACATAAATTATATTGAACTATTGTTGAGTATTACTGAGTTATGAAATGTTATAACAGCGATTTCGTTGCTTATCGTATTCTTGATTGTAAACAATTTATGCGAATTTTGGGAGACTAATCTGATAATTGAGTCAAATTTAGTTGTTAATGTGTTGCAGACTTTTTTTTGTTTATGTAACTCTTTAATGGGACTCTGGTGAACCTTAGCTGAGACAACCTTTCGAAGCTTGACGTGAGAAGACGGAAATGGCGCTGAGGCAGCTAGCAGCAGGGGGGAAGACGCTGCCATCCCTGTTGAAAGTCTTGAGAAAGGATATCTCAAAACCCCATCGTGTCACTGTACCTTTGCCTTCAATCCGTCGCACTTTCTCTCTATATGATCAGATCAATCTAATTGATAATGTTCCTGAGGACCAACTTCGCTTTCAAGGGTACAATCTTCCTTTATACTTTGTAACATCCTGAATTTGATATATACTACCTCCGTTACATATTAGTTGCAACTTTGGGGTATTATTTGTGAGACATAAAATATTGCAAAGTTGCAACTAATATGTAATAGAGGTAGTAGTTTATTCTGGTTTCTTTTATATTTCAACATTTGATATGCAAAATATGGTTTGGCGTTTGGCGTTTGGTGTTTAATATTTTGGACGTACCAGTTATAATTCAAATATTTTGGTTTGTTCTGTTCGCTGCAACTTGTTTAACTTAAGGTCAGCAATTTGAGTAAAAGGGTTGTGTGCTTTTCGGGTTATCTATTTCAAAATTCAAATGTATGATAATAATTGCATCATCAAGTAATCTACCAATCAAGTGATGTTGGGTTGATTATGCATTAATGCTTTGTATAGTTTGGATTTCATTCATGGTTTTTTGGACATTAATTTTCATTTAGCTCATAACTTTTGGTATTCGTTGCAACAATTTGATAGGTTTGATGAAACTGGATTCAAAGTGAATGGGGTCAAGTATGAAGGCAGCTTACTTTGTGTTGGCAATTTGCTAATGTCATGGACCCCTAAGAACTTTGCAGATATTACCCCTGAAAGGTACTTGCTTTTTTGGTTGCACTCTATGCTAATACGATTTTGAGTTATTTGACGCATAAAGTAGCTATTTACCATATATTTTTCATTCAAATAGATGCATAAGCTAGGATTGTTTATTTGCCAAGTTGATTTGATATTGAACACTCAGAATAAAGTATTAGGTTCTAAGTGCTACTTGACGTTACTGGTTTTGTAGACAAATTGCTCCCAATACAATTGCGTTTTTTTTTTCCCTTTTCTTTATAATCAGACTGACTTGATTCTATGATATAGAGGTGTTAGTAGTTTAGTATAGTGGACTAGTGGTGGCATAGCTCTGCTGCAATTTACCACTTGTTGGATCTTGGTGGTGCTGCAGTTTGTTAATGGGTGGAGGTGGTGGCACGGTTCTCAAACTTATGCTCAGATGGTAGTTGCTCACCAGCCAGCAATGCAATTTAAAGTTGAAGAACAAAGTGAATTGGTCTGGGAGGTGTTAAAGAGTTAGGTTTCTTTCTTTTTAGAGTTAGAGTCCACCATCACAAGGAGCATGGATAGACAAGGTTGTTGATATTGCCGACAAGGTTTTTGATATTGCTTCTATGGATAGACTAGTTTTTCTTGACAAGGTTGTTGATATTGCTTCTATGTTAACCTTTATTTATTTATTTGTTTGTCATTTACATACTCATTATTGTTGTGCCTAAGCATCTTGATTGATCTTCTTCCGTCTCGTAAGGGTGTCTCTTCATAAATAAATAGCTTTTCTTATGCTCATATTCGTGCACAAGCCTCTTCCATTGTTTTTGGACTCTTGCCATTTGAAATCCAAAGCTTTACTAAGGTTGATACCCTTGCACAAGCCTTGCTCACCCTTGGCTTGCTTTTGTGTCGTCTCGTAAGAGAATATCGCACAATTCAATGTCAAAATAATATCAAAATTTACACATAATACGTAACTGATGAGTGAGGATTGGTGAACTCTTTACGCGTGAGGTGGTGATGATCTCATCGGTGTCACTGATCTGATGAAGATAAAATCTATGATCATAGCTGCACTATAAATTCATAGATGGTATATATTATATTTCTATTTGACATTGAGCAGTACTTTAGGATATGTTAACTAAGTGATAACCTAAAGGAGGTCATTTCTTTAGTCCTGTACTTATCAAGGGATGCTAAGCTATGGTGACCCAAACATGATATTGGACATAAGAATTCTATTTACAACTACGTGAATGAATACATAGCTTGCATGTTGGAAATTCAAGGTATGAATGAAAAAGGAATAAAGGATTACCATGAATGAATTGTAAGATTGCTCTCAGTGTGAGATTATGAGACAAAAGATAGATACAATCTCAGCCGCATAAACTCATGTAGTACTCCTTTGGGAAAGACGATTACCATGGAATGAAATCAGGTTTTGAGATTAAACACCATGCTATGGAATTATGTCTTCAAGCTCACCCAAGAATACGGTAGATTGCTCACGTGTGTTGTCTAATGATGTGGGAGAAATAATGCTTAAAGATTCTGGTTATTCCCTTTTTACAACACAAAAGAACCAATGGCAAGCATCTCCTTTGGAAATGATAGTATACAGAAGTGTTTACTATGTTGAAACCTGCACAAATGCTAGGGTACGAACAAAAAGGAGAAATCAAGAGCTATAAGAGTGGGTTTCTTCTACGTGATCTACACGATGGGCAAAGGGTCCCCCTAGGTAGTAGTGCTTTACCAAGCTGTGATGCATGGACATCTAGGTGTATGGGCAGAAGACAACATTGTGGAACTGGTGCCACTAAAAACATCGTCATCAAAAGTGTAACATATGTTAGGTTGTCACTATGCAGAAGCTTCATCTCCTTTAACACTTTATGTTTTTTTATGTTGGATGCTTCCCACTTGTTGACCCTTGTGTGTGACCTATAGCTAGTTTAGAGTCATTACTATGACACTTAAAAAAATTGTTAAATAAAAAATAAAGGTTTTTGATGGAGTGATTATTAATGAATGACAACTAATGCTTCTTATCTAAGCACATGGGTTGTTGATATAATAATCCTATTGTCGTTTATATAATACTCATTTTTGTTGTCAACGTTGCAATGCCTCCCGCTTAATGTGCCTAAGTGCTGACACTCAGGATCCTTTCTCAAATTGAAAGCTTTGCTTATGCTCCTTGGCTTTCCTTGCCTTGTACCTTATTAGGCACATACCAATGTCAAGGACCATGACCCTTACGACTTTGGTATTTCTTACTGGAATTTTTTGTGTTTGGGTAGAATATCATATCCATGTGGGAGTGCTGAGAATTTGACATAGGTACTTAAAAAGATGGCTTCTTGCATAATGCATAAAGCTGATCTGATCTAAATATACAATGCTGTATTTTTCCCCGGTTATTGTAAACATCGAATGATATGCAGTTTTGATTGCCCAAATTGTACTTCCTTGGTGCATATTTTGTCTGATACTATGTAGCATAATATTTTACGTTACTTACCTATCCCTCAGAAAATTAACATGTCATTTTTCTTCCTGATACAGCTTGTCCATCTTCCAGATTCTTCGGCCTATTCCAGGTAATAAAGGCATACTGTCAATAACTATAACTTATAGATGCTGTATGAAGCTTATTGACAAAATTGCTGTGCTAAAACTGCTATTGTGTTATGCTCCATTTCTTATGATATCTTGAGAAAAGTCAAACTATAAGTGGCATGGTGTTTGCTAGGAACTGGGAACAGAACAGATCATACACAAGCACACACAGAAAATAGAGGCCAAAACTGATATGATGTATTGATAATCAGAGAAATTAACCAATACAACTCTCCTTCTTTCGAGAGGAAGGATTCTCTCCAACAAACTCACCTTAATCAATATTCAGCATATTTCTTTCTATTACAAAAATCCTATATATAATCAGTTACTAGCATCTTCTACAGCTAAGAGGAATAACAAACTTATTTCCCAAAATTACCACATTACCCTAAACCCCATAACAAACTCATAATAGAATTCCAACTCAGCATCAAGATTCTGGAGAATTCTTTTTGGGCTTCCTTCGAGCATATGTGATTAAGGGCCTAGGCTGACCCCTTGCAGTGTTCCAGGTGCTTGTAAATTTGAATGTTGGTGAAAGGAAGATAAAAAAAGTATTTTACGAGTAGGGGTCGCCTTTTCATCTATAGATCTAATTGTACTTATTTGTATGTTGATTTTTTGAACACATGAAGTTTCATGCCTTAAGAATAAAGTGCTCCTCAAGAAGTCGCTGGATTGCATTGAAGGATACTGTGTAATATAAGCCCTGCTTCCTTTCTTTCTGTTCCTTTATTCTGGAAGCTGCAACTTAAGTATAACTAGGGCGCCTAATGCGCGCATCATAGCTAGCCATGTCCGAGAAGTTATTTTGGTTTGACGTTATGTTATAACTTTAGTTGTTAGTAGCATTAATGATGGGAAGTATATAGCAAATTTTTTAGGGGTATAAATGTCCACGTACTATTATTAAGAGTTAAAAAAAAAACAATTAACATTAATATAGGCAAGTATGTAAATATACATTTAAGGGACATAATTGTCTTAACACTATTCATAAAAGTGTGGTCATACTTTTAAGGAAAAATGGAAAAGAAAAATTCAACCTTTACACTTTTTTCTCCTAAAAATCTAACCTTCATTTTATTCCTCAAAAATCCAACCTTTATACCCCACCTTCTCTTACGAATCCATTACCTGTTGATGACCGGTTTTTGTAAGTTACATGCCACGTGTCAGCTATTTTTTTTAATTATTAAAAAAAAAAAAAAATTAGGACACCCAGCTAGCCGCCCAACTCCTTCCCTGACCACCCTATCCCCATCGCCCATCGGCCACCGGCCACCGGAACCCAACAATACCATTCCCCTCTCCACCAGCAAACCCACACCACTCCTCTCACCGGCACACACGCTACTGACGTGGGGAAAACTATGTCGTTGAACTAATCCTCCCTACGGTCAAACAAATTTATAATCACTCAACTACCTAAATACAAGTATAGAGGTAAGTCAAGGGTCGAACCACTAGGAACGGTTATGTTCAAGTATTTCTAATTAACGCCTAAGCTAGGTCGAAGTCTAAGGTGAAAGGTGACACTATTCTACTTCCTAAATCAAGAAGCAAACAAATGAAACACTAGGGAGTGGGGATCAACATGCATTCATGATAACCAAGCTAATTAGGGAGTCAAGCAATCCAAGCAATGCAAAGACAAATAGTAGGAGCAATTAGGGGCATTCAACTAATCATCCTCACACTCTCTAACATAGATTTCTCTAGTGCTAAACAATATGAAGAAACATAATCAAATACTCAACTAATTATGATCAAATCGATATCAAGTGGTCATGTCAATCAATTCAATCATGCAATCAATGCTAGCAATCATGGTTAGCTACTCCAATCAAACTTATGCAACATGCAAACCTCTATGAATCAATTTAATCACAACACAAGAACTACTCAAATTCCCAAATCAATCTCAATCCATCAATCACACATGTTTACCCAAACCCTAGCAAGTAAACTACTCAAGAAACATCATCATCAAATCTACTATCAACTATAGAGAACAAGAATCAACAAAATATCAAAAACAATTACTCTAATCAAAATCAAACCAAACAAACATCTAATTAAACAAAACAATTGAATGAGATAGAGTTTAGAAATGCTCATTGATAATTAGGAAGATCTCCAACACAATTGTCACACTTGCATCTTCAATCTCTCAATCACCATTGAAATTCTTCACTTTCTCTCTCTAAAACTACTCCTAAGCTAGCCTAATCTAGAGAGAGAAGCTCTCAACCTAAGAGAGAGAAAACTATCCTAAAACTAAAGAATTACATGAATGAAGAATAAAGGAAACCAAAAACTATATAAACAAAAGGAGAAAAGAAGCTTTAAAATCGTAAAAGACCCGGAAACCCGCGCCCGCGGAGAACTCGGCCGCGCCCGCGGAGGAAGACGGAAACCCCGATAGCCGCGCCCGCGGGGCCAAGGCCTGCGCCCTCGGGGAGCCCTCGGGACAACCGCGGGTGCTTACTGCCCAAAAACGGCAGTTTTGGAGCTGCAGCAACCCTGCGCCCGCGGCAGAATTTCAGGGCTAACTTCGGAAGGGTGTAACTCTCAATCTATGAATCGTATGAGGGCGTGCGACCTATCATTGGAAAGCTCTTTAAGTCTAGTTTCCAACCCAACTTGAATCACATCAATCCGAGTTGTAGAACTTGAGATATGGCTGAAACAATGAACAAAGGTCCTATTTGAAACTTTGCAATCCTTCGTTTTCCTTTGTTTCAAACTCAAATTCAATTCCGAAAAGTGCATATTGATGCTAGTGGGTGCTATTTTCAATTTCCATGCATATAGCCCGCGACGTACCTACAAAACAACACAAAGAAACATAGAAGCAAGAGAAATAGCCGAGAAATGAATAAAATGATAAGAAAACAATTAAAAGCATGCATTTCTCTAAACTAACACAAAAACACGCGAATCGAGCATTATTCTCTAAAAACACGACATAAACGACTACAAAGGAGCATAGAAATATAAAGAAAACATAGCCTAAAGGTGCCATAAATGGCACGGATCAAATTCCCCCAAGCTAAACTTTTGCTCGTCCTCGAGCAAAACAAAATCCAACCCAAGGGAAAAATGATGACATTATTCAAGCAAAGAAAGAAACGAGAAAACTAGAGAAGATGGGAATATACACTAACTCACTTTCGTAGGAATCACGGTCAATTTTAGCAACTAAAGACAAGCCATTTAAACCCCTAGATCGCCCTAGAGGACGAGTGATGCTCTCGTAAGGGTATCCTAAGAGTTTACCCATAACTCTCATAATAATACAAACAAGGCAAAGCATGAAAAAGAAAACAAAATACAAGAAAAGCAAACAAATGTTCATGAAAGGACTTTTGCAAATGTACAAGCACAAGTGGATGCAAATCTTTCTAAACAAGTAAGGGAGTGCACGCTATAAGATACCTAAGGTTGATTGAAACATAAATATGCTAAGCATAGGAACTAGTTATCACACTCCACTTTCATCCCAAACGGTCTTACCGCGTTCCCCCTACTAATCTCATATCTCCCCTTAGTGAGCATCTCATAGATTCCGCGAAGGAACCGGAAAAAGATCAAATTTTTGGGCTACTCGACATCTTGACTTCGCATCCCCTTTCCTTAGGCAATGACCCATGATTCCCTCCCCCGAATAATGACTCAACTTTCTAGGTCAAAAGGTCTTTCCCCAAGGTTGTAACGTAAGGCATAAAGGGTGAAGGTAGGCTAAAATTTTTAAAATTTGGCGGTTTTCCTAAAAAGTGAAGCAAAAGGGTGATCAATCCTTAACAACACGATCAAGAAATCACCAAACAAAAGCAACACCCCCAAGCTTATTTGAAGCTATACCCACAAGAAATATATACAAAAAGCATAAACGCTTCTCCCCCAAGCTTAAATGAAGCATTGTCCTCAATGCTTAGGAGGAGAAAAGAATACATCAAAATATTTTTGAATTTTCACTTTTTCAATCAATTTTTTTTTCTTTTTTTTTTACTTAAACTTGCAATGTCCTCGCCTTTTGCTAAATTCGGACGGCTTTTTCTATAATGCAATTTATTAGTCCATGCCTTTTATGATTAAGGACGGCTTTTACTCATATACACTTGCCATTATTCACAAAGAAAACTTAACACAATCTTGCACTCATAAAAACCAAACATCCAACTTCACCACAACAAACTCCATCAAATATGGTCAATTTGCTTCACAAAAACAAGAAAAGAAAGAAAATGAAACAAAAGGCCAAAGATCTAAAGATGTGGCTTGAAAAGAAGGAAATAGGCTCAAATGGTTGCAAGAAGGCAAATGGAAACCCAAAAACAAATATGAAACAAACTAACCTAAAAATGAAAAATACCACCCCGAAAAAGGGTGCCTTTGTCCTCCCTAGATAGCTCGGTCTCGGGTTTAAGAATCATACATCAAGCTTTATAGATTAGGCTTGCAAAGTCAAGGATCCATGCCGCTCATGCAAGAATATGATGAAAGCTTGAACAAATATAAATCTCACATGGTTGTAGCAAAAACTCACTAAGGTTGTCAAATCGAATAAAGGGAGCAACTACCAAACATGCCACAAACAAGTAGAATCCGGCTTCATGATCCCCCTAGTTCTAGACAACTACCTTAGCATGCTTTATCCTAGAATCAACCAAACGTAATCTCAAACCGTGCACACCACTACCATTTAGGAAGAAAAGCATTCAATTATGCAAGTCCAAATGTTATTATGTCCAAAGCAAGAACAAAACAAAACACATTGCAAATTTGCCTTAATAGAAACAAAAAACTTTTTAGAGTTTTTCAAAATATAAGAACATGGAAAATCATATACAAAGGTGCATAGCATACATGAATCAACATCCCACCAAACATGATAGAATACCCTCCCCCAATCTTGAATGAGACATTACACTCAAACATAAATCATATAGTCCATGGGAGGGGAAAACAAGGAGAACAATCCAACAAGCCAACATATGTCCAACATGGCATCAACCATTAGAGAAAGAGCAAGGAAGGATATTACCGGAATTGAGGTGGGTGCAAATACCCGCAAATGACCAAATTAAACCTTTCAAAGCTAATTTCTCAAGAATTGAACCTTGTCTCCATATGCTCGCAAAAATAGGAGTCATCCTTCCTTGATTCTTGATCCAAATCGAAGCACCAAAGTATATCAAGTCATGTACCTAACAAAAGGCACACAAACATTTCCATTAGAGAAAAAAAAAAAAGTCTATTCTAAAAACAAAGGAAAAACTAATCTAAAACACGGGTTACTTCCCGAGAAAGGCTTGCTTAAGGTCCAAGCTTGACCATCTAGTAAAATAATATTGCAACGATCGCAAGAGCTTGTCAAATGTACTACTACACATTTCATATGATAGTAAGTATGCACATGACAAAAGAAAGGCATGCAACAAGCTTAGTGCACACCTATGGAGTTGAGAAGAAGTATGCCAAGAAGAAGAAGGAGAGAAGGGAAAAACAAGAATATAAGAAAAAGGAAGAGAAATTAAAGAAAAAGAAGAAGGCATACTCTTCCCAACAAAATATTTTTGGTTGAAAATCCCACCATCATCCTCAAAAGTCATCAAATGAGGCACTTGGGGGACTAAAGGCTTATCAAGAGGAGGGGATATGAGAAAAGAAGGTAATGACATGGGATAGGAGGGAACAAGATCAAGCTTTCTTGAAAATGAGGTGTAAGGCGAAGGAATAGGAATTGGTTGCTCACTTACACCACTATCCATTGAAACACAAGCTCTTTCATCCAATGAACTCACATCAAAAGGGCTCTCCTCCAACTCATCATCATTCAAATCAAGCTCATTCTCAATCACATCCTCCTCACAAACTTCATACCCTAAGAGAGCTCTCAAAAGCTTCAAATCACGATCAAGGTTCAAAGGATGCTCATCAAAGGGTTGAGGGTCAAACTTGGGAGGTAACTCAAAATAAACATGAGAAGTACAATCTCCCTTTAAAAAGGCCTTACCATTCTCAATGGTGGAAAATGTAGAAGAGAAAGGTTCATCAAAGGTGAAAAGGGAAGGCAATTGTTTAACATTAGAGATAGGAGTTGGAGACTCAACTTCACCAAACACTTCACTCCCATCTTCATAATCATCAAAAGTAGGCTCTACCTCCTCAAACTTATCATATGGAACCTCTTCTTCATCAAAATCATCTAGGCTCAAGGCCTTACCCTCAAAGCAACCATGGTCATCATGCAAAGGATATGGGGTGGAAGAAGGTTGGTTTCCAAGATTAAGGTATGGAAGAATGAAATCACAATCAAGGGAGGTGGGTGGGAGAATTGACTCACTAATTGGTTTGTCAACACTTAAAACCTCTTGATCCTCATCACCCTCAAACATCCAATCTCCCATAGAGACTACTTCATCCTCCTCGTCCTTACTCTCTTTCCTAACAACTTCTTCACGCTTCAAAAATTGCAATGTCCCATCCTTCATAACTTGAATTACCATTTCCTCAATATTAAGAGAAGCCAAAAATTTTAGTTTCTCTTCAACTCCCTCTAAAGGCTCAATGGAACAATATTCAAATTTAGAAGGAGGTTCAAAATGCAAACTCTTTTTAGGAACGTCCATCTCTACACCCTTTTCCTCACTCGTAGGTTCTCTAACATCCTCCTTGCAAACTTTGGAGCTCTCAAAACAATCATCGTCATCATCTTCCATATCTACCAATGTGGTAGAAACTTCATTTACATTCAATATTGATGACAATTGACTCTCCATCTCCTCATTCTTTCTAAAATAAACCTCATTACTCTCTTCCAACTTTTTCAACATTTCCATTTGGCTTCTTACAATCTCCAAATATCTCATCTCATTTGGTTCCAAATTAGAATTCATCTCCAATTTTCTCAAAGAACCACCAATTTGATTATAAGACGACTCAAAGGTAGGATCTAAAGATTGGAAAGATGAAGAGCATTGAGGAGCATCATGGGGGAAAGAATTATGTTCAAGCATGCAAGGATCAACATTAGAGTTATGAGTGGCATCATCAAATTGGGGAATGGGGGCACAAGTAGGCATGCAAGATTCATCATTCATGGAACATGGACCATAACAATCATCAATGGAAACATTTGAATAACCATGACCACGATCATAACTATCTCTAGCAAACCATACATAAAAGTCCCAAGCATCATCGATTGACAATGCCCGAAATCTACCATTATACATGCTTTCAACAATGTCTCTAGTTCGCTCATTCAAATTATGATAACAAATCTCGCAAGCCTCCCAAATATCCCAACCATGGTAACTAATGAAGTTCTCTAATCTATTAAAGTACACCCAAAATGGCTCATCCTCTAATTGAGGAAACGAGAAATTTTCCATATTATACAAAACAAGCAAAAATCAAATAAAAGAAAAGTATACACAAAGACCTAGACTCAAGCAATTAAAAACACTCAAACATAGACACCGTTCCCCGGCAACGGCGCCATTTTGACGTGGGGAAAACTAGGTCGTTTAACTAATCCTCCCTACGGTCAAACAAATTTATAATCACTCAACTACCTAAATACAAGTATAGAGGTAAGTCAAGGGTCGAACCACTAGGAACGGTTATGTTCAAGTATTTCTAATTAACGCCTAAGCTAGGTCGAAGTCTAAAGTGAAAAGTAACATTAGTCTACTTCCTAAATCAAGAACCAAACAAATGAAACACTATGGAGTGGGGATCAACATGCATTCATGATAATCAAGCTAATTAGGGAGCCAAGCAATCCAAGCAATGCAAAGACAAATAGTAGGAGCAATTAGGGGCATTCAACTAATCATCCTCACACTCTCTAACATAGATTTCTCTAGTGCTAAACAATATGAAGAAACATAATCAAATACTCAACTAATTATGATCAAACCGATATCAAGTGGTCATGTCAATCAATTCAATCATGCAATCAATGCTAGCAATCATGGTTAGCTACTCCAATCAAACTTATGCAACTTGCAAACCTCTATGAATCAATTTAATCACAACACAAGAACTACTCAAATTCCCAAATCAACCTCAATCCATCAACCACACATGTTTACCCACACCCTAGCAAGTAAACTACTCAAGAAACATCATCATCAAATCTACTATCAACTATAGAGAACAAGAATCAACAAAATATCAAGAATAATTACTCTAATCAAACATCAAATATCAAAATCAAACCAAACAAACATCAAATTAAACAAAGCAATTGAATGAGATAGAGTTTAGAAATGCTCATTGATAATTAGGAAGATCTCCAACACAATTGTCACACTTGCATCTTCAATCTCTCAATCACCATTGAAATTCTTCACTTTCTCTCTCTAAAACTACTCCTAATCTAGAGAGAGAAGCTCTCAACCTAAGAGAGAGAAAACTATTCTAAAACTAAAGAATTACATGAATGAAGAATAAAGGAAACCAAAAACTATATAAACAAAAGGAGAAAAGAAGCTTTAAAATCGTAAAAGACCCGGAAACCCGCGCCCGCGGAGGAAGACGGAAACCCCGATAGCCGCGCCCGCGGCCCGCGCCCGCGCCCGCGGGGCCAAGGCCCGCGCCCTCGGGACAACCGCGGGTGCTTACCGCCCAAAAACGGCAGTTTTGGAGCTGCAGCAACCCCGCGCCCGCGGCAGAATTTCAGGGCTAACTTCGGAAGGCTGTAACTCTCAATCTATGAATCGTATGAGGGCGTGCGACCTATCATTGGAAAGCTCTTTAAGTCTAGTTTCCAACCCAACTTGAATCACATCAATCCGAGTTGTAGAACTTGAGATATGGCTGAAACAATGAACAAAGGTCCTATTTGAAACTTTGCAATCCTTCGTTTTCCTTTGTTTCAAACTCAAATTCAATTCCGAAAAGTGCATATTGATGCTAGTGGGTGCTATTTTCAATTTCCATGCATATAGCCCGCGACGTACCTACAAAACAACACAAAGAAACATAGAAGCAAGAGAAATAGCCGAGAAATGAATAAAATGATAAGAAAACCATTAAAAGCATGCATTTCTCTAAACTAACACAAAAACACGCGAATCGAGCATTATTCTCTAAAAACACGACATAAACGACTACAAAGGAGCATAGAAATATAAAGAAAACATAGCCTAAAGGTGCCATAAATGGCACGGATCAGCTACCCACAATCACCAATTCGCCACCCACAATCACAATCCCACAATCACAATCCCTAAATGCCGGTTGACCACCACTATCCCCTTTTCCCTTTACCCTGTACGAATTTATCAATGTTATCCGGCCAAAATCAACGGTTAGATACGTAATCGACGCGGAATTTTCCTGCGAAAATCAACGGCCTTAATTTGCCGCTGCGCTGGTTGGGAAGGGGTGGTTACGGGCAAAACGGTTGGGTGGAATAGGGACTGGTTGCTGCAGGGGAGGGGGCGGTTCTGGTGGTGGGGATGGGACCGGAGTGATGCAGCGGTTCTGGTTGGTGTTGCGTGGGCTGTCGGAGGTTCGGTGCGATGCGCTCACGAGGGTTATTGTGTGGTGGCGGAATTGGTGGCGAGGCAGCTGCTGGTTGTTTCTGTTTTTAGGAGAGAGGAGAGAGAGAGGAGGAGTGAGAAGGGAAAGTGAGAGAAGTTTAAAAAAAAATAAAAACTTTCAACCTGTTGAACAGGTTAAAAGGTCATATGGATCTGTCGGAGAAAGTGGGGTATAAAGGTGGGATTTTTGAGGAATAAAATGAAGGTTGAATTTTTAGGAAGAAAAAGTGCAAAGGTTGGATTTTTCTTTTCCATTTTTCCTACTTTTAAAATGGGTAATTACGTAAATAAACATTTTTAGGGGCATAAGCATCTCTATACCATTCATAAGAGGCTACTCAATACTTTTTAAAAAGTAGGGAAATGGTCTATTTGACTTTTGTGGTATTCTCACAAAGTCACAGATACGCATCAGGATTATTGTCTATTATTGTGGTACCTGAATCTATGGTTTGACTACCAATTAAAGTCATGTTAGGGCTTTAAAAGCTCCATAATTTTTATATTTGGTGATTGTTTAATTTTTCCATGCCCATTACAATTCGTCTCATGTCATGGAATTAGACCAAGGGTTTCCTTATCAAGCATGGCTTCTTAACCAGTCTTATTTATTTCGATTTCGCTATCTGATGAATTTCTAAATATAGTGTAAGTGGCTTTTTACGGTTTCTTTCCATGTGGCTCTAGGACTATAGCTGCTGTTCCTTTGTTAGAAAAGTTTCAGGTAGTCAAGTTTAATAATATTAAAACTTAATACGAAATATATAGTTTAAAGAAGTAGAACTATAATAATATTCTAAATTTTCTACTTCTAACAATGTTATGACATTAAAACTTTAGTTTACACGAGAACCATTATGCTATGAAGTGATGGATATTTCACTGTATCTAGAAAACATTGATTTCTTACCCGTGAATCAAGTTTACATGAATGTCCAAAAATTTTCAACCTCCTAAATCCTCAAATGATACTGTCAAAAGTCTCGGTGGAAACATTGTAATACGAAGATGACTTACATTGATCTTCCCCCTAACCATTAAAGAAGATGATTTAACTCATTTCCTGCTATGGATCCATGTCCACTGTTGCCTGTTACTGCCTATAGACTGTACATATTAGTTGTTTTTGCCTACATAGGCTAATCTAGCTATGTTTCTACATTGCTGTCATGTTGATGTTTAGCTTGTATTCAGCTTCCCCAACAATATGACAGGAAGTGGAGAAGAGGGAAGAAGGTACGCTGAATATTCCATTTTGTGATGTGTTGCAGAAATTCTAATTCTTGGATGTGGAAGGCACATTGAACCAGTAAATTCTGAACTCCGGAGCTATTTACGCTCTGCAGGCATAAGATTGGAAGCAGTTGACTCGGTAATTGTGCTTTAAGCATTTGCTTTAGTGTTTTAATACTATTTTTAACTGCTGTGTTGAACATTGGTATTAGTTATTAGCATAATATCAAAGTTTAGCTGAATATGAGCTAGCTTCTAAAATGAATCGCTCATGTTTATAAAATTTCTGAATAATAGTCTCTTGAAGAGGTTTACTAGATACACTGAGCGGAAATATTCATGGGGTTATCACTTGTCAACGAAGTTGAAGACCAAAACTATGCATTTCAACTGATGCTATGGATATATGTTGAGCACTAATTTTTTTTTTTATAATGCCTATGAATATTACGAACGTTTTGACTGTTAAGAATCCTGCGCTATATAGCAATCTCTTTGTTTGCTCCTTTGTACCTTGATTTTGTAAACTGAATTCTCCTGATAATTAGTTGTCTATGGTACTCTAGTCTTGCTATCAATGAAATGCATCCATTCTACCAAATTTCATGTGCTGCTTTAAACAAATTTGTTTGTTAAATGTGTGGAAAAATTGTGATGCTGAAACTTTCTGACACTTGAGCCTTCATTCCACTGTGCCAAACTCCAGTGGCATCAATATGTATTTGTCCAAGTTCTACTGGAGTTAAAATCATTTTTTACTAAACTTTGGTCACTCTTGCTTCATCTGTTTTGTTTCAGCGAAACGCTGCCTCTACATACAACATTTTGAACGAGGAAGGTAGAATAGTTGCGGCAGCTCTCCTCCCATATGGAGCATCAGTGTCTTCATAGTATTTGGTTATCTGACCAATAGCAAAACGTTTCAGCAAATTCTTGCTCTGTTTTTTATGCTGCTGTTAACTAGCTGCGGAAGTTTGGTGCTATGTAGTCATTTAATTTGACAAAATATCAATTTTGTGTACATTTGCTTCAGTTCTCCGAAAAAGGCAGCTTTCTCATAACATTTATCATGGTTGTATCTTTGTGATATGTGGAATGCACATCAATAATATGGTCTGTTGAGTAATTTTATCTAGACATGATTAAAATTTTGATATTGAAATATCAGTCTAGTACAAACTACTTTCTCCGTTTTTAAATGCTTGCTCTACTTTTCTTTTTCGGTTGTTTTAAAATACTTGCTCCATTTACTTATTTGGAAATCTTTTACAATATTTAATTCATTTATCTCATTTAGTGTACCCAATTTAAATTATATTTTATTAATTTCATATTATCTCTCCAATTATCTTAACTACTTTTACTTTTTACAATTTTTTTATTCTTATCCATACCCCAATAATCTCCATATTTTATTAGTAGTACTTTCTTTAATTTCTCCTTAAACTCAACGCATGAAGAAATGAAGCAATTTCCAACAATATTGTTGAAACAAATATAAATTCTCATTATGCACCGATTTAAAAGTAAACTAGTATGTGCCTCGGGCGATGTCTCGGGTTGCTAGTTTGTGTATTTCTTTGAAACAAATATAAATTCTCATTATGCTAGTTTGTCTTATTAATTGTGGCAACGCTGATAGAGGGGTGAAAGTAGGTTGTTAAACAACTAACCCTAATCAAATTAATCATTTATATTCCTAAACTACCCTAATACAAGTATAGGGGTAAGTATAGGGTCGAACCCAAAAGGACTAAGTGTATCAATTTGTGCCAACTAGACTACTACGGACGGTTGTGAGGTAAAGAGAGATTAAACTAAACACAACTAGGAGGAAACAACTAAAACTAGGGAAAGTGGAATCCAATTACATAATGCGTTCAACATCATACAATTAGATGAAAATGACCTCGATTAGGAAAAATCAACACATTTAACTCACTCTCGCACTCTCGCACAATTAAGCATGTTAATTATCCTAATAAACTGATTCACTCTCGTGCAACTAGCCTAGCAAAGGTATGGAAGAATTTAGGGCTCTCAACCAACTCACTCTCGCGCAATTGATTGAAAACACAATTAAGAACATAGAATCAATTAGATAGAAAGATTCTAATCTATTAAAACATCATCATACACAATAATCAAGAAACAATTTCATACTAATCACAATCAATCATTCAATTCATTAACATAACCTTCATCCATTCCCCTAGAACAAAATCTAAGCTAACATGATGAACAAAAACATGGAAAACAAGGTAAAACAAGAATAAAAGCAAAAACCAAACAACTAAACTAATTAATCTACTCAAATCAACAAATAAATAAGCAAAAACAATAATAAATGAAAGTAATAAAGGTGAGAGAAAGTTAAGAAGACTCATTGAATATATGAGAAGAAGAATCCATAAATTATTTCTTCAAAATCCCAAAACTCCATGAAAAATCCAAGCTTTCTCTCTCTAAAACTACTCCTAAAGTAGAGAAAGGATCCTAATCTAACCCTAAGAGTGAGAAAATAAAAGAGGCTAAACTACTCTAATCTAGGGTAAAATTAAATGTTAAGAGTTAAGAGAAAATAACCCCAAAAGGGTATTTATAATACAATTTAAAATAAAAAGAAAACTAAATAAACTAATTACATAACAAAACTAAAAAAAAGAAGAAAATAAAAGAAAATAGGGTTTTTCTATATAATAACCCTGTTTTTTTCACTTTTCTACGTTGTGCTCCAACCTATATGACTTCTGTAACCCCAATATGCTTTTTGTTTCCATTTGTCGTTATCTTGCCGTTAAAAAATTCCGTTAGTGGGGCCCACTCTCCATTTATTAACATTTGTTTTATCGAATTGCTATTCGGTCAAAGGTTTCGGGGGCTATTTTGTCCCCTAGGGAACCAAATTGAGTTCAAATTTGACAAAAAAATAACGTACATGTCTCGTTTTGTGTGTTAAAATGTCAATACGTAAATCGAGACATTTCTTAATAAGCAAAACGAGGCATTTACGTTATTTTTTTGCCAAATCTGAGTTTCAATTTGGACCCCTAATGTAATACCCCGTATTTTTATACGTATTCTATTTAAAGTATGTATTTTATAAAGTATTTAAATAGTTGTAATTATTTTAATTAAAGTATTTTAATTAATATTATTTTAGAAGGAAAGTTTATTTAATTATTTTATTTAAAAGTTGAGATTTTATTTTAAGAAAGTTTAATTTTAACAAGTTTTATTAGGAAAGGGATTAGGAAAACTAAAGAGGAAAGTTTAGGGTAAAGGGTTAGTAGAGAAGGGGCATAAATATCCTACTTATGAGGCCCAGAGTGGAGAAAACCCTAGGTAAGCTTCTCCCCTATTCTCCTTATTTTCTTTCTTTTTTTTCTTCCTCTTCCCCTTCCCCTTTTTCACGGCCGGCCACCACCACCACCACACACGTGGCCGGACCACCACCGCACACCACTGCGTGCCACCAGCACACGACCAGCAGCCGCGGCGGCACAGGCGGCAGCAGCCCAGTCGTGCCGTGGTGGCTGCTGCTGCCGTCGGTGGTCCTCGAAAAAAAAAATTTAATCTTTCCTATTTTAATTTAATCTATGACTAGATCTAATTGTAATATATGAGTTTTGGGATTTAATTTTGATGTTTGATTATAGTAATTATGTTAATTAATTTTCAGATTTGGTTTTTAATTAAAAAGGCCCAATTTTTGAAACCCTAGGTTCTTGATTTATGAAATTATGAAAGTATATGATGTATTAATGTTTAGATCTTCAATTTAAGTGCTTTAAGACCAAATTACAGCAAGTTTTAATTAGAAATAAAGTGCTGGAATTTTATGTGGAACCCTTAATATTATGTTTTTGAAGGAAATTTAAATTACCCATTAAGTGGGACTTAATTATGGTGTTTTAAATATAATTTCAGCTTATTCTAATTAATTTATGAGAGGTTTAAAATAGTATAAATTGCTGGAAATTTGTTTAGAGTGGATTTTAAAGCTCTATTATAATTTTAATGTGTAGGAGACTTCGAAGTGAGCAATTTTTACTAGTCGTGGCGATTTTAAGATCGTATTCAAGGTACGTTCGCGTACTTAGCATAGTTATGATCGATGTAGTAGCATGCAAATGGTGTTTGATTAATTAAAAATAGTATCATGCTAGGTTTGAAGTGGAAATTTGTGATTTGGATGTTATTAGTGATGGAATTGAGATGTATGATTTATTTGTGATGAGATATTGAATGGAATTTTATAGTTTGGAATATTATTTATGAACCACATGTTTATTTATGGCATGATAGAGAGCATGTTTAATCAAACTAATTGTTTAATTATGTTTGGAATATTGAAAAGGAATTTTATTAAGGTTCATATAATTTTTATTGATGCTTTAAGCATGAGGAAGGAGCTATATAAGTGTCTATGTACACAAGGAATAAATAGTATGTAGGTGCCTTTGTGCACTTAAGGTGTTTTTAACACCGAGGGATAGGATTTTTGGCGCTTTATGCGTTTAAGGTGTCTTTGACACTGAGGTAGAATTAAAAAGGGTTCAACATTAAATATTATGTTATCACTAAATATTCAAGAATTAAATTGGTATGTTGATTGATTGAATTATTATTGATGATTGAATTGTTATGTTTTGAGAGTCATCACCAAGTCTATTAATATGTAAATAACGTAAAGTGAAAGAGATTACGCACCAAAACTCTTGGAACGTATATACCTTGAGTATGAACATATGGGTGGAGTTATGTGACTTTATATTTGATCATAACTTCTAACGGAGTACAGGACGATGTATATTCCTTTTTATTATTATTATGCGCTGGAATTCCGCCACCTATGTGTGGCACAGGTTTGTCGCTGGCACGGTTAGCTCCCGTGTCAGTTAACCTCAATTTATTGGGGGAGGTATAGTTGGAAACCCGTTCGATGCGTAATCAACGCTAAATGAATTATTTAGTGTCTAGTTAAAGTGTCTTGTTGATTGTTGTGTGTGCTTGTAAACAGGTGCAATGAGGTAAGTGTGTGTGATGATAGGAGAATGCATGTTAGTGTATTTAATTACGCTTATGTACTCAGCTTTGCTGATTGTGTGTGTTGTTTGTGTCTGGCCATGTCTTTATCTTGGCCCTACGATGATCCATTTTAATGGAGAGTAGTGGGGGCAAGTAGAGATACACTTTTCAGGTATTGAGGCATGTTCATGACGGGGCATGAGTGAAGAGAGAATCATGCTAGCTTCCATTAGGATATGATGTGCTTTATGCATTGAATATTTTATTATATTACTTTAAGGACTAACACAAAAGTTTGGTTGTTTCGGTTTTGTTTAAGGGTCTTAAAGGGTTCCAAGTTGTAGTGGATTTTATTTGACTTTGGTTTTGTTGATTTTCAACTTTACTTTCGTTGGTTTGGTTTTTAAATTGTGTTATTGAAATAGTTTTGGTTTTCAAGTCTTCCGCTGTGTATCTTTGATAGTTGCCTTAGCCGTTTTCACGGTGGCGGTAATGTCTTAGATATTCCTTAACGTATTTTCAAAGAGTAAAGTGTGTATTTGAAGGAAAGGAATTTCTAGAGTGTTACAAAGTGGTATCTGGGAGCTTTGGTTAAGATTTTAAATTACCACTAACACGAAAACGTTTTTATTATGATTTAAACTTGGCCAAGTGCTAATTTAATTTTACTATGTCAATTTCATTACGATTTTATTATATTTTATTTTATTAAGAGGGCCGACAATTTTTTATTTTATTTTATTTTGGTCCGAATTTTTTTTAGGACACTCGAAAAAATTTTTTAGTGTCCGAATTTTTTTTTTAATTTTTTTATTTTTATGCATGAGACCGAATATTTTGACCCCTTCCTTATAATTTCGAAATTTTTTTTTTAGCAGGGTAAAATATTTTTTAGTTTGTTAATTTTGAAGGGAGCAAGGATTGAGGTAAGAATTATGTGTTAAAAGCTTTTATTAATATATTGGTGAGCTTGGGTAGGAAAGGAAAGGGCATATAGGCTAGAATTTAATTTCTTCCCTGTGTGCATAAATTTTATTTTAGGGTGTTCAAGCATGCATGTTGTATGACTAAATGTTTGTTGATGAAAGCATGCAATATATGTATTATTTTATGTGATTCTTCAAATTGTATGATTGAACACCGAACTTAAATTTTTTTTGCAAGAAATGTAGTATTTATTTTATTTCTTTGCGAAGGGAATTCTTTTCTAAGATTTTTTCCTCTACAGGATGCCTAACCTTTGTAGCAAATTCACACAAATGAGATCACTAGTAAAGAAAAATGATGAACACTCCTATGACTTTCTAGAAAAGATCAGATACTACTGTTCCTATAGGAGTAATGTCTTACGAGACAAAATATATGACACCCCTGATCGTATTTCAGCTATGATTGTTCACTTTCTGCCAGAAGAGCCTCCCTACATGGCTATCAAAGAAAGATTTTCTGACTTTTACCTTCCAGGAGACGTCCCAAATTATTATAAGTACAAAAACTATTATGGCCAGTGGTATCCAAATTATGCTTATTTGACTAATTACATTGTAAGAGTGGAAAGAGCTCATTATCAGCGCTTAAATCTTCCCTACCCTGACTACTACTATGATAATCCAGTAGGGAACAACCCACCTCTTAATCAACAACCAGAAAGTTCCTCTTCTACTTCATCAGGGGGTAACCAAGCAAAGAATGGAGAACAACAAGAGGGAGATAGTTCAATGATGGAGATTTCTGATCCTAATCCACCTCCAACTCCAATTATAATAGACATATCATCAGATGAGGAAGAAGAAGGGGAGTTCATACAAGTAGAACCTAAACCTGGTCACCTGAACCAATGGAGGATTCAAATGACGATGACTTCGATCCTTCAAATTACAAACAATCTACTGATAAAAGGGACAATGTTCGAAAGGATTAGATTACTATAATTCTTTCATTAGGAACTCTTAGTTTATTTTTAGCCTTTTCATTATTTACAGTTTAAGTAATAAGTGGTATGCCACAAGGATTCAATGAACATATGAACATTCATAAGTGATTAAGCTTGTTTATATTTTAGTACTCATTCTTTATTTATATCAATAAAATTCCACTTTCTTCCTTACTACTTCCTATTAAGTTATTCATCTTAGTTACAACAAATATTTCCATCCCCAATTATTTTTTTTTAACTCGCGTGGCCGTCTCGAATCTACAAAACCTTACTCCAACTAAATTAAATTCTAGTTTCAAGCCTCGAGGGTTCATGGGAATTATTTTATTTATTTATGTGATGCTTTATAAAATGTTTGGTTGGTTAGCAATCAATAATTAATTGATAAAGCTATGAATTTTGAAAATTTTAGTAAATACAATTCAAAATTCATTAGCTTCAAATGAATTGTGCAAGCTTTAAGGGTTTTGAACTTAGATGAGTGAATGCCTTGGGAGCTAACCTAAACCATATTTAATTTAGAACCTGATTCTTTTAATTCAGGAGAAGAAAGATGGCAGGAGGAAGCAGTACCAACACTGGTGGGAATGAACTTAGTGAAGTAGTGAGACAATTGGCAGCAGTTTCCCAACAACTGGCTAGAAACTCAACTGGAAATGGGGATGCTGAGGGGGAGCTCTTTAAGAGAGTGGCACAGAGTAAGCCACCAACTTATCAAGGGGAGCCTGACCCTACCGTTTTAGAAAACTGGTTGAGGGAGTTCGAAAAGCTGTTTGGGGCTGTAGGATGCCCTGAAAACTCAAAAGTGAGTTGTGCTACTTACTACCTGAGGGGTGAAGCTGACCTTTGGTGGTAGCAAAATGAAACTACCATTAGGGCACTACCTGGGTTCAATTGGACCAAGTTCCAAGAGAAGGTGAGGGACAAGTTTTACCCTAGCTTTTTGCAAAAGCAGAAAGCCGAGGAATTCTCGAACCTCAAAATGGAAAAGATGTCAGTTACGGAGTACTATACCAAGTTAATAGAGCTATCTCGTTTTGCTGAGGAGTCTATTGCTACTGAGAAAGCAAAAGCTAGGAAGTTTGAGAGTGGTTTAACTACAGATCTACAATTAAAGCTGTGCGGGCAAGTATTCGAGACTCTGGATGAGGGGTATGGAAGGGCCGCACACCTTTACGCATTGGAGG
Source organism: Chenopodium album (assembly GCF_948465745.1). Taxonomy (NCBI): domain Eukaryota; kingdom Viridiplantae; phylum Streptophyta; class Magnoliopsida; order Caryophyllales; family Amaranthaceae; genus Chenopodium; species Chenopodium album. Next base: position 22,379,943 of record NC_137857.1, on the reverse strand, counting down.
AGAAGAAGAAGGAGCTAGCTGAAATAGAAGGGAGAGAGAAGAGGAAAGAGGTGGTGCAAGTTTCTGGTAACCAGCAGGGAAACCAGAATGGTTTTAAGAAGCAAAAGTACCACCATAACAATAATTTCCCCAATAATAATAATTTCCAGAGTAATAACCGTCAATGGGGACGTAGCAATAATGGAGGGGCTAGAAACAATAACCAGGGGAATAACAAGAATGGAAGGATTTATTTCTGCAAGAGGTGTAGGAACAATCACCCTGGAAGGGATTGCGAAGGCAATTTGGTTGCTTGTCGCGCTTGTAACAAACTAGGGCATAGGGAGTATGAGTGTTACTCTAAGAATGCTAATGGGAATAAACAGAACAACTATAACTCAGGAGGAAACCAGAAGAATTTCCAAGGGAACAACAACAATTTTTCTGGGAACAAGGGAGTGCAGCGAATGGGGTGAGAAACAGTAACACCAACAATAGTAACAGCCAGTAAAAGGGAGGAACTGCGGGGAAACTCAATGTTTTGAGTAGGCACGAGGCAGAGGCCACGAAAGATTTTATCACTGGTACTTTTTCTATTAACTCTATTTCGGTTAAAGTATTGTTTGATTCTGGTGCAACTTTTTCTTTTGTTTCTAAGGGTATTGTTTCAAAACTTAAGGACTGCTTAAAGACAGTAGAAACAGTAGATTTACCTATAACCATTCCGATAGGTGGGGTAGTGAAATGTACCAAAACCTTTAGAAATGTGCCTTTAGAAATAGAAGGGAAGATGAACCCGTCTGACTTTATTGAATTTGGGCTAAGTGACTTTGACCTTATTCTGGGAATGGACTGGATGAATAAGTATAATGCTGAGATTAGTTGTAGATCACAAAAGGTGAAGATGGTGACAAGTAATAATGAGTCGGTGACATATTGGATGAGTGGTACAACTAAGTGCCCAAGGTTAATTTCAGTGCTAAAGTTAGCCAAGTACATGAAGAAGGGGCATCCAGTACATTTCTGCAGTGTCAAGAATATGGACCATGAACAAGTGACGAATCCAGGGGACATAGAAGTAGTAAATGGATACCTTGATGTATTTCCAGAGGAAATTCCAAAGGAATGCCACCTAAGAGAGCAATCGACTTTACCATAGATTTAGTTCTCGGAACAGCCCCTATATCCAAGGCACCATATCGAATGGCACCTGCAGAAATGAGTGAGTTGAAGGAGAAATTGCAGGATTTACTGGAAAAGGGATACATTAGACCAAGTGCCTCTCCTTGGGGAGCTCCAGTTCTATTTGTGAAGAAAGCATGAGATTGTGCATTGATTACAGGGAATTAAATAAGGTGACCATAAAGAATAAGTATCCCTTACCAAGAATAGATGATCTGTTTGACCAACTAAAGGGTGCCACAGTGTTTTCAAAAATTGACTTGAGGTCTGGATATCATCAATTGAGAATTTTTGATGAGGACATCCCTAAAACGGCATTTAGGACAAGGTATGGACACTACGAGTTTACAGTTATGCCTTTTGGATTGACGAATGCTCCAGCAATCTTTATGGATTTGATGAATAGGGTGTTTCATCAATTTATGGATAAGTTTGTAGTGGTGTTCATAGATGACATTTTGGTGTACTCAAAGAACAAAGAAGAGCACGCAGAACACCTAAGGGCAATTCTGCAAACATTAAGAGAAAACCATCTTTATGCAAAGTTCTCTAAGTGTGAGTTTTGGTTAGAGAAGGTAGCCTTCTTAGGACACTTTGTGTCCAAGGACGGAGTGGAGGTAGACCCCGCCAAAATAGAAACTGTTAAGAGTTGGCCTACACCCAAAACAGTATCTGATGTGAGAAGTTTCTTAGGATTAGCAGGGTATTATAGGCGTTTTGTTAGGGACTTTTCAAAGATTGCTAAACCTATGACTACTCTAATGAAGAAGGACAAGAAGTTTGAATGGGATGAGAAGTGTGAAGAGGCGTTCCAACTCTTAAAACACAAATTAGTTACAGCACCAGTGCTTACACTTCCAGATGATAGTGGACTGTATGATGTATATAGTGATGCATCAAAGAATGGTTTGGGGTGTGTGCTTACGCATCAAGGCAGCTAAAGGCACACGAAGTAAACTATCCAACCCATGATTTGGAGTTAGCTGCCATCATTTTTGCACTGAAAATTTGGCGCCATTATTTGTATGGAGTGAAATGTAGAATTTACACAGACCATAAGAGCTTAAGTATATTTTCACCCAAAAGGACTTGAACTCTCGTCAAAGGAGATGGCTGGAGTATACGACGGATTACGATCTAGACATACAATACCACGAAGGGAAAGCAAATGTGGTTGCAGATGCTCCATCTAAGTCGTAAAACTAGTCATGGAGTAAACTCGTTAGTGGTAGCTAATGAATTATGTAGAGAAATGGCGAAATTGAATTTAGAAGTCGTAGAATGGGGAGTACCAGCAGGTATTCTTGAGAATGAGTGTCCAACCAACAATAATAGACGAGATTCGAGAGAACCAAGAGGGATATGTTGGATAGGATTCGTGACAAAATTAAGCAAGGAAAAGCTACAAACATCAAAATTCACGAAGATGGGAGCTTGAGGTATAAAGGTCGATGGTGTGTACCACAAAAATGTGAGGAAGTGAAGAGAATGTTGATGGAAGAAGGCCACAACTGTAGGCGTCGCTCGAAGTGCGCCTACTTAAAGCATAGTGGTGAATATGCTTGGCACTCATAGGAAGTGGGAATTGACATATACGATTAGGGACAACGATTAGGGACAAATAAAGTAGGGAGCCGCCAACAAGTTTTTAAGGAACTTGTAAACCGTTCACGGATCATTTAAGGCAACCCGAAAAGGGACAACGATAGGCAACAACGATTGACCCGTGAAGGTTACACCCCATTCATAATCCATGAGATTACTAACTCCATATGGTTCGGAACCACGAAAGGAGGATCGGGGATGATGGCATGGAGTCACATTTGCCCGTATTGGCCTCTACTCGATTCTTATTATGAAAAGTATTCCTGCGAACTCAAAGGCATACAAACAAAGATTCAATTTGCTCCAAACTATTATTAAGCTAAATTGGTTGAATATTAATGCAACATATAATTCTAAATTATTGTGATCACTTGATTAAACAACAAGATTAAAGGAACCTAAACTGGTTGTCCAAATTATCTTATTAGTCGTGATATACAATTACATATTCCCTTTAACATGCAATATGGTGATCATAAATAATAATAGAATAAACATTAATATTGGAAACAATTTAACAATAATATATAGCGTTAGTCAAATCAAATAATAATAATAATAATCATGATATTAGCAATATAAAATAATAATAAGTAATTAAATTAATTAATTACTCACACACCGCGCGTTCCTTTAAATTGCTACATCATGAATAAATTGTTAGTAATTTCAATAAAAATATAAATCAAATTGAAATTAAATTAAATAAAAATAAAAGTAGAGTTGATTTGGTCCAAACCCTCAGTTAATTCTACCTTTCACGCCTTGGTTTAAGTATAGAACTTCGGGTATTGTATGGACTCCTTAGAGTGCTTAAGGGATGTAAAATTAGAGAATAAGGTGGCTAGAATTTAGGCAAGAGCAAGAGAGAAAGGAGAGAATATTCTTGGTGTAGGGAGAGAGGATGAGTTTTGGTGTAGAAGAGAGGAAGAGAGAATGATTTGGTAATCAAGCTTGTTGATGATTGAAAAAGGGGAGATATGACCTCTATTTATAGGGAAAAAAGAGGGGTCGAATCAAGAAAAGATAAGAATTCGAATCGGATAAAACTCTTGAGATAGACATCAGTTTTTGTTTTTATCATATCTTTTGATCCAGAAATTGGAATAAGATGAATAAGATATCGTTGGAAAGCTCTTGAAGTCTACTTTCTAACCCAATTCGAATTAGATTAAAATATTCTGTAGAATTAAAGATATGGCCGAAATAGTGGGACGGTGTCAGTTTTGGATAGAGATTCGTATTTCTTTCATATCTTTTTCGTTATAGCTCGGAATTAATATTATAATATATCATTGGAAAGATAATTTCAAGAGCTATATAACATATAAGAATCAGATAAAAAACTATGAAGCACAAAAATAATATCTGACAATCTTTGAACGTCTTTCAATTCGAATAGAATAAGGACTTTCAAAAAGAAAAGTTTTATTCAATTTCAAATGCTTTAATCTTATCTTTTTAAAAAGGATAATTAAGATATTTTAGAAACTCATAGAAGCTTCCAATTAATCCTAATTGGATTGGGAGTGAGATTAAAACCTTTGGACCCTCCACATGATCATTGGGTCGTAGGTAAGATGGACTTAGGTTTGGTTTGAGCTCAGTTTAGTATTTTGGCCATAACTTATTCGTTATAACTCGGATTTGGGCTTATAATATACCATTAGAAAACTCCTATCAAGCCCTATCCAAATATTTAATCAGTTGACCCAGATTATGGACCAAAATACACTGCTCAAATTGTTTTTATAAAAAGGACACGAAATGAATGATTTTAATGGACACGAAATGAATTATTTTGGGTTTAAAGACATGAAATGAGGAAAATAAGTTATGGTTTGGTGAAATGGGCTAGGAATTGGGTTGGTTTATGAAATGTATCGGGAATGAACATGGATTTAAGCACTCTAAAGATTACATACTCAACCCGACCAATAATGGCGGTGAAAGGTTGTTCATCATTGGGTTTGGTTTTGGGGAGACATTTTTAGGTGTCTACAACAACATACCTTACTCAGTACACCCGGGAGTAGACAAGTTATATAAGGATTTGAAGAAGATGTTTTGGTGGCCTAGAATGAAAAATGAGGTTGCTGAATTTGTGGCAAAGTGTTTAACATGTCAGAAGGTGAAAATAGAGCACAAGAGGCCTCAAGGGACTATACAGTCATTAGAAATCCCAGGATGGAAGTGGGATTGCATTTCAATGGACTTTGTGACCTGCCTTCCTAAATCGAAGAGTGGCAATGACACCATTTGGGTAGTGGTGGACAGACTAACAAAACCAGCGGTGTTTATACCAATGAAAGAAACTTGGAAAATGGAACAACTTGCGAAAGCTTACATCAAACACGTTGTGAGATTACATGGGGTCCCAAAAGATATCGTATCTGACAGAGATTCTAGGTTTCTCTAAAAATTTTGGAAAAGTGTACAACAAAATTTTGGTACAACACTTAAAATGAGTACAACATTTCACCCTGCCACAGATGGGCAAACTGAAAGAACCATTCAAACCTTGGAAGATATGTTGAGAGCTTGCGTTATAGATTTCCAGGGAGGATGGGAGGATAGCTAGAATTTAATTGAATTCTCTTATAATAATAGTTACCATGCGAGCATCAGAATGGCTCCATTTGAGGGCTTGAATGGGAGAAAATGTCGCAGTCCAATTTGTTGGAACGACATTAGTGAAACTATGATTCTTGGGCCTCAAATGATTGAAGACACAGTCAAGCAAGTAAGGGAAATTCAAGCTAAAATCCAAGAAGCTCAAGATCGCCAAAAGAGTTATGTAGATTTAAAGCAAAGAGAAGAAGAATTTGAAATTGGCGATATGGTGTTACTAAAATTGTCACCAATGAAAGGAGTGATGAGATTTGGGAAGAAAGGAAAGCTCAATCCAAAATAAATCGGTCCATATGAAATACTACAAAGAATAGGCAAAGTAGCTTATAGGTTAGCCTTACCTATGGAGCTTAGTAAAGTACATGACGTATTTCATGTGTCCCAATTGAGAAGGTACATCCCCGATAAATCCCATGTGCTACAACCCGAAACCATCGAGTTAGATCAAAGTTTAACCTATGAAGAGAGACCTGTCAAGATTCTTGACAGTAAAGTGCGTAGTACACGCAACAAGAATGTTAAGATTGTAAAAGTATTTTGGTCTAACCAAGAATATGAGGAAGCCACTTGGGAGGCAGAGGATGAAATGAAAAAGAAATACCCAGAGTTGTTTCAGGTATGTAGAGTTACGGGGGCGTAACTCGTTTTCTTTAAAGGGGGTAGCCTCAAAAACAAAGATTTCACACTACAATACAATTAGTTTGCAATTAGGTAAAAACTAATCAATCTTTTAAGCACAAAATACTACCAAGTAAATATGCTTTAAAGAGATTAACATTACAGAAAAAAATAATGCAAATAAATCAATACAAAATCACCATATTATGCCATCAAATTTAAGGTAAGAAAGACTTAAAAAATTTTCGTTAAAACAAAAAAGCCCTCGAAAAAACCATTTCCAGAACATTTTTTTCACCCAAAATTCACTATTTTTAGGCGAAAATCTAGGTTCTGGGCCAAAATTCACATTAAAAACAGGATTAAAATAATTAAATCGAGCCACTAATCTAATGACCAACTTAAAACTAGAAAAATAAGCCATAAATAACCTTGAAAAATCCAGATAATAAAAATAAATGAGCGGGGCTCCGATACCGCTGTTGGGGTTTGGTGAGTCTGACTCACCGCGGAAAAAACCCGAGCCAAGGATCTCGCTCGCAATAATTAAAATAAAAAAGGCATAACAAATAAACACAAAGGGTAAAATAGGAAATATACCTTTGTCGCGTGATTCGCCTGACCGATTGGGCTCTTAATTGAAAGCTAGCCCCGGAATTATGACGGCCTCCGACGAAGATCCACCACCAAAATGACTACCGACTTTAAGGTCTGTTGCCTCGGGGTTAGCGAGGCCCGAACAAGCCCGAGTATTATGTGAGTTCAAGGGTTTTTGCAATGGCAATGCCCTATTAAACTCCTACTCAAGCATCATTATTTCCAAAACCCCAAGTTAGATATTTATAGGGAATGATGAGAGTATGAAATTCTCTCCCATCAATGTGGGACTATGAGAATTCCACATTTTATTTTAAAGCTAACATAAAATAAATAAGCAAACTAGTAATAAATCAACAAGAGTCATCGATACATGTGAAGGGAAGTGAGGACCACTTGGAGTGGGGGTGACCAAACTTGCTCCCCACTCTTTTTCCTCTCCTTCTGCCACATGTCCCTAACCATTCAAAGCCCTCACTTGCTTCCCCTTTGCTCACGGCCCAGCTACCCGCACCAAGGAGATGCGGGCTGCTGCTGCTCGCGGCTAGCAAGCCTCGCACTCCATGTGTGGGCTGCTGCTGCTTGCGGCTAGAAAGCCACGCTGTCCAAGTGCGGGCTGCTGCACGCTTGCGATCGTGGCTGTTAGCAATGGTGCATTAGCATGCACCAACCAGCTTAGGCTCGGCTTGGTGCGCATGCTAGCCACCATGCCACGCATTATTCCCTTAGCACTCGGATTGCTCGGGGAACTCCGATGCTACGGGTATTTTGGGAAATATGTCGATTTATTATTATTTGCACGTCTCGTCTTTTTTATTATTTTTGATTCGAGTTCCGACGCTCGTTTTCGACGCTCTAAGCTCGAATTTCCGACGTCTAAATATCTATTACTCAGGCGACTCATTAATTCCTTCCGAATTTATTCGTCGTGTCGGTTCGTTAATTGCTTGGGTGTGACCCAAAGGGTTCAGTCATGATTAAGCTGTAATATTAATTATGCATTAATATTACTAATCGGAAGCGGTCTCTACCCAGGCATTCCGATCACTTGACCTTACTAAATATATTAGCTTTCTAATAATTCTGAACTCACTATCAGAATAATACACTTGTTCGAAGGACACCATTCCTTTCAAAAAGGAGAAGAGAATAATGAAACCATATCCATAATTTGCCTGATAACGAGCTTCATACTTAACCCGCTTCCGATGAGCCGCGTAAGCCACAACCTGTCCAGGAACAAAGTCAGCTAGCCCTGTTTGTGATGAAGACCCTCTGAAGTCGACACATACATCATGACCACGATCCCCTGAATAAAGTAGCACATCGGCAGGCCTGAGGACCCCGTCATTCCTATTAGGATTTAAATTCTTGACTAAATACTTATTATTATTATTATTATTATTATTATTATTAATTATTATTATTATTATTATTATGTTGTAAATTGTTATTATTATGGATGTCCATTATGGCTTGTAACTCCCACATCTTATGACTCCCATTGTAAGCCCCTTATATTATGACTACTTTACTACATTTTGTAACCTCTACTTAGATGGACTCTTCGTTATCTTATGGATTATCATATGCTCAAGTATAAATATGGCATAGCTTAATGAAATGGAAGATAGAACATATTGCATTACCTTCTATATCTTTCTCTATACTATTCTCCATCCTCTTTATTTTATATAACACGTTATCACCATAGCTCTAAGCCACCGATTATTATGATACTGTCGATTTCTTAAATTTGTGGAAGAATTGATGGCCTTTACAATCAATATTAGCATCAAAATTAGTGTTACAATTAAGCCAAGAAAACCCGATTAAAATCCCCAAATTTCATCTTGTTCCGTTACCCAACACCTCGGCACCACCATCACCATCATCAAAGTTAAAGAAATCTTGGTTTCGAACCCAAAAACAATGTGTTTCTATATTTTGTAATATTAATAGTGTGTCCATCAATGTCAGGGCAAATAAAAAATGGGCGATCCTAGTAGCAGGCATTCAACGGAACAAACTTTAATTTCTCGCGTATTCGTCTCTGAATTACTTGGTGATAGATTGTGTTGGATCCAAGGCCAAGAAAGCATTTGGTTGGTCATCTGGGTAAGCTTTGATGTATTTGCCTTTCTGGATTGTTATATATGTTTATTGTTGCTTGTATGGGGTTTCTTGGTATAGTCTTTGCTCTTCAATGGCTTTTTCTTTGTGGCCTTCAAGTCCAGAGGTTATAAGATTTTATCTTTTGAAAGCTCTATAATTTTATCTTAAATTCTTGATGATTAAGCAATATCATCCCAACCCTTATTTTCTTCTTATCCTGCAACCTCGCTAGATATACCTTCACAAAGAAGTGAAAGAACAATCATCTTATTTAGATCAAAATTTGCAAAAATTAAATTATAGTGCTATGCTACATACTGAATATGCAGACAATAGTATTCTTTTGAAATTCTCATATGTTTGTTTGAATGAAGTCAACTAATGGGATTCGAGAAAGCTTGTAGAAGTGTGTAACTCATCTTGGTGATGAGTGTGTTAGGAGGACATTTTCTATGATAACGTATCTGTCAGTGGCAAGTATATAAGTTGACTTATTGATTTGTAGACTTGGTGGTTTATTTGATTAGTCAATACTTGTTATGTCCTTTCTTAAATCTTGTATGATCATGAATTAATGCTTTTATATATTGAGCATCAAGCGTATTATGTGATTATCCCTATTAGTCTGACTCTTAAATATAATTTAAAATTATTTTATTGGTAATAATAATCCTTAAATTTTATGAATGTTTTGTGGTGAACATTTATGATATGGGTAGCAAATCGTTCTTGTTATTTATATTATGTTATTTAGTTAGTAGGCATACCTTATTGTGGGTGATGTTAAATTATGCGATACAAATTTTTTATACATTACTATGAAAATAAAGAGATTGTTGTATTGCTCTGTATAATAATTAGTGAGATTATTTATTATACATGATGTCATATTTTTATTGGCCATATCAATGTTTGTTCGACCTCTATTTCATGCAAGCTAACTCTTGTTTGAAGATGAATTTGACAACTAGTAATATACTACTAATATACTAATTGCAAACTCCTTTCCATAAACTGTAAGTTCTAAATATTGTTTATGTACATACTTTATAATTGGCTTTAACATGATCATATGATTTGTACAACTATCACGGTTTTAGCATGAGTGTAAATTTTTTTTAATTCAATTATATATAATATATTACGTGTATGTACATGAAGTTGGAATAATTTATGAATTGAACATGAAGTGTTCACACAAAAGAACCTGAAGTTCCTTAAATTAATAAAGGGATGTACATACGTGACCTTAAAATGTGCACCATTCACAAGACTAAAGTAATTTTATAAATACAATGTCATGAGAAAAATATACAAAAATATTTTTGATTAGTTCTAATATTGTCTTTTGGGTGCACATTTAAGATATTGAACTCAATCTATATATATGAATGTTGAAAAATAATTAAATTTACTCATTCCCGGGAGTGAATACGAATTCTTATGATTAAAAGGTACATGTTGTTTACATGATGATTATCATTCATGTGAAGTTCACAATATTTACAAACATGAGTACATAATATTCATTTGAAATAAAATTAATCTAAACATGACATTGTGAAAAGATTAATTAATTAGTTGAATAAATGTTTCATTATGCCCATGCTTTTGAGAATTTTCAATATAAAGATTCATATAATTAATTAGGCAAGAGGAAATGAATAACTTTGCTCTGTTAGATACATGAAATGCAAAAGAATTTATGGCTTAAAAAGAGCAAGGAATTTAAAGATTTTTGGACTATTTTTATACCCCTATATGCAAGGATTAAGGGAAGATAATGTTTATTCCATTGTTTTTATGTAATCCTTGCACATGAATAATTAATTATGTTGATGATCAGTTTGGTACATAAACTAGCATAAATATCAATAGTTTATTTAATAGAGGTGGCCACATGATAATCAAATATTTAGAATGATATCATCCCAAAGATGGATATGAATAAATGTCATTACCTATACACTAGCTATAAATGAACATATTAAGTTGATGTTCAGAAGGACAAGATCAGTTGCTATTAAAACTAGCACACTTGAAGTGTGGTAATCCAAAGGGTTACAACAATAAGAATCCTTGGAAGGGGAAAGGATCAATAATTGAAAATGACAAATTTGAGAAAGTGACACATTTTGATGGATCTTTTGAAGAGATTAGTTTTAGTTTATTAAAATATGTTATTATTATATAAAGTACTCCAGAAGAGTACAAATTGTTGTCCAACAAGATTAGCATGTATATATAAAACTGGCCATAATTTAAATACTATAGGAAAATTGATTGGATGTGATAATTAAAAATTAGGCCATCCGGGTTTAATAAACTTCCGTTATGGAAACCTGAAGTTTAATTTGAATGATAGAAATAATGTGCTGACGCTCTCTCATGTTGAATATATGAAATAAATAGAATGACAAGACATAACATTGAGATTGAGCTATGTTTGGATTGTGATTTTTAATAGTTTGTGTTAAAAGAGATGTTCAACAGATAATATAATTGGCCTGGTGACCAGAAGTTCACTAAAATAATTTATATGCTTACAAATATTAGGTGACCAAAAGCTCACCAAGTACAAATTATATGTGGAAATTTTAATTGACTAGTATCATACCATTAATGTTTTTAGTGATCCTGAAGATCACCACATAGTGGAATTACAGGAAAGTTTATGTTTGTATAACAATTCTCTTGATTCGGGCTATTGTATGTCAGCACATAAGAAAGAGAATAAGAAAATAGACAACTGCACCGTTCATAATCCCCTTATTAATATTGATCTCTAGAAGAGAACATAATTTCATTATTTTCCAGAAGAGATAGAAATTTGATGAATATATATGATTATCATATAAGATTGTGTCAAAAAAAAAAAATCTTATAAGATGAAATTTTTTTTGTACACGAAATTATATTTTAAGTTGGTGAAGAATTGCCCCAATATTTGAGATATTTTACCAACTTATGGAGAAGAACTAAAGTATGTTGGCAAAATTATAGAATTATAATCAGTTGATCCCTCTAATTATACTTTGTAAAGTTATATGCCAACTTATTATAGTGATAATGATATTATGCGCATACATTAAGATAGATCTTGCTAAGTTTTCTTTAAATCACTACACCTGAAGGGTAGATTGTATGATCGGTTCCAATATAAATATGTGACATATGGCAAGATAGTGCAGTTGATACTTTTAAAGTACAATTATAGTATATTAATACCATGATGTGAGAAATACCCTTGATAGGTGGTATATATATCTGAATTATTATAATAGATGACCTATTATGTAAGAAAAATTATAATGGTACCAATGAGAAATGTATTCAAATATCATTGTTAAAATAACATGCAAATTAAAATTGTATCTTGAGGAATTATGTGATACCGATATATGATTGTAGACACCTAAAAATGTCTCCCCAAAACCAAACCCGATGATGAACAACCTTCACCGCCATTATTGGTCGGGTTGAGTATGTAATCTTTAGCGTGCTTAAATCCATGTTCATTCCCGATACATTTCATAAACCAACCCAATTCCTAGCCCATTTCACCAAACCATAACTTATTTTCCTCATTTCATGTCTTTAAACCCAAAATAATTCATTTCGTGTCCATTAAAATCATTTATTTCGTGTCCTTTTTATAAAAACATTTTGAGCAGTTTATGTTGGTCCATAATCTGGGTCCAATGATTAAATATTTGGATAGGGCTTGATAGGATCTTTCTAATGGTATATTATAAGCCCAAATCCGAGTTATAACGAATAAGTTATGGCCAAAATACTAAACTGAGCTCAAACCGAACCTAAGTCCATCTTACCTACGACCCAATGATCATGTGGAGGGTCCAAAGGTTTTAATCTCACTCCCGATCCAATTAGGATTAATTTGAAGCTTCTATGAGTTTCTAAAATATCTTAATTATCCTTTTTGAAAAGATAAGATTAAAGCATTTGAAATTGAATAAAACTTTTCTTTTTGAAAGTCCTTATTCTATTCGAATTGAAAGACGTTCAAAGATTGTCAGATATTATTTTCGTGCTTCATAGTTTTTATCTTATTTTTATATGGTTGGATAGCTCTTGAAATTATCTTTCCAATGATATATTATAATATTAATTCCGAGCTATAACGAAAAAGATATGAAAGAAATACGAATCTCTATCCAAAACTGATACCGTCCCACTATTTCAGCCATATCTTTTATTTTACAGAATATTTTAATCTGATTCGATTTGGGTTAGAAAGTAGACTTCAAGAGATTTTCAATGATATCTTATTCATCTTATTCGAATTTCTGGATCAAAAGATATGATAAAAACAAAAACTGCTGTCTATCGCAAGAGTTTTATCCGATTCGAATTCTTATCTTTTCTTGATTCGACCCCTCTTTTTTCCCTATAAATAGAGGTCATATCTCCCCTTTTTCAATCATCAACAAGCTTGATCACCAAATAATTCTCTCTTCCTCTCTTCTACACCAAATATCATCCTCTCTCCCTACACCAAGAATATTCTCTCCTCTCTCTCTTGCTCTTGCCTAAATTCTAGCCACCCTATTCTCTAATTTTACATCCCTTAAGCACTCTAAGGAGTCCATACAATACCTGAAGTTCTATACTTAAACCAAGGCGTGAAAGGTAGAATTAACTGAGGGTTTGGACCAAATCAACTCTACTTTTATTTTTATTTAATTTAATTTCAATTTGATTTATATTTTTATTGAAGTTACTAACAATTTATTCATGATGTAGCAATTTAAAGGAAAGCGCGGAGTGTGAGTAATTAATTAATTTAATTACTTATTATTATTTTATATTGCTAATATCATGATTATTATTATTATTATTATTATTATTATTTGATTTGACTAACGCTATATATCATTGTTAAATTGCTTCCAATATTAATGTTTATTCTATTATTATTTATGATCACCATATTGCATGTTAAAGGGAATATGTAATTGTATATCACGACTAATAAGATAATTTGGACAACCAGTTTAGGTTCCTTTAATCTTGTTGTTTAATCAAGTGATCACAATAATTTAGAATTATATGTTGCATTAATATTCAACCAATTTAGCTTAATAATAGTTTGGAGCAAATTGAATCTTTGTTTGTATGCCTTTGAGTTCGCAGGAATACTTTTCATAATAAGAATCGAGTAGAGGCCAATACGGGCGAATGTGACTCCATGACTCACTTCGTACCATCATCCCCGATCCTCCTTTCGTGGTTCCGAACCATATGGAGTTAGTAATCTCATGGATTATGCATGAATGGGGTGTAACCTTCACGGGTCAATCGTTGTTGCCTATCGTTGTCCCTTTTCGTGGTTGCCTTAAATGATCCGTGAACGGTTTACAAGTTCCTTAAAAACTTGTTGGCGGCTCCCTACTTTATTTGTCCCTAATCGTTGTCCCTAATCGTATATGTCAATTCCCACTTCCTATGAGTGCCAAGCATATTCACCATTATGCTTTAAGTAGGCGCACTTCGAGCAACGCCTACAATGATGGAACCGATAAATAATACGCATATGTAGAAGGAATGGACTTGTGAATAAGCAGTCAGAAATATATGTCGATTTTTATGTCGACATGAAACTAAGATGATAAATCAAAAGCTTGTCTTGAACAAAAAGTCCAACGAAATATGAATGCTAATGATCAAAAGTTTATCATGGACTAGTAGTCCAATTAGAAAATGGATTTATGAAATCCACACTGTACAGTGTTTGAATTTTTTAGTCTTTAATTTAATTTATGTGCATGTTCAAGTTTTTGATTTATGAATTATTCATTGTATGTATAGGATATAGTTTGATGCATTATTCATCACATATATATTTTTGTTTTATATTTTATCATGAATTCTACATTTTATATTGCATGCATTAGTTCTACACAACAATTGTGTTACTTGTGAATGTTTGTGGTTGACGAATTTATAATTATGATGAAGGTTTACAAGAAGAAATTTATACTTCAATGGGCTTATAATTGTGATGAAAGTTTATATGATGACGATCCAATATCATGTTATGAATCATGCATGAAAGGTTCCCGAAGAACTTACATACAACATGCTCAAATATATATAGCCCTTCAAATCCTATATTTTGAAAAATTACAATGTTGATATTGTTATCTAACTCATTGAGAGTATTGGTGACTAAGTTATTGAGATATCAACCTGAAATTTAACCATGTGAGAGTTAATCGATTTTGTATTCATTGGAGAACTCTCGTATAAAATGAAAAATATCTAAAGAAGAGTAGTAATGAGATATATTACAAGCAAGAATAATCTTCTTATGGTCCAGAAGAACCATGAGTAAAGTATATAATAATTATTGCTATGTTATATAATTACTAATTCATATAAGCTTAGATAATGACATCAAGATATCACGAGTTGCCATAAATTATTATCAATATTTGAGTTAATAGCTACTTTTACGACCTCCAGCAGGCACAATTTTGATGGTAAGGCAACTTGAAATAAAATGTCATATACAAGTAAGATAGTGGTAAATGCAACATAGGCTTGTTTTCAGAAATATGGAGAAATGAAGATGCATCACAGTGGAGATTTAAAGATTCAAGTTTGATCAGGGAGTATCAACTATCAAAGAATGTTATTTAGCTACAAGTGTGAAGTTACTAAGGCATTGGATTCATTACATTGGAAGATCTCAAGTTCTGCTTTCATCAGGGGGAGAAAATACGAGCTGCACACTTTTTCCCTTAACCATGGTTTTGTCCCACATTGGGTTTTCCTGGTAAGGTTTTTAACGAGGCAACATGTCAAGGCGTATTACGAAAATGATGTACTCTTTTTCCTTCACTAGGGTTTTATCCCACAAGGTTTTTCCTAGTAAGGTTTTAACGAGGCACAATTTTCGATAATGGACATCCAAGGGGGAGTGTTGTAAATTGTTATTATTATGGATGTCCATTATGGCTTGTAACTCCCACATCTTATGACTCCCATTGTAACCCCTTTGCCTTATATTATGACTACTTTACTACATTTTGTAACCTTTACTTAGATGGACTCTTTGTTATCTTATGGATTATCATATGCTCAAGTATAAATATGGCATAGCTTAATGAAATGGGAGATAGAACATATTGCATTACCTTCTATATCTTTCTCTATACTATTCTCTATTTTCTTTATTTTATATAACATATTATTATTATTATTATTATTATTATTATTATTATATCAAAAAACCAACAAAGTCAATCAATTTACAAGAAATTGGTGGGGAGCCGAGATACAATCTAGGCCCCCACCCCTCTAGCTATAGCGAACCCGACCATGCTGAATATGTGAGAAGCTGCATGAGCACTAATATCCTGAGTCTTAGTGAACGCCTGAACCCGCTTCAGCAACGCAATAGCATCCTTCTCTAATTCCCCCAATGAAGAAAAGGAGAAAGGAATAAAACCATAGCCAATAGCCCCGCAACATGCCCCACACTTGCCCCGCTTCCGCTGAGCTGCCGCCGACACAACACGACTTGGAACCAAGTTAGACAACCCTGATTGTGTAATAGAGCTTATATCATAAACAATCAGGGTTAAAAAATGCGGCTGTATCATAACGTATTGGGCGAGTTGTAGCGGTTTTCCATTTTACCGAACCGATATTTAGCGATTTGATGCGGGTTATGAAAATACACCGCATTATGGACCGAATCGGCCGATACACCGCATTTCGTGATTTTTTCTTCAACTCCATTGAAAAATAGCGAAAAAGGGAAAGAGAGAAAGGAGAGAGAGAGAGAGAGAGAGGCAGGAAAGAAAGAGAGAGAGAGGGTGCTCTGATATTTGACTGGGGTGTGACAGTGAGCTGTCAAATAGGTGAGGTTTGGGAAGTGGGTATATTGGACAAGTGTCATTTTGTATATCATTACTTTATGGTTTTGACTTTTTGACTACCTCAGTAAGGCATTGTTCTTTTGAGCTTCTGGGCAGAGCAAAGCAGATTTCAGCAGAGCAGAGCAGATTTCAGCAAAGCAGAGCATATTGAAGCAGAGCACAGCAGAGCAAAGCAGAGTCGAGCAGAGCATATTTCATTATTATTATTATTATTATTATATCTCAAAAACAAAAGTCATACAACCTACAATAAATTAGTGGGAAGCCGAGATACAATCTGGGCCCCCACTCCTCTAGCTATAGCAAATCCTACCCTATTGAAGATATTATTATTATTATTATTATTACTATTATTATTATCATCATCATTATTATTATTATTATTAATATTATTATTATTATTATTATTACTATTATTATTTTTACTATTATTATTATTACTAATACTATTATTATTATTACTATTATTATTATTACTATTATTATTATTATTATTATTATTATTATTACAATTATTACTACTACTACTACTACTACTACTACTACTACTACTACTACTACTACTACTACTACTACTACTACTACTACTATTAATACTATAATAATGATAGTAATGATTTATTATTGTTATTAAATATTATTATTATTATTATTATTATTATTATTATTATTATTATTAATACTAATACTACTACTACTACTACTACTACTACTACTACTACTACTACTACTACTACTATTATTATCATCATTAAATTTTATTATTAAATATTTAATTATTATTAATAATATTAATATTATTAAATATTAATAATATTAATATTATTAAATATTAATAATATTAGTATTATTAAATATTAATTATATTATTATTAAATATTAATTATATTATTATTAATATTATTATTATTAAATATTAATTATTATTATTATTAAATATTAATTATTACTATTATTAAATATTAATTATATATTATTATTATTAAATATAAATTATATATTATTATTAATTATTAATTATATATTATTATTATTATTAAATATAAATTATATATTATTATTAATTATTAATTATTATTAAATATTATTTATTTATTATTATTATTAAATATTAATTTTTATTATCATTAAGTATTAATTATTTATTATTATTATTAAATATACATTATTATCATAGTAATTCAATATTAAATATTAATTTTAAGCAGAGCAGAGTAGAGCAGGACAGGCAGAGCAGAGCAGAATAGATTGAAGCAGAGTAGAGCAGATTTCAGTAGAGCAGAGCAGAGCAGATTTCAGCAGAGTAAAGCAGAGCAGAGCAGCGCTAAAGAACGGGGCCTTAACTTAACAAGTTAGTTTTCTTTTACTCTTTATTTATGTGCTATCCATTACGTACAGTAGAAGACAATTTATTTTAGAGGACTTGAATTAATACTACCTCTGTTACAGGTTATGTGCAACGATTTGACATAAAGCAGAGAGGGAAAATGTCTGATCGTTGCACATAACCTGTAATGGAGGTAGTAATTAAAATAATATTAATTTTTTAAATTAGAAAATTATTAAAAAATTCATTTTTTAAATTTATGAGTTGTAATATTGATAATACATATAAAATTATAAAACTAAAATCCAGTCTCCACATCCGCGATAACCGCATCAATTCCGTTATCGCGACACGTTACCATTATCGCGATCGCGACTGAAACCGTGTCCAAAACCGCTTTTTCGAACCATGTTAACAATATCATTAGACATGAACTGAATTGGAAATAATTTGATGAGAACAGACCTAACATTTATTTTAAGGAAAATTACTAAGAATGAATTGGATCAAATACTTCCTCCGTTTTCTTTTAGATGCAACACGCCATTTAGCACAAATTCTATGCTACTCCTGGAGTACCGTGCTCATGGTACTCCAAGTTTATAAAATTTGTGTGTATTTTAATATGAACTACTTGTTATTTCAATTTATATATATATGTTATTTTAAAATAAGTATATGTTATTTTATATTTGCAAGTTGTTTTTTTTTCAACATTGATTCTTTCGCTGTACTCCCAGATTTATAAAATTCATGTTATTTTGATGTGAACCTCTTATTATTTCAATTTATATATATGTTATTTTTTAAATAAGCAAATGTTATTTTAATAAGTGCATGTTTTTTTTTTTTTTTTTTTTATACATGATGTTAAATTAAATAAGTGAATAATATATTATTTTAGCAAAATAACACAAGGTTTTAAGCAAAATAACATAAGACTTAGGCAAAATAACTCAAGTATATTGGGTATAGAGTAGTGGAGTACCGTGATCTAGGAGTATACAATACTAATTGACCCTTTAGCGCGGTAATTAAGAAATGTGGGGTTTACGTAATATAATAAACTTTAAATTAGTTTGAGTGGTTGTTAGCAGTGTAATTTAGTGGGCCATGTGCTTTAAATAAGGGATATAGTATAGTTTTTCCCTAAAGTAACTTTCCTTTTATAGTGTGTTGCAAGCAGGGCCGTCCCAACCAATTTAGAGGCCCTGTGCTATTTTTATATTAGGCACCGATGATTTTAAAACGTATAATTTTAAATATTTAATTATGCTCTATAGTTTTTTAAATCATTGCTTTTAGTCTACTTTTTTTACATGATAAAACACATAAAACTTATGTTTGTATTATTAAGTTTATGAATTTGATGATAGCATTTCATTTTTAAGTTTAACCCACATATTTCCTTTTTTTTTGAGAGAAACTATATATATTTATTAATTTTTTTGAATAAATAAATTTATCAATTAATTAACCTAAAATGTAAAGTTTGATTAGTCTGTTTATTACATTAAAAAAAAAAATAGCAAAACTGGCCTGGCCTCGGGTTTGAACCCTGCACAACAATCCAAGATTAAATGTTTCAACTAAGCATATTTTATTTACACAACACATTGGACATTAGTATTTCTTATATCAGTAACAAATTTTTTTTCTTCAATTGGGGGCCCTCTCCATTTCGGGCCCTGTGCTATGAGTCTCTTTGCACAGACCCATAGCCGGCCCTAGTTGCAAGTATTGTGACATTTTCTTTTTCGAGAAATGTTGCAAATAAAAGAAAACGGAGGAGGTATATTATTGTGGATTTAACATTTGATGCTCGAAATACTAAGATTGACTTGGATCAAATATACTATTACAGTGGAGAGTTGGTGACCGGGGAGTGTAAAATATAATAGCCTCAACTCCTCAAGTGGACCGCGATCAGGGAAATAATACGACCGTTGCTCTCACCAAAGCCCTCAATCACCTTTTCTAATACATTCAAATTTCAAAACTTTACAAAGTCACATTGTCTGAAAGAAAGCCTGCCACATTTCTCGCAACTTCTCGGCTTCAAATTAAACCCACGCTCCCCAATTTCATTGGTATTAGAGCTTCATTATTCATTCAACTTTCCTACCAATTATATAATCTCATCTTTGTTTCTTTAAACCCTCCAAAACCCACCATTAATTTCATCCGAAAAATTGAAAAACGAAGTAATCTCAGCTTGAACAATGAAAGAAGAAATCGAAAAACCCAGAAAATTGAAGTTTTCTAATGAAAATCAGCCACCAAAGAATGTAAAATCAGGTAATAATTCATCTTCCAAGTTGAAATCGGCTTCTTCATGGGGTTCTCATATTGTAAAGGGTTTAGGAGGAGAGAGAAAAAGTAAGCTTCAAGCAACAACAATGGCAGCAGCAGCCAAAGTATCTGGGTCATCTCAATTGAAAAGCAGCAAATTAGGTGGGAATCGACCCGTTTCGAGTAAGGTAAAGAATAGGGGTTTAATCAGTGATTTATCTTGCTCTGTTGCAGCAACTCAAGTTCATCCTCATGCTTTACAGAATAGCATATATAGTAGTAAGCTTACGGTATCGTCGTCGCAAGATTTGTTTGTTGAGATTGAGAATTTGAGGACCCTTTTGAAAGAATCGAAGCAAAGGGAGTTTCAATTGCAATCTGAGTTGTCAGAATGTAGGAAAAATCAGAAGGTTTTGGAGTTAGAAAAGGAAGTTGAAGGTAAGAAGAATGAGGTTGAGAGCCTGACTAGGAAAATTAAACTGTTAGAATCTGATTTTAAGAATGGAATTGATGGGAGAGAAGATTGTGAGAATGAGGGGTTCATTGAAAAATCGAAAAAGCCGAAAAATGTTGAAATGGAAGTGGTTCAACTCCGGCGCCTTAACAAGGAGTTGCAGCTTCAGAAGAGAAATCTTTCCAGCAGAGTAGCTTCTCTGGAATCTCAGCTGTCAAATTGTGCAAAAAATTCTGAGGTAAATTTTTAATTTTCTCAAGTATTGTAAATTTCTCAGGTTGATCTTGATAAATGTTGTTTTAATTATGTTGTTTAAATACAATCTGGAAGTGGCTGCTTTCTGTTTTAATACTGTAATTGTACAAGTGCTGGACTCGGCCATAAGCAAGTGTCTTGCACTCGTGCTCGTGTTAGAGTGTTGAGTATCCGACATGGACAGTTGAGGTTAAAAGGAGATCCATGTGTAATATATAACTCCATTCTTGCACGGTCTCAACTTTTTCGATTGTAAAATCGAGCAACAAGTCGAGACTTATAAGATGAGCTCATGGTTGATATAGAATAATTAGGGTATAATATAGCTTGAATCTAGAAAGGTGATGTTTCTGATTTTACTAATTATGATAGCTGATGATAGAGCCAAACATGGCTAATCGCTTGGTCAAACTTGATAAGTTGATGCTGAAGTAAGTGTTTGCTGCGCAGCTAGAAGGTTTAGTATGTGTGTAGGCAATATAGTTTATTAACTTAGTGTTATCTGCTAATTTCCAAACACAAAAGGTTTAGTATGGCTTTATGCTCCATTCTGTTAAAATTATTTAAACAATTATGTACTGAACTAATGTTTGAATATGATTAGAGTGAAGTCATGGGGAAAGTAAAAGCAGAGGCATCATTATTAAAGCGTACAAATGAAGATTTGTCAAAACAAGTAGAGGGGTTGCAGATGAATAGATTGAATGAGGTTGAAGAGCTTGCTTACTTAAGGTGGGTTAATGCTCAATTACGCAATGAACTTCAAAACCCGTGTTTGTGTGGTGCTGCTGATGTGGAATCGAGCACTCAGTCCGAAGAAAATACTCCACCGGCTAGATATCCTCTAGAGTGCAGCAGTGCTAGGAGAGTGAGTGTTTTAAAGAAGCTTAATAGATGGCCTGTAACTAATGAAAATTTATCAAGTCAAGATTGTTCGATCGGTTCAATGCTTGAAAAAAGGTGGGAGGGACACATTGAAGATAATAGTTCAGGTAGAAGACACTCCATAAGTGGATCAAAATGTTGTGATGAGGACTTAATGATGAGTAGGAGAAGACAATCAGACAGGTTTATGTGCTTAAAAGAAGTGGAATGTAAGGGAGATACAGATGATTCACTAGATTATCAAAAGTTAGAAGCTATCAGTGTTTTTGCTCCAACGGAAGTTGAGAAAAGGGCCTTAAGGATTCCAAACCCCCCTCCAAGACCTTTTTCTGCAAAGCCAAATGAAGCAAAAGAAGCCAGTGATGGTCAGAGTCCTGTGGCACCCCCACCACCGCCACCTCCTCCTCCTCCTCCCCCACCTTCTCAAAGGTTTTCAGCAGGAAGTAATGTCGGAGCTGTGCAACGTGCACCACAAGTTGTGGAGTTTTATCATTCATTGATGAAGAGAGACTCACGAAGAGATTCATCGGGAGGAGCAGTATCTGATTCTCCTAATTTATCAAGTGTTCGAAGCAACATGATAGGAGAAATCGAGAATCGATCCTCATATTTGCTTGCTGTGAGTTCTCTATATCTATTTTTTCTTTCATCTTTCATGATTTAACATTTAACTTGCTAAAAGAGCTAGGGTTGTTCTGTATTAGCAAGTGCTTTTATCATTATTGGCTTTTTTGATTATAATGGTATTGTTTACATTCTGTATAGATTAAGGCAGATGTTGAGACTCAAGGGGAATTTGTTAATTCATTGATTCGAGAAGTTAATAGTGCAGTGTACCGAAATATAGACGATGTTGTGGCATTCGTCAAGTGGCTGGATGATGAACTGTGCTTCCTTGTGAGTAAAGTGTCATACAAAAATTACAAGTTTTGTAATTCTTTTGAAGTAAAAGCAGAAAATTTATGAATCAGAATATGTGTCTTGTGGTTTTATTATTTGTAAGGTGGATGAAAGGGCAGTCTTGAAGCACTTTGATTGGCCAGAAAAGAAGGCTGACACCTTGCGAGAAGCTGCATTTGGCTACAAAGATCTAAAGAAGTTGGAGTTGGAAGTCACTTATTATCACGATGATTCTCGATTACCCTGTGACATAGCCCTCAGAAAAATGGTTTCATTGTCTGAGAAGTAAGGACAGATTATTCTTCGGACATTGCATTTTCAATTGATAAAATTTTCTACTCTAGTTGATTTTATCTCAAGAATTTCTTTATATTTGATTTCAGGATTGAACGTACTATATACAATGTACTTCGAACAAAGGAGTCGCTGATAAGAAGTTGTAAAGAATTCCAAATTCCTACAGATTGGATGCTAGATAGTGGTATCATTAACAAGGTGTGTTTGTGTTTATGCTTATGCTGGAATATTTTCCTGTACTCATTAAAGGCTTATAATCACTCTGGTTACATAATTTTTGTCAGAAGTGCTTTCTCATATGATCATTGGGGAGGAACATGGGTGTAGAAACAATTAAAATCTCCTTACTATTTTCTAACAAAACATCGCATAATGAGCAAGTGAAAATTTCTCAATGACAACTTTGCGCAACAATTGCCACCAAACCAATGCCTTCATTAGTTTTGGCTGGTTCTCTAAAGAATATATAAAATACCATCCTTAATTGTTTGTTGATATAACCATAAAAATTGTGAATCAAGCTTTGCAAGAATAAAAAAAAAAAAAAATTGTCATCCTAGCATGCTAATAGTGCCATAGTGGCAATGTGACATAGCAATCAAGGTGTTTTTGATTCTCTTCCTTTTAATCTTACCTTATTCAGGTCTAGAGTCTTTCCTTGGTCATAGTGCTGTACTATCTTCTTGTGATACAGGCAAGGCAAGTGCCAAGAGGAGGTGTCTTGACATCTTTATCGGTACTCTGATCTTCGACGACTAGGAAGAGGGTGGGGTTGGAGAGTTCAGCAAATAAACAGTGAGGAAATAAGGACAGAGTCGTAAATATTGGTATTAGGACAATTCATATCTCATATATTAGAACATTAATTCAGCTGATAATTATCTTTCTTTCTGTCTTTTGTCTTTATAGAGAGAGCATAAAGTATTAGCACTTCTGTTCAGAAATAAACCAAAAACAACTACATAATGTTCTGACTAGAATGGTTCATAGCCTTGCTAAATTTTGCAACCAGATGGTGGACAATATAAAAATCCAGGCCTCTTGTCCTACGTGTGGAGACTGATATCCAGAGTAATAAAGATGGCGTTGTACTTTGAAGCTAGCTTCCCTGATTTTTTCGTTGGTTTATTCCACGTTTACTTTTGTTAGTAGCTGTATATTTGGAGTTTTAACTTTCAAGTCCCGCTACCCTTTCCCTAAATTCCCTGCTCCTCTCTCTTGTCACATAGTGTTAATAACAATAGGACCAGATGATTTCCTGTTTTGATCATTTTAGATTTTTAATTTAAGTAGAATCGTATTTTCAATTTAATAACGAAATCTGAATACTATACCTGCTACTAATTGATTATGTGTCCGCTATTTAGTACCAGGTCATGCATAGTGCATGGTTTCTTTTTAGGTCTGATAGTCTGTAGTCCATTTGTCACAAAAAGAAAAGAGTACAAGATTTTAGATGCTGATTTGTTACAGTTGGGGTTCTGGGAGTTGTTGCAGACAAGGATGTACTGAAACATTTGTCATTACCTCTTATTATCTATAACTAGTCTAGATGTATACTTCAAAAGGGGCATTTGCTTCAAATGCAAAGAAAATAGGAGAAAGTAACAAACTACCTCTAAAGTTTCACCGTTTTAATATTAAAGACATTTTGATGAATTTGCTTCGGATTTGCTAGTTGTTGCTGCTTCCTACTGTTTAGCCTTCTTATTCCCTTGTTGTTTGCCTGTTTGGGGTTGCTTCATCAAACTATCTAAGTAGTTGTTTCTTTGCTATGCATTCAAACACCCCAGTTGCATAAATTAATATTTCGTATCATTTAGTAAACTTGCTTCTCTGCTAATAATTGAATACTTGTACTCTTTTGTACTGAAAATTACGCTATTGGCTTATGCACGTGACCTTACCAGCACTGTTGCATCTGACTGCACTAGGTAGGAACCTCACCTTAATTGTCACAACATCAAATCTGCAATTGTACTGAAAATTACGCTATTGGCTTATGCACGTGACCTTACCAGCACTGTTGCATCTGACTGCAATAGGTAGGAACCTCACCTTAATTGTCACAACATCAAATCTGCATTCTGATTACATCAAAACTAGCTAACATAAATTCACCAATAAGGGAAATAATTAACATTACAACATCTGCAAATAATCTTAAATAATATTTCTCTAATAACTTTTCCTGATGCAGTTGATATTTGTTTATTCTAGGCCTAAAAGAAAGTTGTTGCACCATACATAAGATGAAACATTTTTTGGAAAATTGTAAGCAGGTTCTTCTGTTGTTAAACTCAGCATAACAATTTTATAAGTGGATACTAATTTGGTAAAAAGGTACAGTAGCTAATAAAAATTTTGTTGACTAAAAAAAATTGAGTTACATGATAACTCATGAATTTGAACTGTGTTCAACTAGTTATTTGCCTCTATTTCAGTTGATGCCCAATTGAATCTCGACTATCAAATTTGTAGTCTGCTTCACTGCTTCCCATATTTCTTAAGACCTTGTATTTTAAGCTTATATTTTGTTCATTGAATGTAATCGTATATTAAGGTAGGGCTGATTTTCATTTTGCTTCATTATATTGTGCAGGTAAAGCTTGGGTCTGTAAAGTTAGCAAAGAAGTACATGAATAGAGTGGCTACTGAACTCCAATCGCGATCATCACTTGAAAAAGATGTTGCTATGGACTACATGCTTCTTCAAGGAGTGAGGTTTGCTTTTAGAATTCATCAGGTTAGTCATAAAATCGCACAGATAATTGGTCTTACGAGCTAATTAAGATTCCTCAGCAGAATACGATGTAGATATTTGTTCTATCCATCCGATTCTCATTCTGTTAGACATGTACTTGTTGTATATGCTTTGTAACTTTTCCTTTCTCCTACGCCAATCACAGTTTGCTGGAGGATTTGATGCGGAAACCATGCAAGCATTTGAGCAACTCAGGAAACTTGCAAATGCATAGCGTTGAGTTAGCATATAGATTGCCCACATTACAGATTTTGTATCTTTCTATAATCATATTATTGTACATTTTTAGGATATAACGATTATAATTTTGTTTAGAGGGGAAGGGAAGACAAGGTTGGAGCCTTGGAGGCCACGGGAAGATGACTTTGTAAGGTATCTCAGTGAGCTTCTGCGTAGAGCACAAAGTAATGAATGTACTCAAGGGGTCTTAACCTCCTTTTTTGTATGTAAACTTAGCGTGACATTTCCTGTAATACTGTAATACAGAAGATGCTATTTCTAATGATATACAAACACTTTGTGTAATTGTGTTAAATTGTCTTCTAACCAATGCGATGCATGCAGCATGCTTCCATCATATCAACATACGAAGTTCATATTAAAATATAAAGTAGGAAAAATTAGAAAAAATAATCCCAACTTTCATCAATTTTGGTAGAATAATCCCAACTTTAGATTATACTGGAATAATCCGAACTTTTGGGGGTATTCTTTTTCTTCAATCCCAAATACCGGTTACCGGATGAATGGGTTTTTTTTTTTTATATTTTTTAAAATGACACGTGTCACACGTTTATTGGTTTTAAAAAAATAAAAACAGAAAAAAAAATTAAAAATAAATAAAATTAAAAAAAAAAGAAAAAAACCACCACCCAAACCCAATCCGACCACCCTCAACCTTATCTCCGGCGACCGTTGTTACTATTCCCTCCCCCTGTGTCGGTTTTCCATCTTCCCCATCGCCGGTTTTCCTCTCCCCCTGTGATGCGACCCACCTTCCTCTCTCCTTTCCGGCCGCTCACCACCAGTCGAAATTCCTTTTTGAGCCACCACCACCACGGCACCACTCGAAACTCCCTTAGAAACTATCCCCAACTCACGAAAACCCCCAAATACCCTTCCCCCATCATCGAAAACCCAAACCGCTAGGGTTTTCGACGGTGAGAAGGTGGGTTTTGGGGGGTTTTCGAGAGTGAGGGAGGAGTTTCGAATGGAAATTGAGGGACTTGTGGGTGGAAGTGGGTCGCAGCACCGGCACAGGGGGTTTAGGGAGAAAGCGGCGCACCGTTGGGGCAGGGGAAGGGAGGAGTAGGCGGGGTCGGCGATGCAGGTGGTGGTGGTGGGGGTGGGGGTTACGGTGGTCAGGTAGGAGAATAAGGGGTTTCTGGTTTTTTTTTTTTTTAATCATTATTTTTTATTTTTTTTTGGACCAATTGGAGCTTGACACGTGGCACATAACCTGTTACAACAGGTCATTGACTTTCATTGACCGGTTTGGGATTGAAGAAAAAGAATACCTCCTAAAGTTCGGATTATTCAAGAATAATCTAAAGTTGGGATTATTGTACCAAAATCGATGAAAGTTGGGATTATTTTTTCTAATTTTTCCTATAAAGTATATACTATGTAGTTATGAAAAACCATAGCCAGTAGTTTGATAAAGGTACCGAAAATCATAGACAGTCATAAGACAAAGATCCTGGAAATGTTTTACAAGGATCTGGGAAAGGTTTATCAAGGCTCGAACGTCATAATTGTCAACGAATGTTCCCATAAATCTCCCAAAAATATGTGTATCACAAAATGTGACAATTACATTAGTTACCAAAATCGTCATAATGAAGTTCATCGTCGTTTGACAAACCATACAATGTTCAAATAAGATGAATGGTTGAAGATTTTGAGATACACGGTATGTATACAAGTATAATGTTTGGGTGATTGATTGATTTAAAACAAGGGTACATAATTGTTAAATATTAAGTTATCCTATATTTAAGTAAAATCATATTTGCATTTACCATTTAATACCTCCCAAAAAAAAAATTATGTGAATAGTTGAAAAACACTTAAATAAAAAGGAGGATTAATTATGCTCCTTGGGTATATAACGGCAGTGTTGAACAGGGTATGCTAGAACAAGCAGGAAAAAAAAACGAGCAGGCAACAATAGAGAGTCAGACTGCAGGTAGGGGTCCTTATGATGCGAGTTGAGTTCGAGTTTGGGGTACGTAGCTCGACTCGACTCGTGGACAAATCCAGTCGATCTTTGACCGAGTCGAGTTTTGACCGAGCTTTGACCGAGTCAAGCTTTGACCGAATTTGACCGAGTCGAGCTTTGACTGAGTTGGTCTCGAGTAGCTTGCAATTTGATTGGTCTTAGTAAAACTCTCGATTTGGTGTAACATATTTTCATTCTCTAAAATCTTTAACATCTTTTCATTCTCTTTAATTTTGTCATATAAGAGTAAATGAATAATTTTTATTATTTATGTATAATCTAAAATAAAAGTTTTTTTTTATCAAAATATTTTTAATTTTAAATATATTTAATACTATATGAAAGAATTTGAGCTTCTTAAGAGCTTTCGAGTCGAGTAATGATCAATCAACTCGACTCGTTAACATTTCGAGTCAATCTCGAGTTTGAGTCAAGCTCACTCGAGTCGAGTTTTGACCGAGTCAAACTCGAGTTACTCGCGAGTTGTCTCGTCTCATGAGCACCCCTAACTGCAGGATACATGGGCTATAGACTCGAGATGACACTTAAAAGCTAAGTTAATAACCAAAGTCAAATACCGAGACACACGCAAGAATGTAAACCAGCAATTATTAGCATATACTCATTATTATGCAAGAATGAGTCTGAAAAAACTCTAGCTATATATAGGGCACACAACAATATATCATAGCATAATTCAACACGTTGAAGAATCACATAGCATAAAAAATTTTCTACACATTGAAGAACCATGAGAGCAAAAGCATGTAGCATATATAGGGTTATGGAACTAGTGCCTTACGCAAAATGGAGGTCTTAGATGTTGAATGTGTCACCTTTACAAAAATCACATGACATGAATTACCTGCAAACCAAAATATCAAAAGAAATACATTAAAAAAAAAGGTAAAGATTAATTTCTAGCGACTTTCTTTTTTCTAAAAATAGGAATTAGAATCCTAAAGTTTGATTGTTTGTCCAAAATCACATTTTGTTCACATGTTTCTGCCCACCAACTATAAAACTAACACAAACCAGTATTCTACAAGCACAACAAGAGAAGCTAATAAATTTGGAAATCATTATACTTTCACAATCTAAAAAACAAACTCATCAACACAAATTGACACAAACTTACTAAGTTACTAGCAGAGAGCAGAATCAACATTGTAGCAATAAAATTGCTAGGGAATTGCTGATACACAAAAAATACATAATAAAATAAGACCTAAGAATCTAAGATTTACATGAGGGAAGATAAGCGAGTTTGAGGGAATGATTGAGTCACCCAAGTGTTGGGGATTTTCTAGTAAACGAGGGTCACAAAGAAATGCAAATGAAATTAACGCGAAAAATCTTCGAGGCGTGAACGAGATCACTTTCCCAAAATTATAATTCCGACCCTATACTACAACCGGGTATCACGGAAATTATCAAGGAGATACAACAAAGAACAATTACTATCACTTGTAGGATGATAACAGTTCAATGTAAATAAGCTTTTGTAATTTCTGATTTGAAAACTTGAAGAACAATTGCAAACAAGAGAATGAAAAAGTAGCAGTTAATCTGATTTTTTATTCATCCACTTTCATCATATACATAGAGGATATATATTGAGCAACACAAAGCTAAAAGTAACCATCAATAACTAATAACCTTGAACCTAGAAAACACTCGGGCACGATCGGGCTAACAGGCGGTCAATCGGGCGAGAGAAACTCGGCAAAGATGTAGCATGCGGGCCTGATCAAGCTGAGACTGCCCGATTGAGTGTGCACTGATTTTTCCCACCTTGCATACGCACCCGATCATGCGGTGTTAGTTTGACTGGGCGACAAAGCAATGATGTTCTAGCGTGCTTGATCGGGCCATCACAACCTTGATCGGGCTAGGCTACAACCTTGTTGCTCTTTAGTTAATTTTCTCTAATATGTGTTTGTTTATTTTGCGACACCTAAACCAAGCTAATTAAGCCAAACAACCATGAAAATTGTCTTCATAATCTATATTATTTAATAATCTTCTCCCATTTAGAGTATTAAAATAGACTCCGTCCAAAATATTATCAACATCACAAAAATAATCTTATGCATAAATGAAAGTGTACAAAGACTTGAAATCCCACTTAGTGCAACATGCAGTTTAAGAACCTGTATCCTTTGGTATTGTAAGCAACAGATATTGGATACTTGAATGTAACACCCCCAAATCTCCCTCTACGAAAGTGCTAGTATAATACGTATAATTATACCGTAGAGATAGACTTAGGCGTATTACCGCCGCTTGATTACACAAGCTTACTCAACTTACTAAAAATAACAAAACTCTGCAGCGGAAACTTCAATACTCTTCTTTATTAATAATAACCATAATAGTAACCAATGTTATGAGTACTCAAAAGTAGATACAAAGACCAAAATTCCTAAATAGTCAAAACCAAATCCCGAGACTCCAATGCATCATTTATTGACTCCAACCTGAAAATAAAACACTGCTTACCATTACAGTTTACAAGGCGAACCAAAACAAATAAGAAGTACGAGTTAGCAAAATATGCTAAGTACGATAAGTGCAAGATAATTAAACTCAATTTATTTGCAAACATGCTTTAAAACCAATTTCCAATAAATAATCCAATAATTCCAAACTCATGGTTTAAAACCGATTCTCAATAATTCCAATATCAATAATTAATAAAACCAAATCCAATTATTTTAAAACCAATTCCTCTCCCAAGTGTGCACACCCCCCAAGCTAGTCTCCTTATGTTACAAGGCTATTCTTGAGGAAAGACCCGGTCATGCAAAGTCCAAGGCCTTATCAATAAACCAAATCCGCATAGTGGGATTACCAACATGCTTATACAGCATAAATAATAATAAATCAATGATTTAATAAATCCTCTTATAAATCCTATAATTCAACCTTTAATAATAATAATCCAAACTCCTTTTTAATAAATTCAACATGCTTTTAAAATCAATCCTTTTTAAACATGAATATAAATTAATTAATCAAAACATGTTATAAAAATCAATACTCCAATCTAATTATTAAAACCAATCCTTTAAACATACTTTTAATTCATAAACCATAATTCAATTCAATTAAATTTAATTCAATTAACATAAATCATTCAAACATGTTCATTCAAATCGATCACTTTCAAGGTATCTAGCCACCTAACGTACCTTGATCTTCGTTTAGCCCACAACACTTCAAAAGAACTCTCAAGTAGCTTGATCAAAAACACCCTACAAATAAATATAACCTTAATCAATATAAGGTTAACAAATAATCACAAATAATTAAATTAAACCCTCCCAACTATATGTACATGAACCTCTTAAATTAATTCAACATGAACATTATTAAAATCTGGTTTTTATATAATTAAAACTACTCATAATAATTTTACCTTAATCTCCCATAATAATAATAATAATTGAATAAGAGAAAAGGAGAAGAAAGATGAGAAACCAAGGAGAAGAAAAAAATTGGATTTGCGTAGGAAATAATAGGCAGAACTTGCAGAGGTTATAACTCCTTCGATATAGCTCTGAATTGGGTGATTCTTGAGCCTAACCTCAAGGATTTTTCGAGAGGAACAACTTTCTGTGAGGCGTTAATACCCCAAAAACTGACCAGAAGTGCCCGAAAATTGGCTTCAAAGATGAACGGAATGATTTGTGTAAAATTAAGGAGAAGAAAAGAAGAGAATTGGTGTAAGGAATGTGAGAGGTATGAAGGGGTATTTATAGGCTAGTATGAGCATGAATTATGGTAAAAAAAATGTAGGAAGAATTATGGTAATTAGGGTTTAAGAGATTACTTGGAGAAGTGAGCAAAGATTTAAGGAAAGTTTTGATATTTGAAGGGATTGTGTATAATTGAATATGGAAGGTATGTATGTCATGAAAAATATTAAGGAAATTGGAATTACTTGGGGAATAATTAAGAAGAATGAATGGCAAGAAAATATAATGATTGGATATCAAAAAGATGGAGAAGTAGAATTATGAAAAATAGAAGATTTTAGGGAGATAATTAAAAATACAAATTACCAAAAATATTTTTTTCCCAAATCTTCATGGGATGGCCGGAATTTTTGAGCTTTCCTAAGATCATATTTTCGGCCCTCCTATTTAGTATCTAGGAAATTATTTTGCTAGTTTTAAGGAATTAAAAATAATTGTGTAAATAATATTTATTGTAATAAATAATTAATTAATAAAGTACCAAATATTCACCATATAATTTAACTAATAAAATCAGATTTTACACACTAGAAAATCCAAAATTTTCTGGACCTTATTAAAATAATAATAAAATATAGCTTTTTCCTTAATTAAAATATTCGAAATATATACATAATCCGGTTTTTAAAATAGGATAAATGGATAATAAATCTTATCCAAAATAATGATTAGTTTTCAAAATACTCTTGGCGCCAAAATTCAAAGATTATTTTGGCTCCAAATAATAAATTTACTAAAATACCCTTTTTATAAAATAATTCTTAATTATTTAATTAGGAAAATACGTATGAAAATACGGGGTATTACAGTCTACCCCCTCTTAAATAATGTTTCGACCCGAAACTTGGCCACAAGAAACGAAAATCGTTTTGAAATTATTGGTTCATGCACATCCTAACTTGACTCAAGACTCCAACTAAACTCAAATAAGTCTCGAAATCACTGAAAAATGACTCGAAAAGTAGACGCGCGAAACTCTAGATCGCCCTCTACCCCCCTTAAAAGGAGTTACGCCCCCGTAACTCTACCAACAGCTTAACTCATTAACTGTATTCTCAATTTATCAACAATCATCAAGCCAAGTAAGAAAAACCATAAAGTTGCAAACATGCATCAAAAACTCAATCATCTTTTCTCATAACTTCAAATTCCTCAATCTGTTGTTATAATCCATAACTCATCTTTAAGGTAATTCATTAATAACTCAATGCGATCATTGATTATTCCATCATTAATAATTTCTCTATATCAATAAACTTTGTCGTCAATCCCTTAGAGTAAAATCCTGTAACCATCCAACCAATCATTCCTTCAATAAATCCCTTCACAAGGTATTATTTCTTCAAAATAAACTTCAATTTAAAACAAATTTGTTTATCTCAAATACATGCTTTCACTTGAATTGACTCAAAATCCTCTAACTTTTCTATTAAGTTTCTTCAAAGATTTAACCATCAACAATTTTGCTATAATAATCACCACAATACTCTTGCTCACACAATATGGATACTTTCCACCTTTAGACACAAACGATCATAAATTAATGCTAATATCCAATTTGTATCTCCCAACAATAAATACCTTACTCCAACACTTAATTATATAGAACTAATTCAACTCATCATTACCACTAATAATATTTCTTTTTTCAACATAAATCATATTCCAAAAATTAGAAAAGACTTGATAGCACAAATCCTCCAAATATTCATGATAACAATCCAAAATAACTCCTCATTCATCCCATAGTAATCACCAAATCCTTTAATCCCAAAATAACAACTCACTCATATTGACCATATGTAAAACTCGTATGATCCATGCAAATACTTGCCACCTATCACATAGTTGATTATACCATATATTAAAGAAATTAGTCAATTGACTATGTCAAACTTACAAAATTCACACTTAAATGGATAACCCAATACAACAATTTATTGAACTCTCAATCATTCTAAAATATGAAAGAAACATTTCACAAAAACACATAACATGTGATCCCCCATATTTTCAATATAATTATAATGTATTAGTTTATTATTTATAATTATATATACAAATATTTCTATTTTTGATTTTATAAGTGTGACTTATTTTGAGGTAAAGCAATAAGATTTTCATTACTTTTAAACCAAAACTATTAAGTTTTTGGTTGAGTTAAAATTCCCTTTTAAGTTTAGTGGCCTAACACACTAATTCACTCAAGCCCAAAACAACAATCCTAATTCTACTTGGATTAGAAAATTAGGCCCAAACTTTTATAAAAACATTAACCTTTAAACCCACCTTATTTCCCCTTACTTCTCTCCTCCTGCTTCACGTAAAAACAAAAAAAAAAAAAGAAACCCTCACTCTCTTCTCCTCTTTCACGATACAACGAACAGAAGAAAAAAAAAACCCCTCAAAACTCCCTGCCGCTGCACCGTTGCTCCTCACTGGCCGCCTGCACCGCCGCCTCTCACCGGCCGCCGACCACCACTGCCGCAGTTCGCCACCTTTCTTCCTCTCTTCCTTTATTTTTTTTATTTATTATTATTGCTTTGTAATCTTAACTGGGTTGTTTAAAGATTCAAGCTTTAATTAAAAACTTTGTTCTAAATTACATTATTATGGTTTGATTATATACCTAGTTTATAAAAGATTATGAATTCATGGGTTTTAGTATGTCAAATTTATTATATAAATTTTCAGATTTGTTTATGCATGAAATTTAGGGTTTAAAGCATCGATTTTTCATGTTAGGGCTTGATAACGTACTAAGAAAGTTATTTAATTATTCTATGTTTAAATTATGTCAAAGTATGATTATTTTGGTTATAAATTAATTTTCAGATTTTATATATTGTAAAATTTGAGTTTTATGTTGTTTATTGAAGGGTTTTAAGGTTTAATATGCTATATACTACTCTAATTATTGAATTATGAATACAAATCTTTAAAAGTTTGAAATTTATAATTTAAATAATTTTCAGATTTGATATAATCTGATTTTTATTAGTTTTGAGCCAAAAATAAGGTTTTAGAATGCTTCTATATGATTTAAACAAATATTTATGCAATATGCTAAGTATAAATTATTTGAATCGCAAAAACAATTGATAAAACGAATTTTCAGCATGTATTAGTAAGTTAAACTTGCTGTAATTTTATATTATATGATATATTTTCATGAATTTAACACATAAACTCGTAGTTGGGATGTTGTACTACTAATTTTGACTAATGGGAACAATTTAAAGGCTTTAATTTAGATGGTTTGAGAGGTTTTAAAGTACTTTAGTATTGCTGTAAATTTAATGGCTTGAGTATTGATTTATTTCTCGTTGTTTGCTTTAGGAGAGGACTTTGTAGAAGGCGACTTCTGGTTTCTAAAGTGGCCAATCGAATTGTTTACTCAAGGTACGTACAAGTTACGAAACTTTGCTTTTAGGTGCATGTTTAAGGACGGATCGAGAAATTAGTATCATGTATAGGGATGATTCGGTTAAATTGTTTGGTTATACATTGTGAATTTCATTTGATGTGCACTATTTTTTATTGCAAGTATTGTTTATGCTCTAACTATGCAAGGTGCGCTTAAAGGCAAAGGTCTGTGATTGGTGAAGTGATTTATTTATTACTCATTCATGATTAATGAAATAGGATGAGCAAAGGAAAGATTCAAGTCTTATAAGACAAAGGTTAAGGATTTGGGGTGCCTTATGCACTCAAGGTGTTTATACACCGAGGTAGTAAAGGAATAAATAATAAATGTTGTTTGTCACTAATAAATCAAGAATTGAAATTGGAAACTTGCCTTGCTTGATTTAATTGTGTTTGGAATGTTTGTATTGTTATGCATATGAGTCATCACCAAGTTTAAACCTGTAAATCATGTAAAGTGCAAGATGGATGAGCAATAAAACTTTGGATTGGTCCACATCTGGAGTAATGACAATCAGGGGTTGGAGTACATGGGGTATTAGCCATGTACTATTCTCGAGGCCGTCTGATCTACAAGTCTCTTATTTCAAATATTTTTCTTAAAACTAGGAGTTAGGTGAGATCTCATACTAACTACGGTCACGGAGTCGCGCCCATGGTCGTTGGATGTTTATTGATGTTTCCGAAAGGAGGCATGGGGTTTTTCTTTATTGATGTTCCAAATGGGACATGGGTTGGACAACCTTGTCTATTGCTAAATCCAATAAAATAAATTGAAATGAGTTAGCTACTATTAGCTAGTGAAGTCTTAATAAATTGGATAGTTGAGTCATGTGTTGAGTTTATTATTTAATGATGCATATGTTTGAGTATTAGTAGCATGTTAGGTATTTCTTAATTTATTTCGCAGCTTGTATTTACTCAGCTTTGCTGATTGCGTGCTTTTGTGTGTGTCTTCTTTGGTCATGGCCTTCGCCTTTCAATGACCCTGTGACGATCCAAGTTTTACCCTTGTAATATTGGGGAGCAAAATAACCATAGGTTCTTACACATGCAGCATTCATCAGGGTTGTGGGATTTTGAGTAGAGAGTTGGTTGATTGCAGTTTATTTCTTTCGCAAGTTGAATTTATTTTAACTCGATTTTATACGACACTATTTCTTTTGGTTTGAATTTATTTGAACACTGGATTTATATTTACTACTTTTGTTGGGTTTTGAATAAGGGTCGTAACGGTTCCAAATTGTAACACTTAATTTGTTCTAATCCTTTGGTTTTGAAGTTTATTTATAACTGTTTAGTTTTCCGCTGCTAATTTCTGAAATAGCCTTAACGTTTGAATACGTGGCGGTAACACGCCAGTAATTCTCTTGAAATTGTTCAGGTTATATACAGGTTACTTACAGGTTTTTAAGAGAGAATTATTGGGGTGTTACAAAGTGGTATCAGAGCGAGGTTAGATTTAATTACCACTAAACCCAATTAGCTTAGTATGTCTTAGGCGCCTAACTAATAGTTGAGGATTTAAGTTCAAAGGCTAAAGTGATTTTTCGAAACTTAGTATGTTTTAAACGTTTTATTTAAAATGATTTTGAAGTTTATTTTGTCTACTTGGTAAGCTTTGGGTAGACTTAAGAAGGGAATGCATGCATATTTCATACATATCTTTTCATTTAATTGTCACATGAAGTGTTATTTTTCTTATTTATTTAACATTTTGTAATTAATGTTCTAATTGATGTGTTTTGTGATGTGCTTGTGTTATGCTTTTGAATGTTCGTTGCGTTGGGTTGACGTAGAAAAGAGATGAGTGACTGAGTAAGCACGTTTGAAAGCATGAATAATGGTACTAGGAACAACCCCGTTATTGTGTCTGCGTATGAGAATGATGCTCGAAGTGAAGATACTCTAGAGAGGTTTGAAAGGACTATCACGCCAACTAATCCTGATGAGGAAGATTACCAGTACATACATGAGTTTAAGACTACAAAGAATAAAAAGAATATGATTAAAACCTACCAAAGAATGTTGACTATACTCTTATTGAATTTCCAGATGAGAATAATCTTGAATGGCTACAACCACCACCTAAAGATCCAAATGCTGGGAAGAGAGCTACTAGGAATCCAAATCCGCATTACAAGGCAATAATTATTGAAGACTCGGATGATGAGAAGGATCCCGATTTTGATGTTTATAATTATGATGAGAAGGAAGATAAGAACAACAATGTGATACCTTGAGATTTATTTTTGTTAGGATGGAGTTAACATAAGGCATTTGCCATTGATAATGGTTATTAGAACTTCATTATAGTATGATTTAAATGATTAATTTTAATAAGTAGCCAGTGCTATAGAGTTATTATTTGGGATTGATACCTTTATTCAAGTTATAATAAGAAGTTGATATTTATTTTAAGAGCCTTATTTTACTTTTCTTTGTGAGGTTGATCAAGTCTAATTTTTTGTGATCATATAATTTTGGGAAAAATTTCTTTGTTTATGATTAAACTTAGTATGAGTAGTGCGGGATGGGGGAAATATTTTCTTAACTTCATTTAATCATGCGTATGAATTGTGTTTATAATGTATGTTTTGCTTGGAACAAGGGGTTGCAATCTCAAAGTACCCTTTTGAACCAATTTATGTGACAAATGTAATATTGTGATTCAATGAATATGTGTGAATAGTATTTGGGTTTCATTTAAAATAGAGTGCACATTTATTCTATTTTAGGCGTAGAACTAGAATGGCTGGTAATGGGAACGCTGCCTTAGCTGATGCTATTCGTTTGCTGGCTGAAAATTTAAATCAAAATCAGGGGGACCAAGTCGACCCACAATCAGAGATGTTTAAGAAGCTGGCCCAGGTTGGGCCACCAGTTTTTAAGGGAGGTGATGGCCCTACTTTCCTAGAAAACTAGATTAGGGAATTTGACAAGCTGTTTGTGGCACTCAATTGTCCTGAGGGTATGAAAGTGGACCAGGCCACTATGTACCTTAAGGACAAAGTTGATATCTGGTGGAGAGATAACTCCGAAGTGGTGAGAGCCAGACCTAACTTTGAGTGGGAAGTGTTCAAAACTGCATTATTGAAGACAAAATTTACCCTCCTTTCCTAAAGAAACAGAAGGCTCAGGAGTTCATAAACCTGGAAATGGGGCAGATGACAATCTCTGAGTATTACAATAAATTTATGACCCTTGCTAGGTTTGCTCCTGAGGTAGTACCCACAGAAGAACTGAAGGCTCAGAGGTTTGAGCTGGGGTTAACTGACCAATTACAGAAAGACTTAGCTGGAAAGGTATTTAAAATCCTTGATAAGGTATATGAGAGAGCTACTCACATGTACCACCTGAATTTAAAGAGTGTGGGCGAGAGTGCTAAGGCCGGAGAAAAAAGGAAGGACTTTGGGAAACCCGAACACCAAAGTAGCTTTAAGAGGCCTGGAAATGGGAACTCATTTGATAGAGGTAACCAAAATTTTAGCAACTCTTCTAATGCTAACAATGGAGAGAGAACCTACCATTGTAAGAAGTGTAGGAGAAATCACCCGGGGAGAGACTGTGATGGAAATTTGGTGACATGCCGGTTCTGTTAAAACAGGGCCACAAGGAATATGAGTGTTATACCAAACAGAAACAACAGGGAAATGGTGGGAATGGTGGGAACACCCAACAGAGGCCTAACAACTTCAACAACCAGGGGAACACGGGAAATGGTCAGAATAGAAAGTTTGAAAATGGTAGCAACAACAACAACAGATCTGGCAACAGCAGCAACAACTCAGGCAACAACAACAATGGTTACCAGGCAAGAAACAAAACTCCCGGGCGCTTGTCTGTGATGAGCAAGGGAGAAGCTGAGAGGTCCTCGGATTTAGTTACTGGTACTTTTTCTATTCATTTTGTCTCTATCAACACTTTGTTTAACTCTGGAGCAGCTTACTCTTTCATCTCTACTTCTGTTTTGCGCAAGTTAAACTTAACTGAATCGAGTCATGTTGATGTGTCAGTCAGTCTACCTACGGGCAAAGTTGTTCATTGTAATAGAATATTCAAAGGCTTGCCTTTGAAAATAGGAGAAGCTATCTTTCCATCGAATCTTATTGAGTTTAATCTAGGGAATTTAGATGTAATTCTGGGGATGGATTGGCTGAGTTCATACAAGGCCAAGATAGACTGTGAGATACAGAGGGTGCAATTGAGATATCCTTTGGGTAAGATGGTGTCCTGTAGACATTTAGGGAAGCCTAAGGGTTTTGGGATTATTTCTGCTTTGAAGGTCAAGAAGCTAGTGAATAAGGGAAGTTCATTGTACTTTTGCTGTGTCCAAGATTTGAGTTTGAGTGAGAGTAGGAGGATGGAGGATGTACCCATTGTGAATGAGTTTTTAGATGTCTTTCCAGATAGATTTTGGGAATGCCACCTAAGAGAGAAGTCGAGTTCACCATTGACTTAGTCCCAGGAGCTGCACCTATCTCAAAAGCACCTTATAGAATGGCACCAGCTGAGATGAGTGAGCTAAAGGCTCAATTACAGGAGTTTTTAGACAAGGGGTTCATTAGGCCTAGTGCATCACCTTGGGGATCACCTGTTTTATTTGTGAAAAAGAAGGATGGAAGTTTGAGGCTATGTATTGATTATAGAGAGTTGAATAATGTGACTGTGAAGAATAAGTACCCTTTACCTAGGATAGATGACTTGTTTGACCAGCTAAAGGGGGAAAGTGTGTTTTCGAAGATTGATTTGAGTTCAGGGTACCATCAGCTGAAGGTTGCAGATAAAGACATTCCAAAACAGCCATTAGAACTCGGTATGGGCATTACGAGTTTACTGTCATGCCTTGGGTTAACCAATGCACCAGCCATATTTCTGGACTTGATGAACCGAGTGTTTCATGAGTATTTGGATAAGTTTGTAGTTGTGTTCATTGATGACATTTTGGTGTATTCGAGGAATGAGGAAGAACATGCTGAGCACTTGAGAACTACCCTTCAAACTCTTAGAAAGAACAAGCTGTATGCTAAGTTTTCTAAGTGCGAGTTCTGATTGGAGAAAGTTGCATTTTTGGGGCATTACATTTTGAAAGAGGGTGTATCTTTGGATCCTGCGAAGATCAAGGCAGTGAGTGAGTGGCCCACACCTAAGAATGTTACTGATGTTCGTAGTTTCTTGGGATTAGCTGGGTATTATAAAAGGTTTGTTAAGGATTTTCAAAGATAGCTAGACCCATGACTACCCTTATGAAGAAGCAGAGCAAGTTTGAGTGGAATGAGAGTTGTGAATCAGCTTTTCAAACCCGCAAAGATCGATTAACCACGTGCTGGTATTACCTAATGGGAGAGAAGGATTCAAAGTGTATAGTGATGCTTCGAAGCATGGTTTGGGATGTGTTCTACAGCAGAATGGAAAGGTGATCGCGTATGCATCGAGACAACGGAAGAAACATGAGGTCAACTACCCTACCCATGACTTGGAGCTTGCAGCTGTTGTGTTCGCTTTGAAGATTTGGAGGCACTACCTTTACGGTGTTTCTTGTAATATATTCACGGACCATAAGAGTCTAAAGTACATCTTCACCCAAGATCACTTGAATATGCGGCAACGTAGGTAGCTAGAGTACCTCACAGACTACCATGTCCACATCCAGTATCACGAGGGAAAGGCGAATGTAGTTGCTGATGCCCTTAGCAGGAAGTCGAGTTATAATGTCAATGCTTTGATTGTGGCCAATGAGTTGTGTGAATATATGAGGAGATTGAACCTTGAGGTTATCAATCAAGGAGAGTTAGAGGGATTGCTGAGTGCTTTAACCATCCAACCTTCAATATTTGAGGAGATTAAAGAAAGACAACTGGAGGATGAGTCGTTTCAGAAGATTAGGGATCGTGTGACTAGTGGTGCGAAGACTGAATTCAAGATTCATGAGGATGGGAGCTTGAGATATAAGGAGAGATGGTGTATACCACAGAAGTGTGAGGATGTTAAAAGAAAAATCATGGAGGAGTGCCATAATACACCTTATTCAGTTCACCTTGGGGGAGATAAGTTGTATAAGGACTTGAAGGAGTTCTGTGGCCGAATATGAAGATAGAGGTAGCTGAGTTTGTATCCAAGTGTCTGACGTGCCAGAAGGTGAAGATAGATCACAAGAGACCCATGGGAAAGGTGCAACCATTGGAAATACCAGAATGGAAGTGGGATTCCATATCTAGGGACTTTGTGACAAGTCTACCAAAGACTCGTACTGGAAATGACACGATTTGGGTGATTGTGGACAGACTTACTAAGTCAGCGATGTTCATTCCTATCAAAGAGACCTGGAAAAAGAAGCAGCTAGCAAGTGTCTATGTGAAGAATGTAGTTCGGTTGCACGGGGTTCCAAGGACATAGTGTTAGATAGAGATTCAAGGTTTTTATCAAAGATTTGGGAAAAAGTATAAGAGAACCTTGGGACATCATTGAAGATGAGTACTGCCTTTCATCCTGCAATAGATGGTCAGACTAAGAGAACAAACCAAACCATGGAGGATATGCTACGTGCTTGTGCTTTAGACTTCCAAGGGAATTGGGAGGATCACTTACCTTTGATCGAATGCTCCTACAATAACAATTACCATACAAGCATCAAGATGGCACCATTTGAAGCTTTGTATGGAAGGAAGTGCAGAAGTCCAGTTTGCTGGAATGATTACAATGAACGAGTTACTTTGGGTACAGAGTTCATTGAAGATATGGTGAGCAAGGTGAGACTGATTCAGTCGCGTATAAAGGCACACTACAACATAAATGACCAAATGCAATGGTCTTTAGCAACGGTTAAAGAGTAGTGCAACGATTGAGTGCAACGACCTAAGCTAATACAACAATTATTGCAACGGTTATAGATAATACAACCATTTGTAGCAACGGTCTTGGCTAATGCTACGGTTTAAAAATTAGGCATCGCATCAGGTCTTTAATCGTTGCATTATATGATGGTAAGAGTTGATAAAATAATAAAATAGGAGTATAAAATATTTGGAGTTGCGCGCTATACCCCGGTCTTTTTGTGCGCTTTTTTTTGCCCAAAATTTCAAAACCCTTATTTCTTTTAGCCTCAAATTCTTAAGTCTTTAGTACAGTATTCCCATTTACCAAAGTTCAGCTATTCATTACCAAACTCACTTCAAAACCCCTAATATAGAACGAAGTCGACATTGGCGCTTAGGCATCCATTTGGAGATTAATTATCTAGTAATTTCAAACTCTCTTTGTACTGTGCTTCTAATTAAGTATGTAGGTTTCAATTTTTCTTTAACATTATACTTTGTTTGAAAATTTTCATGCTCAATTGACCTAGAATTTTCAATTGATTGAAGTTTTTGTTAATTAAAATCATCTAAATCATCAACCTTTTGTTCTTTTTACTGTATAAACAATATTGTTGTTTTATATTACTTAATTATTGAGAAGAAGAACATCTGACCCAAATTGTAGTAGTTTAGGGGTCTATAAATTAGGGAATTATAGTCAAAGTAGCCTCTAAATTGAGGATTTAGTAAAGAGACAAGAGGTGGAGTTTTTTATTTTAGTAAAAATAATGGTGGGCTTGTTTTAGTATTGAAGATTTGCGTAGGCTTCAAACTTGAGACTTCTCAAGTTGAGCTTTTTAGTTCTTATTGTTGTGCTTTTATTTTTATATTTTTTTATTTATTTACGACCTCAATAGTTGAGAATTGTCAAGTTGTTGTTATATATATATATGCATGTTTCTACTCTTAATCAATTGTCAATTTTTTGAAACTTGGAGTTATTAAATCCATGTACTCTGACCTTGACGAGGTTGTGGGATAGTATCTTATCTTTTATTCTCATTTGAAAAAATTGTTGTTGTACTATTTTGCAAGTTTCTTTAGGAATTTGAGACTTATTTTCTTTAAGCAAAATACTTTCGTAACAAATTATCAAGTTTGGTGTGCATTAAAGAGTGTCTCTATATTTGAAATTATCAGGGATGAGAAATTTCACTCATTCAAGGTGAATTATTATTTGAATTATCAGTTACATTTGTTTTTATATTTTTTTTATTATGGTGTCCAAGTTATGTCTTCTATTTTATTTTTATTGGCTCCCTATTATTGTTCCTTTTAAAATGGTTAAGACAAGACTTTAAACTCTAGTAGTATACGAATGCCCAACAAATTACCATGAGATGGTTTTTTTTCTATTGATTTGCGTGAAAGGGGAATTGGATAACGAAAATTACGATGAGTGTTTAATTTGACA
Source organism: Chenopodium album (assembly GCF_948465745.1). NCBI lineage: Eukaryota > Viridiplantae > Streptophyta > Magnoliopsida > Caryophyllales > Amaranthaceae > Chenopodium > Chenopodium album. The sequence continues at coordinate 22,336,453 of NC_137857.1, read as the reverse complement.
ATTTTTGTAAACAAATTGTATGCATATTGAATTTATGTTTTCTATTGACTTTATTAGGAGTAAAGCAGTATGTCAGTTTCGGCATTTGCAGCACTACACTCCCTCAGTTGGCCAAGGTAACTATCTAATAATTTGGGTTTAATCCATTGAGTAAAAGTATGGAGTATAGAATATATTTGATCTTGTGATTAGTATCATGTTTAGGACAAGAAATTGGGTTATACATATATCTGCATGTTAATATTGGATACTCTTATACTAGTCTTGGTTAGCAACCTTATTTTGTATCATGGGTAATTCATTCTCCAAATCATTTATGCAATATTACTTTTATTTGTAAACATGTGAGTATTATTATTGTTTCATAAATACTATATATTGATTCTAGCATGAAGGTTTGGGTTGTGGTGGAATTAGATGCATAATTATGTATTTAATTAAATAGCTGACTTTAGATTTATTAAATTACGCATTAGTATTTGGACCAACTCTTAGTTCTTACTTCTTGTTTGACTTATACTTTTATAATCATAGTGTGACTTTCTCTTATTGTTTCATGTATTGCATGATTGTACATATATGATTGTTTCTGGTGGTTGTTCTCCCTCACTTGTTTTTTTATATTATATTATATTTAATATATATTTGGAATAAAAAAATGATTAGCAATAACCGTTAGTAGGGTGAATTTTGTATTTATATTATTGTAATTGGCTATATATAATAATAAAATATCTATTTTTTCTTTCTTGCCTTTTAACTAGAGTAATGGATAAAGTAAATACAAAGTGGGGGACATTTGCTAGATGGAGTGATGAATATGAAAATGGAGTTGATAAGTATATAGAAAAGACTTTTGCATCCAGCTCACAAGGAGATCAAATTTGTTGTCCATGTGAAATTTGTCACTATCGTTATTGGCATAATAGGAATGTTATTAAAGAGCATATGATTTGCAACGGTTTTGTCCCTAGATCAAACATATTGTTAGATGTAAGGGAGGACATCGAAAGAAAAGATGTAGTAGTTGATTCTGATGTAACCCAATACATGAATGATGTGAATGATGACATAGAAGGTTTGTTAAGTGATACCTTCAAAGAGGGGCCAAATGAAGATGCAAAGAAGTTTTTCAAACTTATTGAAGAAGGGCAACAAGAATTGTATCCAGGTTGTAAGAAAATGACAAAACTTGCCTTTACAATTCGACTATTAATTTTCAAGTGTGATTATAAGGTTAGCAATGTTGCAGTTGGTGCTTTATTAGAGTTTCTTAAGGATATATTGCCCGATGATGCAAAGCTACCTTCTTCTTTCAATGATGCAAAAAATACTTTAAAAGTTTTGGGCTTGGATTATGAGAAGATAGATGCATGCCCCAATGATTGCATGTTGTATTGGGAGGAAAATAAAAATGCAATGAGTTGCCATGTTTGTAAGACTTCAAGATGGAAATCAAATGACGAGGATCAGGTAAATGAAAAGGCCCATAAAATACCTGCCAAAATTCTAAGATATTTTCCCATCAAGAAAAGGTTGCAAAGGCTATTTATGAGCCAAGAGACAGCAAGGTACATGACATGGCATGCAAATGGACGTGAAACTAATGGGCTTTTACAGTATCCTGCTGATGGTCAAGCATGGAAGGACATTGATAAGTTGTATCCAAAGTTTGCTGAAGATCCACGTAATGTTAGGCTATGTATGGCTACTGATGGCCTGGATTTAACCCATTTCACACGATGAGCATCGTACATAGTACCCGGCCAGTTATCTTGGTAAATTATAACTTACCTCCCTGGCTGTTTACAAATCACGAGTTTTTAATGTTAACATTACTTATTTAGCCCTTCATCCCCGGGCAATGAGTTTTGATATCTATCTACAACCGCTAATTAAAGATCTAAAAGAGCTATGGGAGGTTGGGCTGGAAACATACGATGCTTCAACTGATAAGAGGTTTATGATGCATGCAGCTTTACTGTCTACGATCAGTGATTTTCCAACTTATGCAATGCTGTCTAATTGGAGCACAAAGGGGAAAAGGGCTTGTCCTTGCTGCCATTATGATACAGAATCACAATGGTTGGACCACAGTCGTAAATTTTACTATTGGCATCATCGTATATTTTTGGATTCAACCCACCCTTGGCGCCATGATAAGAGAACTTTTGGAGAAATTGAGGAGAGAACTGAACCTTTTAGATTGAAAGGTACTGAAATTGAAGATTTACTACAATATTTTCCCAATGACATTGGAAAGATGAACAAAAAAAAGCACGATGATGATGTTCCGTGGAGAAAGTTGTCGATTTTGTTTAGCCTTCCTTATTGGAAGCATTGTACAAATCGACATAATCTTGACGTGATGCACATAGAAAAAAATATATTTGATAATATCATTGGAACATTGTTAGATATATCTAAGAAAACCAAGGACAATGTGTGTGCTCGTCGTGATCCAAAAGTTCTTAAAATTTTGCCAGAACTTCAGCCTATTGAAATAGATGACCTTCGTGAAGAGATCCCAAGGTCACGCTTCTGGATGACATTAGAGAAGAAGCGCTTGTTTTGCCGAACCATAAAAAAATGCAAAGTTGCCTCAAGGGTATGCTTCTAACATTGCTCGTTGTGTGCAAGTTAATGAGGGGAAGATAACAGGATATAAGAGCCATGATGCTCATTTTTGTATGCATTACTTGCTTCCAATTGCAATAAAGGCAACTTTACCTAAGGAAGTTGCAACTCCGCTGATTAGACTTTGTTAGTTTTTTAAAGGCATATGGGGTAAAACCATTGACCCTAAAGACCTTGAAGTGGCATATGAAGGCCATTTGATCTCTAGTAGTGCAAATGACATTGTAAATGAACAACCTGTAGATGATGGCAACAATGTAATGGAAGATAGAACTGAAGCGACAGACGAGGACTCTCGATTGAGAACTAAAAGCCCACAAGAAGGTACAACACTTTTTTTTCGATTGTAGAAAGTTTTTTTGTCATTTGATTAATCTTTTTGTTACACCATTGTATTAACTTACAACTTTTTCCTTCACAGTTCCTGCAAAAAAGAAGCATTAAGGTCCTACAAAATTGGTTAAGGTTCATGCTCGTCCCAGGGAGGAATGCCCTTACCTTATCTTGAATATGTATGGGCAACCAGTTGGACCTACTGATGAAGTAGTCGATGAATTTACTCAATTTTTGGGAACTGTTGCTAGAAATTCTGAACTAGCCCCACTTAATTATGTTGAATGGCCAAGCCTTCCCACACATAACAAAATATGGGATTATGTCCAGGTTTGTCAATCGATAAAGTATTTCATTCTTATCCGATCCTTTAAATTTTTTTGAGGTCATTTTATTATCCTTTAATTAATTATTATTAGTTTGTACAAGTATATAAATATATATAAATGCTTTTTTTTGTGTAGGAGAAATATTTGGTTCTCGAAGAAGGAAGAAAGTGAGTAATGGAAGCTGTCAATTATGCTTGGCGTATGCACAAGTGTAGGATAAAAAAGAAGCATTTTTAAGCATTTGATACTGATGAACAAAGAATGATAGAACGTCCAAAGACAATGCCAAAAACTCATTTTGAAGATCTGTTGAAGTATTGGCATTTGACAACAACTAAGGTACTTAGTGTTTAACTTATCTATTTTAGAACCAAGAAAAGTTGCACATTTTTGTGTGTTTCGAATATAAAATTCTAGATACATTATATACATTAAGTTAATTTTTTTTATAGGAAGAAAGTCAGACCAACAAAAAGAATCGTCAAAAGGCAGTTTACATCCGTACTATGGGTCCAAAATCATATGCCAGGTTACGTCATAAGCTGGTAATATATATTTGTACAAATCTTTAATTTTCAACTAAATATGTTTTTTTAGCTAGTCATTTACAAATTCATTTAGCTCATAAGCAGCTATCTTATAAAATCTTTGTATGGAAACAAGAGGACCCTAACAAAAAAGAACCCTCCCAAGCAAAGGTGTACAAAGAATCAAGGAAAAGGAATCCTAATAAGACATACAAAACCAGCTTTAGGGAAAACGAAGAATAATATAGTGATTTTAAACTACTATACCAATTGTTTAATTTTTTTATGTGAAAACCGAAGCTATACATACATAACCTCTAATTATTCATGTATACAGGAACAAATCGAAGCTCTGGAATCTCAAGAACATGAACATGGTCCTAACACTATTGATCCATACTATCAAGTGATTAAAAAACCAGAGCATAATGGTCATGTACGCCTCTATGGGAAAGGTGTGACCATGACTAATTTGAAGAAGAAAAAAGGAACTAAATCTGAGTACAAAATTCCTCAAGAGTTTCTACAGAGTATTCATGCAACATTGCTCGAACAGCTCTAAGAGGCTAATCTTGGAATACATCTTGTAGTTCCTGAAATCTCAACTACTGAGTCGCCTATTCCAAGAAATGCAACTAACGACACATTACAAGTGAATGAGGCCGCTGGTGAGCATTCTTCTTCTGGAACAGAACCTTCTAATCAGGTAATGTACATATATGTGGCTGTATTTAAAATTGCAGAGTACTATACTCTTAGTACTTGTTCTTTAGATAATTTATCATACTATTTTTATATTTCTTAGAAACTTTTGCCATTAATGTCAAGGCTATGTGTTTGTTAGGATAAGAGAGAAATAAGGGGAAAAAAAATTTATTACAGGGCAAGTGATTTGATTCATGGAAATGTTGGGTGAAATAGAAGTAGAGTTAATTGAGGAGTGAGTGTATGCATTTTGATGAACACTTTCTATATATAATCTAACTTTATTTAATTTAATGTAATTGCTAAGCAACAATTTGCAGTTGTTGTGTATTTTTTGTGCTCAATTCGTTAGCTTTTTGTCATATAATTTTTTTTTTTTATGGAAATTGTTGTTCTATTGTTCCTTTTTTTCTATCAATTGAGAACTAAACCTTAAAATTATGTATGTAGATACCAAATATCTTAGTTGCTTACTATTATGACTTTTGTATTCCATACTTATAACTGTTTAAATTATGCATTTTGAATTTGCAGATTGTTGAAGAAAATTTGGATTAGAGAAGGATGCATGAATTATAACATTGTGGTGGTGGAAGATCATGTATAAATTGTCATATGTGTAGTGACAGCTTTTGTGGCCGTAAATATCATTGTGATCACAAATCAAACATCTGTTTTGGTAAATGTTTTTGTGATCTAACTAATGTAAATTGTGACATGCTTTTATCTTTTGGGCTAGCCAGTTGACAAGTACAACAAAGTACTTCATCATTTTGTATTTTGCCAAACAATTGGGCGACTAATATATATATATATATATGTTGTTAATATTCGTTTTCATTATTATTTATTATTTTATACGTATATAATAACTTTAATTAGATATAAATAAGGAAGATTAATATTAATTTAATTTTCACTATTATTTATTATTCCTATATAATTAAACCGTTGCATTAGTACATGACAATGATTAGTAAACCTATTGCAACGGTTCAAGTAAAGGCCAAGGAATGTTGCATTAGGAACATACAAGTGTTGTTTTAGATATAATGCAACGGGTCCTTTAGTATTGCAAGCACTGTTGCATTAGATCATATTAACCATTGCATTAGACCCTAATGCAACGGTCAAAGGTAGATGTTATAAGACCGTTGCATTAGCTTAAATAACCGTCGCATTATATCTAGTGCAATGGCTGCAACAGCAACGGTTTATGAACCGTTACAATAGGTCTAAATCAACGGTTTTTTTCCCTATGGCAACGGTTATTTGGGGTTGCATTAGCTCATTTATGTAGTAGTGGGGCAGCACAAGATAGACAGAAGAGTTATGTCGACTTGAAGAGAAGGGATGATGAGTTTAGTGTTGGGGAGAAGGTCTTTTTAAAGGTTTCTCCAACAAAAGGTGTGATGCGATTCGGCAAGAAAGGGAAGCTTAGTGCAAATTATGTGGGTCCGTATGAAATCCTCCAACGTGTGGGAAAAGTGGCTTATAAATTGGCTTTGCAATGGAGTTTGAGAAAATGCATGATGTGTTCCACATTTCCCAATTAAAGAAATATGTGCCCTGTGAAACCCATGTTTTGCAGCCGGAGACTATTTAACTAGATGAGTCTCTAACTTATGAAGAAAGACCAGTCAAGATACTAGATCACAAAGTGCGTAGTACTGGAAACCAGGATGTGAAGATAGTGAAGGTCCTTTGGTCTAACCAAGGATACAAAGAAGCTACTTGGGAGGCCAAGGAAGAGATGAGGAACAAGTATCCCGAGATATTTGACGAGGTGAGTTACGAGGGCGTAACTCTTTACTTTTTAGGGGGGGTAGAATGCGATGTAATTTCGCGCTTTTACCTCAACTATACCATTTATTGCTTGATTTTGCATGTTTTTTTTTATTATTATGCATTATTTTTGCGTTTACATACAATAAAAGTATGTAAACTTAGGCCAAATATGAGTTCATTGAGTACAAAGTTCAGTTTGTTGAGTATACTGTAGGAGTTTATAGGTACTACGCAGCGGAAATAATATATATGAATCATATTCAATAGAGTACCTAATCCAAGGATCACATGCATAACACACAAGACACATAATCATACCTTTGAAGCGTGAATTCCACGAAGCTATTCGATAGGCAAATCAGGGAGAGAATAGAGCCCCAAGTGTTGCTCCTCTACTTAGTCCACGAGATTCGAACGAGCCGTTCACCAATACTAGATTGGTCGAGTGATTGAGGAAAACCGCGATCACCACCTTTTCGGACAACCGACCACCGCACGAACCACCACCACCACGAGACACCACCGCGCCTAGGAGGAGGAGAGAGCCGTGAGAGAGGGAGTTGGTTTCGTGTTTGCTAATTAGGGTTTGATCTAAATGATCAGTTAATTCCTTACTTGCAAACCTAGGCACCTAGTCTATTTATAATCTCATTATAATTAGACTAGGGCACGAAGCCCAATAGCCTCTCAAAGCCCCATATGGCCGGCCACCTAGAGTGATGAGGCCCATGATGGGCCTCGTCCTCTAATGCTCGATCTAGCCCCTTTGTGTGACCTTATAGGATCCGTCCAATTGGGCTTTGGCCTATTTTACTAGTCCAAAGATCGTAAGTACCTCTAGCTATGGCAAAACGACGACCCAAATGTCCGGACTTAATTATCTCCATAATTTGATCCAATTATATATCTAGTAATTGCACACGACGAAGACATAACTCCTTCAATCTCCCACTTGTCTGAGACAAGGGTGCAATATTCAAATTCCTTAAGTCAATGTATATGTCGATTTGATAATACGATTGCATCACATGTCGAGATCATATTAATCTACAAATCGTTTCTTGAAATCTGAGTTAGAATTACAAAACCAAATGATTACTGAGTAATGCATTTGAACGCGGCCACGTATTTTCTGAATTCTCCCTCTTCAAGCGGCCATGACACATTTCCTAATTTAATAGGCAGACTCTATCCAATCTTGTGGCAACCAAAGCTCCCACTCAACTCATGAAGTAACCGGGAAACATCCTTTATAATCTCCAGTTACGGCCAGACGTTTGAATGGACCACAGTTAAAACAATCATTGAATGAGATCAATGTTCCACTCATGTCAAAGGAATCCACTAATATATCCGGAAGCTCTATACTTGAACTTCAAAGTAGGTCAATAGTTCGATCATGCATCATTCATGCATATCCAAGTGATTGACCGAGCATCACTATGCCCCTATAGCCCATGAAACTGCGCTATCCAATCAATCTTACATGCTAGTCCATTCATTGAAATCATTTATGTCCATTTTAATGATTTCAAACTAGGAACTTAAATAATATATGAATTTTGTTCACCTGTGGGGTTTCATTCAAAAGGTCATCAACCTAGTGAGCCCATCAATTCATAATTATTTTGGACATTTTATTTAATTTCAAACCATAATTAAATAAGAGAAATAATAATTTCTATTTTAAACATAATTCTGCAAATTGACGTATTTTCTTATGTAATATGTTTCCACAAACATACACAACTTAAATTTACATAATTTGCTTCAATCCAAGACTTTAATATGACTTTCATACCTTTGTCTATGGAAGGGGTTTAGTGATTTCTCACTCATAATAAAACTTCGCAGAACGTGACCTTCCGCTGGTCAATGATCTCATAACTGAGGCGATATCTCATATTCATTTGTTTGGATTTGTGATGTGACCCTGACTCCTTTGTTCTTGGGCAAAGGTGACCCTTTAGTCATATTACATTTTAATCCAAACTTCCTCTAAAACTATCCGACTATAGCTTAATACACATATTCTGACATTGAGCCTGCAATAATGCTCTGCTTTGAACTTTTCAAGCTCACTGTACTTCTCCATATTGACAAAATTGTGCGTCTAGATCAAAATCTAGAGTCATCTTGCCTGTTTGGAAAGAACTTGCATTCGTAAAACTTTTGACAACTTGTTTATCTTTAACACCATAAACTAGAAAAATTCCTTTAGTGCTTCTCAAGTACTCAAGGATTTGTTCTTGGTAACTTTCCGTATGCTTATTCTGTATTTGCTTGAAACTTGCTACACATGCACAAGTCATATGTAACAACTTGCTTTGTACATTTCATGGCACATGTAATGGACCCTTTTGCGAAAGCATAAGGTACATTACCTTTACAACTCAACTCTACTAGCTTTTAAAGGCATAGAGTTTTACTGAGTGTAAAACCATGAGGCATGGAAAAATCCTCTCTTAGAGTCTTGCATCTTGAACTTGTCAAGAATCTTATCAACATAAGTCTCTTGATTAGGTCCAGTCATCCTTCAAGATTCACTTTGTGGATTTTGATTCCAATATGTACTCAACATCTCCTAAGTCTCCCATATAGAAACAATCTTTCTAACCATTGCTTGATTTATTCAAGCATTGATATATCATTTCATATGAAAAATATGTCAACTACATACTAGACTAAGAAGACCAATTGCTCCCACTAAACTTCTTGTCTCTACAAGATTCCTTTTCATTCTTCCAAGGTAATCAAACTGTTTGATTTCCTAATGAATATTTCAACTCCTTAATGCTTACTTCAATCCATAAATGAATTTCTGAAGTTTGCAAAACTTTCTAGGAATTTCTGGAATTCAAAATCTTAAGTTGTATCATATACATCCCATCCATCAAGAACATTTCATGAAGGTGATTTTAATTTCCATAACTAGAAATAATCCGAATAGGCTTACATGACTAATAGGTTTGACCCCATTTGCAAGACTGTCATGGACTAGCACATCTTTACAGACATGGAGTCCACTCTGGATTTCTTGGCTTTAAGCCACTTCCTGAGTTGGCACTTGTCCAAAGCTTGCTTGTAGGTATGGATTCCAACCATTCCAATAGGAAAATTTTAGAATCCACCTTTTACTAGAATTCCAACAAACTATTTGTTTCGATCCTAAGTAACCTACGATAGGTGTGAGCTACAATAGAATTATTCTCTTCAACTCTTTGTAGTATTTCATTCTAGTAGGACGATAGAAGTCTCGCTACTTGAATTAGCTTGCTTCGACACATGTTTTATCAAATTAGCTGATTTCATGCGCATTCGTCTCTGATGTAGTGTTATCTACATCCCTTTGTTGCTCCCTTTGTTGCTCGTCTCGAATCTCATCGAGATCTAACTTTACTCCCACTTGGCTTTGTAGGAAGACATTTCTTTCTATAAAGACACTATCGCGAGCAACAAACATTTTGTTTTTACGCGATTGTAGGAATAATACCTCTGATTTAGGGTTTATTATGTCATCTTTGTAAACATTTTACATAAATTTCATACTCCCTCAATCCTGTTTAGAAAAGATTACTTTGGAACATTTCCAACCTTTCTACTGCTTTGGTTAAGTTTCTGTTTAGTATATTTGCAATTGTTGTTGTTCTAATGCATATCCTCAAAACGATATTTGTAAATCATTAAATCTTGGATCGAACCATGGCAAGCAAAGTTTGATTCCTGCTTTATACATACATTTTAATTGTAATGTTCCTGGATTGTGAACTAATTCAACAATTCCTTTAGATGATCATTTGTTTTGAGTTAAATATTTATTACAACAATCATATTGTGGTGCTAAATTGTTTATCTCAAACTTGATTTTACATTTCATTTTGGAATTTTGAACATTTCAATGATTCCAGCTTTTATTTCATTAAGTAATTATCGTTATATTTACTTAAATCGTTAATAAGAGCAATGAAATAGTTAAATCCTTTTGCTAAATCTTGAATTTATGGTACACTTACATCATATGTTTGTGTTCCAAAAGGTCATTTTAGCTCTTTTACCCTTTCAACTAAAAGGTAACTTGGTCATTATACCTTATCAAGCACGACTTCTAATTCTCAAGTGATTCATAATCATATAAGAGTAAGAGTCCATCCATAACTTTGGATGTGCAAATGGTTTATGTGACCTAACTTTACTTTATTATAAGTAAGTTTACTTTGAATCATCTAATTTTACTTTTGTGATCTACTTATATCAATGTCATAAAACCAAAATTAACTCATATCTAGCAAAATGAAAACAATTTATTACCTTGGTCATGGATCAACGTTTGTCCAAGCCAAGTAAAACCAAATCAGTATTCAAAACAAGAAAACCGAAATATTGTCTCATCAAAAATGGAAATAGTTCTAAATGTCATGATAAACTAATCAGAAATTAAAACTATGAAGCTATCTCTGGCCACTCAAATACTTCTAGTGCACCTTCAAGCTCCATCTCCATGCTAGCTTCACTTGTTTGCAGTTCCTGCGCAACATCATAATGTTAAGCTCTGCAACTTGGTATCACATACCTTAGTGAAAGTTAAAATGTTTATAACATAATACCTGAGGTTGATGCTCCATTCTTCCTCTTGAGGAAATCAAGGTATTTCTGGCAATTGCGTTTCCAATGCCCCTTCTTCTTGCAGTAAAAGCATTCACTCTCACTTGCAGCCTTGGGTTTTGGATTCGCCTTAGGCTTTTCAGGAGCGTTGGCAACTTGCTTGCCCTTGCTCTTGGCACTAGCCTTTTGCCCCTTCTTCTTGAACCCCTTTCCCTTTTGAATCATAAGAACTTCCTTCTTAGGTTCCTTAGGGATTTGTTTCTCAGCACTAACCAGCATTGCATGCAATTGATTCATAGTCTTTGCATTCGCGGTCATGTTAAAGTTCATGATAAACTGGTTGAAACTTTCTGGAAGTGAGTGGAGAATGATGTCTGTTGCCAAATCATCACTGATTGGGTACCCCAGTTTCTCCATACTTTGAATTAGGCCGATCATTTTGAAAACATGATCATGAACTGTGGCACCCTTCTCCATTCTACAATCCAGAATCTCACGATGAAGCTCATACCTTTCAACTCTAGCTTGTTTCTTAAACAAAGCTTTAAGCTCTTCCATGATTGAGTAGGCATCCTGGTCTTCAAAACGCTTTTGAAGACTAGGTTCCATGGTAGCAATCATCAAGCAAGTGATAGGCATAGCTCTATCATGAGCTTCCTTGTGCTTCTTGACATCTGCCGCAGTTGGATTTTCTGGCAGAGGTCCTGGTAATGGGGTATCAATGACATCCTCCTTACCTTCAGATTTCAGAACAAGCCTTAGCATTCTTTCCCAGTTGGAAAAGTTTTCCCCTGTCAACCTATCCTTCTCAAGGAATGGTCGTAAATTGTAAACGTTGTTGTCATTGTTATTACGGCTACCCATCTATGTCAAAATAAGGCAAAGTTTAAAATTATGTTTAATAAAATTAAAGTACCATAAAAACATTCATTTGGTAACTTTAAAACACTTTATTCAATAATTAAATGATCCCAATTGAATTTTAAGTGATTCCAAGATCCTTTATTTGTGCAATAATTGACCGGACTGAGGCCCTGCCATCAACCATTACATTTTCAAGGTGAGTAAACTCTTTACTGATTACAACTCTTGTAATTCTTGGTTGAATAATTAACCATCACATGTTTAATTATTACCCTTAGCTTCAAGGTTCTAAACTGATCTTTAGGTAACCTTGTTGAATATAACCAATTAAAAGTGTAGAACGTGATCTACCCCCACTTCCCCAAGATATATTATGACGCTCTGCTGAGGCCGACCCATCACAAACGATCAAGGTTTTCGTCGGGTTTTTAATTGGAAAAGCTGCATCAATATTACTGGGATCTAGATTCATTATGTTGTGATTATTTAGTGAACTCTAGCGCATCATCAAACAACATAAATAAACCTAAACATGCATAATCTACTAATGCAATAAAATATGACATAGTATGGCCCCTTAGTCCTAAGAAAACTAGAAATGAAAAATGCTCCCACTTGAATCATCATGGATCTTCATCCACCTTGCTCCTTTGGGCCTTCACTTCATGGGCTTCTTTTGGGCTAACACCATTTAAATAACTATTCTATTTACATTAAATAAAAGTTATAAAAACACTCAACGGTACGCAGACCGTATTTAGATTACCAAAATACATCACGATACGCAGATCGTATTTGAGAATCTATGGGCCATACTAGTCTATATATAGCAATATAATATCATATATTAAAAAAGTGCCATATAATAATTCACTCAACATGCTTGTCTAAACTACAACATCGAATGTTCATAATAAAGTCAACGCATTTCCTAAAATATCTTATATTTTAATCATAATTAGATAATATCATATATTATTCATGACGGTTGATAAAATATCATATATTTAATTTAGTCATGAGATAGAATCAAATCATATTTTAATCTAGAAAGATAAATCATATTTAATCTTCCATGATTATCCTAACTAATTTAGGAGATTCTATCCTAATTACTAGCCAATCAAATAATTTTAAAATCAATTACATCCTAATCTAATTATGGGATAATCACATTATTTAAATCAATTATTATCCTTTTGGAATATGCTCAGAATATCCTAGTCAATCTTATCCTTAATTAACCACTTTAATTTAGGATAATTATCAAAATAACAAACTAAATATGGATAATATCAAATATAACAACTTTTGAATATTTGATTTTATCCTAAAACAAAAGATTTTATCCAAATAAAACCAACTTTATCTTTTAAACTAAAAGATCATATTTTGAAAATATTTGAACTTATCCAAAATAAAACCAATTTTATCCCAAAATAATTCGTAATTATCCTGAAATAAATTTTTAAAAACAGAATTTTTTTTTTTTGAAAAAACCGCAACCACCAACGCCGGCCACCGTGGTTGGCTAGCCGAAGCTAGCCACGGTGGCTGGCTGCCGTGACAGCAGCCACTGCCACAAGGGCAGCAGCGTGGCAGCTGCTACTGCTGGGGTGCAGGCCACCGTGCGTGGCCAGCCAAGGCTAGCCACGGTGGCTGGCTGCCTTGCAGCAGCCACTGCCGCGCAAGGCAGCAGCCGTGCAACGGTTGCACGCTGCTGCCCACAGCCACCCTAGACCGCCGCCCTCCCTTCCCCTCCCTCTTGGACGCCACCTGGTCGGCAGCCGCCGTGGCTGCGCCACCAGCCGCGGTTGCCGGCCAGAATAAAATAAATTTTTTATTTTTATTTTCAATTTAATTAAAATAACATTTATCCTAATTGAATTAAATTAGTCCATAAGATTTAAAATTAAATCATATTCAATTTTAAAAATTAGGGTTCATCATAAAATTAATCCCAATTTAATTCTAACTTTTAAAATTAAATCTATGATCATACATAAAACATTTTTATGCATGAATCAAACCAATTAAAATTATGAAACATAAAACAATTCGAATTAAAACAAAATCAAGCACAAAAATCATATTTTAGAGCTATAAATTTCGAAATTATTCGAAAATTAGGGTTAGGGTGTTCGAAAAATTCGAACAATTTAGGGCTTAATTCGGTCCTCTTCATGGCTATTTGAGCATAATTAAATCGCATTTAATCTATTCCAAAAGTTTAATCACATTAAATATAATAAGCGAACCATAATTAAATTAATTTCTCCCTCTTAATTGATTATAAAATTAACGTGGACATCAAATAATCGTATTATTATGATCTAGCACGTTAATGCAAGAGGCTAACTGATACCACTGTAGGAGTTTATAGGTACTACGCAGCGGAAATAATATATATGAATCATATTCAATAGAGTACCTAATCCAAGGATCACATGCATAACACACAAGACACATAATCATACCTTTGAAGCGTGAATTCCACGAAGCTATTCGATAGGCAAATCAGGGAGAGAATAGAGCCCCAAGTGTTGCTCCTCTACTTAGTCCACGAGATTCGAACGAGCCGTCCACCAATACTAGATTGGTCGAGTGATTGAGGAAAACCGCGATCACCACCTTTTCGGACAACCGACCACCGCACGAACCACCACCACCACGAGACACCACCGCGCCTAGGAGGAGGAGAGAGCCGTGAGAGAGGGAGTTGGTTTCGTGTTTGCTAATTAGGGTTTGATCTAAATGATCAGTTAATTCCTTACTTGCAAACCTAGGCACCTAGTCTATTTATAATCTCATTATAATTAGACTAGGGCACGAAGCCCAATAGCCTCTCAAAGCCCCATATGGCCGGCCACCTAGAGTGATGAGGCCCATGATGGGCCTCGTCCTCTAATGCTCGATCTAGCCCCTTTGTGTGACCTTATAGGATCCGTCCAATTGGGCTTTGGCCTATTTTACTAGTCCAAAGATCGTAAGTACCTCTAGCTATGGCAAAACGACGACCCAAATGTCCGGACTTAATTATCTCCATAATTTGATCCAATTATATATCTAGTAATTGCACACGACGAAGACATAACTCCTTCATATACTTGTTGAGGATCAAGCAATTTACAGCAATACAAAACACAAAAAGTTTGAATGATTTTGGAAAATTATGGTTTTTGGTTTAAGTTTCGAGGGCGAAACTTCTTTTAAGAGGGGTAGATTGTAATCTCCCATATTTTCAATATAATTATAATGTATTAGTTTATTATTTATAATTATTTATACAAATATTTCTATTTTTGATTTTATAAGTGTGAATTATTTTGAGGTAAAGCAATAAGATTTTCATTACTTTTAAAATAAAACTATTAAGTTTTTGGTTGAGTTAAAATTCCTTTTTAAGTTTAGTGGCCTAACACACTAATTCACTCAAGCCCAAAACACAATCCTAATTCTACTTGGATTAGAAAATTAGGCCCAAACTTTTATAAAATCATTAACCTTTAAACCCACCTTATTTCCCCTTACTTCTCTCCTCCTGCTTCACGTAAAAAAAAAATAAAAAAAAAGAAACCCTCACTCTCTTCTCCTCTTTCACGATACAACAAACAAAAGAAAAAAAACCCCCTTGAAGCTCCCTGCCGCTGCACCGCTGCTCCTCATCGGCTGCCTGCACCGCCGCCCCTCACCGGCCGCCGACCACCACTGCTGCAGTTCGCCACCTTTCTTCCTCTCTTCCTTTATTTTTTTTATTATTATTGCTTTATAATCTTAATTGGATTGTTTAAAGATTCAAGCTTTAATTAAAAACTTTGTTCTAAATTACATTATTATGGTTTGATTATATAGCTAGTTTATAAAAGATTATGAATTTATGGGTTTTAGTATGTCAAATTTATTATATAAATTTTCAGATTTGTTTATGTATGAAATTTAGGGTTTAAAGCATTAATTTTTCATGTTTTAGGGCTTGATAACGTACTAAGCAAGTTATTTAATTATTCTATGTTTAAATTATGTCAAAGAATGATTATTTTGGTTATAAATTAATTTTCAGATTTCATATATTGTAAAATTTGAGTTTTATGTTGTTTATTGAAGGGTTTTAAGGTTTAATACGCTATATACTACTCTAATTATTGAATTATGAATACAAATCTTTAAAAGTTTGAAATTTATAATTTAAATTAATTTTCAGATTTGATATAATCTTATTTTTATTAGTTTTGAGCCAAAAATAAGGTTTTAGAATGCTTCTATATGATTTAAACAAATATTTATGTGATTTAGTTTAGAGTCCTTTTTACGCTTTCTTTCTCGTGTTTTTCCCTTTTATTCTCTTATTTTCTTGCTTTAAAGGTTTGTAGTCCATTTTGCGTTTTCTTGCATTTTAGGGGTATTTTCGTCTTTTCCACTTTACTCGCTTTTCCCTCTTTTATTGTAGGTGTTGTTCGAGGCTCAGAATCTTGTTTGGAAGGATCTCCAAGTGTTTTAGATGGTCGAGAAACGGCCTCGTGTTGTTTGGTTGGCTAGAGTTCAAGGCAAGGAGCAAACTTCCACTCATGGCTAGCGCTCTCGTGCATCACCATCATCACCTGCCATGGTCTTGAGTGCGCAAAAGTGAAGAATTTTGGGCTGCCTTGTTCATCACCATCGTACGAGCATGATGCATGAGAGCGCGCTCGAGAGCACCAGTAGCCTTGCCCCCTTGGCTCGAGGGGAGTGCTTGCAACAACACAAGAGGGGTGCGTGCGTGCACACCCTCCTGTGCGTGCGTGCAGACCTGGCCCCTCTGTGCGCGCGCACGGGAGTTGTTGCGCGCACGCACCACCTCCTCCGTCCCTCTTTGTTTTATTTTGTTATTTAAACCCCTTTTCTTTTGCTTTTAAGGGGCATGACATTTTTCTTTGTACTAGACTATTTTTCCCCATTTGTAGAGAGAGAACCACTCTTAGTTTTACTTGGGTAGAGAGAGAAAGTGTGGATTTCTCCATTGATGAGCTTGGATTTTGAAAAAGGAACTTGATCAACCTTTGTAGATCTTCAACTTCAATTAATGAGAAATTTCTTACTCTTTCTCTTTACCTTTGTTTTTTTATTTTGTTTGCTTATTTTGATTCTCTTTCTTTGCTTATTAATCATGTTGATGCTTATTGACTTGATGATTGATATTGTTTTCAACATGATTAGTGAGTAGTCTTCTAGCCAAGGGTGTGGGGATGGTGTAGTTGCTAATTGTTCATGCTTATAATATTGGGATTGAGTTGTTTGTGATTAAACCTTTGTATACTTGATATTCTTTAATCTTCTTGCAAGTGCACATTGTTGGTTGATTAAAGGTGAATCTTTGCTAACATGAAACGGAAGTTGACTTAGTTTAGGTTCATTATTATCGATTGTTCTTTGATTGCACCTCCTAATATATGGTTCTAGTGTGGAAACATAGAGGCTATGTTAGGAGAAGCCGATTAACTCCGGAAGGAGATTAGATTGGATTTAGTTTCGATATTCATGTATGCTTAGTTAACTCTCAATTTTCTTTTATGTTGTTGCATGCTCAAATAGCATCTTCATCTACCCATTCCCCTTGGTGCCTAGTTATATTGATTTTATTCCATTTCGTTCTTAGTTTGATCTCTTAGTTATTCACACTTCTTGTTTCGAGATAGCTTAGACTCTAAGTAATGAATGCGGTGTTTATGCATTTCTCCCTGTGGTTCGACCCCTCTATTTTCCCTATACTCGTATTAGGTTAGTAGAGTGTTATAAATTGTATTTGATTTAGGAATAGTCATTTGACGACGCGATTATTACCTTGTCAAATTGGCCCCGTTGCTAGGGAGACAGCTTTCATTGCTATTTCATTGCTTTATTTGAGACTATCTCACTTCTTATTTGATAGTATTTGCTACTTTTTGTTACTTGTCAGTGCTTACATTCTCCTTAGCTTTGTTGTATGAACAGAGGACGAACACGCTCAAGGTCTTTGATTCCCATTGATCCGGAGCTAGAGAGGTCTTTGTCCCTACTTTGAAGAGAAGTGAGAGCAAGGAGTAGAAATTCTAACACCCCGATGAAAGAAGGAGTAAGAGAATTGGAAGATACTCCACCCTCTTCACCCTCAAGTGAAGAGTTAGATAGCCATAATTCACCATCAAGCCCGGGAATCAACCCCTTTTCAACCTTTAAGTCCGAAAGTGAAGAAGGTTCTAAAATGGGAGAGAATACACCTTTGAGTCGTCTTGGGGCTCCAGAAGCCTTTAGAGCACAAAGTGGGATCCTAACTCCTACCACTCAAGCCAACAATTTCGAAATCAAGCCCAATTTGATTGCTTTGATAGAAAGGAAACAATTCTCAGGTGGAAAGTTTGAGAGTCCCCATGAGCACTTGAAAGAGTTTGAGAAATATTGTGACACAATCAAAGCCAATGGAGTGACTCAAGAATATATTATATTCGCCTCTAGATGTTTCCATTTTCTTTAATTGGGAGAGGTCTAGAATGGCTAGAGAAGGAGGTGCCCCCTAACTCTCTCATAACATGGGACCAAGTAACTACGACCTTCTTGAGGAGATTTTACAACCATAGGAAGACCGCCGAGGCTCGGTCTTTAATTCAAGGTTTTCGCCAAAAGAGTGGTGAGACTCTAAGTGCGACATGGGACCGATACAAAGAGTTTCAACGTCAATGCCCACACCATGGGATACCCAAGTATCAACTCATTCACACTTTTTATGGAGGTCTCACACCTCAAGGGAGAACAAGCCTAGACGCCGCGGCCGGCGGTCCAATCATGAACAAAGGAGAGGATGAAGTGAAGTGCATCATAGAGGAGGCCGCAAAGAATTATGATGATTGGTATGAAGGAGAAAGGGGGGCTACTTCTAGTAAGGGTGTCAACAACCTTTCTACCCAAATCTCCAAGATGGCTAAGCAAATGGACGAATTGATGAAAGAAAATTCCAACCCTCATGGTAATACCTCCCCTTCAACCAAGGGAGACAATGGTATGACCACTTCTTCCCCCTCTTCTTATAATAAAATGCCTCAAGGATGCATGTTTTTCTCTAATTGTTAAACCTATGATCATGATACCTCCCATTGTGTGTATGCTTGTGAAGTTCAACCCCCTCCCCATGAACATGATGATAATGTGGAAGATGTCAATGCTATGAATTTTTCTCCTAAAATGGGGAATATAGGGAACTTGAGGCCAAACTCGAATCATATGGGGAATTGGAATCAAGGTGGAAACCGTGGTTGGAACCAAAGTGGTGGTGGTTATGATAACCAATACCATGGTGGGGGAGGCCCTTCCAATTTCAATGGAAGAGGCTACTCTAACCAAAGGGGGTATGGTTATCAAAACCAACAACCTAATTCCCGATACCATGACCATCAAAATCAAAATTTTGGTGATCAAGGTAACATGGGAAACAATCAACAAAGCAATGTTCCTAACCAAGGCAGCGGAGGCAATAGGGGTCAATATGCTTCTAACTATGCCTAAACCAATAGGCCTCCGGGTTTCCATCAACCCCAACTTCCTCCACCTCTACAACCTCTTCAACTTGAAGCCCCTCCAAATGATCCCGTGATGGCTAAGCTAGAGGCCATAATGAAAATGCGTGAAGAGGATAAGAGGAGGAATAAAGAAGATAGAAGGAGATATGATGACGAGGGGTGAACTAGGTCATTGGACTAATCCTCCTTAAGCTAAACAAAATTTATAAACACTCAACTAACCTAAATACAAGTATAGAGGTAAGTCAAGGGTCGAACCCAAAGGAACGGTAATGTCTAAGTGCTTCCAATTATGTGCCTAAGCTAGGTCGAAGTCTAAGGATAAAAGAGGACACTAACAACTACTAAGACAAAGAAACCAAACAAATAAAGTGCTAGGGATTAGGATTCACTTATAATAGCAATGAACATAGAAAATTGGGATAAGAATTTTACTAAGTCAAGCAATGTGAGGGAAGATCAATTATGCAACCAAAAGAGCATATCAAGCTATTCACCTAGAGGTCTAACTAGCGTCAACTACGATAAACTCTAGCTAGGTAACATCACAAGACACCTCAATCGTGTAAATGCAAGCCACAAATCAATGGTCCGTATCAATGTGAACTTACAATGCAATCTAGTGTGAATAACTAGGGTGATCAAGCCTAAATCAAACACACACATGCACATAATCAATTAACCAATTTAATCACATCATCAACTCCATCAAATTCCCCAATCTACATCAATTCATTACATAATATAAGTTTCACCAAATCCCTAACCAAACAACTACTCTAACAACATCATCAAGTCAACAAACAACTAAAGAAATCAAGGATCAACAATCTAAGAAGAAAATTACACTAATCAAATATCAATCATCAAATTCCAATCAAAATCAAACTATCCAAACATGAATACTAAACAAAACAATAAATGAGATAGAGTCAGGCCGTTTCTGAGATTTCGGAGGCCCGGGGCGAAAAAATATTTGGGGCCCTATATAGTAACATAATTTTTAAAAGAAACATATTTTCAATTAACTTTTTATTATTGCTTTTTAAACAAATAATCTAATTTTACATGTTGTAATACTAAAAGTATAGTAATAATAAATTTTGTAAAAAATTTAAATGTTGTAAAATACATACTATCTATTTAGATACAAACGTCTCATCTACCAAAAATAAAATAACATTAAGATCTTCCCTATCCCATAAATAAAATTGCTCGCTTATTTTTTTCATGATCCAATATCTTAGTATTCTTACTGTTATAACCAAAATAATGTGATACAAACAATTTAAAATAATAGAGCGAAAAATTAAAATTATATTATTCTCCGGTTTTTTTTTTTTTTTTTTTTTGACAACAACTTTCTCCGGTATATAATTGATGAATTATTATATGAAAAATATATGAATAGATCTAGTTTTGAAATATGAATTTCAAATTGGATAAACTTTCAAATGTTTAAACAATATATATTATAGTTCATATCCAATTTTAGTAGGTCTTTGGTAGTATAAGTTTGGTCTATTTAATAAGACAAGAAGAAAAAAATTGTGTTCCTGTGAATCATGTCAATAAAATGAAGAATAAATAAAATAAAAACCTTAAGTATATACGGAGTACATTTTTTATGGTTTATAATGTTATGAAGTTGGTTCCTAGCTAAACAAAAAAAGTATCTGGGGTATGTAATGAGGAAAAAGGGTTATTAAAAAGAAGCAAAAAAGTACAAGTATTGAGTTTCGAACCCAAGAGCTGCCAAGCTCAATGTAGGCTATTCAGCCACCAGGCCACTGAAAAAAACATAAATATATTCGCTCGCATAATGTATATAAGCTTACTCTTATTGACTAAAAAGCTAAGGAAATTGGGCCTCTCTATCCATGGGCCATGGGCAGGTGCCCCGGTTTCCCTAGGTCTGCTATGGCCCTGGGCAAAAACGTCAAAAACCGAGCAAGAAGAACCCACGGCAGCGCACCCGCACAACAGGGGAGATGTGCCCGCACCACTGTGAGGTGCACCCGCACCTCCATGTGGTGCGCCTGCACCACCCTGGTGTGCGGCCGCACATAGCTGGGTTTCTTCGATTCTTCAAAGCTTTGAGCATTTGCGATGGGTGCATGACTGTAGGCGTCGTTCGAAGTGCGCCTACGTTTAAGCATAGTGGTGAATATGCTTGGCACTCATAGGAAGTGGGAATCGACATTACGATTAGGGACAACGATTATGGACAAAGCAAAGTAGGGAGCCGCCAAAAAGTTTTTAAGGAACTTGTAAACCGTTCACGGATCATAAAAAGGCAACCACGAAAAGGGACAACGAAAGGCAACAACGATTGACCCGTGAAGGTTACACCCCATTCATAATCCATAAGATTATTAACTCCATATGGTTCAGAACCACGAAATGAGGATCGGGGATGATGGTACGAAGTGAGTCATGGAGTCACATTCGCCCGTATTGGCCTCTACTCGATTCTTATTATGAAAAGTATTCCTGTGATCTCAAAGGCATGCAAACAAAGATTCAATTTGCTCCAAACTATTATTAAGCTAAATTGGTTGAATATTAATGCAACATATAATTCTAAAATATTTGTGACCACTTGATTAAATAACAAGATTAAAGGAACCTAAACCGGTTGTCCAAATTTTCTTATTAAGCGTTATATTCAATTACATATTCCCTTTAACATGCAATATGGTGATCATAAATAATAATAATAGAATCAACATTAATATTGGAAGCAATTCAACAATAATAGCGTTAGTCAAATCAAATAATAATAACAATCATGATATTAGCAATATAAAATAATATAAGTAATTAAATTAATTACTCACACTCCGCGCATTCCTTTAAATTGCTACATCATGAATAAATTGTTAGTAACATCAATAAAAAATATAAATCAAATGGAAATTAAATTAAATAAAAAGTGGAGTTGATTTGGTCCAAACCCTCAGTTAATTCTACCTTACAAGCCTTGGTTCAAGGACATAACCTCGGGTTAAATATGGACTCCTTGGAGTGCTTAGGGGAAGAATGATGTAATTAGGAATATAGGTTTGAGGCTTAGAATATAAGAGAAAGAGAAGAGAATGATTTTTGGTAGAAAAGAGAGGAAGAGAGAATGATTTGATGATCAAGCTTGTTGATGATTGAAAAAGGGGAGATATGACCTCTATTTATAAGGAAAAAAGAGGGGTCGAATCAAGAAAAGATAAGAATTCGAATCGGATAAAACTCTTGCGATAGACAACAGTTTTTGCGGTTTTTGTTTTTATCATATCTTTTGATCCAAAAATCGGAATAAGATGAATAAGATACCGTTGGAAAGCTCTTGAAGTGTACTTTCTAACCCAATCAGAATAAGATTAAAATATTTTGTAGAATAAAAGATATGACCGAAATAGTGCGACGGTATCAGTTTTGGATAGAGTTTCGTATTTCTTTTATATCTTTTTCGTTATAGCTCGGAATTACTATTATAATATATCATTGGAAAGATAATTTCAAGAGCTATCCAACCATATAAAAATCAAATAAAAACTATGAAGCAAGAAAATAATATCTGACAATCTTTGAACGTCTTTCAATTCGAATAGAATTACTAGAGGAGTTTTATTCTATTTCAAACTCTTTAATCTTATCTTTTCAAAAAGGATAATTAGGATCTTTTAGAAACTTATAGAAGCTTCCAATTAATCCTAATTGGATTAGGAGTGGGATTAAATACTTTGGACCCTCCACATGATCATTGGGTCGTAGGTAAGGTGGGCTTAGGTTCGGTTTAGATCCAGTTTAGTGTTTTAGCCATAACTTATTCGTTATAACTTGGATTTGGGCTTATAATATATCGTTGGAAAGAACTTTCAAAGCCCCATCCAAATATTTAACAATTGGACTCAGATTATGGACCAAAATAAACTGATATAAACGTTTTATAAAAGGACACGAAATGAATGATTTTAATGGACACGAAATGAATTATTTGGGCTTAAAGGCACGAAAAGAGGAAAATAAGTTATGATTTGGGAAAATAGGCTATGAATTGTATTGGTTTATGAAATGTATTGAATGAAACATGGATTTAAGCACTCTAAAGATTACATACTCAACCCGACCAATAATGGCGGTAAAAGGTTGTTCATCATTGGGTTTGGTTTTGGGGAGACATTTTTAGGTGTCTAGAATGACTTATGATGGTGATGAACACTAGAAGTGGCAGTAGCTAAGGCTTAATATTGGTGGGCACACACCCCCTTTGATGGCAGCACCGCATGAGTGAAAGGATTGGTGTCCTTCGAACAAGTGTATTATTCTGATAGCGGGTTCAGAATTATTAGAAAGCTAATATATTCAGTAAGGTCAAGTGATCGGAATGCCTGGGTGGAGGCCGCTTCCGATCAGTAATATTAATATAATTAATATTACAGCTTAATCTTGACTGAACCCTTTGGGTCACACCCAAGCAAATTATACGAACCGACTCGACGAATTAATTCGTCGCCCGAGTGTTAAATATTTAGACGTCGGTAATTCGAGCTTAGAGCGTCAAAACCGAGCGTCGGAAGTCGAGTCAAAAATAATAAAAAGACGAGACGCGCAAAATAATAATAAATCAACCATATTCCCAAAATACCCCTAGCATCGGAGTGCCTCGAGCATTCGAATGCTGGAGGCAAAAATGTCCAAGCATAGGTAGCTAGCAAGTGCACCAAGCCGAGCCTAGCATGGCTGGCTAGGTGCGTGCTAGCGCACCATGCTAGCAGCCACGAGCTAGCAGCAGCTAGCAGCCGCGTGCACGCGGCTAGCTGCCACAAGCTAGGCGTGCTAGCAGCGCACGCACTAAGCAGCCACGCACAGCAGCAAGCCCGCACCAAGTGCGTGGCTTGCGCGCACAGCATCAGCCCGCATCTTGGTGCGGGGCTGGGCTCGGGCTGGGCTCGTGGCTGGGCCATAGGGCCGGTTATAAGGGGAAGCTTGAATATGGAAGCAAGTGGGTAAGGACATGTGGCACAAGGAGAGTATTGAGTGGGGAGCAAGTATGGTCCCCTACTCTCCATGTGGTCCTCACCAACCCATTTCACATGGTAATGCCACTTGTAGATTTATTATTAGTTTGCAATTTTTAATTTAATTTAGCTTTAAATTAATTTGTGGAATTTCATGATCCCACATTGATGGGATAGAAATTCCCACTCATACTTTCCTCTATAAATACCAACCTTGGGATTTGGAGTAAAGTGCTTGAGTGGGAGTTAGAAAGAGCATTCCATATTTTGGAAAAATTCTTAAACTCCATTAACATTTAGGTTTTGGTCGGACCTTGCTAACTCCAAGGTAGCGGACCTAAAAAGTCATGTTCGTCCTCTGTGGGTGGATACCGTTGGAGGCACCGCATTTGCGGTGCTCAAGGCTTTCAAGTAAGAGCCCGTTTTGTGAGGGCGAAGCTTGCTTCAAGGGTATGATTCGTTCTTCCTTTTCTTGTGTTTATTTATTTATGTTTTATGGTTTTATTAATTACGAGTGGTTCCTTGGGTCGGGGTTGTTTTCGCGGTGAGTCGGACTCACCAAACCCCAACAGCGGTATCGGTGCCCCGCTCGTTTATTTTTATAATCATGTTTTTCAAGGTTTATTTTGGCTTATTTTTCTGGTTTAAGTTGCTAATTAGATTAGTAGCTCGGTTTTTTTTATTTTAATCCCGTTTTTAATGTCGAATTTGGCCCAGAATCCAGATTTTCGCCCAAAACTGGTGAATTTTGGGTGAAAAAGGTGTTCTGGGAAGGTTTTTACCCCTTTGGAACTGTGATTTTAGCCAAATTCTGACCAGAAATGCCTTTTTTGAGGGATTTTTTGTTTTTGACGAAAAATTTTAAGTCTTTTCTAACCTTGAAATTAATGGCATAACTTGTTGATTATATGGTTGATTATTTGCATTATATTCTGCATTTTTAAGTCCCCTTAAAGCACACTTACTTGATAGTATTTGATGCTTAAAGGTTGATTTATTTTCACATTATTGCAAACTAATTGCTTTTTAGTGTGAAAATTTTTGTTTTTAGGCTTCCTAAGTGTTAAAGATTCAATATTTATTTGTGATAAGTGATTGAAACTTTAAAAACTACTAAATTCCATGTTATTTTGTGTTAAACTTTGTTGTTTTAATCATTTTGAGTTGATTGGAAACATAAAATTTCAGTTTTTGTGATAGAAATTTGGTTATCTTCATGTTGGAAGATATAATTTTCAAGGATTCACAAAATTTAGATGTTGGAATTTTCATTTGAACATTAAAGTTCATGTTTTTCCAACTTCCCCTTACTTTGTCAAATTTTCAAGTTTATTTTAAATTGATTAAATTAAAAGTGAGAAATTGCCTCAACTTTGTTATTGCACCAAGATAAACCAATTTAATTAAGAATGGTTCTTGGAATTATTTTGGTTATTTGCACTTTGAAATTTTATTAAGTTGGACTTGTTTATAATTTTTATTTTTTTGCTCATTAAGTTAGTTCTAAAATTAATTTAGAATTAAATAATTATGTCTCGCGAAATGGGATCAAATCCCAAGGCCATGGCACGCAAAACGAGGCAAAGAACCACCCTTGGCTAGCCGGGCTGCATAGCAGCCCGCATGTGGCTGCCCCGCCTTGCGTGCGGCTACACGCGCGGCAGCAGCACACGTCCGCAGCAGCAACGCATCAACAGCCATGGCTGTGCGTGCGCGTGCGTGCGGCAGTGGCAGCAGCCCATGGCTGCTTGCCGCGGGCCGTGTGTGCGGAGTTTTTTTGTGTGTGCATATGCTTGGTGCGGTGAGGTGAACAGCCGTAGTATGCTTGGTTTGCATGAGCCGCGATTATTCAAGTTTCCTTGGCAAAACGCTTAAAGCGAAAGCCACTTGAAATGCGGTTGGCTTAATATTGCTTATTTTGCCGTTTTATTTATTTTAATTAATTTTGTTTATTTTAATTAAAATTTTGGGAGGCTAGGCCTCGGTTTTGAGCGGCATTGGCAAAATTTTATTTTGACAAGTTTGGGTGCTACCAACTTAATTAATTGGATTAATTAAGGGAAATGCGGAATTTAGTGGGAGCTTCAATTATTAATGACATCAATTACATAATCGGTTAAACACTTTTGACTAGTTTTAATTAGGCGTGTTAATTGGATTAACCACCTAGATTAGTTACTAGTGCGCGCGTTGTTTAAATGCATTTTACTTGTTTGATATTGTAAATTCCATTCACAAATAATGAATGGATGAATGGAATGTATATTCTCTCTCATAGGTTTTATGAAATGGCAACTAGTGGGACCCGATTAGGATAGAAAATACGGACTACGTGACGTTATGTATTTTTGTAAATCTAAATACGGTCTACGCACCGTTAAGTATTTTTGTACCTTAATATTTAGATTATTCCTAGTCGTAGACACTAGTATTTGCATAGTTTGGTTAAGTCTCGAAGACGGCGTATCTTGGAAGACAAAGCCTTGAATTGCAAGTGAAGACCTTTTGAAGACTTGAAGAATTCAAGGGGTCATGCTAGTTGCCAATATGCATCTATAATTTCGCTTTATATTTTATGCTTATATACATGTGAATTATTCTTTAGATGCATGTTTAGGTTTTCTTTATGTTGCGATGATGAGTTAAGTTCACTCAAATCAACCAACAAAGCACTAGTAGAAAAATTGAAAAAGGCACCGCTAATTGGCCACCGGTTCAACCCAAACCCGTGGCAATAATAATGGTCGGGATGAGGCAAACCGGTATTGCCACCGGTTCAAACCAAACCCGTGGCAATACTAATAAGGCCACCGGTTTTGAACCGGTGGCAATAGCCAATTTAATTAATAATAAAAAAAAACCTCGGTCTCCCTCTTTTCTTCCTTCTCTTTCCTCGATATTTTTCCTGTTTCATTCAATTCACAAACCACTCAGCCACCACAAAGCTTCCACAAACGCGCCCTCACTCTCTAACGACCCCTACCACCACAAAGCCACAACCACCGCCACCGCACCACCCACCACCACCTGCGCGCACCCCCTCCACCAGCAGCAGCAAGCAGCAGCAGCATTGGAATAGCGTCTCCGCACCTCCACCAGCAGCAGCAACCTAGCAGCAGCATCTCCGCCTCCTTGCCGCCGCGCCACTGTGCCTAGCCGCCGCGCCGCTGAGTTCCCTCCACCACGGACCACCGTCCTTCTCTCCTCCCTTTGATCTCCACCTAGGGTTAGTTTTAATTTATTTTGCATTTTGAATAATGTTTATGCAAATTAAAATTAAGTTAGTTTTGAATATAATTAACCCTAATTGTTCTGAATTAGAGATTAGGAAAAAAGTTATTTGAATTTTCATAAGTTTTAATGGGTAATTTTTATTAAATTAGAGATTATTAGTAACCTTGTTACTTAATTAGTTGAATTTTAGTAGTATGTTTTAATGTGTAATTATTAATTGGTATGTTTTAATGTGTAATTTTAGGTTGTTTTATAGTTCTTGACAAAATTACTAACTTTTATGTTGTTTTATTTTGTTTATTTTTGTAGATTGATATGTAGTGAAGCACAAGTTTATTAGCTACTCAAGTGGGAAGTTCGTGACATTACTTCCATTGTACTTGCGACAGATATTGGTATGAATTATAAACTTTATGGAGCTATATTTCTTTCTATTTATCCATTTGATAAAAGTTTGTTCATGAAATTGCAAGTTGTGTCTTGTTGAATGTTTGCATCATCATATGCCTAGATACCCGTTCAAGGCTTTCTCATTAGGAGAAAGTCTTGAATAGTCCCCGGTTGGGACTGTTCTTGAATGTTTACTCTCACTTAGGTGGTGAATGTATGTCTTTTATTCGATTTTAAGGAACATCTTGGCTTTCCATTTCTTCACCATGTTCTCTGGGTACATATGTGGGTAAGTAATTATCTACATTGTGTACTTGGAGAACTGGGGGGAAGTGCTGCCAGATTTTCCTTAAAATTGGAAAGTTGACATACATTCACTAGTAAGAGTAGACATTCAAGGATGGGTTAGGTTGAAGTAATAAGGACACTTTGGAAACATGCATTTTTTCACTATATAAATGGTTTATTCACGGTGTGTACTTGAAGTTGATTTACGTAAAATATGTAGCATGTTGAATATTATTTATAATATGTTGCTATATTTGTTTAGAGACACTTTACTAAATGGAGAAGGCTCGTGGTTGGATGTATGGTAGACGTGATACATTGGAATTTTGGAATGGGGTTCAAGAGTTTGCAAGACGGCTTTATCTTATCAGCGCAAAATGGGTGAGGAAGACCTATATTGTCCTTGTGTTGATTGTAATAATGTGAAGGTGGTCAATAGTGTTGAGATCATTAGAGATCATGTACTTTGTCGTGGGTTTAGACTTAAATACGATGTGTGGATTTGGCATGGTGAAATTGGAGAGTATAGTGGGGATCTTGATGGGAATGATGTGCATGACAGAAGCAATGAGATTCATGTGGACGAGGAATGTGAGAATGATGAATATGTTTTTGAGGATGGTGAGGATGGAGCTGAGGTTGATCCAGTAGATGAGGTCGAGGATGAAGACGTGGATGAGATGTTACATAATGTCGAAGGTGATGTGTTTGATTTACTTTCGGAGGCTTCCAAAAAGCCTTTGTACCCTGGGTGCAAAAAATACTCCAAACTTTCTGCCGTGCTAACACTTTTTAACATTAAGTCAAAGCATGAGTGGACGGACATCAGTTTCACTTCTTTGTTGACCGCATTAAGTGATAGCTTGCCTGATGGGAATGAAATTCTTAAGTCTTACTATTATGCAAAGAAGCTGATGTGTCCATTTGGTTTGGAGTATAAGAAGATACATGCATGTCCTAATGACTGTATTTTGTTTCGTAATGAGTATGAACAATTGGAGGAGTGTCCACGATGCAAGCAGTCGCGCTACAAGCGCATGAGTTGCAATCCTGGTACGACGGGACCTCCTGCTAAGGTGTTGTGGTATCTTCCTATTATTCCAAGGTTTAAGCGTCTATTCTCAACTCCAAAAGACGCTACAAACTTGAGGTGGCATGCCGAGGGACGACAGAAAAACAGAATGCTGAAGCATACGGCTGACTCCCCGCAATGGAAGAACATTGATTTGAAGTTTCCGGAGTTTGGTAATGAAGTCAGAAATTTAAGACTTGGGTTGTGCACAGACGGGATGAATCCATTTGGCACTCTTAGTACCCAGCACAGCACTTGGCCTGTTCTTTTGGTGATCTACAATTTGCCTCCTTGGTTATGTATGAAACGGAAGTATATAATGCTTTCATTGCTAATAACGGGGCCTACGCAACCTGGAAATGACATAGATGTTTACCTTGCGCCACTAATTGACGATTTGAGGAAAATGTGGGACGAAGGGGTTTCTTGTTTTGATGCTCATAAGAACGAGATGTTTACATTGCGTGCAGCCCTTATGTGGACCATGAATGACTTTCCTGCATATGGCAACCTATGTGGGTACAAGGTTAAAGGGAAAAAAGCATGCCCTATTTGTATTGATGACACATCAAGCATATACCTTAAGAATTCTCACAAAGATGTGTACTTAAGGACTCGAAGGTTCCTTAGGCGTGATCACCCGTACCGTAGGCAGAAAAAGGCTTTCGATGGGACAGTGGAAGAGGAGATTGCGCCTAGGCCATTGACGGGTGTTGAGGTTTATGCTCGAGTTAAGGGTATACGAACGGTGTTTGGAAAATATGAAAAAGCTCCGGTCTCAACAGCTCTTTTTAAAAAAGAATCA
Organism: Chenopodium album; assembly: GCF_948465745.1. Lineage (NCBI taxonomy): Eukaryota > Viridiplantae > Streptophyta > Magnoliopsida > Caryophyllales > Amaranthaceae > Chenopodium > Chenopodium album. Next base: position 22,306,338 of record NC_137857.1, on the reverse strand, counting down.
ATCTTGTGGAAGCTTCCGTACTGGAAAGAACATGATGTTAGGCACTGCCTTGATGTGATGCATATAGAGAAGAATGTGTGTGATGCTCTTGTGGGAACGCTTTTTAATATTTCAGGCAAAACAAAGGATGGAAAGGGTGTACGGTTAGATTTGCAAGAGATGGGGATTCGTCCGGAATTATGGCCTCAGGACAAGGTTAGAAAGGGGAAGGATAGAAAGGGAAAGGAACTGGAACAGGAAAATGTAAATGTTTCGAAAAAAGGAAAGGGGAAGAGCAAGGGAAAGGGAAAGGGAAAGGCCGCGGATGCTTCAAAGAGTATAGATGAGGGTCAAGGCAAGGTTGAGAAGAAGTATTTACCACCGGCTTGCTACACATTGTCAAGGGTAGAAAAGCGGATGTTTTGTGCATGTCTTTACGGCATTAAGGTTCCCTCTGGGTACTCATCTAACATGAAAAGATTTGTATCCTTAAGTGGAGAAATGAAGTTGACAAGTATGAAATCCCATGATTGTCACATGTTGATGCAAGTATTTCTACCGATTGCAATTCGTGGTATTTTACCGAAGCACGTGAGGGAAGCTATTACAAGCCTATGTTCGTTTTTCAATACAATATGCAGCAAAGTGCTTGATCCTTGTACACTTGATGCTTTGCAAACGGATGTGGTTGTGACTTTGTGCAAATTTGAGATGTATTTCCCACCCTCATTTTTTGACATAATGGTGCACCTCATTCTTCATTTGGTGCGTAAGATTAAGTTGTGCGGTCCAGTTTTCCTAAGGTGGTGCTATCCTTTTGAAAGACACATGGGCACATTACAAGATAAAGTAAGGAATCCGGCTCATCCGGAAGGAAGCATGATTCAAGGGACCGTGAGTGAGGAGATTGGTAATTTTGTGGCCGACTATTTAGCCGTTGCTGAACCTATTGGTCTTCCTACTTCTCGACATGAAGGGAGACTGGATGGTCATGGCACAATTGGGTCGAAACGAATGTCACCTGAACGAGATCAGTTCTTACAAGCACACCTTTATGTGTTGCACTATGTTGCAGATGTTCACCCATATTTAGATGAGCACATGGCTAGTTTGCGTGATGAATTTCCATCGAAAGGTGAAAGGGCACTAATGCAGTTGCATAATAAGAGGTTTGTGAGTTGGTTTAGTGAACGAGTGATGAGTCGTTTGGATGATAGTGTCACCGATACAGTAAGGTGGCTTGCTTATGGTCCTAGGGATGATGTTCGCTCATTTGAGGGATATGACATCAATGGGTACACTTTTTGGACAGAGGGTCGGGATTTGAAATCTTCGTCGACCCAAAACAGTGGAGTAACGCTTGTGGCATTGTCAAGGGAGTTTGCAAGTGCAAAGGATAAATCACCTGTCGATGCAAAATTGTCATACTACGGTCGAATTCAAGAAATATGGGAGCTTGATTATTGTAACTTCACGGTTGCACTTTTCAAGTGTAAATGGGTTGATAATATCAGGCGTAATGTCAAGTATGATGACTTTACTCTTGTAGATCTTGGCCACTTGAATGATAGTGCGGAACCGTTCATCCTAGCATCTCAAGCTAAGCAAGTGTTCTTTGTAACTGACCCAGTCGATTCAAAATGGTCCATTGTGTTAGCTGGGAAAAGAAGAATCCTAGGCATTGGAGATGTTGAGGATGGGGAAGAATACGATGCGTTTGATGATTCAGCACCTTTCACTGTTCCTAGACCTATTGCATCAAATGACATAGACGACCAAACAAGTTATATGCGGTCAGACCACAACGAAGGAATGTTAGAATGAGGTACTACAACAGTTAATTTGAGATTGTAAGCATTTAAAAGTATTATTTAATCATAAGTTAAGTTATTTTATTAATAGTTTGGGAAAAATGAATGAAAGTGTTAACTTAGTTGCTAAATTTTTACAAGTTCTTGTTAAGGAATGAAGTATATCTCAAAATATGTTAAATATGATAGAATTTAATACTTTAAGTGTCAACGGTACTAGAAAATAACAAGTTGCGTAATTTATAGAGTCAATTTGATGAAAATAGAATAAAAATGATCTATATGTGAACTTACTTGCCTATTTTATATGCTAACATGTAGTATGACCTATATGTCAACATTTTTATCTTTTATGGAACTAATATCGTTTTATGTTTGTAATGACAGGTTTTTATAACTCATGGAGGACGATCATGACCCACTAGTAGAGGATTTGGAGGATGATGATGATGGCTATGATGGTGAGGATGAGGACAAGGACGAGCCATATGATGTCAACAAGGAGACTGATTTGGGTGAGCCAGAAGATCAGGAACAAGATGCTTTTGAGCGCAGGCTTGTAGAATTTGAATTGTCAGCTGAACGTGCGCCTCCTATTGGTTCTACAATTGTTGAGGTCGTTGGTGAGAACACTACTCCTCAAACTGATAGCCAAAGACATGAGCAATTGAACACAGGTGATGGAGGGGGGTTAAAGGCTCCTGCTAAGAGAAAGGGTAGGGGTCCGACAACAAGTTTTAAGAAGCCAAACGATCCCATGGTCCTGGAGTATGATGAAAGAAGACGACCTACTGGCAAATGGCTTCGGAATTATGCAAACCAAGTTGGCATGTGTGCTCGCAAAATCCCCATTACACTTGGCTGGCGGCAAGTACCTCCAGGCTTGATTTAAACATTTTGGGATGATACCAGGGCAAGTGTTTTGTTTAAATGCACATTTACACAATTACAAATACTTTCACTTAATAGTTGTTAGTGAATTTAACATAATAATTTCTTGTATTTGTGATTGCAGAAGCTGTTTAATATTCCAAATGATCCCGAGAAGAGAAGGGTGTTTGATTCTTTAATAGCGGAGAGATTCAGAGGCTTCAAGACCCATTTGACCAATGGATGAAGAAAGCTTCCAAGGGGAAGGGTGGTGAAGGTGGAAATGAGGAAGTTGTTGAGGAACAAGAACCACTGTGGGCCTGGGCTGCAGCAGCCTCGGCAGGTGCTGCCTGGGCCGCTGCAGCCACGGCAGGTGCTGCCTGGGCCGCTGCAGCCACGGCAGGTGCTGCCTGGGTGGCCTGCTGCAGCCTCGGCAGGTTCTGCAGGTTCTTCCTAGGCCGCTGCAGCCTCGATAGCTGTTGCTTGGGCCGCTGCAGCCTCGGCTGCTGTTGCCTGGGCCGCTGCTGCCTCGGCCGCTGGTGCATCCTTAGCAGCTGTTGCCTTGGCTATTGCGTACGTATAGCTTAACCCCCAGCCTAGAATTTTTGATCCTCAATTTACTTTGTTTGATTAGATTTCGAAAAAAGGCCAAACCTCAAAGAGAAGGAAGGTGGAGAAGCCCAAAAGCGTTGATCAACCTACAAAGAAGATGAGTGAACAAGGGTCGAAGAGTGAACAAGTGTCGAAAAAGAATTCTTCGAAAGGTTCAACCATGAAACCTACCCCACTTGTTGGAGACAATGTCCTTCAATCGCTCACTAAGGATTTAACTTTTCTACACAATCGTGTTAGTCATTTGCCTAGTGACGATCCCATTGAATTTGCACTGCCTAAGGCAATGTTCCACTATGATGAGGATGCAAGTGCATAGTTAAACAAACAAGATGTGAAGGAATTGTTAAGAGGTTCAAGCCTTAACATTTCTCTCATTCAAATATTCATGAGGTACGGGCACATGCCACTAAAATTAAATATGTTAATTCATATTAGTGTTGTTTATCCTTGATATGTTAATCAATTTTTCATTGTCCATGCATGCAGAGCACTACGGGAGCACTTAAGTGACACTAATTCCCCTGGTAAAGTTGGGTGGTTATGCCCCGAACAGACATCCGAGACTAAAATCTTAAACATCTCCCCTGAGGTGATGTACTATGTTAATCATAGTATTAGGGAATCAATGCGTGCGGGAGATGAGTTCATATTCTCCCCATGTTATCAGGAGTACGTTTAACCATGTGTAATTCAATTCTTTCTACATTTGAAATATATTTTGTACCCTAATTATTGATTTGTTTGTGTATTGTGAATTTATGTAGGTATCATTGGTTCCTTATGGTGATTTGTCCTGCTAATAACACAATCTTTCACCTTGATTCAGCTCGATCAACAAAGAAGTACCTCGTAGCCTCTATACTACAAAAGTAAATATAGCTACCTAGTGGTGATTATCTTAAGCTAACTCATTTAGTAGTCAAACTAATCAAATTTGAATTTACTTTCCTATAGTATTATGAAGAAAATACATGGTCGTGCTCCAGAGGGTCCTACATGGAAATCACCTACGGTAATACCACATCATATTGTGATTATCTTAATAAACATTGTAAAACAATTGTGGATTTTATGTGATGTTTGATTCATTTGATTTGTTCCTATGCTAGTGCCCACAACAAGATAATGGAGTCGATTGTGGATTATACGTGATGAGATTCATGCTTGACAAAGCGACTCATTATACCAACACCATACATCTTGATGAGGTACGACCTTAAACCTAGTAAAATGCGCTTTTTTATGTGATTTCAAGGCTTAGCCATCAAAATCTAAGTATAATTGACATGTTACGAGAAAGAACTAGCTCATTAATTAACAAATGTAGAAAATGGGCAAGGTAGAAGTCATTTAGGCCTTATTTAGGCCATTTAAGATGAAAATGGGTCCTAAAACTTTGTAAGTTGCTTTTTTATGTGATTTCAAGGCTTAGCCACCTAAAAACTAAGTATAATTGACATGTTATGAGAAAGAACTAGCTCATTAGTTAAAAAATGTAGAAAATGGGCAAGGTAGAAGTCATTTAGGCCTTATTTAGGCCGTTTAGGATGAAAATGGGTCCTAAAACTTTGTAAGTTGCTTTTTTATGTGATTTCAGGGCTTAGCCACCTAAAACTAAGTATAATTGACATGTTATGAGAAAGAACTAGCCCATTAGTTAAAAAATGTAGAAAATGGGCAAAGTAGAAGTCATTTAGGCCTTATTTAGGCCATTTAGTATGAAAATGCGTCCTAAAACGTTGCTCTATTTCTGTGATTTCAAAGCTTAGCCACCTAAAACTAAGTATAATTGACATGTTATGAGAAAGAATTAGCTGATTAGTTAAAAATGTAGAAAATGGGCAAAGTAGAAGTCATTTAGGCCTTTTTTAGGCCATTTATGATGAAAATGCGTCCTAAAACTTTGTAAGTTGCTTTCTTATGTGATTTCAATGCTTAGCCACCTAAAACTAAGTATAATTGACATGTTATGAGAAAGAACTAGCTCAGGGCAAGGTAGAAGTTTAGGCCTTATTTAGGCCATTTAGTACCAAAATGCGTCTTAAAACTTAGTAAGTTGCTCTTTTTATGTGATTTCAAAGCTTAGCCACCTAAACTAAGTATAATTGACATGTTATGAGAAATAACTAGCTCATTAGTTTAAAAATGTATAAAATGGGCAAGGTAGAAGTCATTTAGGCCATTTAGTACCAAAATGCGTCCTAAAACTTAGTAAGTTGCTCTTTTTATGTGATTTCAAAGCTTAGCCACCTAAAACTAAGTATAATTTACATTTTATGAGAAAGTACTAGCTCATTAGTTAAAAAATGTAGAAAATGGGCAAGGTAGAAGTCATTTAGGCCATTTAGTACCAAAATGCGTCCTATAACTTAGTAAGTTGCTCTTTTTATGTGAAGTCAAAACTTAGCCACCTAAAACTAAGTGTAATTGACATGTTATGAGAAAGAACTAGCTCATTAGTTAAAAAATGTAGAAAATGGGCAAGGTAGAAGTCATTTAGGCCTCATATAGGCCATTTAGGATGAAAATGCGTCCTTAAACTTAGTAAGTTGCTTTTTTATGTGATTTCAAGGATTAGCCACCTAAAACTAAGTATAATTGACATGTTATGAGAAAGAATTAGCTGATTAGTTAAAAAATGTAGAAAATGGGCAAGGTAGAAGTCATTTAGGCCTTATTTAGGCCATTTAGTACCAAAATGCGTCCTAAAACTTAGTAAGTTGCTCTTTTTATGTGATTTCAAAGCTTAGCCACCTAAAACTAAGTAAAATTGACATGTTATGAGAAAGAACTAGCTCATTAGTTAAAAAATGTAGAAAATGGGCAAAGTAGAAGTCATTAAGGCCTTATTTAGGCCATTTAGGATAAAAATGCGTCCTAAAACTTTGTAAGTTGCTTTTTTATGTGATTTCAAAGCTTAGCCACCTAAAACTAAGTATAATTGACATGTTATGAGAAATAACTAGCTCATTAGTTAAAAAATGTAGAAAATGGGCAAAGTAGAAGTCATTTAGGCCTTTTTTAGGCCATTTAGTATGAAAATGCGTCCTAAAACTTAGTTAGTTGCTCTATTTCTGTGATTTCAAAGCTTAGCCACCTAAAAATAAGTATAATTGACATGTTATGAGAAAGAATTAGCTCATTAGTTAAAAAATGTAAAAAATGGGCAAAGTAGAAGTCATTTAGGCCTTTTTTAGGCCATTTAGGATAAAAATGCGTCCTAAAACTTTGTAAGTTGCTTTTTTATGTGATTTCAAAGCTTAGCCACCTAAAACTAAGTATAATTGACATGTTATGAGAAATAACTAGCTCATTAGTTAAAAAATGTATAAAATGGGCAAGGTAAAAGTCATTTAGGCCTTATATAGGCCATTTAGGATGAAAATGCGTCCTTAAACTTAGTAAGTTGATATTTTATGTGATTAAAAGGCTTAGCCACCTAAAACTAAGTATAATTGACATGTTATGAGAAAGAATTAGCTCATTAGTTAAAAAATGTTGAAAATGGGCAAGGTAGAAAACATGTTATGAAAAATGCGTCCTAAAACTTAGTAAGTTGCTCTTTTTATGTGATTTAATTTTTGCATATTTATTTACACATGTTTAACTTAACTAATTTAGTCTAACATAATGTATATATATTCCAAGTTTTGCAAGGTGCTAAAGGGTGATCCGTTAACAAGCAAGGACCTTAATGAAGTACGAGACATGTTGGCGTCTTTCATCACTTTCAATTCGTAAATGTTACATCATTTTGAATTTAAACTTTGTTGATTAAACTTTAGACTACTTTATTTTTTGTTAGTTGGGTTAGTATGGTGAAAATTTGTACTTATGTATATGATACTTTATTTATGTATTGCATTTGGTTTTTAATTATTAATGTCTAAATATATATTTATAAATCTTGTTATATATAATTATATTACAGCAGAAATAATAGCAGCAATAATTGCAAAAAATATAGCAGGAATTACAGGAATTATTGCAGGGAAAAAAAATATATTTTTTCCTCTGATTGCCACCGGTTAACCTGTGGCAATTGTCTGCCATCCCTCCAAAAAAAAAAAGGCGCCAAGGATAATTGCCACCGGTTAACCGGTGGCCAAAATAATTAATACCACCGGTTAACCGGTGGCAATTAGTTATTTTGCCACCGGTTTTGAACCGGTGGCCTTTTTTCTAGGATTTGCCACCCCCCAAATGACCACCGGTTCAAAACCGGTGGCATAGGGGGGTTTTGAACCGGTGGCCAACTAGTTTTTTCGCCTAGTGAAGAAATCCTAGGTCCCTAATAATATTGAGTCAAAATTGCCTTTTCAAAACAATACTTACCAACCGAACGAGGGTGATGGTAGGCTACGCCAAAGCGAGGTGCCATCACTTCTCCAAGGCTCATAAGGCACACCGGGTATGCACGTTGGTTTTGGTTTAACTCATCGGTATGAGTGAGGAGTCCTCACATACCGTGGCAAAAGAGATGCATCGTCAAAGATGCATTAGATGCGACGATTGTCTAACCAAGAGTGGCTTTGAGCCATTAGCAAGGCAATGCTTACCCTAGAAGATTGAGTGTTAAGACAAGCCAAAGCATTCTTAACCACTCTTTGTTTCTTCGGATCTTGGAATCGCCTTATTTTCACAAAATAGGGACAATTTTTATGCGTAAATAGGACGTTTAATAAGATTGAAGTTTGCATGAATGCTATTAAATTTCAAACTTATTATGTTCTTGATAAATGGTTATACTTTGCACTTATATTTATAGTATTCTAAATCAAATAATATTGTTTCCATGATTGGTAAAGGAAATCCTTGAGAATAGTTCTCAAAGACAGGAAAAGCATTTCTAAAATACAATTCTCATAAATGACTTTTATAACTAAGTCCGAAAGGACGGTTGGACATCATGTATTCAAAATACTAGCTAGGTAGTTTTGATAAAACAAGAGGTATTGAGTTGCAAACTCAAGATTGTCAATGTTTAACAACCAACGTATCTTTTCGCATCATACATAATTGAGTAGGACTCATTGATGTAGTAATTTGAGTAAGAATTAATGGAAAAGATGGAACTTTGTTTTACGGCGCATTAGGTGCTTGATTATGCCTAACAAATTATAAGAGTCAAGGTACTTAAAGAAATGATTCTTAAAGTAAGATTATAAGATATTGTATGATAAGAAATATAGGAAAGAAGGAACGAAGAAAAGGAATTAGATTTCATTTCAACTCATGAGTTCATGTTATTGTAGTTAACTTAGCAATTCGTTATCTTCACAAGTATCGGATACTGCTTGAGTGTTCGACTATGATAGTGACCTCAAACTATTGAAGTTAAGCTAATTTATCGACTTACAAGCTTAAAATGAAGCAAGAAGAGCTACATCAGTTGTAAGGTCGTATGTTTTGTTTAAAGACCTTTTAAGCCAAAGGCTGGAACAAATAATGGTTATTATGTTCCATAATCATCAATTGATCCGTTTACACACGAAAAGACTCACATTCAAAGTAATGAGCAATAGTTGCGAGATTTATTTGAATGGCATGGTTATCCAAGCGTTGAGTCAAGAATGCTTGATTATAAACAAACATTTCCCTAACATGATAAACTCACTAAGTTCAAGTCATGGGCTTGATTTGCATTCCAAACATCTTTAGCAATGTCACGTCGACAAGAACTTACTCAAGGCTCTATTAGATAGGCTCTTGATAATTGCTCGAATTGAAATTGTTCTAAGACAAGCAAGTCTTACTTGTTGAAACCGACAAAAGCAGAGAGCTATTGCTCTTGGTATAGACAATTGACTCCGAAGGCTAAAGAGGATTCAATTACTTCAACATTTCACAAAGAATTTGAAAGGATATGGCTATATTCATCAAATGTGAACAAACTTGACTTGAGTAGCTCAAGAGTCCAGTGAAGTACAGAATCAACTTGGCAAGTTATCAAAACGTCTAGATTAGATCGAGCAATGTTTGCTTGAGCCAAACGTGACCATCTCAAAGTTATGAATGAAAATTTTCATAAATAACTCCACAAAGAACATTGTGCGTCTTCACGGAGACCTCGGTGTCATTTGAAAATGACTCGAATGATGATGGTTCACAACCCTTCCTATAAAGTTCTTAAAGATTTGCACAAATAACTAATGTTACACTAAACAATATGTCGAAGCTAAGAAAGGACGCCATATTCAATTATGGATAGACATAACTTCTAAAAGTTGTTTCAAGTATATGTCTAAGGCTCTTAGTCTCAGTGGGAGCTAAGTGGCTCAGTAGGAGCTAGGTGGCTCAGTGGGAGCTGAATGGCTCAATAAAGACTAAGATAGCTCAAGTGGGAGCTAACTGTTTGTTTCACAACGAACTTTTACCCAAATACATATACATGTCTCTTTGTAAGCATTAAAGTGAGACTACAGGCATTAACTTCACAACCTAATTGAGAACAAAATGTTTGTTGCTCTAAGTAATGTCTTTCTGGAAAGTAACATGTTTTCAAAACAACAAGATGGAGGAAAATGATGACCATCGAGCTTAGCAACAAACTAGAACTGAGAATCTCGGAAGACCTTAAAGGACTTCATGAGAATGCTTGATCAAGAATACTCAAAAGGACTTTACAAGTGCCTTAAAAGAGAATTCATTACTCACAAAACACTAAAAATGTTGGAGTAAGATCAACATAATAAAAGGGCTTTGAAAGCGCCTTAAAACTCAGAGTTTGATTCAATTACCCCGTATAGGTATAGAATTCACCAAAGGCTTGGATTGAATCCTATAAATTTTCTATTAAGTTAGAAATAAACCTAAGACTTACAAGCAAAGGAATAATGTCTTGTAAGATAGCTACGACAAATCCAAATTCCGAATGATGGTTAGAGGCCATGAAAATCCGAAATAGACTCCATGTTTGAAAATCATGTTCTAAACTTAATTAATTTGCATGAAGGATGAAAGATACATCGATTGCAAATAAGTTTTCAAGGAGAAAACTAACAAATGTGGAAATGTATATGCATACATAGCTAGATTGGTTGTAAAGGATATAATTAATTTCAAGGGGTTGATTTTAATAAAATCCTATTCACTAATCGGAATGCTCAAGTCTTTTCGTGATTGATCTAGCAAAATTGCACGTATGAAATATGGAAAAATAGATACCAAAACCGCCTTCCCAAAATAGGATTTTGGAAGTGACTATGGAATAGTCTAAGGGTTTTGAAAATCTAAATAATGCTAGATTTGAAAGCAAGCACATGGAATCCGTCATGGGATGAAAGGAAGCATTGCATGAAGGAATTAGAACGTGTTTTCTCATAAAGTTAATAAGAGGATTGACTTATGAAGAAACATAGAAATTCTGATGAACAAGAAGTTTAGTGGGAGCAAAATTAATGGTCCAACAAGAAGTTTACGAACTCTATTGTGAAACAACTATCAAATGCTAAATGCTTAGATTTGAAAGTATTTTTGACAATGGACAGAGCTAAAGACGATACTTAGTACATCTTGGTAATTAAGTTCTATAGTATAAACTTAATTAAATGTTTAAATGAGTAAAGGAAATTACCATGTTAAACATGAAGGACTTTGAAAGGCTTTCGACCCATATGATGAAGCCAAGTAAATGTTTGAACTAAGTATAAGCTAGGCTAAGTACTAAGTCAAACAAGAAAGACTCTAGTAAGAGACTTTCAACCATATCATATAGCGAACAATTTGGCAAGACTTAGTGTAACTGTATGAGCTAAATGTCACATGGATGGAATAAAATTGATAATCATTCTAGAATTAAATCCATCATGTAAAGCTCTGATATGGAATCGTTAGACGACTTACTTGCTTAGAGCATGTGAAGTACGTATATAATACCAATCGACATTAATCTAAGTATTAGATCATTAGATAGTCAAGAACATCCATAGAACTTAGTTAAGTAGTTGGATGAGTTCTTGACGCATGGAAACAAATATAATTTGAGTTTTGATGTTGCAAGCATAAACCTTAACAAGGATTAGATCCTTAGCAAGGAAGCCATTTATTAGCACAAGGCAAGAAGTGTTGTGGCTTGAGAATGGTAACATGGATATGCATCCATGTAGAATGTGCGGAAATTTAAGATAAATTTCCATGATCGCAAGTGATTAGAGTATTCCAAATCATTGTGAGTTGTTTGGAGTGAAATCCATGCAAGGCATCATCAGAGAGTCTACTAAAACATATGTTGAAAATATTATTGCCTTAAAGGCAATAATAAGATAGATGTTAAATGGAAAAGTTCGTTGTTGAACGTTGATGATTGTAGGTTGTCAAGTAGAAGGTCTCAAATCATAAAAATGAGTGGGAGCCATTGCTTGGACAATAAATCCTGAATCACATGTAATCCATTAACACTCTCAAAATTTTATCATCATATTATGGAAATGGTGGATAATGAAGATGCTAAGGTTTTCAAAGTAATTATAAATAAACCTATGCAATAAGTGAACGATAACATTCATAATTGCATGAAAGAAATCAAGCAAATCAAATATGAGTGTGATTTCTATGAATGTTTTATGAAGAGTACTACTCTTAAAACATTTAGGAAAAACCATTTATCATAAGATGAAACATTGTGAAGTTTTATAGTGGAATAAAATATTTCTAAATATTCCACAAAACTATTTAATTGTGGTTTAGAATTAAATAATGTGTCCATTCGATTTTAAAGGATATTCAAAATAGGGTATCAAGACAATGACTTGGACAAAGAAACACCTATTAAGTGAACATTGAATATTTTAATCGAAAATTATCCCCAATCGAGATCATATATTTGTGGACGATTAATGACCGTTAGAGATTAGTGTGTAGTATGATTTATAGCATCGTTTCTTGTGCTATGAGGATATAAATCATTTGCACAGGTATTGGTTTAGAACCATACTGGATCGACCTATGAGAATACTTTAAGAGATTTAAAAATCGCATAAGTATTTTTCTCATTATTACCATCGGAACTCTTTTCCTTGACCATGAGTAGTGGGAGATCTCTTGTTTGAGTACTAGTCTGTTTTTGGTATCCGTCAAACGTCTGCCGTAACTGGAGATTATAACGATAGATATTGGGCGGCTAGGTCCTCTTAGTAAGAGAAGCTACATTACAAGACTGGAAATGTCCCCCTACTGATAATAGGGAACATGTCTTGTTGTTTTACAAGGCCTCTCGAAGAGCGAGACTGTGAAAATGCATGGCCGTGCTCATATAGATTTTAGAAAACATCTGCTTATTGACAGTCAAACTCGGATTTCGAGAAACACTTCTGGACGTAACAGAGATGACGAGTAATCTTACTTTGTGGTTCATGAAGAGACATAGGAAAGGGGCTATACACTAAATGCACACTTGTCCGGAAGGACAAGTGGGAGATTAAAAGAACTGGTGTCCTTCAAACAAGTGTTTTATTCTGACAGCGGGTTCAGAATTATTAGAAAGCTAATATATTTAGTAAGGTCAAGTGATCGGAATGCTTGGGTGGAGGCCGCTTACAATCAATAATATTAATATAATTAATATTACAGCTTAATCTTGATTGAACCCTTCGTGTCACACCCAAGAAAAATACACGAACCGACTCGACGAATTAATTCGGAAGAAATTAATTCGTCGCCCGATTGTTAAATATTTAGACGTCGGTAATTCGAGCTTGGAGCGTCGAAACCGAGCGTCGGAAGTCGAGTCAAAAATAATAAAAAGACGAGACGCACAAACTAATAATAAATCGACCATATTCCCAAAATACCCCTAGCATCGGAGTGCCCCGAGCATCTGAATGCTAGGGGCAAAAATGTACAAGCATAGGTGGCTAGCAAGCGCACTAAGCTGAGCCTAGCATGGCTGGCTAGGTGCGTGCTAGCGCACCATGCTAGCAGCCACGAGCTAGCAGCAGCTAGCAGCCGCGTGCACGTGGTGCGTGCAGCAGCTAGCTGCCACAAGCTAGGCGTGCTAGCAGCGCACGCACTAAGCAGCCACGCACTAAGCAGCCACGCACAGCAGCAAGCCCGCACCAAGTGCGTGGCTTTCGCGCATTGCAGCAACCCGCATCTTGGTGCGAGGCTGGGCCTGGGCTGGGCTCGTGGCTGGGCCATAGGGCCGGTCATAAGGGGAAGCTTGAGGAATATGGAAGGAAGTGGGTAAGGACATGTGGCACAAGGAGAGTATTGAGTGGAGAGCAAGTATGGTCCCCTACTCTCCATGTGGTCCTCACCAACCCATTTCACATTGTAATGCCACTTGTAGATTTATTATTAGTTTGCAATTTTAATTTAATTTAGCTTTAAATTAATTTGTGGAATTTCATGATCCCACATTGATGGGATAAAAATTCCCACTCATACTTTCCTCTATAAATACCAACCTTGGGATTTGGAGTAAAGTGCTTAAGTGGGAGTTAGAAAGAGCATTCCATATTTTGGAAAAACTCTTAAACTCCATTAACACTTGGGTTTTGGTCGGACCTTGCTAACTCCAAGGTAGCGGACCTAAAAAGTCGTGTTTGTCCTTTGTGGGTGGATACCGTTGGAGGCACGGCATTTGCAGTGCTCAAGGCTTTCAAGTAAGAGCCCGTTTTGTGAGGGCGAAGCTCGCTTCAAGGGTATGATTCGTTCTTCCTTTTCTTGTGTTTATTTATTTATGCTTTATTGTTTTATTAATTACGAGTGGTTCCTTGGGTCGGGGTTGTTTCCACGGTGAGTCGGACTCATTAAACCCCAACAATGCGAGCGCAAGAGAAGAGCCAAGACTTGGAACTTCCACTTCTTTGCATCTTGAACTTCCCGAATGCCATGAACTTGATCTAAAAGCTTCCTCCACCTTAGTGAATCACCAAAATCAAGACCCATACCTCGTTCAATACCTACAACCAAGAAAATAGAGCAAATAAAGGAGAAAAGGCTAGAAAACCAACGAAATCCACGAAAACTACAAAATAAGAGAGGAAAGGTAAAACTAAGCAACAAAGCATAAAACTAAGCACTTATTAAGCATGAAAGCTATGAAAAGAGGATAAAAAGGACCTATATGCTCGTCAAATGGGTGCCATTTATGACATACATCATATGAGGAGGATAAAAAGCGAACCAATGCTCACAAGAAAATGCTTGAAACCCAAATTGCTCAACTTGCTTCTAATTCATCTTCTTCTTCTTCTTCTTCTACCATCCCAAGTCAAGGAGTCAACCCAAAACCTTTGTATGTCGTGACAACAAGGAGTGGGAAGGTAGTAGGAAGTGATCCTTTGGTTAAGGAGGAACTCCAAGAGGAAGTAGAGTTAGAGAGGGGGGGTGAGAGAACCAATGAGCCTTTGAGTGTTGAGAAGGAGAAAGATATTGAGGTATCAAAGGAGAAAGAAGCCACCCCCTTGCCCCTAAATATCCAACCTAGAGAGGAGAGGCTACCTTTTCCACAACGATCTGTGAGAGCTGAGCTTGATGTTCATTTTGGGAAGTTTTTGGATGTGATTAAGAATTCGCATGTTTCTCTTCCTTTTGTTGATGCCATGAAACAAATGCCCATTACTCCAAGTTTTTGAAATACCTCTTGAGTAGGAGAAGGGAGTGTGAGACAGTGAGCTTGACCTCCAATTGTAGTTTAATTCTTTCCAACAAACTCCCTACCAAGTTGAAGGATTCGGGTAGTTTTTCCATCCCTTGTTTTATTAATGGTATTGAATTTCATAAAGCTTTGTGTGATTTAGGAGCAAGTGTGAGTCTCATTCCCTACTCCGTCTACCAAAATCTTATTGTAGGAACCCTTTCCCCCACTAACATTACTCTCCAACTAGCGGACCGCTCCATTAAGTTCCCCATGGGTAAGGTTGAGGACATTCCCCTTAAGGTAGAAAAGTTCACATTCCCCGTGGATTTCTATGTGCTAGAGATGGATGAGGATGAAAGGATTCCTATAATTTTGGGTAGACCATTTCTAGCTACTTCTAGAGCTATCATCGATGTGAAGGAGGGTAAGATATCCTTGAAAATTGACAATGATTCCATTGAATTTGATTTGAACAATGTCATGCAACAACCCTCCTCAAGTGATGAATGTTTTAGAGTAGATGTTCTTGATACCGTGCTTAATGAATTTTCTCGCTCCCACTTGCATGCTACTAATGATCCTCTTGAAAGTGTGTTGTTGAATGAATCCAAGATAGGTGCTGTAACACCCTAGAAATTCCTTTTCTTTAAAATACATTTTCCCTTCTTGAAAATACGTTTTAGGAATATCTAAGACATTACCGTCACCGTGAGAACGGCTAAGGCAACAATCAAAGATACACAGCGGAAGACTTGAAAGTCAAAACTAAGAAATGACACAATTTAAAAACCGAACTAACAAAAGTAAAGTTGAAAATCAACAAAACCAAGTTAAATAAAATCCACTACAACTTGGAACCACTTAGGCCCTTATTCAAAAACCGATCAATCAAATAATAGTGTTAGTCCAACATATAATAAAACAAAATATTCAAAACATAATTATTACACATCCTAGTGGAAACTAGCATAGTTCTCTCTTCACTCATGCCCCATCATGAACATGCCTCAATACCTGAAAAGAGAATCTCTACTTGCCCCCACTACGTACTCTCCATTAAAATGGATCATCGTAGGGCCAAGATAAAGACATAGCCAGACACAAACAACACACACAATCAGCAAAGCTGAGTACATAAGCGTATTTAAACACACTAACATGCAACTCCTAGCATCACACATACTTACCTCATTGCACCTGTTTACAAGCACACACAACAAACAACAAGACTCTTTAACTGGACACAAAATGATTCATTTAGCGTTGATTACGCATCGAACTGGTTTCCAACTAAACCTACATCAATAAATTGAGGTCCACTGACACGGGAGCTAACCGTGCCAGCATCACCTATGCCACACATTGGTGGCGGAATTCCAGCGCATAATAATAAAAGGGAATATACAGCGTCCTGTACACCATTAGAAGTTACGGTTAAATATAAAACCCCATAACTCCCCCCCATTGTTCATACTCAAGGTATATACGTTCCAAGAGTTTTGGTGCGTAATCTCTTTCACTTTACGTTATTTACATATTATTAAACTTGGTGATGACTCCCAAAGCATAATAATTCAATCAACAATAATTATTAAATCAAACAAACATACCAATTTAATTCTTGAATAATTAGTGACCACATATAATTTAATGTTGAACCCTTTTTAAAACTACCTCAGTGTCAAAGACACCTTAAACGCATAAAGCGCCAACAATCCTATCCCTCGGTGTTAAAAACACCTTAAGTGCATAAAGGCACCAACATCCTATTTATTCCTTGTGTACATAGACACTTATATAGCTCCTTCCTCATGCTTAATGCATCAATAAAAATTATATGGACTATAACAAAATTCCTTTTCAATATTCTAAACATAATTAAACAATTAATTTAATTAAACATGCTCTCTATCATGCCATAAATAAATATGTAGTCCATATACTCATGCCAAAATATAATTTCCAATCCATAAATCATCACAAATAATTCATGCTTCACAATTCAATCACCAACACCAATAATTCACAATTTAATACATAAACCTTAGCATGATACTACTTGTAATTGATTGAAACCAAACCTAGCATGATTCTACATCATCAAAATATGCTAAGTATGCGAACGTACCTTGAATATGATCTTAAAATCGCCACGACTAGTAAAAATTGCTTACTTCAAAGTCTCCTACACATTAAAATTATAACACTACTAGAAAACTGCTGTTTTCCGACGGAAAAAATCCCTCGAAAAAACCCTTTTTTCCGTCGGAAAAGGTGTTTCTGACGGAATTCCGTCGGAAACTGTCGTCGGAAAACCTTTCGTAGGAAAATCGACCTTTTCCGACGAAATTTCCGTCGGAAACACTTTTCCGACGGAATTTCCGTTGGAGTTCATTCGTCGGAAGAATGTTTCCAGCCCGGAAAAATCCGTCGTAAATCTCCGACGGAATAGTGTTCCGTCGTAACTTTCCGACGGAATTTCCGTCGGAAAATGGTTCAGCCAAAATAAAAAAAAAAACGCCGCACCACCCCTGGTGGTGCGTGTCACCACCCTAACCTTAGTAGACCACCACCACGGCGCCACTACCCCCCACATCAGCCACAACCAGCCCCTAACCCTAACCACACAACCACCACCACTACCCCCCACTCAGCCACTAACACCACCAGTCCACTACTCACCCCCAAACTAACTCCAAGCCCAAATCTAAACAATCCCACCCAAACCACACCACCACTCACCCTAAGCTTAAACCCAGCCACCACCACTCACGCAACCCAGCCACCAAAAACTCCACCAGAACCCACCTAGCCAAACTAGACCCCCCTTACCCTACTCCCACAGCACCAGCCACCACCCACTACCCAACCCACCTAACTCGTACCACCACCCATACTAAACCAGAACCCACAAACCAAACTAGACCCCCTAACCCTAAACAACCAGACCCACCACCTAGCCTTAGCCCAGATCTACAACCCTAACCCTCACATATTCTGCCGAACCCCCCAACCTAAGCAAACCACCACCACCGTGGCCGCCGAATAACACAATTACCACCAAAATTTAACATAAAAAAAATTAAAGAAATAAAATTGAAATAAAATAAGATACATACCTTAATTCGACCACCCATGACCTCGAAATTAGGTTTAAGAGGTCAAATTCGACCATAAAAACTCTAGATCTAGAGTTTTCATCGTCGAATTTGACCCGAAAACCTTTGTTTTCAACTCGAGAAGAGAGAAAAAGGGCGAAAACAGAAGAATTTAGGGTCGGTACGGTGATGGTGATGTTGTTCATGTCGGTGGTGATGTCGGTGGTGCTGTCGGTGGTGATGTCGGTGGTGCTGTCGGTGGTGGTGGGGGATACGAGGAAAGTAGAGGAGCGAAAGAGGAGAAGAAAACGAGAGGAGAAGAAAACGAGAGAGAAGGATGGAGAAGGAGGGAGAAGAGAACAGGAGAGAGGAGAGGAGAACGAGAGGAGAGAGAACGACAGAGAGGAGAACAGGAGGGAGAATGAAGAGGAAAAAGGATAAGGAGAGGAGAGAGGAGGAAAAGAGGCGTAAAATGATGGTAGGGTTTTTAGAATTTGGGTTTATTTTTTTTTTTAAATATACATTCCGACGGAAAATTCCGTCAGAAAATATCTTTTCCGACGGAATTTTCCGTCGGAACGCACATATATTCCGACGGATTTTTATTCCGTCGGAAATTTGCGATGGATTTGCGACGAAATTGTTGAATTCGTCGGAAATTTCCGACGAATTAAAAATCCGTCGGAAAATTTGACTTTTCCGACGGAATAATGTGTCCGTCGGAACCAATCCGTCGCTATTTGCCTGTTTTCTAGTAGTGTAATAGTGTATCAAAGTCCACTCTAAACAAATTTCCAGCAATATATACTATTTTAAAACCCTTCATAAATTAATTAGAATAAGTGAAATTATATTTAGAACACCATAATTAAGTCCCCCTTTTTGGGTAATTTTAGTTTCCTTTAAAAACATAATATTTAGGGTTCTACATAAAATTCCTGCACTATTTTTCTAATTAAAACTTGCTGAAATTTAGTCTTAAAGCACTTAAATTGAAGATCTAAACATTAATACATCATATACTTTCATAATTTCATAAATCAATAACCTAGGGTTTCAAAAATTGGGGTTTTTTAATTAAAACTAAATCTGAAAATTTATTAATATAATTACATCATTCAAATATCAAAATTTAATCCAAAAACTCATAATTTAGAATTAGATCTAAGCATAGATTAAAAATAGAGAAGAAAGATTAAGTTTTTTTTTTTTCGAGAGCCAAACACGGCAGCAGCAGCCACCGCGGCAAGGCTGGGCTGCTGCCGCCTGCCGCCGCAGCTGCTGGCCGTGCGCTAGCGGCTTGCGGTGGTGTGCGGTGGTGGTCCGGCCATGTGTGTGGTGGTGGTGGCCGGCCGTGCATAGGGGAAGGGCAAGAGGAAGGGAAAAAAAAAAAAGAAAAGTAAGGAGAAAAGGGGAGAAGCTTACCTTGGGTTTTCTCCACTCTGGGCAAAGTTGATTTGCCTCATAAGTGGGATATTTATACCCCTTCTCTACCAACCATTTTACCCTAAACTTTCCTCTTTTAATTTTCCTAATCCTTTCCCAAATAAAACTTGTTAAAAATTAAACTTTCTTAAATTAAAACCCCATCTTTTAAATAAAAATAATTAAATAAACTTTCCTTTTATAAAAATATTAATTAAAATGCTTTTATTAAAATTATTATAACTATTTAAATATTTTATAAAATACATATTTTAAATAAAATACGTATAAAAATACGGGGTATTACAGTCTACCCCCCTTAAAAAAAAGTTTCGTCCCGAAACTTGGGGAACAAAATTGAAACCTTTTTCTTAATTATGTATAATATTGTTGTACTTTTTGTCACCCTTTTTCTGTTTTATGTCTCTTGAGAGCATAAATACTTTTAAATTCGTGCAAAGAGCACCAAAAATGACTGAAATTTGGGGAAAAAGCGCGAAATTCTACCGCATTCTACCCCCCTTAAAGAAAACGAGTTACGCCCCCGTAACTCTACATACCTGAAACAACTCTGGGTATTTCTTTTTCATTTCATCTTCTGCCTCCCAAGTGGCTTCCTCATATTCTTGGTTAGACCAAAGTACTTTTACAATCTTAACATTCTTGTTGCGTGTACTACGCACTTTGCTGTCAAGAATCTTAACAAGTCTCTCTTCATAGGTTAAACTTTGATCTATCTCGATGGTTTCTGGTTGTAGCACATGGGATTTATCAGGGATGTATCTTCTCAATTGGGACACATGGAATATGTCATGTACTTTACTAAGCTCCATAGGTAAAGCTAACCTATAAGCTACCTTGCCTATTCTTTGCAGTATTTCATATGGACCGATGTATTTTGGACTGAGCTTTCCTTTCTTCCCAAATCTCATAACTGCTTTCATTGGTGACACCTTTAGCAATACCTTATCGCCTATTTCAAATTCTTCTTCCCTTCGCTTTAAGTCTGCATAAATCTTTTGGCGATCTTGAGCTGCCTGGATTTTAGCTTGAATTTCCCTTACTTGTTTGACTGTGTCTTCAATCATTTGAGGCCCAAGAACTATAGTTTCACTAATGTCGTTCCAACAAATTGGGCTATGACACTTTCTCCCATACAAGGCCTCAAATGGAGCCATTCCAATGCTCGCATGATAACTATTGTTATAAGAGAATTCAATTAGATCCAAGCTATCCTCCCATCCTCCCTGGAAATCTATAACGCAAGCTCTCAACATATCTTCCAAGGTTTGAATGGTTCTTTCGGTTTTCCCATCTGTGGCAGGGTGGAAGGCTGTACTCATTTTAAGTGTTGTACCAAAGTTTTCTTGCACACTTTTCCAAAATTTTGAGAGAAACCTGGAATCTCTATCAGATACGATATCTTTTGGAACCCCATGTAATCTCACAACGTGCTTGATGTAAGATTTTGCAAGTTGTTCCATTTTCCAAGTTTCTTTCATTGGTATAAACACTGCTGATTTTGTTAGTCTATCCACCACTACCCAAATGGTGTCATTGCCGCTCTTAGATTTAGGAAGGCAGGTCACAAAGTCCATTGAAATGCAGTCCCACTTCCAGCTTGGGATTTCTAATGACTGTACAGTCCCTTGAGGCCTTTTGTGTTCTATCTTCACTTTCTGACAAGTTAAGCATTTTGCCACAAATTCAGCCACCTCGTTTTTCATCCTAGGCCAGCAAAACATTTTCTTCAAATCCTTATATAACTTGTCTCCTCCCGGGTGTACTGAGTAAGGTGTATTGTGGCCCTCTTCCATCAACTTTCTCTTCACTTCTTCACATTTTTGTGGTACACACCATCGACCCTTATACCTTAAACTCCCATCTTCGTGAACTTTGAAGTCTGTAGCTTTTCCTTGTTTAATCTTCTCACGGATCCTGTCCAACTTCACATCTCCCTCTTGGTTTTCTCGAATCTCATCGAATATTGTTGGTTGGACACTCAGATTTGCAAGAATACATGCTGGTACTCCCCACGACTTCTAAGTTCAATTTTGCCATTTCTCTACATAACTCATTAGCTACTATTAACGAGTTTAATCCATGACTATTTTTACGACTTAAAGCATCCACAACTACATTCGCCTTCCCTTCGTGGTATTGTATGTCTAAGTCGTAATCCGTTGTATACTCTAGCCACCTCCTTTGACGAGAGTTCAAGTCCTTTTGAGTGAAAATATACTTTAAGCTCTTATGGTCTGTGTAAATTCTACATTTCACTCCATACAAATAGTGACGCCAAATTTTCAGTGCAAAAATGATGGCAGCTAATTCCAGGTCATGGGTTGGATAGTTTACCTCGTGTGTTTTAAGCTGCCTTGATGCGTATGCTATTACCTTTCCATTTTGCATAAGCACGCACCCCAAACCATTCTTTGATGCATCACTATATACATCATACAACCCGCTATCATCTGGAAGTGTAAGCACTGGTGCTGTAACTAATTTGTGCTTTAAGAGTTGAAATGCCTCTTCACACTTCTCATCCCACTCAAACTTCTTGTCCTTCTTCATTAGAGTAGTCATGGGTTTAGCAATTTTGGAGAAATCTTTAACAAAACGCCTATAATACCCTGCTAAACCTAAGAAACTTCTCACATCAGATACAGTTTTGGGTGTAGGCCAACTTTTCACAGCTTCTATTTTGGCTGGGTCTACTTCTACTCCATCCTTAGACACAAAGTGTCCTAGGAATGCTACCTTTTCCAACCAAAATTCACACTTAGAGAACTTTGCATAAAGGTGGTTTTCTCTCAGTGTTTGCAGAATTGCCCTTAGGTGTTCTGCATGCTCTTCCTTGTTCTTGGAGTATACTAAAATGTCATCTATGAACACCACTACAAACTTATCCATAAATTGATGAAACACCCTATTCATCAGATCCATAAAGATTGCTGGAGCATTAGTCAATCCAAAAGGCATAACTGTGAACTCATAGTGTCCATATCTTGTCCTAAATGCTGTTTTAGGGATGTCCTCATCGGCAATCCTCAATTGGTGATACCCAGACCTCAAGTCAATTTTCGAGAACACTGTGGCTCCCTTCAATTGGTCAAACAATGCTCTATTCGTGGTAAAGGATACTTATTCTTTATTGTCACCTTATTTAATTCCCTGTAATCTATACACAATCGCATGCTTCCATCCTTTTTCTTCACAAATAGAACTGTTGTACTCCCTTGTTCCCAGTAAAGTTGTTGTTTTTGTTGTTCCCTTAGAAACTCTTCTGGTTCCCTCCTGAGTTAAAGTTGTTCTGCCTATTCCCATTAGCATTTTTAGAGTAACACTCGTACTCCCTATGCCCCAGTTTGTTACAAGCGCGACAAGTAACCATATTGCCTCCGCAATCCTTCCCAGGGTGATTGTTCCTACACCTCCTGCAATGATAATACCTTACATTTTCTGTTATTCCCCTGGTTATTGTTTCTAACCCCTCCATTGTTGCCACGTCCACCTTGACGGTTATTATTCTGGAAATTATTATTATTGGAGAAGTTATTGTTATGGTGGTACTTCTGCTTCTTAAAACCATTCTGGTTTCCCTGCTGGTTACCAGAAACTTGCACCACCTCCTTTCTCTTCTCTCTCCCTTCCATCTCAGTTAGCTCCTTCTTCTTCTTCTCCTCCAACGCATAAAGGTGTACGGCTCTTCCATACACCTCATCCAGAGTTTCAAATACTTGCCCGCACAGCTTTAATTGCAGATCCGTAGTTAAACCACTCTCAAACTTCCTAGCCTTTGCTTTTTCAGTAGCAACAGTCTCCTCAGCAAAACGGGACAACTCTATAAACTTGGTGTAGTACTCCGTAACTGACATCTTTTCCATTCTGAGGTTTGAGAACTCCTCAGCTTTCTGCTTTTGCAAAAAGCTAGGATAAAACTTATCCCTCATTTTCTCTTGGAACTTGGTCCAGTTGAATCCAGGTAGAGTCCTAATGGTAGCTTCATTTTGCTGCCACCAAAGGTCAGCTTCACCCCTTAGGTAGTAGGTAGCACAGCCCACTTTCGAATCTTCAGGGCATCCCACCGCCCCAAACAGTTTTTCGAACTCCCTCAACCAGTTTTCTAGAATGGTAGGGTCAGGCTCCCCTTGATAAGTGGGTGGCTTACTCTGTGCCACTTTCTTAAAGAGCTCCCCCTGAGCATTCCCATTGCCAGACGTGTTTCTAGCCAGCTGCTGGGCAACTGCTGCTAATTGTCTTACTACTTCACTAAGTTCATTTCCACCAGTGTTGGTACTGTTTCCTCCTGCCATCTTTCTTCTCCTGAATTAAAAGAATCAGGTTCTAAATTAAATATGGTTTAGGTTAGCTCCCAAGGCATTCACTCATCTAAGTTTAGAATTATTAAAGCTTGCACAATTCTTTTTGAAGCTAATAAATTTTGAATTGGATTTACCAAATTCAAAGTTCATAGCTTTATCAACTAATTATTGATTGCTAACCAACCAAGCATTTAATAAAGCATCACATAAATAAATAAAATATTTCCCGTTAACCCTCGAGATTTGAGACTAGAATTAAATTTTGTTGGGATATGGTTTGTAGAATTGAAATGGCAATACAAGTTAAAATTATTTGGAGATGGAGTGGTTGTTGTAATTGAAATAAATAAATTAATAGGAAGTAGTAAGGAAAGAAAAAGTGGAATTTTATTGATATGAATAAAGAATGAATACTGGAATATAAATGAGCATAATCACTAGCAAGTGTTCATAAGATCACTGAATGTTTGTGGCAATACCACTTATTACTTAAACTGCAAATAATAAGAATACTGAAAATGAACTAAGAGTCCTAATAAAAGAAATTATAATAATCAATCCTTTCGAACGTTGTCCCTTTTGTCAGTAGATTGCTTATAACTCGAAGGATCGAAATCATTGTCATTAGAATCCTCCATTGGTTCAGGTGACTCAGGTTCAGGTTCTACTTGGATGAATTCTCCCTCCTCTCCTTCATCTGATGATATGTCGATTATAATTGGAGTTGGAGGTGGGTTAGGATCGGATATCTCCATCATTGAACTGTCCCCCTCTTGTTGTTCTCCATTCTTCGCTTGGTTACCCCCTGATGATGCAGAAGAGGAACTTTCTGGTTGTTGATTTAAAGGTGGGTTGTTCCCTACTGGGTTGTCATAGTAGTAGTTTGGGTAGGGAAGATTTAAACGCTGATAGTGAGCTCTTTCCACCCTTACAATGTAGTTAGTTAAATAAACATAATCAGGGTACCACTGGCCATAATAGTTTTTGTACTTGTAGTAGTTTGGAACATCTCCTGGAAGGTAAAAGTCAGCAAATTTTTCCTTGATAGCAATATAAGGAGGCTCCTCTGGCAGACAGTGCACAATCATTGCTGAGATACGATCAGGGGTCTCAAATATTTTATCCCGCAAGACATTACTCCTATAAGAACAATAATATCTGATTTTCTCTATGAAGTCATAGGGGTGCTCATCGTTTTTCTTTATTAGTGACCCCATTTGTGTGTATTTACTAGGAAAGTTAGGCATCCTGTAGAGGAAAAAGACTTAGAAAAGAATTCCCTTTCCCAAAGAAATAAAATAAATAATACAATTCTTGCAAAAATTTAAGTTTGGTATTCAATCATACAATTTGAATAATTCCCACAAAACAATACATATATTTCATGCTTCAATAAAAAAACATTTAATAATACAACATGCTTGAACACCCTAAAATAAAATTTATGCACGCAGGGAAGAAATTAAATTCTAGCCTATATGCCCTTTCCTTTCCTACCCAAGCTCACCAATATATTAATAAAAGCTTTTAACACATAATTCTTACCTCAATCATATCCTTGCTCCCTGCAAAAATTAACAAACTAAAAATATTTTACCCTGCTAAAAAAAAAAAAAATTTGAAACTATAGGGAGGCAAAATTTTCGGCCCTCTAAAAAAAATTTCGGACACTTGAAAAAAATTTCGAGTGTCTAAAAAAAATATTCGGACCAATTAAAATAAAAAAAAATTTCGGACCAAAATAAATAATAAAAAAAAATTTTCGGACCTCCCTAAAAAAAATAAAATAAAATAAGATAAAATAAAATAAACACTACTACAAAAAGTGGCAAAAGGACCCCTTTTAAGAGACCCGTTGTACAATTTAACGGGTCTATTATATATACAAGACCCTACATTACACATAACGGGTCTGTAATAATAGGCGCCAAAATATTATTTTTGCGGATTTAAATAACAAGGTAATTTTAAAGACCCGTTATTATTCACAACGGATCTCTTAGGTAAGAGACCTGTTGTTAGTTACAACGGGTCTCATACATACAAGCTAAAAAACAAAAAAAAATTTCTACAGAGTTCTTTCTGCCGCCTCTTATTTTCCAATTCCCTCCCAAATTCCTACTCCTACCCAAAATAAACCCTTCAATTTCATCAAATAACCCTTTTCAATTTTTCATCAAATTTTTATTTTCATTACTTTCATTGCTGCGGTGCTGTAGGATTTGGATTTCATCTCTTCCAATTTTTATTCATTGCCGGCTGTAGATTTCATCTCTTCCAATTTTCTTCAAATTCCCGAATGCAATTTGGATTTCATCAAGTTCCCGAATGAATTTTGCAAGGTGATATTGCTGCAAGCTGCCATCTTTGGGTTTTCTTCAAAAAAACAAAAAAAAAAGAAAAAAGAAAGAACCTCAACGGCTCCTCCACAGCTCCTCCACGGCTCCACCACACAATTAAAGGTTAGAATTTTGGCTCAATTGATGCATGCATGCTTTGTTAGGGTTTTGTGTATGGATTATTTATTTGTTTGTGACTTATTGGTTTGTTTGCGGAGATGAAGTTCTATTGAAATAAATTTTTTATTTTGTTCGACATTTGTTGGAGATCTGCAATTATAGAAATAAATTAGAAATCGCAGCAGTAAGTATGCTATTATTTCGGTTAATGTTGGGTTACTTACTAAAAGTTGTTAGTCTATTTAATTTTGGCTGCTTGAAATTTCATATCAAGTGTTGGTTTGTCGTTTGATTTTCTGGGTTGTAATTCTGTGCTTCATGATGTGTAATGTTCTGGGTTTTCTTTTTAGGTTTTATTGTGATGAAGAGAGATATAATTTGTTGTTTGAATTTCCCTTTAAATTCTTCATTATTTTAGATATACTGACATATTTAATGTTGGTTGGGATTTCCAGATTGATTTTTTTTTATTTATTAAAAATGCACTATGGATTCATGCATGTAGATAAAATAGTGAGTTTTGTTGCTAATTGGTTCCTGAGTTATATTTTTTGTTAAATTAATTATTAGAATATGAGGGGAACGGTGTGGGGAGAGGGGCAGGGCAGGAGTGTATAAAATTTTATAAAATCATTAGAATGGGATTAATTATTTTAGTTGTTGTTGTGTAGAAAATATTAAATGGATCGAAGTTGGATAACAACAACTAAGCCAGGTGACCCAAAATATCAAGTAGGTATTAGAGAATTTGTTAAGTTTGCAGTTAAGAATAGTGGAGGCCGCCATAAGCTACCATGCCCTTGTCACATGTGCCATAATTTCTTGTACAAGAGACCCGAAGAGATACTTAATCACTTGGAGAAATGGGAATTTGATAAAACATATACGTGTTGGATTTGGCATGGAGAATGTAGAGATGGAGCTTCGGTGAGTAACTTTTCAGATAATGCTAATGAAGGTCAAGATACAAATGAGGGAGATAGATTAGAGGAAATGCTCCATGTAGTACAGGAGAATTTTGATGAAGATCCCACTAAATTTGAGAGCTTATTAAGTGACTCTGAAAAGCCTTTGTATGAAAGTTGCACCAAATACACAAGGTTGTCTGCCATACTTAAGTTGTACAACTTGAAGGCGGGTCATGGTTTAAGTGATCAAAGCTTTAATATGATCCTAGAATTGGTAAAAGACATGCTTCCGGATGATAATGTCCTTCCAAGTTGTACATATGAGGCAAAAAAGACACTAAGTGTCATGGGTTTACCTTATGAGAGAATTCATGCTTGCCCTAACGATTGCATGTTGTATCAAAACGAGAATGAATCGTTAGAGAGATGCGCAATTTGTAATGCCTCGCGATACAAAAAAGATGAAGGACGAGTGTCTGCTAAGGTATTATGGTACTTTCCAATAATACCTAGGTTTAAAAGGCTATTTTCTAATGCCGGAGATGCTGAAAAGTTAACATGGCATGTCTATGGTCGAGAGGATGATGGAATGCTTAGACATCCTGCTGATTCCCCATAATGGAGGTTTATTGATGGAGAATTTCCAGAATTTGCCAAAGAAAAGCGTAATTTACGCCTTGCTTTGTCTACAGATGGTTTCAATCCATTTGGATCATTGAGTAGCACTTATAGTACATGGCCTGTTGTTTTGATTACCTACAACTTACCTCCTACACTTTGCATGAAAAGAAGGTATATGATGTTATCACTACTAATTTCTGGTCCAAGGCAGCCTGGTAATGATATTGATGTGTATCTGGCTCCACTAATTGTTGATTTGAAGATGTTGTGGGAAACAGGTGTAGAGGTGTTCGATGCACATCGTAACGAGAATTTCAATTTGAAAGCATTGTTGTTTTGTACTATTCAAGATTTTCCAGCATATGGAAATCTATCAAGATACACAGTTTACGGGAAAACTGCTTGTCCCGTATGCATGGAGGTTTTTCCAGGAAGGTGGTTAAGTGCATCTAAGAAGAATGTTTTTTTATGGGAATCGTATATTTTTGCCATGTACTCATCACTATCGCAACTTGAAAAAGGCTTTCAATGGACATCAAGAGTTTAGGGTGCGCCCTAAGATACTATCTGGAGTAGAGGTGTTTGAAAAGATCAAAGATTTGAAGATCACATATGGTAAGAAGCACAAAAAACTTCTTCCTCAGCAAGGATTCAAAAAGTGTTCAATTTTGTGGAGCTTACCATATTGGAAATTCCTTTTTGTGAGACATACACTTGATGTGATGCATATTGAGAAAAATGTGTGTGATAGTGTTATTGGTACACTATTGAATATTAGTGGAAAGACCAAAGATGGGGAGAAAGCTAGAGATGACTTGAAGGAAATGGGGATTAGAGATGAACTCCATGTGGTTGAGAATGAGAATGGTCGAAAGTACTTGCCACCGGCTGCTTATACGCTCTCTAGAAAAGAGAAAATCGAGTTATGTCAGAGCTTGGCCGGAGTGAAAGTGCCGGAAGGTTATTCTTCTAACATTCGCAACCTGGTAAACATGGAAAGTTTGAAACTTATGGGCCTTAAGTCTCATGATTGTCATGTTTTGATGCAAAATTTGTTGCCCGTAGCTATTCGTTCAATATTGCCTAAAAATGTTCGATATGCCATTACTAGACTTTGTTTGTTTTTTAATGCAATCTATAGTAAAGTCATTGATCCCGAACATTTGAATTCTTTGGAGGAAGAAATTGTTATAATTTTATGTCAATTAGAGATGTACTTTCCTCCATCTTTTTTTGATATCATGGTTCATTTGACGGTTCACTTGGTAAGAGAGATAAGATTTTGTGGTCCAATATATTTGAGAGTTCAATGGGCTTTTGAAAGACAAATGAGAACATACCAAGGGTATGTGAAGAATGCTTATCGACCTGAAGGTTGTATTGCTGAGCAACTTTTCTATGAAGAAGTACTACAATATGCTGGTGATTTTATGATAAATTCAATGAGAATAGGGATTCCTACATCTCGTCATAGTGGACGAATGGATGGTGTGGGAACCTTAGGTCGTAAGCAACGTGATATGTCTTATGACAATTGGCACAAGGCACACTCATACATTCTGCATAATGAGGATGAAGTTGCACCCTATGTTGAAAGACATATGAGACACTTGAGAAAGTACAATCCAAGAGCAAGCGAAAAGGCATTGGCTGACAAACATAGCAAATCATTCATTTCTTGGTTCAAAGATGAAGTAATGAGGGAGCTCGATGACTCTTCAATAGTAATCTCAGATCGAGTCAAGAGTTTAGCATATGGACCTGACTTTAGTGCAACATACTATTCAGGATATGTTATAAATGGTTGCACTTTTTACACAAAGTTCCAAGATGAGCACAGCACTATGCAAAACAGTGGGCTCACTTTAGAGGCTTAAGCTATTCACTTTGCTAGTGCAAAAGATAAGAATCCCGTATGTGGTACTATGAGATACTATGGAGTCATTGAAGAGATTTGTGAGTTGCATTACACCATGTTTTCGATTCCTCTTTTCAAATGCCAATGGGTTGACAGCAACAACGGTGTTGAAGAAAGTAACTTGGGACTTATTTTAGTCAATCTTAACAAGGTTGGTCACAAAGAGGATCCTTTTATTTTAGTTACCCAAGCAAAACAAATTTTTTATATGACTGATCCCTTAGATAAGCGAAGGTCAGTTGTCATAACACCAAGGCCTCGACACTCCATTGATGATTGTACTTTTTATAGTGTGCTGGAGATTCCTTCTTTGACAAGAAAAGTAGTGGACGATAATGTTGATGACTCTTCAATATATGTGAGAGATGATCATAATGAGGTTACATGGGTTGAAGATACAAAGAAGCGAAAATCTGTCAAGCGAAAGCGATCTCGTAACAAATGTAAATTTTTATTTTTTTTTAAAGTACTAACTTTTTTTATTATTATTATTGGTTTTTCCTTAGGATGTCCTACTTAAAATTTTGGCAATATTATTACAATTTTTGCATTTAACTAACCTATTAAATTTATTTTTCTGATTTTTTTTATAGGTTGATGGCTAGAAAGAGAAAACGTGTACGCCCATCCAATGAAGGTGACACACTACATCCTGAGGATTCTGAGAAAATTAGGCGTGAGGATGAGAGGGGTCGTACTGTACTTGCTGTGGTGGGGAAGGCGATCCAAGAAGGCACCAAGATTCGTTTGGAATGGCATCCTATTAAAAGAGTTCCAGTAGGAGAGCACAAGTCTCATTTCTCCACCTACATTGGTGTTGTTGCCCGTGAAAGAGTAACGATCACTTATAAGGAGTGGTCTGACCTTCCAAATGGAGTCTTAGACGAAGTCTACAATGCTATCACAGTAAGCATACATATTCAGTTCTAAGACATTTGAATAAGTCATACAATATGCTTTTATGTAGGAAGGTTTAATGTTTCTGTACCAACAATGCAGAAGGGATTTATGTCATCGAGAATCGCAGAAATTGGATACTGACACAAGCTTCTAAGCGATGGAAAGCTTTCAAGACTAGGCTAAGACTTGAATGGATGTATCTAGAAGATGGAGCTGTCAGACAACAACCCCCATGGAAATATCCTTTCATAAAAGATACAGATTGGGAGATCTTCGTTAAATATTGTACTTCAAAGGAGTTTCAGGTAGCTCAGTTCACTCCTTAAGCTCAGTTCTGAGTTCAGTTCTGAAGCTCAGTTCTGAGGCTCAGTTCTAAATTCAGTTCTGAACCTCATTTTTGAATTCAGTCCTGAACCTCAGTTCTGAATTCAATCTTGAACCTCAGTTCTAAATTCAGTCCAATAACTCAGTTCTGAATTCAGTTCTGGAGTTCAGTTCTGAAGCTCCGTTCTGAGTTCAGTTCTGAGTTCAGTCCTGAGTTCAGTCCTGGAGTTCAGTTCTAAAGCTCCGTTCTGAGTTCAGTTCTGAGTTCAGTCCTAGAGTTCAGTTCTAAAGCTCCGTTCTGAGTTCAGTTCTGAGTTCAGTCCTGGAGTTCAGTTCTGCGTTCAGTTTTGATGCTTTATAAGTTTATTAGTTTTGATTTTTTGTAGGAATTGAGTGAAAAAAATCGTGTGAGGGCAAAGAAGAAGACCTCAAAGTATCGAGGAGGCCGACTTGGGTATCAATATTTTGAAGAACAAATAGTAAGTTTGGCTAATATTCTATATGTAACTACCATATATACAATATTGGTGTTGAAAATTTCTATTCATATACTTCGAACATTAGTCTAAATTAATTTTGTACAATGGCAGGAAAAAGAACTTGAAAAACAGGAAGTCCATGTGTCACAAGTGCCTCGACACTTGACTTGGATCAAAGCTCACTCTCAGGTCAAAGATGGAATCATTTTTTTTGATAATCCAGTCGATAGGGAAATCCATGAAGCTATAGTAAGAAATCTAATGAAGACTCTTCTGCACAAATTTTATGTCCTTATATTCTTGTGAATGATTACCTTAATTTGAATTTACTTTACTTGGTTTCATCTATTACGTCCCTTGAAATTTTGTATTGCAGATTGCAGTGGAGGCTCAAGCTCAAAGAGGAGAATTCGTGTGCAATGGTCGGGATGACATATTAGCAAGAGCATTGAATTAGCGTGAGCATGGTGGTTCAGTGAGGGCAGTTGGATCAGGTATCACAAATAAGGAATATTTTGGCTTTAACAAACCAACTGCACCAAGCCAATTGTATGCAAAAATCGGCATGATGCAATCAGAGATGGGAACTATGAAAAATAATCTGAATTTATTATTGTCTTTCATCATGTCATGCTTAAATCAGGAGCAATTGAAATCGTTCATGGCCATCTTTGGGCAATCAAATGCTTTTGGTCAATTTGGCAGTTTGGGTGGGCTGGTTGGTCAATTTGGCAATGGTGGTCAGTCTGGTCAGTCTATATTGGGTGGGCTGGTTAGCCAATTTGGCAATGGTGCTAGTCAGCCTGCTACTGGTGGTCAGTTTGGTCATGGTCAACAGGTTGGTTCTTCTGTTCAGACTAGTTTGGGAGGTCAGAGTGGTTTTGGTTTTGGTGGTCAAGCTGAATTCGGAGGTTTTGGTGGTCTTGATGGTAATAGGTTAGGTTTTACCCAATTAAATAATTTTGTTGACCATGGAATGCTTAACATCCCACTTACACAACTGCTGACTAGAGGGGTTGAGCGACAACAAAGTGAAGGTCATCAATTGTTGGAGTCTCAATTTCAGGATGCTGCTAATGTTTCACGTGGTCATGAGGCTCACATAAGTCCTCCCGTGCAACAGGATCATCTTCAAAGCTCTGAGGCTGAGATGTACCATGTTTCTTGGCCTCAAACAGAGCAAATTAATCAACCTGACCATGCATTTCTGAACAATCATGATGATATCTCAACTGATCTTGGCCTCAAACAGAGCAATATCAGTTTTCCTGAGGTATTGTATTAAAAGTCATACATCTTCGAATGTAAATTATGTATATGAAATTTGATTCTGTCATGACTTGTATAGGGCTGGAGTGATTGTCAACTAGCCATTGAGGACAGCGATAAAGGACATGTAATTGTTGCTAAAGGGAAAGTCTATCAAGAGAAGGCAGAAGAAGTCATCAGAAATCATGCCCAATCGCTACCCCCTGGTCACCGCCGAGTCTCTATTGTAGAAGATATTGTGCCGAATGCTCCCTTGCCATGTCCAAACGAAGAATTAATCTTTGTTTGCCAAGCTAAGAAGAGTTACACTGCTTGGCCAATTCACTTGATTCTTCCAGTTAAGGTATTGTTATATCAGTTTTTTTACCAACTGAATTTAGTTCAGAATTGATTTTTAGTTAAGAGTTGCATTTACTTGATATATATTGTTTGTTTGTATGAAAGGCTGATGTGCACCTGGAAAAAGACGTGACTACTCCATCCCCAAGATCGGCATCATCCCAAACATCAACCACTGACATGCATCTTTTCAGTGCTGAAGATTGTGAAAAAGTGACTACTAATTGGTTACAGTCGTTAAAAACTCATGCTTTGGGAATGAAAAAGAGGAGTGAATCCATCTCCTTAAGTTTCCAGAAAACTGTATTTCTGACTGAACATGTGGTTAATATTACTCTTGACTACGAAGATTTGCTTAATTGGTGTTTCCAGAAGAAGATCGGAGCTGCTCACTTGAATATTTTCATGAAGTAAGTTCATTTACATTTTTAAGATTTGAGAATTTCTATTTTTAGTATCTTCTTACATGTTTGACCTTTTATGGATGGCGGGGAAAGGTACTTGAAAGAGCAATGTGAAGAAGAAGGAATTTCGGGTATGTTTGGATTTTGCGATTCCAATGTTCTATCCCCAATGAATCCAACAATAGAAGAGGAAAACCCGTCTACATACTTAGCTCGTGTGTTTGGGTGCAATGAGGGAAAGAATCGTAACCAATTATTCTTTGCACCTTATAATGAAAAGTACGTGCATTATGTGTTTCTCTACAAAAGCTGATAATTATTGATATGTTACTTTATTAACTTTTCGTGTTATTTGTATGTAGTCGGAATTGGATGTTAGCTGTTATTAGCCCTTGGAATGGGATAGTCTATTGGTTGGACCCAAGTGGAGCAGACAGCATACCTGAGTTTGCTAAAACAATCATCAATGAGTAAGCAATTGCGTAATCATTTTATGACATCATTATATTTGTATTGATGTTCAAGTAATGGGTATTTTTGTCATTATTATCATTTGATCTTGTCATAATTATGTAGGGGAATCAAACAATTTAGCGTTGTCCATCGCAAGGATATCAAGAAAATAAAAAAGGATGCATATATTGGGTGGAAGCAACCAAAGGTATTCACTTTTTCTTTTTAAATTTAGCATATAATGATATGTTGTAGGTCTTGGACATGATAAAGTAACTCATGACTGATTTGTTGTAGTGTCCTAGCCATCCTAAACACAAGAAGGATTACGGATACGTTTTGTGCCGGTACATGCTCGAGATTTTGGAAAAAAGGGTGTTATGGATTACCGACAAGGTAAGAACTTATGCACTTCGAATAACTTGGTTGTTTCAACTCAATATTTCTGACCTGTTTTGAGATGTATACTAGTCTTTTAGGAGCTGTAAATCGCCCTGAATTTTCATTCATATACTTAGGCTTTAATAGCAATGTTACAGCCATTTACCAGTATTTAATACATGCACTAAAGAGTAGACTCGTTTGATTCATACATATAAGATTCGTTTATTTATTTTTTTTAACTTTGCTCTCTGCACAATTCCTATTATATACAACTAATGCATCAATCAATCAATCAAATAATCAAAGCCTTAATCCCATAAGGCTTTGATTGAAATTCAAGAACGCAAAAGATCTCATCTGTCATCAAAACTCTTCAGCAATCCCATCCTTAAAATCTGCACTTTGTTTGGGGTATCAACAAAAAAACTGATTGCCTGCTCATCATTTGGGTTTTTATATGTCAGATGGGTTATAGCGTCCAAACTACCCCATAATTAGCGTCCAAGCTCAGTAGTTATATACCTGTGATGTAGAAGAGTAGAAGCAAAAGTAGATCACAAATGAAACAAAGGAAGTGTTGTATGATTGAAACGTACAAGCATTATTGATTTATTACAGTGTAACATAATTACTACGAATTCTATGAATGCACAAATGATGGGATATCAATTTGTAACAAATTTATCGCTGCTATTGGATTTGTGTCACTTATATCTATTTTCTTGATCTTTCATTGTACGCACTGCCATATGATGCTGTAAATGGCTGACTGTAGTAAAATTTCTATTAATCTAGTAAAGTTGTAGTAAAATAAATACAGAACCTTGCCTTGGCAGGGCAAGGCAGCAGCAGCAGCAGCCGCCTTGCCTTGGCAGGGCAGGGCAGCATCAGCAGCCGCCATGCCTTGGCAGGGCAGGGCAGGGCAGCAGCAGCAGCAGCCGCCTTGCCTTGGCAGGGCAGGGCAGCAGCAGCAGCCGCCATGCCTTGGCAGGGCAGGGCAGCAGCAGCAGCCGCCATGCCTTGGCAGGGCAGGGCAGCAGCAGCAGCCGCCTTGCCTTGGCAGGGTAGGAGCCGCTACCTTGAGGTGTCTTGTATAATGTTATCGTATAATAGTTCTGAGGCTTAGTTATGATATTCAGTTCTGAAAATAAGTTCTGAAATTCTATTTTTGTTTGGTTTTGAAATTCAGTTGAGCTTTGGTTCACATATTGAATTTAGATTTGAAATTCAGTTTTGTGCTTTGGTTCTGAAATTCAGTTTTCAGCTTTGGTTCACTACTTCCATGATCCTATTTAATTCTTTTTCTGCTATTTACATTGCAGTTCTTTACTCAAGAAGCTTATTCATCTTAAGCAATTGATGAGATACGAGATATTTGGGTTGAGTATTTGCTTAAGCAACTAAACTAAGCTGATGAAGAAGTCAAAGACAGTATGGTAATTGCTTGCGTTTTGTTCAAATTTTTATTCAACACATACACTTTGGAACATATGTGCGCCATGATTGATGTTTAGTGCCATGGTTTTTTTGTCTAATGATGTACATGGTAGAATGCTGATGTTTTTGGAAACAATGGTTGATGTATAGTGCCATGGTTTTTTTTTGTAATGGTGTACATGGTAGAATGCTGATGTTTTTGGAAACAATGGTTGATGTATAGTGCCATGGTTTTTTTTTTGTAATGGTGTACATGGTAGAATGGGAGAAAATCAAGAGTTAGTCTTTTTTTGTAATGGTGTAATTGTGGGTGGCACAACATTATATGGGTGAGTTTTTGTAATGGGATTGATTGAATTATATATGAAGTAGGTCTAAAAATTTATGTTAACAAATTTTGTTGAATTACATATTATGCAGGTTAGTTCTAAAAGAAAATTAATAGGTAATTATCGAAGAAATTGCTGGAAAAAAAAAAAAAACCATTTACAAAATTTTTATTGATTTTAGAAAAAAAAAAACGTGTATGCTAACAGACCTGTTAGGTGAAGAAGGGATCTTACAGGTTGATGAATTAAATAAATAAAAAAATATATCAAAGAGACCCCATATCTTTGATATAGGGTCTGAAGTTAAATTTCAAAAGGACCTTATTTCTCTTTTAACGGGTCTGTTTAATATAGCAAATATACCCCATTTCTTTTACTACGGGTCTCTTATCTTTAATATTTTATTCTAAAAGAAGTAATCTAACAAACCTGGTATTTTGCATAACGGGTCTGTTATCTTTTAAATACAGACCCCATCCATAGAGGCGGTCTGTTTATCTGACAGACCCCTTAGATAGAGACCCGTTGATAGGCGGTTTGTAATGGGTATTTCAACGGGTCTCTTTGCTTATTTTTGTAGTAGTGAAAATCAAATCGGAATGAAATAAACATAATAAAAAAAATTAAATAAGCACTTGGCCAAGTTTAAATCATAATAAAAAAACGTTTTCGTGTTAGTGGTAATTTAAAATCTCAACCAAAGCTCCCAGATACCACTTTGTAACACCCTAGAAATTCCTTTTCCTTAAAATTCACTTTCCCTTCTTGAAAATACGTTTTAGGAATATCTAAGACATTACCGTCACCGTGAGAACGGCTAAGGCAACAATCAAAGATACACAGCGGAAGACTTGAAAGTCAAAACTAAGAAATGACACAATTTAAAAACCGAACTAACAAAAGTAAAGTTGAAAATCAACAAAACCAAGTTAAATAAAATCCACTACAACTTGGAACCACTTAGGGCCCTTATTCAAAAACCGATCAATCAAATAATAGTGTTAGTCCAACAAATAATAAAACAAAATATCCAAAACATAATTATTACACATCCTAGTGGAAACTAAACATAGTTCTCTCTTCACTCATGCCCCATCATGAACATGCCTCAATACCTGAAAAGAAAATCTCTACTTGCCCCTACTACTCTCCATTAAAATGGATCATCGTAGGGCCAAGATAAAGACATAGCCAGACACAAACAACACACACAATCAGCAAAGCTGAGTACATAAGCGTATTTAAACACACTAACATGCAACTCCTAGCATCACACATACTTACCTCATTGCACCTGTTTACAAGCACACACAACAAACAACAAGATTCTTTAACTGGACACAAAATGATTCATTTAGCGTTGATTACGCATCAAACGGGTTTCCGACTAAACCTACCTCAATAAATTGAGGTCCACTGACACGGGAGCTAACCGTGCCAGCATCACCTATGCCACACATTGGTGGCGGAATTCCAGCGCATAATAATAAAAGGGAATATACAGCGTCCTGTACTCCATTAGAAGTTATGGTTAAATATAAAACCCCATAACTCCCCCCATTATTCATACTCAAGGTATATACGTTCCAAGAGTTTTGGTGCGTAATCTCTTTCACTTTACGTTATTTACATATTATTAAACTTGGTGATGACTCCCAAAGCATAATAATTCAATCAACAATAATTATTAAATCAAACAAACATACCAATTTAATTCTTGAATAATTAGTGACCACATATAATTTAATGTTGAACCCTTTTTAAAACTGCCTCAGTGTCAAAGACACCTTAAACGCATAAAGCGCCAACAATCCTATCCCTCGGTGTTAAAAACACCTTAAGTGCATAAAGGCACCAACATCCTATTTATTCCTTGTGTACATAAACACTTATATAGCTCCTTCCTCAAGCTTAATGCATCAATAAAAGTTATATGGACTATAATAAAATTCCTTTTCAATATTCTAAACATAATTAAACAATTAGTTTAATTAAACATGCTCTCTATCATGCCATAAATAAATATGTAGTCCATATACTCATGCCAAAATATAATTTCCAATCCATAAATCATCACAAATAATTCATGCTTCACAATTCAATCACCAACACCAATAATTCACAATTTAATACATAAACCTTAGCAAGATACTACTTGTAATTGATTGAAACCAAACCTAGCATGATTCTACATCATCAAAATATGCTAAGTACGCGAACGTACCTTGAATATGATCTTAAAATCGCCACGACTAGTAAAAATTGCTTACTTCAAAGTCTCCTACACATTAAAATTATAATAGTGTATCAAAGTCCACTCTAAACAAATTTCCAGCAATATATACTATTTTAAAACCCTTCATAAATTAATTAGAATAAGCTGAAATTATATTTAGAACACCATAATTAAGTCCCCCTTAATGGGTAATTTTAGTTTCCTTTAAAAACATAATATTTAGGGTTCTACATAAAATTCCTGCACTATTTTTCTAATTAAAACTTGCTGAAATTTAGTCTTAAAGCACTTAAATTGAAGATCTAAACATTAATACATCATATACTTTCATAATTTCATAAATCAATAACATAGGGTTTCAAAAATTGGGGTTTTTTAATTAAAACTAAATCTGAAAATTTATTAATATAATTACATCATTCAAATATCAAAATTTAATCCAAAAACTCATAATTTAGAATTAGATCTAAGCATAGATTAAAAATAGAGAAGAAAGATTAAGTTTTTTTTTTTTTCGAGAGCATAACACGGCAGCAGCAGCCACCGCGGCAAGGCTGGGCTGCTGCCGCCTGCCGCCGCAGCTGCTGGCCGTGCGCTGGCGGCTTGCGGTGGTGTGCGGTGGTGGCCGGCCGTGCATAGGGGAAGGGGAAGAGGAAGGGAAAAAAAAAGAAAGAAAAGTAAGGAGAAAAGGGGAGAAGCTTACCTTGGGTTTTCTCCACTCTGGGCAAAGTTGATTTGCCTCATAAGTGGGATATTTATACCCCTTCTCTACTAACCCTTTTACCCTAAACTTTCCTCTTTTAATTTTCCTAATCCCTTCCCAAATAAAACTTGTTAAAAATTAAACTTTCTTAAATTAAAACCCCATCTTTTAAATAAAAATAATTAAATAAACTTTCCTTCTATAAAAATATTAATTAAAATGCTTTTATTAAAATTATTATAACTATTTAAATATTTTATAAAATACATATTTTAAATAAAATACGTATAAAAATACGGGGTATTACAGGTGCTCACAAGGAAGACATACAATTTTATGACGATTTGCTTAAGGAAAGCAAGAGTGAGCGCATGGATGCGAGCATGGAGGAAGAGGCTTTTTACATCCATGATCTCTTTCAAGGTGAAGAAAGAGAAGAGAGCACCAACGGTAAGGGAGCACCAAAGGTAGACTTAAAATCTCTACCTTTGGGCTTGAGGTATGCATTTCTTGGTTTCAATGAATCTTTCCCCGTGATTGTCAATTTTAACCTAACGGAGGAGCAAACCTCTCTCTTGTTCAATGTTTTAAGAAAACACAAGAAAGCTTTGGGTTATACCATTGATGATATTAAAGGTGTAAGCCCTTCTTTATGCATGCACAAAATTGATCTAGAGGGAGATGCCAAACCCGTTAGACAAAGGCAAAGGAAGCTTAGCCCTTCCAGGCAAGATGTTGTGCGGAAGGAAGTGGCTAAGCTCCTTGATGCGGGAATTATATACCCAATTGCTCATAGTGATTGGGTATCTCCCGTACAAGTTGTGTCTAAGAAAGGGGGCATGACGGTAGTGAAAAATGATCATGATCAACTAGTGCCCACTAGGCTTGTTACCGGTTGGCGCATGTGTATTGATTATCGCCAACTTAACACAAGTACATGCAAAGATCATTTTCCACTACCGTTCATCGATCAAATGTTGGAAAAGCTTACAAAGCATTCCTTCTATTGTTTCCTTGATGGTTACTCTGGATTTTTCCAAATCCCGATTGACCCCAAGGATCAAGAGAAGACGACTTTCACATGCCTCTACGGTATTTATGCGTATCGTAGGATGCCTTTCGGGCTTTGTAATGCCCCCGCAACATTCCAACGTTGCATGATGTAC
Organism: Chenopodium album; assembly: GCF_948465745.1. NCBI lineage: Eukaryota > Viridiplantae > Streptophyta > Magnoliopsida > Caryophyllales > Amaranthaceae > Chenopodium > Chenopodium album. The sequence goes on along the minus strand of NC_137857.1, from coordinate 22,266,302 downwards.
ATTTTTAGTGATATGATTGAGGATGAGATAGAGGTCTTCATGGATGACTTCTCTGTTGGAGGAGCCACCTATGAAGATTTTCTATCTAATTTATCTCATTGCTTAGAAAGATGTGAGAGGGCTAACCTCGTGTTGAATTGGGAAAAGTGCCATTTTATGGTGCAAAGTGGGATTGTTCTTGGCACAAAATTTCCCATGCTGGCATTGAGGTAGATAGAGCCAAGGTAGAGGTCATTGAGAAACTCCCTCCCCCCACCAACGTGAGGGAAGTGAAATCCTTTCTTGGCCATGCCTGGTTCTATCGGCGTTTTATAAAAGATTTTTCATTGATTGCTAAGCCTCTCACATCCTTATTGCAACAAGATAAAGAGTTTGTGTTTAATGATGCTTGTCAAGAGTCTTTTTGTAGGTTGAAAGAAGCCCTTTGCACCGCTCCTATTGTCCAAGGTCCAGATTGGTCTATTCCATTTGAGCTCATGTGCGATGCAAGCGACGAGGCTATAGGTTTGGTTCTTGGGCAACGAAAGGATGGAAAACTTCATGTGGTACATTATTTGTCTAAAACTCTCAATGATGCCCAACGAAACTACACAACTACCGAGAAGGAGTTCCTAGCGGTTATTCACTCATTTGAGAAGTTTAGAACCTACCTCATTGGTTCTAGGACGATTGTGTATACCGACCACTCGGCTCTCAAATATTTGATAGGAAAGAAGGAAGCTAAACAGAGGTTGTTGAGATGGGTTTTAGTTCTCCAAGACTTTGATTTTAAAATGAGAGACAAGAAGGGAGCCGAGAATGTGGTGGCGGATCACTTTTCAAGGTTGGGCGGTGCAAGGTTCAAGGATGATGGTTTACCAATAGAGGATGCTAAGGGATGATGTGCTATATGTTCTTGAAGTGAAGTCGGCGCCATGGTATACGGATATTGTGAATTATTTGGCTTGTGGTGCCATACCTCCGGACTTCACTTCACAACAACGTCGAAAGCTCAAGCATGAGGTAAAGAGATACATTTGGGATGATCCGGTTTTGTTGAAGAGAGGGGTCGATGGTTTGTTGAGGAGATGTATCCCCAACGACGGGATTCAAAGTGTTCTCCATATGTGCCACTCTTCTCCTTGTGGTGGGCATATGAGTGCTCAAAAGACCGCCTCAAAAGTTCTTCAATCTATGCTCTTTTGGCCTTCTCTATTCAAGGATGCTTGGATATTTGTCAAGACTTTTGATAGATGTCAGCGGATGGGGAATATTTTAGAAGGGATGAAATGACGCAAAACCCCATCCTTGAGCTTGAAGTTTTTGATGTGTGGGCTATAGACATCATGGGCCCTTTTATTTCTTCACATGGGAACAAGTATATTTTAGTTGTCATTGACTACATATCCAAGTGGGTGGAGGCTGTAGCTTCTCCAACGAATGACTCTAAGGTGGTGGTCAATCTTTTTAAGAAAGTGATCTTCCTGAGATTTGGTGTTCCGAGAGCAATAATTAGTGATGGGGGGTCGCATTTCAAGCACCACACCTTCGTTCGACTTCTTGATAAGTATAGGGTGTCTCACAAACGAGGGCTTGCTTACCACCCTCAAACGAGTGGTCAAGCGGAGATCACCAATAGAGAACTTAAGGTGATCTTGGAGAAGACGATTGCTAGAACGAGGAAGGATTAGTCCTCCAAACTCATTGATTCTCTATGGGCTTATAGGACCGCCTTTAAGACCCCAATAGGGACCACCCCCTACAAGCTCGTCTATGGAAAGAATTGTCATTTGCCCGTGGAAATGGAGCATCGTGCGCATTGGGCAATCAAGCAAGTCAACTTGGATCTCCATAATGCGGGAGAACAAAGGCTTTTAAAGTTACACGAGTTAGAGGAGTTAAGGTTGAATGCCTACGAGAATGCATGCATGTATAAGGCGAGAACCAAAGCTTGACACGATGCCCAAATCGTCAAGAAAGATTTTGTCAAGGGACAAAAGGTGCTCCTCTTCAACTCGCGATTGAAACTCTTCCCGGGGAAACTTCGATCAAGGTGGAGTGGACCATACACTATCACGGAAGCATTCCCATATGGAGCCTATGAAATTTCCCAAGACGGCCACTCTCCTTTCAAGGTCAACGGCCACCGTCTCAAGCCCTATTACGAAGGATTCCCGAGTGATGAACCAATTTTCGTAACTCTTCTTGATGTGCATCATCGATATGACCCTCCTTGATTTGCTCAAGGAACGTCGAGCTAACGATGATAAACAAAAGCGCTACCCGGGAGGCAACCCGGTTTTCTAACTCTTTTCTTTGTTATTTTATTTTACTTTATTTGTTTGTTTAGTTTTTGTTTTATTTTTGTTAGTTTTAGCTTTACTTCTCTTTTGTCTATTTATTTTATTTATTTGCATTTTATTTTATTTTATTTGTCTCACCCTCGGGTTCATTTGTGTGTAGGTTCGAGTTCGAGGTCCAAGGCATTATTTTATTCTATTTTATTTTATTTTATTTTACTTTATTTTATTTTACTTTAATTTATTTTGGCTGCAAGCCTTAAGCTACACCCCGCCTTCCCTCCATCCTCCACCACAACAGCCCCCACCTTAAGCTTAGCACGCCCTCCCCTCACTCACCCCAGGGCCGTCTTAAGCAATTTAGAGGCCATGTTCTAATTTTAAAAATTGGGCCCTAAAAATAAAATTTTGATTTAAAAAACATATTCCAATAATCTTCTAGTCCGTGTAAATGTAAATTACTAAAAATGTAAATTGCTTTACACAATAGTCATAAGGTGGGAGTTAGGGATATTTCAAGTGGTTAGAGCTTGCCGATTCTCATAATTTACCCTTATGACCCTCTACACAACAAAAAAAAGAGTCACAAGGTGATTTTGACTCTAAACTCCAAATTAATATTTTAAGTGAAACTAATTATTGAAAAAAAAGACCAAATTAAAACACATTAACTTTGATCAGCCTATATGGCTAGACATTATTTTAGGGTAATAAGTCTAGACATATTTTAATTCTCCTTAAAAAAAATTAAAAAATCAACAATTACCAAGGTAATAGCCCACTAGCAAAAATTGAAGAAAAGAAATCAAACACAAACTCAATTGAGAAGTAACAGAACTGTATTCTTCCATGGATGCATGATGGTTCAAAGATCAAGAATATTATCAATATGCCATTGTTGATTTATACGAATGAGGTAAGAATGAGTGTTTGATGGATTTTTTTTTAAACAACCCAATTAATATTAATGCCTTTTGGGGATTGCAATATTAATGCCTTTTGGGAAATGCAATATTAATAGGGAGAGTGATTAATTAGAGGATGGATCATGAATATAATTGTTGGTTTAATGGAGGTGAGTGAGGAAGAGAGGATTAGAGGAATCAACGTTTTTTCAAAAAAAAAAAAAAAAAAAAAAAAAAAAAAAAAAAAATTCAATTGGGCTCATATTTGGGGGCCCTAACACCTTGGAGGCCCTGTGCTGAGGGGCTGGTTGCACAGCCTCTTAGCCGGCACTAACTCACCCACACCCTACCTGGGCTGTGCGCGCGCACAACTGGGTGTGCACGCATGCACGGCCCAGCGTGCCTGCCCTCCTCACACCTCCCCTCGCATCCCTCGCACTTCCATCACACACCCACGCAGCCCCATCCTCCCCTGCTGCTGTGCGTGCGCACACAAGGGTGTGCACACACGCACAGCCCACCCCGACTCCACTTTATTTTTTTTTCTTTTCACTCCTTCTTTCCCCTCATTTCACCCTCTTTCTCTCTCCCCGACTTTCCCCTTTCCCCTTCTCCTCCATTTTCTTTTCTTTTCCCCCTTCCTTCTTGCGAATTACAGCAGAAAAAAAGACACAATTTCCCCCTCATAATTACTGCAGTTCTCGACCCTCATAAAAAAAAAATTCGATTTTTGGGGTTTTGAAATTTGGTTTTGAAGCTTGCAAATTGGTCTTCTAATTAGTTTATTTCATTCTTTCATTCCAATTTCAAGTGCTTTCAAGCATCATTGAGGTATGATTTCAATGGACTTTTGCCTTTGATTTGTTATTAGTTGCTTCATTATTCCAATTGCAAATCTTTATGTTGCTTCTATGAACATAACATTAGTTCTTTGCACCAAATCCTTGTCTCATTCATGTTGGGATTAATTTTGTGCTTGCAATTTCATTACCAATTCTCTATTTTTATTTGGTGAGGATTTCTTGTATTTCTTGTGCACTTGTATGTGAACCAAATTCATGGTGAATTGCTATTGCTTTGGTGTGATTAATTTTGTGCTTGCAATTTCATTAGCAATTTTCTATTTTTATTTGGTGAGGATTTCTTGTATTTCTTGTGCACTTGTATGTGAACCAAATTCATGGTGAATTGCTATTGCTTTGGTGTGCTTAATTTTAAGCTTGTAATTTCATTAGCAATTATCCATTTGTAATTGGTGGTGATTTCTTGTATATTTTGTGCACTTGTTTGTGTGCCAATTTCATGGCAAATTGCTCATACTTGGCTCTTATTCTCGTAGATGGCCCCTTTACGTCGTAAGAAAAGAGCTAGGCCAAGCACTAGTGAATCCCGGCATGTTGTTCCTCCTCCTCCCGAGGTTGTTGAGACTTACAGAATCGAATTTTCAAAGGAACTTCATTGGGTGAGGTTCATTCAACTATCAAAGAGAAAGCTCAAGTCTACAGAATTTTATCATCGTGAAACAACTACGATGCTTGGTATTGACTGAGATGTCCGACTTCTTGCAAAAAATTTGGGCCTTTTGGACTTCTTGGACCTTATTGCTCCCACGTATGCTCGTTTGACTTTTGAGTTTCTTTCATCTCTCGAGGTGGTACGGGAAAATGATGAAGATAATGATGGTTCGAGGGTCTTAACATTTCAACTCTTCAATATTGACCATCGAATTTCAGAATCTCAACTTTGTGCTTTCTTTCAATTTCCTACCTCCACGGATGAAGATCATTTTGTTTACCCGGCAAAGGTCAAGATGAGCAATTCTTATCAATATGACGAGCAAAAATGGTGGTGTAGCATTGCCAAGGAGGATTACTATGAGGCACAAACTTCCAAGGCCGCTTCCATTGTTCATCCGGCCATGCACTATTTCAATCGCATCCTCACTTATGCTCTTTGTTCCAAGGACTCTTTGGGTGCTATTTCTCGTGAAGAGTTGTGTTGGCTATGGATGGCTAGCCATGACCAAGGAGAGCTTGAATTGGTAGACTTCACTCAACATTTGATAAACCGTTTTCTTGATATTAGAGATGGTGTTACGCTCTTGGGAAGCATTCAACTTGGGGGCATGATCTCAATTCTTTCCATGGGCCTAGATGATTCTTACAAGACATTGATTGGTAATCTTTCACCAATTGTGGACCCAATGGAAAAGTCTCCTTCGCACTCCCTCAACATCTACGCACTTGTCAATCAAAAGTTTCTTGAGCGAACAACGAGGCCCGATCTTTTCATATGTAAGGTCAATCGGGTTGCGGATTGGTGCTTGATTCCAAGTAAGGAGACCACCGAAAGGACAAAGAAGAAGAACAATACTATTATTTGGTGGCCCCTGAAGTGTAGCATTGATCCTTTTCTTCGGCGGAGGACTAATCGATCGCGTGCCAACTCCGATGATGCCCCTTTGTCGAATTTTTTCCAAGCTTTGCCCCCGATTGATCGGGGAGGTACATCTATCCCTTCCTCTACTTCTTCTTCTTCTTCTTCAATTGAGCTAGCTACTTTGCATGATAAGCTGGATTCTATTGTCAATGTTTCGTCTTGTATGCCTGTGAGTCACTTATCTCCTATGCCTTTGGGGCAAGACTTTGTTCTTGGCTATGAGTACCATGCTCGCCAAGTGTATAATTTGCATGTTAGGAGGGAAGAGATCGAACCATACCTTAACTATCCTTATCTCCCGGTCCAACAAGTACCTATCCCTCAATGGGAACCCTTTGACCCCTCCATAGGTCCTCGGCCTTGTTACCCTCATGGGGAAGGCCCCCATGTTCCCCATAGTGCTATTGTGGGCACTTCCCCGGCCACTTATGACTATAGGAAGCCCGGCCGTTGTGATAACACTTATGACCTTGCGAACCCTTCCCTTTTCCTAACCCCGAGACATTTGGTAGGTGGGTTTATCGGGTGCGCCAATCTTAGATGATTGGTCTCATTTTTTCGAGGCGGATAAGGTAAGGAGATTGGGTAGATTGAAGGGTAAGGCTCCCGTAGAGGTGGGCGGTTTACTTAGCTCTAATCATGCCATTTTGGAGACCGGTGAGGGGAGTACCCATTCTACCCCTTACCATAGTGCCGAGTGATCCCGTCGTGGCTACCCCCCCCCCCCTCTTGGTTGTTTCTTTGGTGTTGTTTTTATGCATTTAGTGTTTAGTTTTGAGTGGGGGGGGGGGTAGTTCTTTTGAGGCTTAGGGGTTTAATTTTTATGTGATGTGGGCTTTACTTGCCCCCTTTGCTTCTATGATTCACTCTTTGTCTCTTTTCTTTATCAGTGTTGATGGTTGATGTTTCATGCTTCTCTGTTGGTCTGCGCCGTTGATGTCGGCTTCTTGTTGATGCTTGTCTGTTTATGCTTTATGTCGTTGGTTGTTTCTCTCGATCATTGCTCTATTGCTTTCTGATGATTCTCTGATTCCGATTCACTCATGCTATCTTTCCCATGGTTTATGCTACCTGATTCCCGTGATTTTCATTCTCTAGAATAGTTTTTCTTTCTTTATATTCCTCGCTTTCTTTTTATTTTCTTGAAGAATAAAAGTAGGGAGAAATAAAAGTAGGACGAAATCAATAAATAAAAGGCCTAGCGCATAGCCCGCATAGGTTCACCAATCACAATATTATAGGGTAAAACATAACAATCAATCATCAATGCATCAATTAATCAGATCATAAAGGACTTTCGCTACGTATTACAATCACAAAGTTAATTTGCCGCTATTAAATCTCATCTCTTGAATCTCGACCTAACCATTTATAAATTAGTCCGCCTATTGAAACTAAGCCTAAACATTAATTCTCATCTCTCGAATCTCGAATCAATATTGCCAAACTCATACAATAGACCAACGCTAATCTAGTTGCATAGCGTTAAATCAATCAATAGGAAATTAATCTAGCATTGACAGTCAACAATAATAAATTACCCCTTCATATTATTTATGGATCCCCACAACCCTAGAATTAAACTACTCGCGCATAATTAAAACTAAACTAAACAAAGCAATTAAATAAAGCATAATAAAGACAATAATAACGAAACAAATAAGAAACAATAGAAATAAACAAAAGTAAAAACAAAGGGATTAATAAAAGTAATAGCAGTGAGACTACAAAATTACGAAGCTGGACGAAAATAATTCTAAAGCTAATAACTAATAAGATCTAAAATATTGTAATTAAAGAAAAGCTTCAATTAAAGAACTCAAGAACTCAAATAGTGAGAAGTAACGTAGTACGAAGTATATAATTCATGAAATCCAAAAGCTAAGGCATCATTTTTGGTTTTCGGTTTTCAGTTTTTTTTGAAAACTAAAAACCAAAAAGGTGTTTCCACTTTTTTGTTGTCAGTTTTCAAAATGATTATGATTTTAATAAGTTTAAACAACTTTTGATTTATTATATGACATATATCATATACTTTTATACAACAAAAAACCAGAAAACAGAAAACCACAGCAATGCCAAACGAACCCAAGAAAGTCAGAAACAAATAAAACTAAAACTAAGTCCACTTGAAACAAAGAAAAGCTGTTCCCAAACTAACAATCAAAAAGCATGATAAATATTTCCTCTGTTCTTTTTTATTTGACCTGTTTCTTTTATCACGCTTGTCAATGCAAAATTTTAATGGTCAATAACTTTAATTCTCCGTAATAAAAAATATAAAAATGATATATTATGATAGTACTTATTGTGACGAATTCAAAATGATCCAACATGAATATGTTTTTCCTTACATATTATTCACAAAACACGGTCAACAGAGAGGTGGTGAATAGTGTAAAAGTCAAAGCAGGTCAAGTAAAAAAGAACGGAGGAAGTACTAATTAAGAAATCACTAAAAACGAATCTACGAAAAACAAAGTTCTAAAGACTAAAAAGAAAAGATAATCTGACTCCCTTCTAAAAAGCTGCCCCACTCGAGTATTTATAGCAGTCAAAAACATCACATAACCGACTATTTGTAGCACACTCTACCGATCGGGCATTGAGCCGCCCGATCGGGCCCGCTTCTTTCACGGCGCGCATCGTCTCTTGCAAATGGGCCATTTTTCACTTGGGCCTATCACTAATTCGTCCATTATAATAATAATTGGTCCGTCATACTTGTTTATAACTCATGGTAGTAACTTGGACCTTCGTATTTAATCGAGCTCTTAATCACCGAACTAAATTTATTTGGAAAATTTGTCAAAAATAAGTCAACCTTTAAGCGGTTAGCTCAAAATAAGTCAACCTTTTAATTAACTAAGAATAAGTCAACTTTTATATGACATTATTTTTAATTAGGCCAAATTACCTACAACCTTCACAACAAGTCACTTTATTTATTTTATTGAAAAATCCTCCACCCAAAAACCACTATCTACACAGCCACCATCTTCAAGCCACCCAACCACCATTGCCGTCTGCCAACCAATTACCCCATCACCCCAATCGCCTCATAGCAACATGCCCCCTTGAAGCGCAACCTTGCCTCCACCGCCGCCCACTGTCTCACCATTTTTCTCTGCAACCACCACAAAACAACTACTTTACCCACACACACACAAAAGTACAAAACAAATCATCAATCAACCACTAGAAATCCATTAACTTTTCCAACTCTTCATCGCACGCGTCACCCTCAAACTCCTTGAGATAATCAATACAATCGTCTCTGGTTCTCTGTCTTTCCACTCCACACTTCCAACTTTTTAATTTGGGTTTGTTGAAGAGGGAAGGTGGGGCACGAATTGGGTAATAAAAAAAAATTATAATAAAAATAAAAAACCTAAAGGCTTACACTTTCACATACCATGGATTATGGTCAATATTGGCATTAAGAAGGAGAGAGAAGAGAGTGGTGTTGGGAGAGGAGAAAGAAGGGGACGGTGGAAGGAGGAAGGAGGAAGGAGGCAGAGAATGGGGTAAGAAAATTAAAAAATTAAACTAAAACTGAATTGAAAGTAAGTAAAAAATCAAAATTAAAATCTTAAAATCCAAACCAATAAAATCAAAACACATGTCATTTTAACTTGTTTTACCAGTTTTAAACAGGTGAATACTCAATTAAAGATAATACCTCCAAAAGATTGACTTATTCTTAGTTAATTAAAAGGTTGGCTTATTTTGAGCTAACAGCTTAAAGGTTGGCTTATTTTTGACAAATTTTCCAATTTATTTAGCACGGCCTTGGACTTTAGATAATCGGTCATAAAATACGATCTGACTCCAATATTTTTGTAGTGGCTCAATATATACACTCGGGAATTATCATAAATCTGCAAATTCCTACAAAATAATACCAACTCTACAAAAACACTAGAAAACGTATATTAGTAATAAAAATAGCTCCGTAGAGCTCAAATTAGCACAAATACGACCGTGGGACGGGGAATAAAATATATATAAAACAGACTTATCAATTACATACACAACTAATAAAAATACTCCCTTCGTCCCCTTATTAGATTTCTACTTCTCTCTATTATGTTAGTAATAAATGAAGGAAATATGAATCTAATTAAGGGATGGAGGAAGTAATTATGAATTACATACATCAAAAAGTTATACATAGAAAAATATTATTTTATGGTATATAGTACTCGTATTAAATAAAAGAGTATTATATTTGTGGAATGTGTATAAGTAAAATATACTTACTTCATAGGAAGGGATTAATTACAGTATAATACTCCATATTAAATATAATCTAGTAAAAACAAAATAACTTATTATTAAAAAAAAACAAAAAAAAAAGAGAAAAGAAAAAGCTTTGGAGAAATTTTTTTTAATAAATGGATGACACGTGTCATTTCTGGTTTCACATTTAGTATATAGCTATAGATAATCAATCATTGATTTTTTCTACATAGATATTGATTATCAAGGTAATTTGCTTGGCAAAAATAATATATATAAATCTTATGTTGATAATCTATGTGATATTTTCCTAAAGATGTGATTGTTTATTCTTCTTTCTATAACTAAAGATTTACACAATAATTAATCTATTATAATAAAAGTCGTTATTTATAAAAGATTTTCGAGAAGGAAATAAAAAAAATTATTGAAGGACATACCAGGATAAAAATTATTTAAGCCAACTTTTTATATTTATTGATTGATGATTATTGATTGATTATTGATTTTTTTTTTCTTGGTGTTTTACCCGGTTCACCCTTTGGGCTAATCCAGATTCGGAGATTAGTTCTGAGTGGTTAGGTTTAAGTACCCCAAATTATTGTTGCGGAGATCAAACACAGGTCCTCCCTAAAGACCCGCTCATTTATTTATCAGACGGATCTAACCCTAACCCATATTATAACTATGGCGGGTCATGGCTTTTAAAGGCCTCCGTTCCTATTTCCTACCTCTCTCAGTCTCTCAGTTATTCGTTGAAGCGCACTCAACGTTCTCCATTGAAGCTTTCTCTGTTGAATCTTATCCTTGTATCCTCCATTGAAGCAGCAACTAAGGTTAGTAGTTTGTTGTTGTCATCATCATATCAATTTCACAATCTAGGGTTTATCTTTGATCTAATCTAATTTAACTATCAGTGCTTTAAGTTTAGGGTTCCTAAATTCTTAGATTATGAAACATCATATCCAAAAGATAAGAAAATTATGAGCGTAATTTGATTATTGAATCAAATATCCCTAAAATTATGTATTTGTCGAGATAATTCAATATGAAATCAAATCTCTTTACCTGTATGTCCCAGCTTACTGGCTTTGTGGTTATAATACAGCTGAAAACTACATACTATTATAACTCTTGTGATGTCTATGTAATGTGTAATTGTATTGGTTTGGTTATAAATTTTTAATTTGGAAGTTTATTGGCTTTGAAAATGAAAGGCAAAGCTGTTTGGCTTAGTTGGCAGGATAGTGTTGTAATACGAAGTAGTAATTTTTACCAACCTATTGTTATTATGGAGTATGGACTTATGGTGTCCATGTTGTGCAGGGTTGTACTGCATTGGTTATTTTTAAGAGTTAGGAAATTGCCATATTTTTGTGGGAGCACCCTATGTAATTGACTCTCTGTAATTTCTTCCATCTCTGCTCTTACTTTTCAGTTGCTATCCCATCGGAAGGAAGATGCCTCCAAAGTCCGCCAAATCGAAAGATGCCCCAGCTGAGCGACCCATTCTTGGCCGATTTTCTTCTCACCTTAAGATGGGAATTGTGAGATTTTTATCTTGCTTATCATTTATATTCAATTGCATCTCTTCTTGCTGTATTCGATTCATTCCTGATGCTTCCTTTTATTTTCAATATAGGATTTTTTCCCTGTTATTTATTCTTTTATATATTCTCCCCATTTTTAATCTTTTCGACTGTAATTATTTTCATTTTAAGGATTTTGATGCTATTTTCAGATTTTAGTAGCTGAATTTTAGTATTACTGTGACACTGTATATACAAACTGATTTCTTAAAAGACAATTTTAACTTCTAATATCAACTATCATCTAAATTCTGAAATCTGAACTATTGGATTTTCTGGATGGTTTCAAAATAATTTATGTAGTTGATACTCAGATGTCGCAGTGATTTATATACTTTCATGCGAATAAATAAGATATTTGTCATCAAGATTCCCCTACTGAGTTAGAACTGCTGATAGAGTTCACTTAAATCTGATTTTGTAACATTGTATACTTTATAGATCATTATGTCATTGTAAGCTGTTGAGCTATTATATTTTCATGGTTGTATTGCTGATGATATTGTTGATTTATTGTTTTTAGGTTGGGCTGCCAAATGTTGGCAAGTCGACTCTTTTCAATACGCTTACAAAGCTGGCAATTCCAGCCGAAAATTTTCCATTTTGTACCATTGAGCCTAATGAAGCTCGTGTTAATATTCCCGATGAACGATTTGATTGGCTTGTACAATTGTTCAAGCCTAAGAGCGAGGTTTGTGAATAAAATTTCTGTTCCCTGTAGCTTTTATTAGATGTCTTGACCTTATTTATTGCTCGATTTTGTTCTTTTGATGTTTTCTATGATAATTTGCAATAATGGCCTAAATGGTAAGAACCCACATCAGGTTGGATGTGTAAAGTTTCTCCTTGTGCTATTATGGGCGAATTTACAAACATTAGACCATACTGTGTTACTTGTTAGGGCATTTTTTCATCAAGGGTAATACATTAAGGGATTTTAAAAAGTCCAATTAAAAATATTGGTGAGTTGAGGTGGTGATTAATGAGATGAAGTTGTGGCCTAGGGAATAAGGCAGTGTTAGTATGCAGGAGAGGGAAGGATGTTAGTAATTATTAGGATAATAGTTTCCCATTCTCTTCTTTCTCATTACACTTTCATTACTCCATCTTCCTTACAATCAATTCTTATGACCTTCATTTTATTTTGTTTGAAAATTTTAAACTTATAATAAATTATCTTTAATCCCAACATACCTTTATATTTAGTTCATTGATCCATATACCCATGATCAATTGTTAAGGCTTTTTAAATTTCAATTTTTCCTTACATTTGAAGAATTACCAAGTTCCATCATCAATGTAAAGTTAACTATTTTAACGTCTCTAGGATGTATCTTAGCAAATCTTTTATGTGGGCATTTTTGTTTCAACTGTTTTAAAATCATGACTATTTGACTTTTACCTCCTTTAAAGCACAATTTTAATTTAACTACTTAAAATAATGTTTTATTTTATTTACCAACTTTAAAAATGAAAACTTTTGATTTTGCCGCCACTTAACATCTTTATGGACGAAGTTGTTAGTTGGTGGTAAAAACAAACCTTTTAAGGTAGTAATAACATTAAAACAATTTCAAGAGAGAGAGAGAAAGAGTATGAAAAGGAGTAATAATTGTGGAGCTAGAGGGGAAAGATTGTAAAAGAGATGTCATAAAAAAATAAAACAAAGTGAGTAAAACATGAAAGAATGACCTAAAACAAACAGAATATAGGGAGCACTACCTTAATTTTTTTTCTTTGGATTTGCCACCACTTAACAGTTTATCACACAAATTGTAAGTAGTGACAATATCTTATTTTTACTCCGTATCATTTTTAAGGTGGTACAATAAAATATATTTATGGCAGTTAAAATAATAACCGTGCCTTTTAAAGTTGGTAAAAGTAAAAATATCATTACAATTATATGATAATTATCCTACTTGACAACAATAAGAATATTGAATAGTGTATTAAATGTATAGAAAAGAATGAAAAATTAGAAAATTTAAATTAAAACATCCCATAATGAAATGGACAACCACTCTATTAAGTTGATAAGAGCTTCAATTTCTTATGACATTTCAAACATTATAATAAATATGTTTGTTAGGAAGCTGCCATAAAATATTATGTAGGTTTGATTTTTATGGATTTTTTATTTTTTAATTTTTTTTTATTATTTGACTATTCTTGTGAGGGCAAAGATACATTAAAGTGAAGCTAGAACGAATATGACTAAAGAAATTAATCACTAGCATTAGTAAAAGGAAAATGATGTGATTGAACAGCAAAAAAATAGTAATGCCAAGATACATTTTAGTTTATATGTGATAAAAGCTTCTCAAATCTAGTGTGATAACATTACTATTTTTCCAAGGATGCATCAATGATATCATGTATGTGAGAATTAATGGGGTTGACTTTATGACTACTAGAAGTTACTCCCTTGTTTTTTTTCAAGTGACTTACTTTTCAAAAGCGACCGTTTTTTTAAGTATCCCATTTCCAAATTTAGAAACCTCACTCACATTGTTTATTATTTCTCTCTCTTCATTTTGATTCACTACCATCTTATAATATTTCTCCCTCACATATTACCTAGTGGTCCCCCATTCATATTTCTCTCTCTTACTTTTCCAAATTTTTTATATACCACTTTTAATTTTTCCTTTGAAATTTTGACCTTACCAGTTGACCCCACCACCTTTTCTATCCCCACCCCTTATTATCCACCTTATCAATTACTTTTGTTTTTTTAGCCTCCCTTTTCAATTACTACCACAATATGGGCTTTAATTTATACAAACTACCAAGTGCTTGACTTTGACTACACAATATATTTTTTTATATAAAGTAGAATTTAGGGATTTGGAGTGATACAAATTTTTTCTCAAATGTTGCCAGCTTTTGTTTCCTTGTACACTTGTCAAGGAGTTAAAAAAGTAACTGACTTCAACATTTTTACAAACTACCTTTCCTTTCAAGCTACTAAAACAACTTTCATTTTACTTTGTTTGATCAAACAATTCTTAGTGCTAATTGCCACAATAGAAAGTGTTAGAATCTTCTTATAACTTGTTGATACTTAATGCTAAATGTTGTGGCAAGGCTAAAATACTTTTGTTGTAATTTTTTCCTTTTTCTAATAGTTGCTAGGCAAAGAAACATGCATTAGGCAACCTTAGGTAAAAGATGTAGATAGGCAAGGCTAAAATACTTCTGTTGTAATCTTCTCATGGAAAATTACCTTCTCTACCAAATAGCCAAACCATATAATCTTTTCTATTTGTTTATAGGCAACCTTAGGTAAACATATGTAGCTGATACAGATGCTTCATCAATGCTCTTGAGAGGTCTAGGGACTAGGGACTAGGAACTAGGGATGAATAATTATAGTTCTAAAAAGGCATATTAGAACCAACTGTATGATGTGAGCAAGCATTGCCAAATCAAAAACAATCTATCGTTCCACCGTAGTTGCATCATATTGATGAAAAACCCATAACAAAAATAAAAGTATTGGAGGAGGAGGATCTTCTTGATTTATATTTATGTTAAAAATATGGTCTCAATGTATATTTTTATAGCATCAAATTTTTATAATGTTTACTTATTTATTAAAAAGAAATATTAACTGTTGAACTCATTTGTTGGCAAATGTGAAATAAGAAATGAGGAAGCGTATACTCCAGGGTGTAGGGTGATAGTTTGTGCTTTTTAAACTAGATTTTATTCAATCATTGAGAAATTATATTATCTCTTTTGATTTAGTTGCTATAATACTCGATTATTTCTTTAGGAATTTGGCATTAAGCTATATTCATTGTTTGTTATCTCTCTTTTCTCTTGCTCTCTATCTCACACACACACACACACACACACACACACACAATTTCACTTCGTAATGATTAGCTTTAAATTTTATACATTTGTTTCTTTTTCTTTTTCATTTGTCCCTTTTATTGTGTTTCAATGTTCCTTATTTTGGTGTTGTTTAGGTATCGGCTTTTTTGGAAATTCATGACATAGCCGGACTTGTTCGAGGTGCCCATCAAGGGGAAGGGTTGGGAAACAATTTCTTATCCCATATTCGAGCGGTGGATGGAATTTTTCATGTTCTACGTAAGATGTTAAGATTTTACACCTATATATGGAACAAGCATTGTGATATTAGTATGAAATATATGTGTGTGTGTGTGTGTGTGTGTGTGTGTGTGCGCGCGTGCGTGCGTGCGTGCGTGTGTGACTAGCACTCTAGACCATACTATATATCATCATGATTTAGGGAATTCTATCCTTTTGCTTCTGTTTAGGTATATGTCAGTCGAAATACTCTAAAGGGTGATTTGTTGCTTTATAAGATGCATCTGTAACCGTGATCCCTGTAATAAAATATGTCTTCCATATTGTTTCCACACTTCCCAGTACATGTTGCTGACTGTTCCATCCCATGATATATGATGTCCTGTGAACACCCTAAGAACCATGAGTTGTTAAAATTAAGTTGTCATAGATTAAAACTGTAACCATGAACCAAAAAAAAAGTCATCTCTAAAGTGCTAAAAACACTTGAAACTCTTTCTGAGACAGCCTTGGATGCTTTGGAGGTGATTTCCAGTTTTCCATTGCCATCCTTGTTTCTTGAGTAAGACCCTTTATGGAGGTATTTTATTCGACTAAATGGGTTCCTAGTGTTAGGGGTTGTAATCCTCGTCTTGAAGAATTGGCTTTGGCTGTTTTATTGTGAAGTTTGGTCTGAGCTATATGATCTTCATAGGAATCATGAGTGTTTGTTGGCAGAACCTGTTGCTTCGTACAAGATTCCAATCTTGTCCCTAGTTAGTGCTCTAAGTGGGTATATAAGAGAAAAATGCCTTTTTTAACTCCTTTTTAAAAGAACAGATAGATTGTTATTTTGATTTCTTCTCCCTAGTTAGTGCTCTTAGTGGGAATTTGGTTTTCATGGATTATTGACCTTCTCATTCCGTAACTCTGATGTGAGAGTATGAGTGGAAGTTGATACCTCCAGTGTTTTTTCTTGTAGATCCTTCCTATAAACCTGTAAAGCTTCATGTCTTCCTCGCTTTCTTTATTCTTATCTGATTAGAAGGCTTAAATTATAATGAACATTTAGGTTTTTGTTTGGATTGCCGCATTGGATAAGCTGAAACCATTTGACATATTCTCTTGTATCTCCTTTGTTAGATCCTTATTTATGTTGCATATTGTATTCTTATTAGCAGCTGGGTTGTGAAGAAGGCTAGAACCTTAAACTAGGCCAAGGGTTCTGTTTTTAATGTTATGATTTTTGCACTTGATAAGCTAAAATTAGTAAAATCTTGCAAAACTACAATCCTTCAAAGGCAATATGATATACATAGAATTTTTGCATTGATTAAGGTATTTTTTTATGTTAGAGGCGAATTTCTTTTTAATCTATTAAACATGCTTTTCTGCCTCCAGATTCTCTGTCCAGTTTGGTGATAGTAAGGATCAGAAGTTTGGTGGTAGTAAGGATCAGAAGACGTATAATACTATAATTATGTTTGATGAAGATATAACAAATTAACAAGGCATGCTCACATAGTTAACTATAGAGCCATCGGGTAGGTTCTCCCTTCTCCCGTGGGATCGCATGGTCATCCTATGATCACATCATTCACATGTTAAATGTTATCTTGTATTTTCTTGTTCGGATTAGCAGCAGGATCAGGATAGTGTTGTTATCCTCTTTTTGCTACGCTTATACTTTCTCCATTTGTATTTAGTTGATATATTTCCTTAGTCACGTTTACCAAATTATAAATTCAATCATTACTATCTTTAATAACAAAAAATTGAAAAAGTTGATGTTTTGAATTTATTTATCAAGGTGAATCTAACAAGACCTTGTGTGACTATGCTTTTCATTATATATAAGCCACAATAAATGGTCAAAGGGATTGTGTGAACAGTGCTAAAGTCACAACCGTCTCAACTAAAGCAACAGATAAAATATATAATTACCAAGTGTCTTCATTGCCCTACTTACAAAATTATTTTTAGTTTAGTTCAAAATAATGAAGCTTTTTAGTGACCAATCATACCTACTTATGAATGCAATTTTTATGGTATATGAATATTAATCAGTCTTCAGTATGAGGAGAGAGATTATGGAGGCATCAAACTATAGTAGGGTGCCAAACTCAATTTTTAAACTGGTTGTTGGTTTTATTTTGTTGTTAGGTGCATTCGATGATCCTGATATAATTCATGTTGATGATATTGTGGATCCTGTGAGAGACTTGGAGACCATAAGCGAAGAACTAAGGCTGAAGGTATATTTTCTCAATCTTATCCGTCTTTTGTTGGTATTTTTGTTTGCTTTTGATTAAATTGGTTTTTGAGCTTCAAAGCTTCAATTCAATGCTTTTTAGGCATCTGGAAGCACTTTGCTTTTTAGTACTGCATCTTATGACAGATTATCGTGCTCAGTTATGTAAAATGTTTATGCATGCACTTTCTTCTTCTTGTTGCCTTCTAAAGAATGATGTCAAATCTAATTGTTGTGTACTATAGAAATATGAGCTATATTTTTTAACTCAGGAAGAGGTTATCCTCTAATAATATCTGATGTTGGCAGTTATGGATTTGTTTGAGCTATTGAACATGTATGCATTGGTAAACATATGTTTATGCCTAACCAGCTATGCCAATGGTGGATGAAAATGAGTCAATGGAATATTGGTCGATGGAATGTAAAGTTAATCATAAATAATTAACACAAAATTTAATACTCTGAATAGATGAGATATCTTTAACTCAACTTGAGGAATCTCTTTTGCAATCTGGGACGGAGGGAGTATGATTAAAGATGTCAATGTTATAAAATGTACATTGGCTAGCGTGAAAACTCCAATGTCGCAATTAAAAAAAGGAAAAAGAGATCAGACTAGCAGACCACATAATATTAGTTTAGCTAAGATCAATATATATTATAGGTATAATATTCTAATTATTGGGCAAATCTGAGCATATATATATTTTATCTTTTTTATTTTTTTATATGCTTTAGTTTATTTGTTCTTATTTTTAACATGACTTGCCTATTTGTGTTGAAGATTTTGGGCTATGATTGTAATTTTCTGTGGACAATTCAGGAATTTTAGATGGACACTACTCCCTTCCCCCTTCATTTATACTTTATTGATATTAGTTGTAACAATTCTCATTTTTCTAACCCGTTATTTCAATCACGTAATTCTTATTAATAATATGTATGAATTTTATTGATTTGATATTTTGAAACAGTATAAATTGAGAAGAATTAACTATACTTTTCTTTAATCAATCAATCAAATCAAGCCTTAATCCCATAAGTGGGATAGGCTATATGAACCAAAAGTGATTATTATGTCATCCACAAAAATCTTCCTCCTCCATCCCTTACAATCAAATATCTCATTCTCATGCAAATTCATATGCTTCATGTCCTTCCTAACTTCTTCCAATCAATTCAATATCGGTCTCCCTTTACCTTGTGTAACCTCTGGGTGATCCCACTCTTCCACTCTTTGTACCGGTGGGGGTCTTCGTCTTACATGCCCGAACCAACAAGCGGTTTTCCCTTAGTTTGTTTGCAATGCTTGCAACACTGATTTCTTGCGAATAACTTCATTTCTAATTCTATCTCTTAGAGTATTCCACATATCCACCTTAACATGCGCATTTCCTTTATCAACATCTTTTTAATGTGCTTCTTAGAAGCTCAACATGTTGAACCATTAAGCAACATCGGTCTTATGATATTATAGAATTTTCCCTTCAATTCTAAAGGAATGCTTCGGTCACATAACACAACCAGCCACCCCATCTTTTCTCCCGTGGGCCACGTCTTGATCAATGTCACCATTCTTTTGGATGATCGACCCAAGTTATTTAAAATAGTCACTCATGGTCAAATCCTTCCTTTCTAAACTCACTACCTCATCGCTTGTCCCCCTCTTAAAGTATGAATCATTATTTTATTTTTGTCTAAATAGTGTAAAAGTGAAACTGCTGCAACTGATATGAACGCAAGAATTATAATAGAGATTATTGTAATTGCAAATGTAATTGATGTTGTTACATTTTTGTGTCTATTTATTACTCATTTTGTTTGTGGATACTTGCAGTAGTTGCCTCTTTCCTCAATTTCTAAATACTTACAAAACTACCAATTTTTGCATGTACTACTATTGTTTTTATTGTTTCTTTCTCTCACTAACCCCACATGCATTACTTTTATATATTCACTTCCCCGAAAACAATTGAAAATGCCCCCATACTTCCTCGGTTCTTTTTTACTTGACTTGTTTCTTTTATCACGCTTGCCAATACAAAACTTTAACGATCAATAACTTTAATTCTACATAAGTAAAAATTATAAAAGTTAAATATTATGATAGTACTTATTGAGATGAATTCAAAAAGATCCTACATGCATTTATTTTTCCCAACATATTATTCACAAAAGACGGTCAAAGGAGGGATGATGAATAGTGTAAAAGTCAAAGCGGGTCAAGTATATAAGAACGGAGGAAGTATTACTTCGTAAATTGGGGGAATATAGATGGGTTTGCATGAAGCTCCTCAATAAGAGTAGAACGTCGTTATAAGCTGTAACAGTTCTCATTTATTTGGCTTGGCCCAAACTGTGCAGACAAAGGGGAGATTACTCTGGTAATTTAAAGCAATCTGTCTCCTTCCAGCCTTGGAACTATTAATGCAAATGCTTACCCTTGCCGGCTTTGTTAGGCTCTATTGGGTACAAAGTTTGGGCCTTGTTCTCTGTCATCACTTTTTACACTGCTTAGTGTAGGATAATCGGGCAAGAGTTTCAAAGGAGGCATTTTTTAGCATGTATAACTGCTGAAAAATTTAATATTCAAATCCAACAAGATGAATTCTATTTTTGTTACTGACATCATATGCTATCTTATGACAGGATATTGAATTCGTGGAAAGAAAGATTGAGGATCTGGAGAAAAGCATGAAGAGGAGCACTGACAAGCAGATAAAATTGGAGCATGAAATCTGTATGAAGGTGTCAGTCTTTCCTTACTCTAGTCATACTGTTTCTTAGTGTTATTAGTCAGTATGTTGCATTGTGCTAAATTGACTTTGTTTCTTCTGAGTTATATATCTTTGTAAGAATATGTTTGTTTAGAGAAATATGTGGTTAACAGACTCACCACAATTTAATTAGAGACTAAGGATGTGGATTCTTCCTAACTGAAATAATTGCCTGTGTAGAGTTTGCAATATTTTTTATATGCTTTTGGAACCTATCTTCTTCTTGTCACTCTTTCCCTTCTCTGGAAGGAAGATTGTGAAACAGTTTTGCCAAACCTTTGCTCTTAAATATTATGTTTCCTTACTAGGGCAAGTGCATTCTCGGTTGCCATCTCATATGCTACCTAGCTCTACTGAAGCACATTTCTGTGTATGTATGGGAAAATATGAGAATCTATGCATTGTGCAATTGGTTTTACAGATTAAAGCATGGCTTCTTGAAGGGAAAGATATTCGTTTAGGGGACTGGAAAATCGCTGATGTTGAGGTCCTGAATACTTTTCAGTTGCTTACTGCAAAGCCTGTTGTTTATTTGGTAAGCAATTTTTTTTTGCCATAGAATGTAAGATCTAAATAGCTGTACTATTGGCTCAAAAAAAAAAAAAAAAAAAAAAATTCTGAGCTCAGCTGGCTACACTTCTGTGTTCATTTGTTGAGAAAGTAGCAAAAAAATTAAAAAATAATGCTCTCAGTGCATTTATGATTCTTTGTTGATTCTTTTTCTCCACCCATATAGTAAAATTTGGAACTTGGACTTTAAAACTGGTGATAATATACCTCTGCGGGGTCACCGTAGTTGGTAAAGTGCTCATCTTACACAAATCTTATGAGTTTCTTGTCCTGTTGGACAATTTTAAAATATGATTATATGAAAAGGAGTGGATCCATTAGATATGGATGCAAAAGGCCAAGTGCATTTCACTACTCCCTTTTAATGGTAAATTGGACTAGGTGTCTTGCACATTGAACTATTTCTAGAAATGAGTTGAATTGTGAGATTGTTAAGGGTCGCCAGAATATGCCCATGGTTGAGAATATCATGTTTAAGTCTTGTCAATATTTATTTGATTGCTATCACGTGGATCATCATTGGGAGCAAGCTTAGAAATTTTGATAATCTATAAACTAGGTTATGAATTTTGGAAGAAGGTAGGGTGGATAGTGGTTCACGTGAAATGAAATGGACGCTACATTATATTTGCGAATAGAATAGAAGAATGCTGGTTTTTATAAACGTTTGAGCAGTGGTTTTTGTAAAGTTGACAAACATAGTCTTTGTCATTCTGTGAAAATTAGCAATCCCCATTCCTATTTCTGTTCAGCAATTTATGAAGCTTTGGTTTTAACAATTTTTTTTTTTTTTTTTTTTTTTTTCCTGGTGCTGACTATTATCATGGCCAGGTTAATATGACTGAGAAAGATTACCAAAGAAAAAAGAACAAGTTTCTCCCAAAAATTCATGCCTGGTATGTAGCATTATTTTGTTTTTGTGTTGTGCATCTTGCTTATTTTTGTCTATCTATATTGGTAACATTTCTATTATGCATAGCAAACTACGTATGTAATACAGACATATAGTTTTTTCTGTAGTCACCTTAGTCGATATTACTAATAGTCACAAACTAAACATAATCTAAATTCCCAAATTTCATGGATGCGTTAATGATTAATATACTTTTAAATTCCTGTTCATGTATGCATATACACAGCCAAACTTTAATGCAGTTTTGAAGGTTTCAAATTAAATGTTCATCCGAAGGAGCAAATTTATGCTTGTAATGTGTATCTATAACTTATTCTTAGTTGTAAAACGCGAGGCGCACCGAGGCGCAGAGGGTCCCTGGAGCCTAGGCGCAAAGCGAAAGCGCACGCCTCTTATATATGAGGCGCAAATTTTTTAATGTGAATTTATTTTTATTTAACTTCATTTTTGACAATTGACATTAAAAATGTATTTAAAAATCAAATTAAAATGATATTTATTTTATTTTATTTTACGTAGTGCTGTTTTGAAGAAATTTTACAGCCTTTTTGTTATTATTTTTCTTAAAATACTTAATTTTAAGCATAGTAAATAAATTAAACTATTTTTTTTTGGTAAAAAAAAGGGAAGGTGGTCGGGTCACGTGATTAACAGAAAATAAAGGAGGAGCAGGCTTTTTGGTAATAATAATAATACTACCAAAAAGCGATTAGAGAGTCAGAGACCGCAGAGGAGAGAGAAAAAGAACAGCAGAAAAAGAAAGAATGGAGAAGAGTCTGGATCGAGGAGAGAGAATAGAAGCAAAAAAAAAAAAATAAAAAAAACATACCTGGGTTGCTTCACCGGCCGCCGGTATATCTAGAAATGGGGATTGATCTCCGGCTGTCTGCCGCAGCAGAACCCACCAATATTCAATTGCAAAGCAACCCGAAAATTAAGGTTTTTAAAAAAATTAGGGCTTTTAAATTGGGGTCAAATTGAGGTGATTTCATTCAATTAACAAGGGGCTTTTGCTCGAATTATCTCTCTAAAGACTGGGTAAGCTTTAATTTGGAAAAAAAATGTGTTTTTTTTTACAAAAATTAATCCAAATCCCCTTTTTCTCACGCCTCTAAATGTAAGGCGGCTCAGGCGCTGCGCCTTATGCCTTGGTGGAGGCGGTCTGAATGCGCGACGCCTAGGAAGGCCAAGGCGTTTTGGCCTGCGCCTCGTGTCGCCTTGCACCTCAACTGCGCCTAGGCGCGCTTTTTTAAACTAAGAACTTATTCTATTCTAGACTCACTCATTTTATTAAAAATAAATTAAGGTAACTTATTCTATTCTAGACTCACTCAATTTATTATAAATTGTGGAGGCTGAAGATACATCAATCTTATTGAAGGATGAAATATATGTGCAGGAAATTATAGATCGATCACTGGCGAGCAAATAACTTATTCGTTTTTAACATCTATCGATTCATGTCATAGGAATTAGCTCCCGAAATTTCATATACCTTATTGTGAACTGTCTTTCACATTCCTTTATTTGGTGTCTTCTTGTTTTCTCTTTTTGTCCTGATTTTCTGAAAGTCAATTCCAAATCGTTAAATGTAATGTGTATCAAGAATTCATGAAAACTCCCATCCATTTGGTTATAGATCTTTTCCTATGATTTTAGAAATAAATGTTTGAAAACTTGGTTAGGAGATAGGGTTTGAGTATCTGACTCGGGTTTGGACCCAAGGGCCAGACAAAGAAAATTCTAAATCAAGGACATTAGGAATTTGCAATAGTTTGGTTATGGAATGAAATTGATTTTATTTAATTCTTCCATTCTCAAGTTTTAGCAGGGGCGTAATTTCACAAGTAATGGGTATATTCATCTTATCTATGGTTCGTGGGTTTATGTTGAAAGATATGATGTTGACATACTGGTGTGTTTGTTTTTGATAAATGAGAGGATTTAATTGCGAGCTTCTATATGATTCGAATGCCTTAATTATTGGTCAATAAACATTATTATCGATCGTTAAGAGGGAGTAGGTTTGATGCCAAATCAGTGCAAACTTTTATCGATTCCGTATAATTCCAAATTCTTTAAAACATACTACTGGGAGATTTTCATGCGAAAGTAAGTTGCTTGGGTGTTGGTAATAATTGTTTCATCCTACAACCAAATATTTACTGAAGGCAAGTAATTAAAGATTCTGGATCATTTATACTAAAGCATCTTGATGTAGTAATTTCTCTGAAAATTGGTTCGTAATTCAGAAATACAGTAACCTTTTCACCAACTTCTTGTAGTATTGTTATTATAGTAGATCTTATATTTCATGGATTTAAATTACTTTATTAAGATATAGCCTTAGTTACATAGCCCTAGTCATATCTTAACTTCTTAAGATTGGAAGTCAGGACTGGAACCTTAATTAAATGGAAGCTCGATAATACCTCTCTTAAGAAGGTCATAATGTGTTGGTCATTTTTGCCAATGCATAACTTTAATCATTTATATCAAATTATAAAAATTAGATTTTAATAAAGTAGACATTGAAACGAATCTAACAAGATCCCATATGACTATATTTTTTCATTAATTATTATAAATCACAAAATAGTTTAACTTTCTTTCAGTTAGGATAAATGAACTCAGATCTTTGCGTCATTCTGGAAATTGTTACTCCGAGATTTTGGAGTGCTGGGCCTGCTGGCTCACTCAAGTGCACATGCTCTTTGATTAAATTTATTCTTACTCTTTCTGTAATTGTGATTTTGGTTGGTCTTATTATTGTCTTGTGCAAGGGTATAGTTGTGTCTGTGCATACATGCATAAGCCACATGTTGTGTATGCATGAACTCATACACTTAAATTTATTAATTTATTCACTTTCATTGTTGTTGCGGCAATCAGGGTGCAAGAACATGGAGGTGAACCGATTATCCCGTTCAGTGGCATTTTTGAGAAAAATCTTTGTGACATGCCAGAAGATGAAGCTGCTAAATACTGTGAGACAAATATGGTTCAGAGGTTAGTTTTAGTACTGAGTCCCCCTCATTTAAGTAATGGAGAAACAAATTGGTTGAACACATTGCCTAGATATAACTTGGAGGAATTAAAAAACTTCCCGTTACTTGAGTTTTTGCTTTACCCCACTTAGGCTTCTCTTCAAGATATTGAATAAAAACCCCTTCTTCATTACCCAAAGCTTCTATTATATGGAGATTACGCTACTTCTGACCTCTAAGTAGTATATCTCTCTTTTCCATACAAAATTATGTCAATGGAATTGATACTGTCTTTATTCTAAAAATTATTTAATATTTTTATATTTATTATTGTTATTGTTAATGTTATTGTTATTTTTATAATTAATCATCTGTAGTAGAAGTGGTAATTTTGAGAATGATCATTTGGTTGTGGTTGCATTTGTGTTGTTGCAGTGCTATTCCAAAGATTATTAAGACTGGGTTCACGGCTATTAATCTGATTTACTTCTTTACTGCAGGCCCAGATGAGGTAACCATCTTCTATCCACATATTGCTTTATATGATACGTTTACAGCTTGTGACTATCTTGTTTTGGATGCTGGCTAGTTGTATATAATTATAACCTGTAATGCATTTTGCAAATGTATTTTCATGCAATAATATGAGTCTTAAGAAGTTGGTATAATAATCATATTAGGTTGAGAAATTTTCATGTATTAACATTTTATTATGTTTGAAAATGTAAACTCTGTACCGATTTAACTATGTGGTTAAAAAAACAATCTTGATTCTTAAAAATTTAATTTTAAAATAATAAATAAAAGGAAGACAGTTAAAAAAGCATTATAACACAACATGATTGATGTTCATATGTCATGATGATAATTGATAATGGAGTTTCAGTAAAAGGAAGACCAAAACCCGTTACATAACGATTTTTTTGAGATACTGATTTTTAATTCCATGCTTAACACTAAGGCCTTTAATATTCACCTTATTGAACCAAATTTATTATATTCTGTTTGTTCTTTGAAGTTACTGATTTTTATTGATTTGAACTTATTTTTTTACTAAACTGAACTTATTTTGGTTGAACTTAAATTATTTTTGCTAGACTTTGATTAATATTAAAAAGGTAAAGAGAATGAGCTTTATTAGGAAGTACAATAATGTGGCAAATTACTTTTGCTAGAAAAAATTCTACTTCCTGACTTTAGATGTATAGGGTGTACAATTCATTTGATTTTCAAGAAATAATATTTTTTTGTAAATAACAGATTTGATTTATTCTCATTCCAACTATTGGACTGAATATCATTTCAGGTAAAGTGTTGGCAAATTAGAAGGCAATCAAAGGCTCCACAAGCTGCAGGGGCAATCCATACTGATTTTGAGAGAGGATTTATTTGTGCTGAGGTAACTCTTTTATGCAATTCTTAACTTGCATGATGGACTATGAAGTCTGATAATCCTTATGGCTTGTATATTACCATATCCCTAAAGTTTGAATAGCAAAACTCTAATATCTGGGAAATGTACTCGAAAAGGTAGCAAAAATTACAAATTTGGCTGAACCCTAAAAATCAGGTTAATGTTTCAAGTGGGAAAGTGCGAGCATAAATTGTGTTTTGGCATACCCTAAGATAAAACTCTCAAAACTTTCAGTATTATGTGAAATGTATTTTTGATTCTTTTATTCCTTTCTCTGCTTTGAATTTTAGAGTTGGTCGTTTATTCTAGATTTGTTTCTGTTACAGGTTCTCTTTTTAGGCTAGACGATCTATGTTCAACTCCAATACTTGATTGTTGAGTAGTTTTTTTGTAGACTTTATTAAGCGCTTGGTTTCCCTTTTGATTCAGCACAAAAGTAGTATGACTTGCATCATATTGTACTTCCACTGCTATTTTTACTGCAACTTGTAGGGGATTCAAGGTGTCATAGGATTCCATAGGCGATAGAGACATTTATTATAAAAAGGGAGTATATGTGTGAATAAGAAAACATATACTACCTTCGTTTCATATTATTTGCAACGATTAGACATTTTTCCTCTTTACTTTATGTCAAATTGTTGCAAATAATATGAAACGGAGGTAGTATATATGTGGAACAACTATAGATGGAAACTAGTGAATTTCGGAAATCCTAGTACTGCACCAGTGACTAAATGTCTAAGCTACCAACTTTCACTGGCTTTTCTCTTGGAGTAAAGCTTAGGAATCTGCTGATTAGGCCTTTTTTTCCCTTATATTAATAAAAAGGTGGGCAACAAGCATTCTGCTCAAATCTCATAGATAGGCATCTCCAACTTATTTTTCAGGATTCGTGAGATTCTCACCTAGTAAAATGAACGTAGTTGAATATCTTTTTATGAGCATCTCTGCCTCGTCTCTTGCAAAAAGAACTTCACCTATCTTCATTAGCTTAAATGTTGCTCTAAGCCTCTAATCATGTTGCTGTTATCATGGAATTCTGATCCTTTAACAATTGAAAGTGTAAGTTAAGAAACATTACCTGAATAAAGAGGTTCCTTCATGTGGGGTATATTTAGTACTCCCTCCGTTTCTTATTTCTTGCAACATTTGCCATTTTGGGGTGGTTCACATTTCTTGCAACAAACTTATTTTTTTCCTTATTTGGAAACTTTTTTCTGTCAAAATGACCCATATACCCTTACTTAAAATTTTTTAACACATAATACTACACATAATAACAATCCATTATAACCTTAATCTAAATTAATAATCTATGAAATCACCCCCAAATAATCAAACCCATTATCTTTCTCTCTCCTCCTTCATCTATCATTTCATCATCTTCATCTTCATCTTCCTCTTTCATAATCAAATTTCAAACCACCTTTTAGTGGGTTTCAAATCTGATTGTTGGTGAGTTTGGTGGTTCGTCGATGATTTTGCAGGAGGTGTCGTGGGTGTTTCTGGTAGGTCGTCGGTGATTTTGGCGGTGTCGTGGGTGGTTCTGGTGCGTGGGTCGTCAATGGGTTTTTGTGGATCGGTGGTAAAGGTGGTTTTTTTTGGTTTTTGGTTTCGCAGGGGTGGAGGAGGGTCGTGGGTTTGGCGGCGTGGGTCTTGAGCTGGTGGTTTTCAATGGTGTTGGTGGTGTCGGTGGGTTTAGATCTGGTAGTGTTGGTGGTGTTGGTGGTGTCGCAGGGGTGGAGGAGAGATTTTGGTGGTTTCGTGGGTTTGGTGTGGTGGGTCTGGGTGGTGGTTGTGGGTGGCGTGGGTTCTAGATCTGGGTGGTTTCGGGTAGAAGTGGTTTCGTTGGGTGATTTCGAGTGGTTCTAGGTGGTTTCGGGTGGTTTTGTTGGTGGTTCTAGGTGGTTTCGGGTAGTTTTGTTGGTGGTTCTAGGTGGTAGCTGGTCGTTGCTGGTGGTTCTGGTTGCGTGTGCGGTGATCAGTGGTGGTGCTGAACATTTAGTTGTTTAATTAATTATTCACTCTCTCTCCTTAATTACATTATTTACATGCCCTTTTTAATAATTATGCTTAAAAACTTTTGACTTGGGAAATGTGCAACCCCCCTTTGTTGCAAGAAATAAGAAACGGAGGAAGTATAAACCATGGCCAAACCCATTGTATTAGTCTTTCCTTGTATATGTTTGTTCTTTTAATCTTTTTTGTTTTGTACTCAACCCCAACCCCCCCCCCCCCCCCCCCCCCCCCCCTCTCTCTCCTTTTCTCTGTCACCACAAATATGGGAGACTTTGGCATGGTTTTTCAATTACGTGATTATGTATTTTGCTGTTTACAGGTCATGAAATTTGAGGATCTAAAGGAACTTGGCAGTGAGTCAGCTGTAAAGGTATAAGCACCACTTGCATTACTATGCTGGAGAAAACATACTGCATACCTTACTGGATGTAGAATATATATTTTGTGCATTCCATAAAATCATGGCAGTCGTCATTCATTTATGCTTCTGATTTGATGAATTTTATTTCTACATTGGTCCCAAGTTGTGAAGATTTGACCGTCACTTGCATTACCATGCTGGCGAAAAAATCCTACTTACCTTGCTGAATGAAGAATATATTTTGTGCATTCCATGGAATCATGCTAGTTTTCATCCATTTATGCTATCTGATTCTAAGAAATTTATTTTTATGTTGGTCTTGAGTTGTGACTTTTTTGTCCATATATCTAGGGTATATATATATATTTTTTTTTCAGAAATGAAGTCATTTTGTGGTTGGGGATTGTGGATCTTGAACATAGATGTTATGTTATTATTTATTTTATATTATTTTTCAATTTCACCCTTGACATCAATGTCAGTCATATAGATTTTAGAGCTCTATTCTAAGATTCTGATGTGGGGTCCAAACTCTGGAAGTTGCATGTGATACAGATACAATTTGGTTGAGTTTTGAAGTCATTATCTTGCTATCTGCTATGTTGTTCCTTGGGTCTTAAAAACTGAATAGAATTCATGATCAGTATCCAAAGTGGTTGAAAAACCATTGTAAGGTTTTCTTCTGTTGAGACTTTTTCACGGCTCGATAGAGAATTTGACAGGTCAATGATTTTTTTCCATGTTTTAGAATACGGTATTGATGATATTGGTCTCGGGGTTTTTGCCTTAGTTGGAAAGTTGATTTTTATACTTGTTTTTGTATCACAATTTTATTTATTCACAAGTGAAAAGATGTGCAGTATCCATAATTTTTCACCAATTAACATTGCTAGTTACATTATTTTATTAACTAAATGCACGGGTTATTCATATAAAATTGTATTGAGAGATAAGTGAGGAAATATCAGCAAGTCATTATAGGGTATAATATGTAATCGGAAACATGATTAAAGAAATTAAAATTATGGAACTTTAATCGAAAGAGAGGTAGGTGGAAGGGCTAAAATTAAAGAGAGAATAGGAAAAGGTTGAATTAAAGGGGAGAGATGAAGATTAAGAGATAAAGTGTGTATGAAAGATTAAATACAACTTTAATGAAAGAATTAAAAAAAAAAATGGTGCTATAAAAAATTAAGTGTAAAATGACATGTGGCACTATGGTTAGAGAAGTGTAATAGAATGGATGGGGACATGTGTCTTTCTTTGTTTCTTGGTTATAGTTTTTAAATACTAAGTATAGATATAGATGTGTTCAGTGATGTAGATCCACTTTAATTTCTGATATATACTAAGTAAACCGTGTTCTAATTTTCTAAGCTTCACAACTATCATCTACTCCCTCCGTCCTACAATACTTGGGATGTTGAGGTGGACATGTAGTTTGAGAAAACTACAAGTGGATCCATTTAAAACATTTATTTATTATATAAAAGATTCTCTTTTGTATTTTTATATTGTAAAAAAAAAACAATTGGGGGTGGGGGTTGTGAGGAGAGAGAAAATGTGGGAATATGTTATTTTATTTGTGGTCTATTCTATATTTAGTAACGTGTCAAGTATTGTGGTACGGATGAAAAATGTGAACTGTGTCAAGAATTATGGGACAAAGAGAGTATGTTTTTGTCCTCGACATGTCCTGAGCTTTACATCAAGCAATATATGTAATTGCATTTGATGGGTGTGGGGACTTTCTTCATGCTTACCATGTAGCTGTCATTTGGGGGTTCAACGCCTATTATGTCGTACAGATGGATATTTACTTTGTATTTTGCTGAAGGCGGCTCTATTTACTCCCTTGTTGAATTGCTTTTCCTTGTAGTTTAATGCCTCGAATTTGTTGGTATGGTACAGGCCGCTGGGAAGTATAGGCAGGAGGGTAAGACATACGTGGTTCAAGATGGTGATATAATCTTTTTCAAGTTCAATGTTTCTGGTGGTGGAAAGAAGTGAGCCTGTGATTGCTATAATCTTAGAGAACAGAGAATATGCAAATCAACTTAGTTGTGATACAAACTGGTTTATCATGGCACTAATTTGTTTACGCAACATTTCCTGATATGCATAAGTAAAAATTACCTAGCACATCATAGGTTTTTTCTTTAATCGTTCACGATCTGTTCATTGACTACCTATGCTGAGGTGGGCGAATGTGCTTTGTGACATAAATTATTAGAAGACAAGTATTGTTTCTGAATGGAATTGGTTTTGAGAAGATTGTGGCCATAGAAGTCTGTTAGTATTTGATTTTGATCAATTACTGGTTTCAAGTTAGAGGTGATTAAAGTTAGCCTAGCCCGACCCGGCCCGAAAATTTATTTTTTTGAGCGGGTTTGGGAATGCATTTTTATGCATATTTAGTAGCTTTTTTTATGCTTGATCTGAATATGGCTCGCAAGGTGACAAGCTAAAGTCGTATCACCTAATCAAAAGTAATTTCTAAAACCATTGACTAATAATAGATAGGGAAATAGGGTTAAATCCACAAGGAAATTGGTCTTTCTATTACTGATTATTTATTATAATTTAAATTATTAAGTAATCAAATTATTATTGTAGCAGATATCTAAGGAGAGTAAAGTAGGAAAGATTAAGGATAGAGAAAAATCAATGAATAAAAGACATAGGGCATAGGTTCACCAATAAATAATGCTCCAGGGTAAAACATAACAATCATCAATTAACATTGCATAAATAACATAGATCTTACATGTTATCGCAATTTACTAGATGTAAGTTCCTATTGAAAATAGCCTTTAATATCAAATTAACATCTGTTAGATTCATCAATTTAATATTGCTATACTTTTACAAGTGAATCACATTTGGTTGATTCATAATTCGGTTGTAAAGCGTTAAAACAATTCAATAAGAAATTATCGTTTAATATCAATAACCAATAACAGTCAATCATCAATGCATCAATTAACCAGATTATAAAGGACTTTCGTTATGTATTACAATCACAGAATTAATCTACCGGTATTAAATCTCATCTCTCGAATCTCGACTTCACCAATTATAAATTAACCTGCCTATTGAAACTAAGCCTAAATATTAATTCTCATCTCTCGAATCTCGAATTAATATTGCCAAACTCATGCATAAAAGACCAGTACTAATCTTGTTACAGAGCATTAAATCGATCAATAGGAAATTAATCTAGCATTGACAATCAACAACAATAAATTATCCCTTCATATTATTCATGGATTCCCATAAACCCTAAAAAGAAAACTACTCACGCATAATTAAATCTAAACTAATCAAAGCAATTAAACAAGTCATGATAGAAGAAATAAAATAAATAACTGAGATTAAAGAAGAAGAAATTATTACCAAAGTAATCGAAAATAAAGAGTTGAGTTAAGAACAAATTGTAAAGTTGTAGAGAGAGAAAATAAACTAAGTAGAGAGAGAAAGTGTAAGAGAAAGAATAATCGTATCAAAACGACTTAAAACGTATTTATACTAAACTCCTAAAATCCGAATTAGAAACTAAGTAAAAAACGCCGAAATTAACTGTTCAAAACACGCTCCGATCGGGTGAGGCAATGCCCGATCAGGCCCGCCTTTTCTCATCAGGGGTCTTCTCTCGCGCCCGGCCGGGCGCAAGCTTGGGCGCGAGACCTTTTTCTTCATTAGTCCCGCCCGGTCGGGCGCGCCTTCGGGTGAGAGCTCCTTTGGCCGGGCAAGGCCACTTGGGCAAGCTTGGACTTCGATTGGGCCCCGATTCTTCGGCCCAATCCGGATTTCCTTTTCGGGTCTTGAATACTCGTCCAAATGCCCCGGTATCACATATACCGAGCCCTTAATCACCGGTTCAATGACTCTAACCGGCCTTGGGCTATGAAAAGTGATCGTGCTTCTCCAATGCTCGTAGTCACTTCACAAAATCCGGGGAAAATGCTCCAAAAGCGCAATTCCCTACAAAAGTCAACCAAAACTACGAAACACACTAAAAAACACCAATTAGTAATAAAAGTGGCTCTAAAGAGCCAAAAACACTACCAATTATGACCAAGGGACGGAGGTAAAATACTATATAAAACAGACATATCACAAGGCCCGACCATTTATGGGCTGGTTTTGGCACAAAAATCCTGCCCCAAAGCTTGGCCCAACCCGACTTAACCCGGGAAGTGGGCTTTTGTTAGCTGTTAATGGCTGGGGTCGACCTCAACCATTGTTGGCTGGGGTTGCTGCCAAAATGAATATTTAGTATAACCAAAATGAACATATCCTAACTGAACATATTGAAAAATTTGCAAATTGTAGCCACTTAAAAAAAAAATTGCAAATTGCAGTCCAAAAGTTTGTATAAATTGTAAATTGCAGTCCAATTCAACTTTTTCACTAGTTTACATGTCGAAAAATCTTTGGTTAAGGTTTTAGGGGCCATTTTAGCCCTAAAGATCCGAATTGAGCTCGGAATTAGCAAAATAATAACGCAAGTGCCTCGTTTTGCGTGATAAAAATGTATCGATTTGTGGGCAACTTTTTTTTGATGTAAAAACGAGATACTTATGTTATTTTTTTTGCTAACCTTGAGCTCAATTCGGTTCCTTCAGGCCTAAAATGATCCCTAAAACTTTAGCCGAAGATTTTCGACATGTAAACCGATAAAACATTTGAATCGGGCTGCAATTTGCAATTTTTTTTAAATGGCTGCAATTTGCAAATTTTCCGAACATATTTTACAATAATTTTGTACTTCTCAATAATTGAATGTTCATTTTCATGCAGATGATATACATTTTGTGTTTGTTCAGTTGTATAAAATGTTTGTTTTTATAATAAAGGATGTTCAATTAACATTAGCATTATGTTCAATTATATTTTTTTCCATTTGGTGCTCTTGAGTCTAGCAAATGCTCATACGGAGTATTCAATAAGTGTACCGTCGAGAAACTAAATCAACCAAAAAGAAAACAGAATAGTCTGATATGTCAACTAGCAAAGATACAAGTGAAATCTACCACAAAGCATTTATAAAGCTCATTTTTTTATCAGTTCTTTTCACATGAATGTGAACTCTGAATTGGCATTAAGTATGGAGAAACTTCACCATTTAGTCTGTAGCTTAAAATAAATAGTAGTATCTATAAAAAAATGCTTGAAATTTTAAAAATATTGATGAATAAGCAATAACATCATATGTTCATTTTTATATACAACTGAAATGCTCAGTCATATTATATGTCTATATCAAATGTACAATTTTTTTTTAATATCTTTTTTTTTTTACTTTTTTTTTTATTATAAATGTTCATTTTATATAATGTGCTCAGAAAAAAATATTCATTTTTTTTAATAATAAATGTTCAATTTTTTCTAGTAAATGATCATTTGCTGAGCGTGACCTCAGCCATCGCTAGTTGGGCGCGACGTAAGCCAAAAATTTGCGGCCTTTTTTTTCTTCGGCCCATCCCGCCGTATAAACACCTCTATTTCAAGTATGCGATTTTGGTTTCATGTGTATTTTTTATCAATATCAGGTATAGCTAGACTTTCTCTAGCTACAATTTTGGACCACAAGTAACATTTTTCTATTTGCTTAGGGTGGGAAGGTGTATTGGCCTCCTGTCCCGACAGGCTGTGCAATGAAGATAATTAAACCATCTTCGTGTTGAATCGAAGTGAAGAATACATATGGATAACTGGTTAAACCGCAAAGACACATGACAAGGTAAAGTCGTATCCCCTAATCAAAAGTAATACCTAAGTCCTCTAACTAAAGTAGGTAGGGAAGTAGGGTCGAATCCACAGGAAAACTGGTCTTTCTACTCCTAATTAATTAATATAATCTAAACTATTAAGGTAACCAATTTGTTGTGTTTAATATGAAACTATACTACGGAAATTAAGTTTAGGGAGAAAATTAATAATAAGAAGGCCTAGGGTCACAGGTTCACCAATAATTAATATTCCGGGATAAAACATAACAATCAATAATTAATTAACATTGCACAATAACATGGTTAATAGGCTCTCGCAATTTATTAACCAACATAGATCTAACAGGCTCTCGCAATTTACTAGATCTAAGTTCCTATTGAGAATAGCCTTTAATATCAAATTAACATCTGCTCGATTCATCAATTCAATATTGCTAAACATTCACAATCAAATTACATCTGCTCGATTCATAATCTAATTGCAAAGAATTAAAACAATTCAATAAGAAATTATCATGCAATATCAATAATCAACAATAATAAATTATCCCTTCATATTAATTATGGATCCCCATAAACCCTAGAATTAAACTACTCACATATAATTAAATCCAAAACATGCATAATAATAAAGTAAGCCGTAAGGAATTGAAAGGAAGAAATTACTCAAATTAATTGAAATAGAAATCGTACCAAGACGGCGAAATTACAAAGTAGTCAAGATCAAGAGTAAGGTAGAGAGAAAAGTCTAGAGAGAGAAAATATTAAGTAGAGAGAGAAAGTGAAAGGAAAAGAGTAATCAAAATAATTATCCTAAAAACGTACTTAAACAACTTCTAATCAAAATTCCTAAATAGAAACTAAGTACTTGTCTAACAAGCTCCTCCAGAAACACGCGCCCGATCGGGCTAAGGGCCGCCCGATCGGGCGCGCCTTTTGCTCGTAGTCCTTTGCTGCGCACCTCGCCCGATCGTGCTAAGCATCGCACGATCGGGCGCGCCTAGTACGTTGGCCCTATGATGCCTTGCCTTGCCCGATCGGGCCCTTGTGGCTCCTCAAGGTTTTGGACTTCCGATTGGGCTCGACTCCTCGGCCCAATCCGGATCTCCTCTTTGGGTCTTGAATACTCGGTCCAAACCTCGGTATTCCAAATACTGAGCCCTTAATCACCGGCTCGATGGATCTAGCCGGCCTTGGGCTTCAATGACGGTCATACTCCTCCAATGCTCGTATTAGCTTCATAAAATCCCGGGAAAATACTCCAAAGGTGCAATTCCCTACAAAACTCAACCGAAACTACGAAAACACTAGAAAATGCATATTAGTAACAAAAGTGGCTCTAAAGAACCAAAAACACTACTAATTATGACCAAGGGACGGGGGTAAAATACTATATAAAATGGACATATCAACACAAAAGACTAGCCCAAACCCAAAAAACAAAGGTCTGACTAACTAAATCCGATCATAATTAGGCTTAAGCCCGCGCTTAAAACCCAATAATGACGGTTTAAAAGTGCCTAGGTTAAAATAAAAAACTGCCGCGAAAAACTGCCGGGCACATCTCAAGGAGTCGCGCTGGGCAGGTGCGCGCAACTAATACAGTTGCGTGCGACACCCAGCGCAACTGATAGAGATGCGCTCGTGAAGGATTCAGAATTTTATAAAAATATAAAATTGAATCTTACCATAATGCCGCGAGCACGACACCCCCTTTTGTTGAAGGTCATTCGAGCTTTTCCCCAATTCACTTATGCGCGACTGCCGCGCGGGAAACTTGCTACGGAAGAATGTTCAAAACCCTAACTCTACTCATTCCCTATAAATAGAGGCTTAATTCGAGGCTTAAAGACACTGAAAATTAACCTAAATCTTAGCAGAAAACTTGTGAACTTGTGCTACCAAACCCCTTTTGTCCTAAACACTCACCCCTTTGATATTTTGTTACTACAGTGGAGATTCCCGAACAAGAAGGAGTCCATAAGTATTCTAAACGGAGATCTAGCAAAGAGAAGTGGTAAATTCCTGAGCACTTAGTTAAATAATCTTTATTTTCTTGTTTAAAAGAACTTTAATTAATTAATTAGTGTTGTTTGATCACCTAAAATGATTAATTAATTAATTTCACATAGTATCTTGCGTTAAATAAGATTAGAATTGAATAATTAATTGTAGTTTGATCACTTAAGCCAAGGCGACTACTTGTTTTATTTATTGTCCTTTTCACGAATTTGATTAAATAAAAAATAACGACGTTACAATGTAATTCCTACGTGATTAATGCGTGTAAATAAAATTAACTAACTTAGTTTTAGGTATCACATTGCGCATATTTGTTTTCTAATGAAATTGTGAAAAAGGAAGAGCTAATAGAGGCCGCACTTGGGCTAAAGTAGCGATTCCCCCTTAAAGGAAACGTATTTTAGTACCCTCGCTCCCGACCCCCTTTTCTGGCTAATGTAGACCAATTTGGGCATGGGTGAACTTATGATTCATGCTAAATATCCCTTGAACTCTACTTGGGAGAAAGGCATGAACGAGGTTTATGGGTTTTCCTAAAACTCATTGGCGACTCCTACTTGTTCCTTATAAAAAAAGCGTGATGAAAGCATCATTTCTAATTCAAGGTCTCCCAAACGGTCAGGAATTCAAATCCTAATACACCCTAACAAGTGTAAAATCCTAGGCTTTTAAAGAGCCATGGGCACCTAAGGAAAAGGATCCCCTACGATGGGAACACCCTCCTAACAGTGGCGACTCCACTGGGGACTTAGAGGTTACAGGATTAGTTTGTAGTTATGGTCCAAGGTTTCCAACACCAGGTTGCCTATGGGTTGTACCGAGAATTAACTTGGATAATCTCTAGTTAGAGAGTGAGACTTGAACGCAGAATATCTTCATTTTTCGCAAAAGTAAAAACCAAACAAGCAACATTGTATCATGTATAATCATAGCACACTTTAACCATTGGGGATTGGCTCATTGATCAAGGGCTGCCAACACTAGGCTTCAATCCCGAAATCAATAACAATCATCCAACCCATATCGCCGACAAAAAGTTGGGAGAGCGATGTCATGAGTCAACTCGTTGAGTGATTGATTTTTGCATCGTTTCTTAAGATATGGTACCCGCAGACACCCTTTGACCTTTAGAATGGCATTATGTGAATCTTGGCTTATGGAATGGTTTATGTGATTATGTGACTATGTGCGACATGTTAGGATAGTCTTTCTCTCTTTTTTTTTTGTAGTTTGGTTTAGGTTCCTAATTATGAGGTCGTCCTTTCGTAATTTTGAATCATATTTGAAGGGTAACATAAAAAAAAATCAAAAAAAATAAATACAAATAAAAAACGCTCGAATTTAAAAAAAAATCCTTCGAGCAGGTGGCGTGCGCAACTCATTGAGTTGCGCGACCCTAACCAGCGCAAGAGATTTGGATGCTTGCGCCAGCCGCGCGCACCTCACCTACTTGCGCCCACTGTTACGAGTCAATTCGATTTTTTAAAATACAAATTGGCTCGTTCAAAAACTATCTTAATTGAAGAATTGTTTAAGGGTGATGCTATCCGTCGAATATATCTTGCGTCGTTTCATTTTCTTTCTTCTAAACAAGCGTATCGATTTACTTATTCTTTCGTACTTCTTTTAGGGCCGGTTTTCAAGCTTGGGAACGAAGACTCCCGGGCACTCGCATCCTACGTTTACCATCCAATAATCAACCCCTTTCAAACCACCTTCCCTCAACAACTAGTCCTAGTCCAACAACAATGTCGACCATTGAAGAGCTTCAAGAGGAGATTATTCGTCTCAGAGAGGAAAAGGCTCAAGAAGCCGAGGAAAAAAGAATTAAGAAACTCGAAAAGGCTGAAAAGAAAAATGCTGAAGCCTTAGCCTTGCAACAAAAGATGGAACAATTGTCCATCAAGGAAAAGTTGTTGGAGAACTAGTTCTTTAATCTACAATGGGGAACAACTACTTAGACGTAGAAAAGTTTGCTCCTCCTGCAGCACTTGCTTTACCGGAAAAGTTCGTAGCTACGGACTTGCCAATATTTAAGGTGACCATTAATCCACAAAACCATTTAATGTGTTTACTGGCACCATGGCATTAAAAGGAGTTCGCCCTAAGCTTTATGCTTTGACTTTCCCTTTATCACTAGACCCAGCTGCGAGAGAGTAGTTGCAATAGAATTGGGCGCTTTTCCCTTAATTTTGGCATTTTAAGTGCTTTTTTGGTCAGTTTACACTGATTTTGTTATTTAGTTTGTTTGTCTTATACACAAGGATGTGTAAGTTTATTACCAAAGTTGAATCTTACACTAATAGTAGTGTGAGTTTGTTAGATAGTCTAATAGTTTACACATTATTCTATGTAAGTTTGTTAGTAAAGTTGTTATCTTATACACTAGTTTGTGTAAGTTGGTTAGTAAGTTAGTTACTTTACACACTAGTTTGTGTGTGAATGAATAGATGAGGTAGAAAGTAAGTATCTGTAGGGAATATTTCAAGCATTATGATAACCCCAAACTTGAACCCCACTATGATCATACACTAAAGTACGGTGGCGTTCCAAAGGGAAAGACAAAGAGCAAAAAGAGTCGCCAACAAGTTTTAGGAACTTGTAAACCCAAAAGACAATCCAAAAGGACCATCAACTACTCCATAAGGTCTTGAACCAAACAAGGTCCGGGGATGAGGGTACGAATCCAATCTACAAAAGAAAGGACCCGCCCTATAAAACAGGCCTCTATTTTGTTCTGCTCGTATTCATGCGCGCTTTTCGAATAACATACAAACATTGTATTGAACCTACCCTGTTTAATCTATGTTGGTTGAATATTAATGTACAAATAAGACTATTATTGGCGATCAATTGAGTTAAAATCACATTAGCCTAAACCAAATTAATAATTATCTTATTAAGCGTGATTTCAAGTACAAATTCCCTTTAACAATCATAAAAGGTGTGATCAAGCAATAACAATAAAATATATCAAGCAACATAATAATAAACAATATTAAATAATAATAATAATCATGATAACAATAATAAAGCTTGATAATAATAGCAAGATCCTAGGCATGATACTAATAAGATTAATAACAAATCCTAGCATGTCACTAAACAATAAAGATCAAAGCTTTAAACCTAACATGGTACTAACATGCTATTAGAAAGGATAAAGGCACCCTAAACATGATACTAGAAAGCATAAAATAACATCCTAACATGATACTAGAAAGCATTAAAAGCATCCTAACATGATACTAGGAATCATAAACAATAATAAGCATGCAATCTACATTGTGAAAGAAATAGGGAGTAAGCTAATCTACTTACTTTGAAGCCTCGTACCTCTTTCTAATAACAAAATACACAAGTTAGTAAACTTCAATGAAAATAATAAAGAACAATTAAAGAATCAAATTGAAATCAAATTAAATAAAGTTTTGACTAGTTTTGGACCAAACCCTCAGAAAATATCAACCTTTCACGTCTAGGGCGAAGGCAACTTCGAACTTGGCTAAGAGATTCAAGATCTTGTGAATGCGGAATTGTGTTTGTAAAAAGTTGGTTTAGAAAGAGAGAGAAAGAATTAAGCTATATTGCTAGAGAGAGAATAGAGAGAATTGATGATGAGAGTTGATAGAGGGAATTGTGAATTGATAGTTGATGAGAATTGATGAAAGATAATAATTGATAGGAGAGTTGATTGGGAGAATTGATGAATAAAAACAGAGGTTCGGACCCTATTTATAAGAAAACAGTCCGGAAAATCATAGAATTTGATAAGGAATAAAACTCCACTCTGTCGCTAATCAAACCGACCTTGTCGCCAAGCGACAGAGTCTGTC
The DNA here is from genome assembly GCF_948465745.1 of Chenopodium album. Lineage (NCBI taxonomy): Eukaryota > Viridiplantae > Streptophyta > Magnoliopsida > Caryophyllales > Amaranthaceae > Chenopodium > Chenopodium album. Next base: position 22,225,913 of record NC_137857.1, on the reverse strand, counting down.
GCCGACAAACCTGTCGTTTGGCGACAGAAACAGTTTTTGCGGATTTTTTTTTATCATATCTTTTGATCTAGAAGTCCAAATAAGTCATATAATATGTCGTTGAAAAGCTCTTGAAGTCTACTTTCCAATGCAATTAGAATCAGATTAAAATATTTTGTAGATAAAAAGATATAGCCGAAATAGTGAAAGGGTGTCAGTTTTGGATAGAGTTTCGTATATCTTTAATATCTTTTTCGTTATAGCTCGGATTTAGTATTATAATATATCATTGGAAAGATAATTTCAAGATCTATCCAGCCATATAAAATTTGGATAAAAATTATGAGGCACGAAAATAATATCTGACTATATTTGAACATCTTTAAATCCGAATAGAATTAGGAAAGTTTTAAAAAAGGAAAGTTTATATTCAAATCAAATTCTATGATCTTATCTTTTCAAAAAAGGATAATTAAGATATTTTAGAAACTTATAGAAGATTCTAATCAATCCTAATTAGTTTAGGAATAGGATTAAACCTTTGGACCCTCCTTATGATCATTGGGTCGTAGGTAAAATCCGGTTTGGGCCCAGTTTAGTATTTTGGCCATAACTTCCTCATTATTCATCGGAATTGGGCTTATAATATATCGTTGGAAAGGTCTTTTCAAGCCCCATCCAACTACACTATTATTGGACCTTTATCATGGACCAAAATAAACTGAATTGGACGTTTTCATAAAATAGAGCATGTTTTCGAAAACAGAAAGAAGGATAAAAACTAACCGCAACACTTGACTTTTCACACTTTCACCTCATTCGATTATGTTTCGACGTGACAGGTATTCATCACTGGGTTTGGTTTTGGGGAGACACAAATGGGTGTCTACAGTATCGCAAATGTAATCCCCCATATTTTAATTTAATTATAATTTATTTATATATTATTCTTGTAATTATATTTATGCAATGGTAATTTCATTAAATAAATTATTTTATGGAAGGATTTAAAATAAACTAGTGTATTTTTATTGATTTACAAATAATTCTAATCTAATTAGAAATACTACTCCTAATCTATTTAGGAAACTAAAGCCCAAATAAAAACCCCAAAACCCTCAAACCCTTCTCCTTCTCACGTAAAAAAAAAGGGGCTTTCATAATTTCTTCCTCCTTTCCTCCTACTGCTTTCATGAAGAGAAGAAAGAAAAAAAAAACACAAACCTGCTGCTGAACGCTGCTGCCCCTGCCGCCGTCCACCACCACTGCTGCCGCCAGCCGTCCACCACCGCTGCTGCCGCCAGCCGAGCCACCTGCTGCCACGCAGTTTGCCTTCTTCCTTCTCCTTCCTCTTATTTCTCCTTCTCTTATTCTTGTTATTTTATATTAAAGTTTCATTTTACTAATATTTGTGAGCCAAAGAAAGTTAAAGTTTGTGAAATAAAGATTTTAGGATATTTCCTTTGGGTATGATTAAGCTAGTAAGAGTGACGTGGTATGGGGAATATTTTCTTAACTTTATTTTAATTCGCGTGTGAATTGTGTTTATATTTGTATGATTCTACTTGGGACAAAGGGGTGCAAAGCAAGGTGCCCTTTTGAACCAATATATGTGATATTTATTATGATGATTCTGTGAGTATATGTGTATGGTATTTGAACTAGAGTATGATGTCCCTATATTTTCAGGCGTAAAACTACCATGGCCAATAACGCCGCCCTTGCTGAGGCCATCCGAATGTTGGCAGAGAATCTGAACCAAAATCGAGGGGATCAGCTTGACCCCCAGGCAGAAATGTTCAAGAAACTAGCACAAGTAAGACCCCCAGTGTTCAAAGGAGGTGCTGACCCCACCTTCTTAGAGAACTGGATACGCGAGTTTGACAAATTGTTCGTGGCACTGAACTGCCCTGATAATCTGAAGGTGGATCAGGCAGCCATGTATCTTAAGGACGAAGCTGACATTTGGTGGAGAGATAACTGTGAGCTAGTGAAAGCCAAGCCTAACTTTGGGTGGGAGGTATTCAAAACCGCTTTAAGAGACAAATTCTACTCTCCTTTCCTAAAGAAACAAAAAGCTCAGGAGTTCATAAACCTGGAAATGGGGCAGATGACAATCTCCGAGTATTATAATAAGTTTATGGCACTTGCTAGGTTTGCACCTGAAGTAGTACCCACTGAGGAACTGACACTAGTAGAAAAATACAAAAAAACACCGCTCTATGGCCACCGGTTTTTGAAAACCGGTGGCTTAAAAAATGGGCGGGTGACAAGGGAATAAACGTGTCGTCAATTGTCTATCCCTAGATCAAATATAATTTATACACCTAAACAAACCTAATACAAGTATAAGGTAAGCATAGGGGTCGAACCACAAGGAGACATGCATAAACACCACATTCACTACTTAATACTTAAGCTACCTCGGAACGAGAAGTGTGAAAAGCTAAGAAATTAAACTAGAGATTAAGAATGATTAAAAATCAATATAACTAAGCACCAAGGTAAGTAGGTAGATGTAGTTGCCAATTGATCATGCAATAACACGGAAGCAAAGCAATGGTAAACTAAGCATGCAAGAATATCGAATTAAAGCTCAATCTAACCGCCTTCCGGGGTTAATCAATTTCTCCTAACATAGCCTCCATGTTTCCACACTAGAACCATATATTAGAAGGTGCAATCAAAGAACTATCGATAACAATGAACCTTAACCAAGTCAACTTCCGTTTCTTGTTAGCAAAGATTCACCTTTAATCAACTAACAATGTGCACTTGCAAGAAGATTAAAGAATATCAAACATACAAAGACTTTAATCACCATTAACAAAACCCCAACATCATAAGCATGAATCAATCAACAACTACACCATCCCCACACCCTTGGCTAGGTGACTACTCACAAATCATATTGAAAACAATATCAATCATCAAATCAATAAGCATCAACATGATCAATAAGCAATGAAGGAAAAATCAAAATAAGCAAATGAAACTAAATACAAAAGTAAAGAAAGAGAGTAAGAGATTGCTCATTAATTGAAGATGAAGATTTACAAAGATTCAATCAAGCTCCTTCTTCAATATCCAAGTTCATCAATGGAAAATCCACACTTTCTCTCTCTACTAATGAAGTTTCTCTCACTAGATTAGGGCTAAAATGTACATGATAAACTCATTACAAACCTAGGGGTCTTTATATGCCCCTCACATTACTCTAAAGATGGATTAAAATGCACGGAAATACCCACGAGAGCGGCCGCTCCATCGAGGGTGAGCGGACGCTCTAGAGGGTATTAATCAAAACAGCCGCCTTACTGGAGCGGGCGCTCTCCCTGACAGGAGCGGGCGCTCCAGGTGTGGAGCGGGCGCTCCTCTCTGGTGGAGCGGACGCTCCAAAAGTCTGGAAAACAGGGGATCAGATGAGAAAATGGAGCGGGCGCTCCTCTCTGGTGAGCGGCCGCTCCTCTTTAAAGCTCCGGACTCTTCTCCAAATCCATGCTCCTCTTTTCCGCTATTCCAATGCACTCAAAAAGGTTGACTAAGCCTCGAGCAGAATCACACGAGCACTCCATTCAACCTACTCAAACACTCATACACAAACATAAGTATAGAAAAGAGGGAAAGCGACAAAGCAAGGCCAAAAACAAAGGAAAAAGGAGGGGAAAACACAAAAAGGAACAAGGCAAAGCAAACTAAAACAAAGTGCTTGAAAAAGCTCAAACAAGTGCCAAGTGAAGGGAAAAATCCTTAAAGAAAAGGATAAAAGAGTGGTATAAATACCACTCATCAAAATCCCCCACACTTGCCTCTTGCTTGTCCTCAAGCAAGAAGAATCAAAACAACGAGCAAACACAACAAACATAACATGACAAGGCTTATGAAAATCAATCAAGTACCACGGTGATAAATGCTCAATTCGGGCTCAAATATAATGACATTGATCAAAGAATACCTACCTTTCTCAATTCAAGAGGGAAAACACGCTTTAAGATGCTCAAGGTTGAAAGAGACAAACCTAAGCTAAGCATAGAGAACTAATGATTTCATCCTCCACCCTAGCCCCATCCAAGACGGTCCACGTTCTCTCCGCTAGCTTCAATTCATCCCCTAATTGGCTCCTCATGATTCCGCGAGGGAACCGAAAAAAAATAATTCTATGTGGAACAATGAGGCTATCCTGACATCTAAACTATGCGTACTCTCTCCATAGGGTTGAAATCCATCTCCCTCCACCGTTTCCTTGACCACGCCCCTCTAAAGTCCAAGGGTCTTAGTTAGGGTTGCAATGTCATGGCTAAAGGTTAAGGTAGGGAATTAATTTGAAAACTTTGGTGGAAACTCCTAAGTGAAGCATAAGAGTGGCCATCTCTCAATAACAACATAGGAATCTAACCTAAGTTTCAAATCACAACCTTCAATACAAATTACATGACAATACTACTCTCTTTTTTTGCAAGATTTTCATTTAACTCAATTTTTCCTTCTCAATTTCTTTTCTTTCTTTCCCCCTTTTTTTTTTTTTTTTTTTTTTTTTTTTTTTTTTGATTACAACTTCCTTGCCAAACCTTTTGTACACTTTTTTCACGAATAGACTTTCAAGACCTCATTCGAACCAAATTGCACAACTTCCTTGCTTAAAATAAAGGAAATTTTGACTTTTACCACCAAAAAATTTGGACAAATTGTTTTTTACCACCTACTCTTTTAAAAGTTGTATTTTACCACCAAATAAACTCAAAAAATTGTTTTTTACCACCTACCGTTTAGAAAACCGTTAAATCTGACGGAATTTTTTTAAAGTCTTCGATTTTCGTGCCTAAAATATGTTTTTCATAGGTTTAGGGGGGCATTTGGGCCCTATGGGTCCAATTTGAGGTCAAAATTGATAAAAAATGATCGGAAATACCTCGTTTTGCGTGTTTAAAAATACATCGAATTGTGTGAACACGCAAAACGAGGTATTTCGGATCATTTTTTATCAATTTTGACCTCAAATTGGACCCATAGGACCAAAATGCCCCCCTAAACCTATAAAAAACATATTTTGGGCACGAAAATCGAAGAATTTTTTTTTAACACCATTAGATTTAACGGTTTTCTTGACTGTAGGTGGTGAAAACAATATTTAGAACTTTATTTGGTGGTAAAATACAACTTTTAAAAGAGTAGGTGGTAAAAAACAATTTGTCCAAATTTTTTGGTGGTAAAAGTAAAAATTTCCTAAAATAAAAACTCTCAAACCCGAACCTCACAAGCCGATGCTTCACTAACTACAAGGGTTGGTAGAACATAGGCCGCTAGGTTTGTAACGTGGTTTAACCAAGAAAGGGGGAAATAAGGCTCAACATGGCTAGCAAGAAGGTACATGTAAAATAATAAAAAAAAAACAAATTTGTAACAAAACACAAGGAAAACAAAGAAAAATGAGAAGAGATGCCCTCTTCCTCCTCTAGAGTTATATGATCACGGTCTTGGGAGCTAGATACCAACACAAGGATTAAGACATGCATAGTTAAGGATCCAAAATGCCGCTCGACAAAAGTGATGGGGGCTTGAACAATAAACGCTCACATGGGATATGAAAGTAAGCAATTACCAACCAAGGGAATCCTATTCACTACGGAGAGCAACACCATCTTACCACTTTCCCGTGAACTAGGGGTTCAAACGTCCTCAAGAGTTCTAAATCGGGCTACCTTAGCTTAAAATGTGTCTAGTTCAACCCTAAGCACTCTCAAACCGTGAAGACCCTCTTCAACTAGGAAGGTAAGCATTCAAAAATATGTCATAACAAAAGCATATAGGTCCACATTTCCAAATGAACGAGCAAATTCTCAATTTTCAAAAATTTTCTCTTGTCATGATTATGAATGTCACAAAAAGGAAAGAAGAAAAGCAACACACAAAGGAAAAAGGAAGAAATCAAAACGGTTCATAAGAGAGGCATGTAAATCACATAAATCCCAATCGACATACAATGATCGTTGAATACAACATCAACGATCCCAGGTTCCTTAGAACCAAATCAAACAACCTCGAACCATTCAACTTCTTCCTAATCTAAACTAAACTATGCAACCATTCAAATATTTAAAGAGTTGAGAAGGGGAATTTGTCACCCAAATATGCTTAGAAAACGCAAGTCCACTATCAATGAAGCTCCATTGCTTGGAAAAATTTGGGGAATGCGCCAATAAGCCCTACAAAATGTCAAAATCCAACACAACTCGGCAAATATTCGGTTAGTAGCAAGAGAAATATAAAGTGAAATGAAAAGAAAGCAAAATAAAGAAAAAAAAAACTACTAAAGAAAAAGAACAAAGAAAAGAAGAAAAGGTTTGGATTAAAGGGGAATTTGGATTTTTGAAATTGGGAGCAAAAACAACACAAGGTTATCATCAAATCATCAAAATTTTTTTTTTAGAGAACATAGAAGGTGAGCATCAACCAACATCGAGAAAAAAAAAAGGCATGCAAGAGACACCTATTGGCCATGAATATGCCCCATAGAACAAAGCCCTTAAATGAAACAATGAAAAAGCACCCCCCCACACTTGAACGAAAAACCGTCCTCGGTTTGATCAAAAATGGGAAATAGGTGGGAGGAAGGGCTAAACTCGGCCCGAGGGCCCTGGTGTAGGAGATTATAGGTACTAAATGCGGAATTAACATGAATCATATTCATATAGCACCAAACCAAGGATCTCATGCATAACACATAAAGAAGTAAGAATTATACCTTTGAAGCGTGATTCCACGATGATCGAGCAAGAACAATGGGGAGATAAAGAACCTCAAATGCGATTCCTCTACTTGGTCCACGGGCACAGATTAAGACCTCCACTAATGCTAGTTAGTCGCGAAAGAACACTTCTATCGACCTTCTACGGAGATGGACGAACGATCAACCAGGCAAGAACCACCGCGCAACACCACGTGGCCACTAGGGGTGGCCGGCCGTGGGTGAGAGGGGAGGAGAGAGGCGTGCGTGTGAGAGAGGGAGGATGAGGGCTTTTGGATGGTGGTTGCTTGATTCACAATTCACTGTATTGTCAATTGTGACTTGTGTATTCAACCCTAGGCAAGGCTATTATTTATAGATCATATCTCTAAATAATAGCCCAAGTCCAAATCCAAGCCCACTTCCTAATCCCACTCAAACTATACTTAGCCCACTCATGCTTATGACTAATTGATTGCTCATGAGGCCCATTAATGGGCCTCTAACTTGCTTAACCCAATACCCTTGTGTGTGACCAATATAGGATCCATTCTAAAGGGCTTTGGGCTATTTGACTAGCCCAAAGATCATCTCTCATAGTCTAGCAACAGATGATGACGCCCCAATAGAATGAACTTATTATCTCCATAATAGTGATCCTTGATATATCTAGTAATTGCACTTATCGAAGACACAATTCCTTCAATCTCCCACTTGTCTGAGACAAGTGCGCAATATTCAAATTCCTTAAGTCATTTTGTGTCGATTTGATAATATGATTGCATCATATGTAATCAATATTAATCCTCAAATCATTTCTTGAAATCTGAGTTAGAATTACAAAACAAATGGTTACTATATAACACATTTGAGCACGACCATGCATTTTCTGAATTCTCCCTCTTCAAGAGGCCAAAACATGACACATTCCTAATTTAATAGGAAGACTCTATCCAATCTTGTGGCAACCAAAGCTCCCACTCAACTTCTGAAATAACCAGGAAACACCCTTTATAATCTCCAGTTACGGGAAGACGTTTGAATGTACCACAGTTATATCATCCATTGAATGAAACCAATGTTCCACTCATGTCAAAGGAATCCACTAATATATCCGGAAGTTCTATACTTGAACTTCAAAGTAGGTCTATAGTTCGATCCTGCATCATTCATGCATATCCATGTGATTGACCGAGCATTATCACTATGCTCCTATAGCCCATGAAACCGAGCTATCCAATCAATCTTACATGCTAGTCCATTCATTGAAATCATTTATGTCCACTTTAATGATTTCGAACTAGGAACTTAAATAATATGTGGATTTTGTTCACCTGTGGGGTTTCATACACCAGGTCTCTAAAACAGATAACCTGATGAGCCCATCAATCCATAATTATTTTGGACATTTTATTTAATATTGAAACCACAATTAAATAAGAGAAAATATAATTTCTGATTAAACATAATTCTGCAAATGAATGTATTACATATGTAATTTATTTTCTCAAAACAAATAACAACTTCTAATTACACCATTCGCTTCAATCCAGTTGCACTAGTATGCTTCTCATGCTTAGGCATTGGAAGGGGTTTAGTAAGCGGATCAGCAATGTTCTCATCCGTGTGAATTTTGCTCATCTTGACATCTCCTCTGTCAACGATCTCTCGAATGAGGTGAAATTTCCTCTCTACATGTTTGGATTTGAAGTGTGACCTAGCTTCCTTTGATTGAGCAATGGCTCCATTATTGTCACAGTATATTTCGATACCCTTTTGAGCACTTGGTACTATATCCAGCTCAGTCAGGAACTTCTTTATCCAAACAGTTTCCTTAGCTGCTTCAACAGCAGCCAAATACTCTGATTCTGTCGTAGAGTCTGCGACAGTGCTTTGCTTCGAACTCTTCCAGCTCACTGCTCCTCCATTCAGACAGAAAATGTATCCAGATTGAGATCTGAAGTCATCCCTGTCTGTTTGGAAACTCGCATCCGTATAACCTTTGACAACCAATTCATCTTCGCCACCATACACTAGAAACATTCCTTTCGTCCTTCTCAAGTACTTAAGGATGTTCTTGGCAGCTGTCCAGTGTGCTTCACCTGGATTTGCCTGAAACCTGCTGCACATGCTTAGAGCATATGCAACATCCGGCCTTGTACAAATCATGGCATACATTATCGATCCTATTGCAGAAGCATAAGGAATGATAGCCATACGTCTCATCTCATCTGGCATAACCGGGGATTGAGATTTACTGAGCGTAATGCCATGGGACATGGGGAGAAAACCTCTCTTGGAGTTTGTCATCTCGAACCTGTCAAGAACCTTATCAATATAAGTCTCTTGACTTAGTCCAATCATCCTTCGAGACCTATCTCGATGGATTTTGATCCCCAATATGTATTCGGCCTCTCCTAAGTCTTTCATGGAAAAACAACTTTTCAACCATTCCTTGACTGATTCAAGCATTGGTATGTCATTTCCCATGAGAAGTATGTCATCCACATACAAGACTAAGAAGACTATGTTGCTCCCACTAAACTTCTTGTATACACAAGGTTCCTCTTCACTTTTGACAAAATCAAACCTTTTGATTGCTTCATCAAAACGAAGATTCCAACTCTTGGATGCCTGCTTTAATCCATAAATGGATTTCTCAAGCTTGCATACCCTTCTAGGATTTTCTGGATCTTCAAAACCCTCAGGTTGTGTCATATACACTTCCTCCTTCAAGAACCCATTCAAGAATGCGGTTTTGACATCCATCTGCCATATTTCGTAATCGAAAAATGCGGCGATCGCTAGAAGAATCCGAATGGACTTAAGCATTGCTACTGGGGAAAAAGTTTCATCATAGTCAATACCATGAATCTGTCTGAACCCTTTTGCAACTAGTCTTGCTTTATGGATGTAGGCATTTCCATCCTTGTCTGTTTTAATCTTGTAGACCCATTTGCAACCAATGGGTTTTACCCCATTAGGCAAGTCAACTAGGGTCCACACTTTATTTTCAGACATTGACTCCATTTCGGATTTCATGGCCTCAAGCCATTTATCTGAGTTGGGGCTCACCAAAGCTTGCTTGTAGGTTGTGGGTTCCTCATTCTCCAATAAGAAGATTTCAGAATCCTCAGTTAATAGAACCTCGACAAACTGTTTGTTTCTGATTCTGGTAGACCTACGTGGGGTAGGAGCGACAGTAGAAATTTTCTCTCCAACTCCTTGAAGATTTTCGCATGAATTAGATTCAAGTGGGACGATAGGAGTCTCGCTGGTGGAATTAGCTTGCTCCGACGCATGATTAATCGTTTCATGCGCCCTCGCCTCTGATGTGGTGTTATCCACATCCATTTGTTGCTCGTCTCGAATTTCTTCGAGAACCACTTTACTCCCACTTGGCTTTCTAGATAGAAATTCCTTTTCTAGAAAGACACCATTGCGAGCAACAAACGCTTTGTTATCTTCGCGATTGTAGAAGTAATACCCTTGTGTTTCTTTAGGATAGCCCACAAAGAAACACTTGTCTGATTTAGGGTGTAGTTTATCGCTTTGTAAACGTTTTACATAGGCTTCACAACCCCAAATCTTGAGATAAGACAAATTTGGAACTTTTCCTTTCCATAATTCATATGGTGTCTTCTCAACTGCTTTGGATGGGCTTCTGTTTAGTACTCGGGAAGCTTCTCCTAATGCATATCCCCAAAAGGATATGGGAAGATCAGTAAAGCTCATCATGGACCGAACCATATCTAGTAGAGTCCTATTTCTCCTTTCTGACACTCCATTTAATTGAGGTGTCCCTGGAGGGGTTAATTGTGAAAGTATTCCACAATTAATCAGATGTTCATCAAATTCTTGGGTTAAATATTCGCCACCACGATCAGATCGTAGTGCCTTAATTGTCTTCCCAAGCTGGTTTTGTACTTCATTCTGGAATTCTTTGAACTTTTCAAAGGCTTCCGACTTGAGCTTCATTAAGTAAATGTAACCATATCTACTTAAATCATCAGTGAAAGTAATGAAGTAATTATATCCACCCCTGGCTTTTGAACTCATTGGTCCACACACATCTGTATGTATGAGTCCCAAAAGGTCACTAGCTCTTTCACCTACACCCGTAAAGGGTGACTTAGTCATTTTCCCAAGCAAGCATGACTCACAGTTTTCAAATGATTCATAATCAAAAGAAGAAAGGAGTCCATCCTTATGTAATTTCTGGATGCGCTTTTGGTTAATATGTCCAAGCCTACAATGCCATAGGTAAGTTGGGTTTGAACCATCTGTTTTCTGCTTTTTATGATCTATGTTGTAGACATAAGTTGTATATTCCAAAACATACAAACCATTAATTAACTTAGCATTAGCATATAACATGTTTTCTTTCGAAATAAAACAACGTTTGTCTCTTATTTCAAATGAAAAACCTTCAGTATCTAAAACTGGAATTGAAATAATGTTTTTAGTAATGCTGGGAACGAAATAACAGTTATTAAGTACTAAAATTAATCCAGAAGGAAGTCTCAAATGATAACTCCCAATAGCAAGTGCAGCAACTTTTGCTCCATTTCCTACTCGAAGTGTCACTTCTCCTGGATCTAGCCTCCTACTTTCTTTCAAGCCCTGCACGTCATTAACGATATGAGCACCACAACCGGTATCAAATACCCAAGTGGAAGATGAAGTAAGATTAATTTCTACAACAAAAACATCAAGTAACACCTTACCTTCTGTTTTCACTGGTGTATAATGGGGACACCCTGGTGTATGGACTTGCCATCCACCACAATAGAAGCACTGGCAATCTCTCCTAATCAGGTACTCCTCAGCATGGTTAAGTAAGATATTGATCAAATTCGCTGATGATCCCTCATCATTATGAGAAAGTCTCACAATGTCAAAACCAGCATGGAGCGAGAACAAGATAATGTCACGCGCAAAGTCATCATCGATCGGTTTCCCGAGGACATCCATTTGGTTGATCATATCAACCAATTCATTGACATGGTTCCTCACTGACTGACCAGGTAAGAGTTTCTTTGCCATTATCTTACCATGAATCCGGTAAGTCTCATACCTTAAACTGTCAGCCCAGGAATAGTAAATCTGAGGGATCGAGTTAACGATCTCTCTTACATGTGGATCGTTTGAACCTCCGCTACCCAATGCCCCCATGCCACCCCTACAGATAGCACGAAGACATTGATATAAGTTGGTCACCTCATACCGTCTGAACCTATTGTACCAACAGTTTGGAATAGATTCCAGTATTAGGTTCTTGACCTTTATTGCATCCAAAACTAATTTTGCATGCATTTCAGGGTCCTGACCAGGAGCACACTTGTTCTCAACAGGTACATATAAGCGAGCATCAAGCTTGAAGCTTGTGAGAACATTTCTCAATTCGCCCTCCCATTGCCTGTAGTTTCTGAGATTAAGCCTTAAATTGAGTTTCATTGGTAAATCTGTGTTGTCATATAAGTTATTCATCTACAAACAAAAACAAAACGAGGCAAAATTCAATAATTATGTTTAATAAATTTAAAGTACCATAAGTAATTTAGAATTTATTGGTAACTTTAAAGCATTTTATTCAATTTTAAATTGACCCCTATTGAATAAAATGATTCCAAGATCCTTTATTCGTGCAATAATTAACCAGAGTGAAGCTCCGCATCAACCATTACATTTTCAAGGTGAGTAAACTCTTTACTGATTACAACTCTTGTAATTCTTGGTTGAATAATTAACCATCGCATGTTTAATTATTACTCTTAGCTTCAAGGTTCTAAACGATTTAGGTAACCTTGTTGAATATAACCAATTAAAAGTGTAGTTATGCAGTTCTACCCCCACTTCCCCAAGATATATTATGATGCTCTGCTGAGAGCTGACCCATCACAAACGATCAAGGTTTTCATCGGGTTTTTAATTGGAAAAGCTGCATCAATATTTCTGGGATCTAGATTTATTATGTTGTGATTGTATAGTGAACTCTAGCGCATCATCAAGCAACATAAATAAACCTAAACATGCATAATCTACTAATGCAATAAAACATGACATAGTATGGCCCCTTAATCCTAAGAAAACTAATAAAGTAAAATGCTCCCATTTGAACCTTCATGGATTTCATCCATCTTGCTCCATTGGGCCTTCACTTCATTGGTTTTTGGATCAACTGCAACCTGTAATTTTATTCTATTCTATCTACTACTTAAATAAAATAAAATAAATTACAAAATACTCAACGGTACGCAGACCGTATTTAGATTACAAAAATACATCACGATGCGCAGATCGTATTTTATAATCTATGGGCCATACTAGTCTATATATAGCAATAAACAATATCATATATTATAAAGTGCCATATAATAAATCACTCATCATGCTTTCCTAAACTATAACATCTGATGATCATAATGAAGGAAACATGGCTATAAATATCTCATATTTTAATTAATTACTGTAATTAGATAATATCATATATTAATCATAACCAATTATAAAATATCATATATTTCAATTTAGGTATGAGATAGAATCAAATCTTATTTGAAATTATGGAATATAAATCATATTTATTTTCCATGATTATCCTAAATAATTTAGGAATTCTATCCTAATTACTTGCCAATCACATATTTTAAATCAATTATTATCCATAAATAATTATGAGATAATCATATTATTTAATCAATTATTATCCTTATAGAATCTTTTGCTCCATAATTATCCAAAACTTAACAAAAATAACAACTTTAAATTTGTTAATTATCTTTTCCAAATTAAACTTATCCTCTTATTTTTTTTTTTTTTTTTTTTGAATTTGAAAACTGATTTTATTTTTAAAATAAAATAAAAAATAAATTTTTTTTTTTTTTTTTTTTTTGAAAAACAGAGCTGCGTGACTGAGCTGCTGCCCAGCCACGTCACAGCCACTGCAGCAGCCAGGCCGAAGCCCAGCCACCGCAGCAGCTGCCCGCCGCAGCCAGGCTACCGCCCAGCCACAGCGGCGCACCAGGCTGCTGCCCAGCCACCTATCAGCTCGAGCAGAGCTGAAAACGTGCAACAGTTGCAGGTTCAGCTCTGCTCCTGCCCTCACCGACCACCTGCGCTGCCCCTACGCCCTTTCCGACCACCGGAGCAGCCACCGTGGCTGTTCTGCCACCCAGCCGTGGCTGCTCCTTCAAGCTTTAATCCCTTTTTTTTTTTTGATTTTGAGTTAAATTAATTTCACAACTTTTGCAAAATTAATTTTGGTGATCTAATTATAATTAAACACAAACTCCTTTATGCTTAATTTCAGAAAAAATTAATCAAAATCTCCATTTTAATTAATTTAGGGCTTTTCATATAAAATAATCCCCAATTCATATAAAACCAATTTTTTCATGAATTAATTAATCATATCAAAACAATTTTTAATATGAAAAATAGATTATATTATATAAATTTAACAATTAAAATCGAAAATTAGGGTTCATAACCATCAAATTCGAAATTTTGGGGCTTTAGGGTTCTTAAAAAAAAATATATATGGAGCAAATTAAACACCTTTAATGATTCTATATTGTTAAATCATATTTAAAATAACAATTGACCCATAATTAAATATTCTCCCTCCTAATTGAATTAAAATTGTGGATTATCAAAGAATTATTACTCAATATATGTAAATGCAAGAGGCTAACTGATACCACTGTAGGAGATTATAGGTACTAAATGCGGAATTAACATGAATCATATTCATATAGCACCAAACCAAGGATCTCATGCATAACACATAAAGAAGTAAGAATTATACCTTTGAAGCGTGATTCCACGATGATCGAGCAAGAACAATGGGGAGATAAAGAACCTCAAATGCGATTCCTCTACTTGGTCCACGGGCACAGATTAAGACCTCCACTAATGCTAGTTAGTCGCGAAAGAACACTTCTATCGACCTTCTACGGAGATGGACGAACGATCAACCAGGCAAGAACCACCGCGCAACACCACGTGGCCACTAGGGGTGGCCGGCCGTGGGTGAGAGGGGAGGAGAGAGGCGTGCGTGTGAGAGAGGGAGGATGAGGGCTTTTGAATGGTGGTTGCTTGATTCACAATTCACTGTATTGTCAATTGTGACTTGTGTATTCAACCCTAGGCAAGGCTATTATTTATAGATCATATCTCTAAATAATAGCCCAAGTCCAAATCCAAGCCCACTTCCTAATCCCACTCAAACTATACTTAGCCCACTCATGCTTATGACTAATTGATTGCTCATGAGGCCCATTAATGGGCCTCTAACTTGCTTAACCCAATACCCTTGTGTGTGACCAATATAGGATCCATTCTAAAGGGCTTTGGGCTATTTGACTAGCCCAAAGATCATCTCTCATAGTCTAGCAACAGATGATGACGCCCCAATAGAATGAACTTATTATCTCCATAATAGTGATCCTTGATATATCTAGTAATTGCACTTATCGAAGACACAATTCCTTCACCTAGTCCTCCATATGAGAACTAGAGCCCTCTCCATATGGACGCCACTCGTAGCCGACGTCAATAGGAGGGCCATGGGGGTCCCAACCACCGGTGTAACCCGGTGGAAAACCACGGTTCCGGTACAACTCTTGTTGGTAGTCCGGAAGAGGGTCATAGGGAGGGGGCATCTCAAGAGGCTCGGATGTGTACATGGGGTAGTTGGGGTCCCCACGGTAATCACACCCCCCCGGTGCCTTGTAATCATACCCCTCAGAGGTGGGGTAGTTCACACGGGGGACCCCTTGAGATGAAGGCCCGGACCAATAGGGCCAAACCTGTCGACGGGGAGTCCCGTCAGCATGCGGTTCCTCGTGACAAGGAACCGGCCCCTGTTGGGGCGGAAAATACGGGTAGTTCACCGGTGGGTCAAAATGCCCTTGGTTTACATGCCAATCATAAATGTTGGCGTTGTAAACCGAGTTCCCATCGGCGACTTCCGTCAACCGGTTTACTTGCATGGACAAATTTTGAAAAGCGGACTCGATGTTAAATGAGGAAGAAGAAGAAGAAGAAGCCATACCTCCCCCACTAAAGGGGGGACGTTCACTTGTTGAGACCCTTCCCCATAGTGGAAGGATTGATGCTTGAAATGTTGCTGAAAACCTTGTTGTTGTTGTTGAAATTGTTGTTGTTCTTGGAATTGTTGTTGTTCTTGTTGGTCAAAGTGCTGCTCTTGCTACCGCCTTTGCCTTGGGGCCCGGGGAGCTCTCTCCCTCAACGACAAGCTACCCTCCTCAAGGTTAGCTCGGGGAACGCGCCATTGATTTTCATCTTCTGGTGGGTTGGTGATGTAGTCGTTCGGGAGGAGGCACCAAGAAGAATCGCGGACCATCCAAACCCGCTCATCTCCTCCCCACGCGAGTAGGCACCTCGCGAATCATCCCGACCGTCTTGAGGGCCCCTAGGTTCAGGTAGGGCTGCTCATCGACTGGGGTAAGCTTGGCTAGCTCCTCTCCATAGCCTAACTTGTAGGCTATCCATGTAATCATCCCCCCCAACTGAATATCACCAGTGAGGGAGACACCAAGTTGCGTCTCATGGAAGCGGTCTGTGAGGAGGCCCCCGAAATTCATCCCATGGTCGTAGTTGATGTACCCGTCGGTGGCCAACCACAGTAGAACGAGCTCTTCTTGGTTGATTTTCCCGAGCTCCTGGCGGGAAAATAAGGCATACACCATTAGCCTATGAAAGTACCGGAGGGCCGGATGGATGATTTCCGACGCCTTTGCCGATCTTGATTTGAATTTGGTGTTGCCTTGGGTGATGGTGCCCCACCACTCTTGCTCGTCGTAGCCTTGCCACATCCTCTCGTTATCATAAGCTCTGTGCACTGGGCTCTCGAGATCCCACCCGAACATCCGGTTGAGCTCGCTCATTGCAACCTTCCGCGGGTTGTTGAACATACGGAAGTTAAGCTCAAGTTCTTTCACCCCTCGCCTCTCGATGGATTGAAGGTTGAATGAAGAGAGGAATTCGAGGGTGAGCTCCCGGTAGGTGAATGGTGCCTTGGGCTCGGCCTCCGGGTTGTGGGTGAATTTTGACGGAACCTTGATATTGAGGAAGGTTTGCCACCCGAAGGACTCGGCCATGTCTCAGACATCGGCATCGATGCCCAAAGCCTGACAACATTCCTTGTCATAGAAACGGGTGGACCGAACTGCCCGCTTGGAGAGCTCATTATAACACTTTTCTTGATAAGGTGAAGCAAACTTCACCTTATAGGGTTGAGGAGGTGTATTGGGCACCGCCACGGAGCTAGATGCGGCTTGAGAGGATGACCCCTTTTGTGATTTTCGGGAGGAAGACCCTGGCAACAAATCTCTTAATCGGCGAGACATGATTGATGTTAGGAGCTTGCAACAACAAGGACTACAAAGGATAGGTACCTACAAACAACCAAGAATCCAACTTCAAACACTCATCTCATGAACATAAATCATCCACAATCAAGACAACTAGCCAAAAAAAAAAAAGGCATTAAATAGTGAAATGGAAACCACTCAACGAACAAAGATTAGGAAAAATTAGGACATATGAGGGGGTTCAATCATCACTTCAAAACATTTGTACATTCAAAACAAGGTGATGGAAGCATTAACACTATCTAAATGCTTGATTTAGCATGTTGAATTAGGAGTAGTCATCCAAATAACAAAATCCTCAATAAAACAATTCATCTTGGCAAAAATCATACAAATACCAATATCATATCAAATCAAACAATACTAGCATGAATAGTTGTAGTTTAGCTTGAATTAAACACTATGCTAGCATGAGCGAAAATTAACCCATGATACAAGTATGAAAATTTGCAAACGAAACCAACTACAAACTTCATCCAAACAACATTATAGCCCAAACATGACAATTCCAAACACATACTACTCAATTTCAACCCATTCAATCACCATAAACTAGTAGTACATGAATGAACAAGTAGTCATGAAATTTAAACAAATTCGAGTCTTCAATACACAAATTAAGAAACAAAATGGATAATGATACTTACAAAATCAACAATTAAGTGAACTAGAGTAAGAAATTCATACCAAATTGCTTCAAAGAAACTCAAAGAACAAAGACCCAAAACGGATGAATTTCGCCGATCTCGCAACCAAAAGATGAAGAGTTGAATTTGAGGTGAAATTTGGAGTGAAATGTGCGAATTTGATTGTGTGTGAGGGTGATTTTTAGTGAGGAAATGTGAGGAATGAGAGAAGAGGATTTCTTAGGGTTTGAGGGAGAGTGAGAAATTAGGGAAAATGAAGAGGAAAGGGGGAAAAATCGAGCCTTAAGCTCTATTTTTTTTTCCGGAAAAGCAGTAGGAGCGGGCGCTCCACGAGGGGGAGCGGGCGCTCCTCACTGATAGGAGCGGACGCTCCACATTGTCTGAAACTTACCTGAACTGCAGGAATGGTGCGGACGCTCCACAGGGGAGGAGCGGGCGCACCATTCAACTGGTTTTGCCCTCTAATTCCTTGGAATATGAACTCCTTTCCTTCACTTAGCCACATTTTCTACTCCATTCCTACCCTACAACATCAAACAACAACAATCCAAGTAACTAAATATCCAAATTAATCCAAATCCATAAATCAAAAGACTAAAGAAAATAACGAGAAACTCGGGTTGCCTCCCGAAAGCGCTTTTGGTTAGCGTCGTTAGCTCGACGTTCCTCGAGTTGATCAAGGAGGGTTGTATTGACGATGCACGTCACTTAGAGTAACTGAAACTGGTTCATCACTTGGGGATCCTTCAAAATAAGGCTTGAGGCGGTGGCCGTTGACTTTGAAAGGGGAGTGGCCCTCTTGGGAAATTTCATAAGCTCCATACGGGAATACCTCCGTAACAATGTATGGCCCACTCCATCTTGATCGGAGCTTGCCTGGGAAGAGCTTCAACCTCGAGTTAAAGAGGAGCACCTTTTGCCCTTTGACAAAATCTTTCTTGATGATTTGAGCGTCATGCCACGCTTTTGATCTTGCCTTATACATACTTGCATTCTCATAAGCACTCAACCTGAACTCCTCTAGCTCGTGCACTTCTAAAAGCCTTTGCTCCCCCGCACTATGGAGATCCAAGTTGATTTTCTTGATCGCCCAATGAGCACGATGCTCCATCTCCACGGGCAAATGACAATTCTTCCCATATACAAGCTTGTAAGGGGTGGTCCCAATTGGCGTCTTGAAAGCGGTTCTATAAGCCCATAGAGAATCGATGAGCTTAGAGGACCAATCCTTCCTCGTTCTGGCAACTGTCTTCTCCAAGATCACTTTGAGCTCTCTATTTGTGACCTCCGCTTGACCACTTGTTTGGGGGTGATAAGCAAGCCCCCGCTTGTGAGATACCCCATATTTCTCAAGTAGTCGCACGAAGGTGTGGTGTTTGAAATGTGACCCCCCATCACTAATAATCGCCCTCGGAACGCCGAATCTTGGGAAGATCACTTTCTTGAAGAGGTTAACCACCGCTTTTGAGTCATTTGTTGGAGAAGCTACGGCCTCCGCCCATTTAGACACGTAGTCAACGGCAACCAAAATATATTTGTTCCCATTTGAGGTGATAAAAGGGCCCATGAAATCTATCGCCCACACATCGAAAACTTCAAGCTCAAGGATGGGGTTTTGTGGCATTTCATCCCTTCTCGAAATATTCCCCACCCTTTGACATCTATCGCAGGTCTTGACAAATATCCAAGAGTCCTTGAATAAGGAAGGCCAAAAGAGCATTGATTGGAGAACTTTTGAGGCGGTTTTCTGAGCACTCATATGCCCACCACAAGGAGAGGAGTGGCACATATGGAGAACACTTTGAAAATCATCGTCGGGAACTCATCTCCTCAACAACCCATCAACCCCTCTCTTCAACAAAATCGGTTCATCCCAAATATATCTCTTTGCCTCGTGCTTGAGCTTTCGACGTTGTTGTGAAGTGAAATCCGGAGGTATGGCACCACAAGCCAAGTAATTCACAATATCCGCATACCATGGAGCCGACTTCACCTCAAGAACATATAGCACATCATCCCTTAGAGCATCCTCTATTGGCAAACCATCATCCTTGAACCTTGCACCGCCCAACCTTGAAAGGTGATCCGCCACCACATTCTCGGCTCCCTTTTTATCTCTCATTTCATAATCAAAGTCTTGGAGAACTAAAACCCATCTCAACAACCTTGGTTTAGCTTCCTTCTTCCCTATCAAATATTTGAGAGCCGAATGGTCGGTGTACACAATTGTCCTAGAACCAATGAGGTATGTTCTAAACTTCTCAAATGAGTGAATAACCGCTAAGAATTCCTTCTCGGTGGTTGTGTAATTTCGTTGAGCATCATTGAGAGTTTTGGAAAAATAATGTATGACATGAAGCTTCCCATCCTCCCGTTGCCCAAGAACCGAACCAATAGCCTCGTCGCTTGCATCGCACATGAGCTCAAATGGAAGAGACCAATCCGGACCTTGGACAATAGGGGCGGTGCAAAGGGCCTTTTTCAACCTACAAAAAGATTCTTGACAAGCATCATCAAATATAAACTCTTTATCTTGTTGCAATAGGGATGTGAGAGGCTTTGCAATCAAAGAAAAGTCTTTTATAAAACGCCGATAGAACCCGGCATGGCCAAGAAAAGACCTCACTTCCCTCACGTTGGTGGGGGGAGGAAGTTTCTCAATGACCTCTACCTTGGCTCTATCAACCTCAATGCCGGCATGGGAAATTTCGTGCCCAAGAACAATCCCACTTTCTACCATAAAATGACACTTTTCCCAATTTAACACGAGGTTGGCCCTCTCACATCTTTCTAAGCAACGAGATAAATTAGATAGACAATCTTCATAGGTGGCTCCTCCAACGGAGAAGTCATCCATAAAGACCTCTATCTCATCCTCAATCATATCACTGAAAATGGACATCATACAACGTTGGAATGTTGCGGGAGCATTACAAAGCCCAAAAGGCATCCTACGATACGCGTAAGTACCGTAGGGACAAGTGAAAGTCGTCTTCTCTTGATCCTTGGGGTCAATCGGGATTTGGAAAAATCCCGAATAACCATCAAGAAAACAATAGAAGGAATGCTTTGTAAGCCTCTCCAACATTTGATCAATGAACGGTAATGGAAAATGATCTTTGCATGTACTTGTGTTGAGTTGGCGATAGTCAATGCACATGCGCCAACCGGTTACAAGCCTAGTGGGGACTAGTTGATCATGATCATTTTTCACTACCGTCATTCCCCCTTTCTTAGGCACAACTTGCACGGGAGATACCCAATCACTATGAGCAATTGGGTATATAATTCCCGCATCAAGAAGCTTAGCCACTTCCTTCCGCACAACCTCTTGCATGGAAGGGATAAGCTTCCTTTGCCTTTGCCTAACGGGTTTGGCATCTCCCTCTAGATCAATTTTGTGCATGCATAAAGTAGGACTTATACCTTTGATGTCATCAATGGTATAGCCTAAAGCTTTCTTGTGTTTTTTCAAAACATTGATCAAGAGGGAGGTTTGCTCCTCCGTTAGGTTGGAATTAACAATTACGGGGAAAGACTCATTAGAACCAAGAAATTCATACCTCAAGCCCAAAGGTAGAGGTATCAAGTCTACCTTTGGTGCTCCCTTACCATTGGTGCTCTCCTCTCTTTCCTCAACTTGAAAGAGGTCATGGGTGTGAAAAGCCTCCTCCTCCATGCTCTCATCCATGCACTCGCTCTTGCTTTCCTCTAGCAAATCCTCATAGAATTGAATGTCGTTCTTGTGAGCACCTAGCTTAGAATCATTCAACAATACACTTTCTAGGGGATCGTTAGAAGCATGCAAATGGGAACGAGAAAATTCACTAAGCATGGTATCTAGAACATCTACTCTAAAGCATTCACCACTTGAGGAAGGTTGTTGCATGACATTATTCAAATCAAACTCAATTGAATCATTGTCAATTTTCAAAGATATTTTGCCCTCCTTTACATCAATGATGGCCCTAGAGGTGGCTAAAAACGGCCTACCCAAGATAATAGGAATCCTTTCATCCTCATCCATCTCTAGCACATAAAAATCCACGGGGAATGTGAACTTTCCTACCCTAAGGGGAATGTCCTCAACCTTACCCATGGGAAATTTAATGGACCGATCCGCTAGTTGGAGAGTAATGTTAGTGGGGGAAAGGGTTCCTACACTAAGCTTTTGGTAGACGGAGTAGGGCATGAGGCTCACACTTGCTCCTAAATCACACAAAGCTTTGTCAAACTCAATGCCATTAATAGAACAAGGGATGGAAAAACTACCCGGATCCTTCAACTTGGCGGGAAGTTTGTTGGAAAGGATTGCACTACAATTGGCGGTCAAGCTCACCGTTTCACACTCCCTTCTCCCACTCAATAGATCTTTCAAAAACTTAGAGTAATGGGGCATTTGTTTCATAGCATCTACAAAAGGAAGGGAAACATGCAAATTCTTGATCACATCCAAAAACTTCCCAAATTGAGCATCAAGCTTAGCTCTCACAAATCTTTGGGGAAAAGGTAACCTCTCCTCTCTAGGTCGGAGATTTAGGGTCAAGGGGGTGGTCTCTTTTTCCTTTTGCACCTCAACATCCTTCTCCCTCTAAACATTAGAAGGTTCCTTGGTTCTCTCATCCCCCCTCTCTAACTCTACTTCATTTCGAGGTTCCTCCTCAACTAAGGGGTCACTCCCTACTACCTTTCCACTCTTGTTGTCACGGCATACAAAGGTTTTGGGTTGACTCCTTGACTAGGGATAGAGGAAGAGGAAGAAGAAGAGGAATTAGAAGCAAGTTGAGCAATTTGGGTTTCAAGCATTTTCATATGAGCATTGACTCGCCTTTTATCCTCCTCATTTCTTTTCTTTTCCTCCTCATTTCTTTTCTTTTCCTCCTCATGCATTTTCATGATGGCATCTAGCTTAGCCATCACGGGGTCATTAGGAGGGGCCTCAATTTGAAGAGGTTGTTGAGGTGGAGGAAGTTGGGCTTGATGGAAACCCGGAGGTCTATTGGTTTGGGCATAGTTAGAAACATTTTGGCCCCTATTGCCTCCGGTGCCTTGGTTGGGAACATTACTTTGTCGATTGTTTCCCATGTTACCTTGATCACCAAAATTTTGATTTTGATGGTCATGGTATCGGGAGTCGGGTTGTTGGTTTTGATAACCATACCCCCTTTGGTTAGAGTAGCCTCTTCCATTGAAATTGGAAGGGCCTCCCCCACCATGGTATTGGTTACCATAACCACCACCACTTTGGTTCCAACCATGGTTTCCACCTTGATTCCAATTCCCCATTTGATTGGAGTTTGGCCTCAAGTTCCCTACATTCCCCATTCTAGGAGCAAAATTCATAGCATTGATATCTTCTACATTATCATCATGTTCATAGGGAGGGGGTTGAACTTCACAAGCATACACACAATGGGAGGTATCATGATCGTAGGTTTCACAATTTGAGCAAAACATGCATCCTTGAGGCATTTTATTATAAGAAGAGGGGGAAGAAGTGGTCATACCATTGCCTCCCTTGGTTGAAGGGGAGGTATTACCATGAGGGTTGGACCTTTCTTTCATCATTTCGTCCATTTGATTGGACATCTTGGAGATTTGGGAAGAAAGGTTGTTGATTGCGTTGGCTTGCTCTAATGCATAGACACCTTTACTAGAAGTGGCCTCCCTTTCTCCTTCGTACCAATCATCATAATGCTTTGCGGCCTCCTCTATGATGCATTCCACTTCATCCTCTCCTTTGTTCATGATTGGACCGCCGGCGGCGGCATCAAGGCTTGTTCTCCCTTGAGGTGAGAGACCTCCATAGAAAGTGTGGATGAGTTGATACTTGGGTATCCCATGATGTGGGCATTGACGTTGAAGCTCTTTGTACCGGTCCCATGCCGCACTTAGAGTCTCACCACTCTTTTGGCGAAAGCCTTGAATTAAAGATCGAGCCTCGGCGGTCTTCCTATGGTTATAAAACCTCCTCAAGAAAGCCGTAGTTACTTGGTCCCAAGTTGTGAGAGAATTAGGGGGCACCTCCTTCTCTAGCCATTCTAGACCTCTCCCAATTAAAGAAAATGGAAACATCTTGAGGCGGATGTACTCTTGAGTCACTCCGTTGGCTTTGACCGTGTCACAATACTTCTCGAATTCTTTCAAATGCTCATGAGGGTTCTCAAATTTTCCACCCGAGAATTGTTTCCTCTCGATTAAAGCAATCAAATTGGGCTTGATTTCGAAATTGGGTTAGGATCCCACTTTGGGCTCTAAAGGCTTCGGGAGCCCCAAGACGACTCAAAGGCGTATTCTCTCCCATTTTAGAACCTTCTTCACTTTCGGACTTAAAGATTGAAAAGGGATTGATTTCCGGACTTGATGGCGAATTAGGGCTATCTAAGTCTTCACTTGAGGGTGAAGATGGTGGAGTATCTTCCAATTCTCTTACTCCTTCTTTCGTTGGGGTGTGAGAATTTCTACTCCTCGCTCTCGCTTCTCTTCGAAGTAAGGACAAAGATCTTTCTAGCTCCGGATCAATGGGAATCAAAGACCTTAAGCGAGTTCGTCCCCTGTTCATACAACAAAGCTAAGGAGAACGTAAGCACTGACAAGTAACGAGTAGTAACAAACACTAACAAACAAGAAATGAGATAGTCTCAAATAAAGTAATGAAAAAGCAATGGAAGTCGTGTCCCCGGCAACGGCGCCAATTTGACAAGGGAAT
This sequence comes from Chenopodium album, assembly GCF_948465745.1. NCBI lineage: Eukaryota > Viridiplantae > Streptophyta > Magnoliopsida > Caryophyllales > Amaranthaceae > Chenopodium > Chenopodium album. Next base: position 22,201,454 of record NC_137857.1, on the reverse strand, counting down.
AAACGTGTCGTCAATTGTCTATCCCTAGATCAAATATAATTTATACACCTAAACAAACCTAATATAAGTATAAGGTAAGCATAGGGGTCGAACCACAAGGAGACATGCATAAACACCACATTCACTACTTAATACTTAAGCTACCTCGGAACGAGAAGTGTGAAAAGCTAAGAAATTAAACTAGAGATTAAGAATGATTAAAAATCAATATAACTAAGCACCAAGGGAAGTAGGTAGATGTAGTTGCCAATTGATCATGCAATAACACGGAAGCAAAGCAATGGTAAACTAAGCATGCAAGAATATCGAATTAAAGCTCAATCTAACCGCCTTCCGGGGTTAATCAATTTCTCCTAACATAGCCTCCATGTTTCCACACTAGAACCATATATTAGAAGGTGCAATCAAAGAACTATCGATAACAATGAACCTTAACCAAGTCAACTTCCGTTTCTTGTTAGCAAAGATTCACCTTTAATCAACTAACAATGTGCACTTGCAAGAAGATTAAAGAATATCAAACATACAAAGACATTAATCACCATTAACAAAACCCCAACATCATAAGCATGAATCAATCAACAACTACACCATCCCCACACCCTTGGCTAGGTGACTACTCACAAATCATATTGAAAACAATATCAATCATCAAATCAATAAGCATCAACATGATCAATAAGCAATGAAGGAAAAATCAAAATAAGCAAATGAAACTAAATACAAAAGTAAAGAAAGAGAGTAAGAGATTGCTCATTAATTGAAGATGAAGATTTACAAAGATTCAATCAAGCTCCTTCTTCAATATCCAAGTTCATCAATGGAAAATCCACACTTTCTCTCTCTACTAATGAAGTTTCTCTCACTAGATTAGGGCTAAAATGTACATGATAAACTCATTACAAACCTAGGGGTTTTATATGCCCCTCACATTACTCTAAAGATGGATTAAAATGCACGGAAATACCCACGAGAGCGGCCGCTCCATCGAGGGTGAGCGGACGCTCTAGAGGGTATTAATCAAAACAGCCGCCTTACTGGAGCGGGCGCTCTCCCTGACAGGAGCGGGCGCTTCAGGTGTGGAGCGGGCGCTCCTCTCTGGTGGAGCGGACGCTCCATAAGTCTGGAAAACAGGGGATCAGATGAGAAAATGGAGCGGGCGCTCCTCTCTGGTGAGCGGCCGCCCCTCTTTAAAGCTCCGGACTCTTCTCCAAATCCATGCTCCTCTCTTCCGCTATTCCAATGCACTCAAAAAGGTTGACTAAGCCTCGAGCTGAATCACACGAGCACTCCATTCAACCTACTCAAACACTCATACACAAACATAAGTATAGAAAAGAGGGAAAGCGACAAAGCAAGGCCAAAAACAAAGGAAAAAGGAGGGGAAAACACAAAAAGGAACAAGGCAAAGCAAACTAAAACAAAGTGCTTGAAAAGGCTCAAACAAGTGCCAAGTGAAGGGAAAAATCCTTAAAGAAAAGGTTAAAAGAGTGGTATAAATACCACTCATCAGCGGGTTGGGCTAATTCACATTGCCACCAGTTCAAACCGAACCGGTGGCCTTTACCATTTATGCCACCGGTTTGAACCCGTGGCAATTAGCAATTAAAAAAAAAACGCCCCCTTAAATACCCCAAATGCTACCTCAATTCACTCTCAGCCGTCCCTCTCCTCTTTCTCTCTCCTGCTCTCCCTCTCTTCTTTCTCTTTCTCTTTCATTTCTCATTCTCTTTCACTCTCAGCCGATCTTCCTTCTCTTTCTCATCTAATCTCCTCCTTCTCATCTCCTTCTCCTTCTCATCTCCTTCGTCTCCTTCTCCCTCTTCTCCTTCGATCTCCTCTTCTCCTTCTCCTTGGTTTTGAGTTCGTGCACCATCATCAAGACCACCATGAAAACATGCACAACGAAGACATGCACGAGGTTTGTGATTAATCAATTAATTCTTGGTTTTTGATTTTAAATTTTGGGTTTTTGTTTTTTGATTCTGGGTTTTTGTTTAATCAATTAATTCTGGGTTTTTACTCGATTTTAATCAATTAATTCTGGGTTTGTGTTTTGGGTATTTGTTTCATTACTAGTTATTGATTTTTTTGGGTTAATTAGTCGATTTTAGATTTTTTTTTTAGTGTTTTCGTCGATTTAAATCGATTTTTAATTGATTTTAATCGATTCTAAGTGGATCTCCTTTTGGGTCCTATTCGATTTAATTCTGGGTTTTTTCATTTTTTTTTTAGTTCGTGAAAATCAGTTTATTTTTTTGAGTTCGATTTAATTCTCATTTTGTTTTAGTTCTCGTTTTGAAAATCAATTTGATTTTTTTTAGTTCGATTTAACTCTCGGGTTTTCACTAATTCCTGGGATTTTTGTTTAATTTTTTTCTGGGTTTTTTTTTCTTTTTTTTTTTTTCTGGGTTTTAGTATTCTGGGTTAATTTTCTGGGTTTTTGTTTAATTTCTGGGTTTTGTTTATATTTTGTGTGTTTTTTCTGGGTTTATTTAACCGATTTAAATCGATTTATAGGTTTTTTTTTTGTTCGCAGCTTATACAGTTCTTGTTTTTATCTTTTTTTCGCAGCTTATTTTTTTTATTTAATCGAATTTTTTTTTAATGCAGGTGTATTGATTTGGATGTAGATGTTAAATCGAAGAAAAAAGATGCAGGATTATGATTTAGGTGTTATGTGGTTGTTTTTTAATTTTAATGTTGTAATTTTTTTTGGTTTTTATTGTAAATTTGTTTTTTTTGGTTTTTAATGTTGGAATTTTAGTTTTGTGTAATTTGATTAATTTAGTTGTTTTAAATTGGAATTGTTGTATGAGTAATTTAGTTGTAGTTATTAATTTGGTTTTTTCACTCTTAAAAAGTGTACAATTATTAGATACTGATGAATATATATATGTGTTTTTATATAATTTACATATATATATATAATTTCTGCTACAATTTAAGTGAAATAAATGCAAAAAAAAAAAAATTTTTTTTTTTTGTTTTATATGAACATTATTGCCACCGGTGGCAATACTTTTTAATACCATTAAAAAAAAATTGCGGGAAGCATTATTGCCACCGGTTAACCGGTGGCAATAATTGTTTTTGCCATCGGTTTTGAACCGGTGGCTTTTTAATAATATTATTGCCACCCCCCAACTGGCCACTGGTTCAAAACCGATGGCATAGGGGGGTTTTGAACCGGTGGCCAATTCATATTTTCGTCTAGTGTGAAGGCTCAGAGATTTGAGTAAGGGTTAACTAACCAACTGCAAAAAGACCTACCGGGGAAGGTGTTTAAAACTCTAGACAAGGTATATGAAAGAGCTGCCCACATGTACCATCTAAATTCTAAGAGTGTAGGAGAGACTGCCAAGGCCGGGGAGAAGAGAAAGGACTTTGGGAGATCAGAGCACCAAAGTAGCTATAAGAGGCCTAGAAATGGGAACTCATTTGATAGAGGTGACCAAACTGCTAGCAACTCTTCTAATGTTAACAATGGAGAAAGAACCTACCATTGTAAGAGGTGTAGGAGAAACCACCCTGGGAGAGACTGTGATGGGAATTTAGTGACTTGTCGGTTCTGTAATAAGAAGGGGCACAGGGAATATGAGTGTTACACCAAACAGAAACAACAGGGAAATGATGGGAATGGTGGGAACACCCAACAGAGGCCTAACAATTTCAACAACCAGGGGAACAGGGGAAATGGTCAGAATGAAAAGTTTGGAAATAGTCAGAATGGGAAGTTTGGAAATGGTAGCAACAACAACAACAGATCTGGCAACAGCAACAACAATTCAGGCAACAACAACAACAATGGTTACCAGGCAAGAAACAACACTCCCGGACGCTTGACTGTGATGAGCAAGGGAGAAGCTGAGAGGTCCTCAGATGTAGTTACTGGTACTTTTTCTATTCATTCTGTCTCTGTCAACACTTTGTTTGACTCTGGAGCAGCTTACTCTTTCATTTCTACTTCTGTTGTGCGCAAATTAAACTTAACTGAGTCCAGTCATGTTGATGTGTCGGTCAGTCTGCCTACAGGCAAACTTGTCCATTGTAATAGAATATTCAAAGGCTTGCCTTTGAAAATAGGAGAAGCTATCTTTCCTTCGAATCTTATTGAGTTTAATCTAGGGGATTTAGATGTAATTCTGGGGATGGATTGGCTGAGTTCATACAAGGCCAAGATAGACTGTGAAATGCAGAGGGTGCAGTTGAGAGATCCTTTGGGTAAGACGGTGTCATATAGACATTTAGGGAAGCCTAAGGGTTTTGGGATTATTTCTGCTTTGAAGGTCAAGAAGCTAGTGAGTAAAGGATGTCCATTGTACTTTTGCTGTGTCCAAGATTTGAGTATGAGTGAGAGTAGGCGGATGGAGGATGTACCCATTGTAAATGAGTTTTTAGATGTTTATCCAGAAGAAATTTCGGGAATGCCACCTAAAAGGGAACTTGAGTTTACCATTGACTTAGTCCCAGGAGCTGCACCTATCTCAAAAGCACCTTATAGAATGGCACCAGCTGAGATGAGTGAGCTAAAGGCTCAATTACAAGAGTTGTTAGACAAGGGGTTCATTAGGCCTAGTGCATCACCTTGGGGAGCACCTGTGTTATTTGTGAAAAAGAAGGATGGAAGTTTGAGGCTATGTATTGATTACAGAGAGCTGAATAATATGACTGTGAAGAATAAGTACCCTTTACCTAGGATAGATGACTTGTTTGACCAGCTAAAGGGGGCAAGTGTGTTTTCGAAGATTGATTTGAGGTCTGGGTATCATCAGTTGAAGGTTGCAGATAAAGACATTCCAAAAACAGCCTTTAGAACTCGATATGGGCATTATGAGTTTACTGTCATGCCTTTTGGGTTAACCAATGCACCAGCCATATTTATGGACTTGATGAACCGAGTGTTTCATGAGTATTTGGATAAGTTTGTAGTTGTGTTCATTGATGACATATTGGTGTATTCGAAGAATGAGGAAGAGCATGCTGAGCACTTGAGAACTACCCTTGAAACTCTTAGAAAGAACAAGTTGTATGCTAAGTTTTCTAAGTGTGATTTTTGGTTAGAGAAAGTTGCATTTTTGGGGCATTACATTTCGAAAGAGGGTGTATCTGTGGATCCTGCGAAGATTAAGGCAGTAAGTGAGTGGCCCACACCTAAGAATGTGACTGATGTTCGTAGTTTCTTGGGATTAGCTGGGTACTATAGAAGGTTTGTTAAGGATTTTTCGAAGATAGCTAGACCCATGACTACCCTTATGAAGAAGCAGAGTAAGTTTGAATGGAATGAGAGTTGTGAGTCAGCTTTTCAAACCCTCAAAGAGCAATTGACCACTGCACCAGTGCTGGTATTACCTGATGGGAGAGAAGGATTCGAAGTGTATAGTGATGCCTCGAAGCATGGTTTGGGATGTGTCTTACAGCAGAATGAAAAGGTGATCGCATATGCATCGAGACAACTGAAGAAACATGAAGTAAATTACCCTACCCATGACTTGGAGCTTGCAGCTGTTGTGTTTGCCTTGAAGATTTGGAGGCACTACCTTTATGGTGTTTCTTGTAAGATCTTCACAGACCATAAGAGCCTAAAGTACATCTTCACCCAAGATCACTTGAATATGCGGCAACGTAGATGGCTAGAGTACCTCACAGACTACCATGTCCACATTCAGTATCATGAGGGAAAGGCAAATGTAGTTGCTGATGCCCTTAGCAGAAAGTCAAGTCATAATGTCAATGCTTTAATTGTGGCTAATGAGTTGTGTGAAGATATGAGGAGATTGAACCTTGAGGTTATCAATCAAGGAGAATTAAAGGGATTACTGAGTGCTTTAACCATCCAACCTACAATATTGGAGGAGATTAGAGAAAGGCAACTGGAGGATGAGTCGTTTCAGAAGATTAGGGATCGAGTGACTAGTGGTGCGGAGACTGAATTCAAGATTCATGAGGATGGGAGCTTGAGATATAAGGAGAGATGGTGTATTCCACAAAAGTGTGAGGATATTAAAAGAAAAATCATGGAGGAGTGCCATAATACACCTTATTCAGTTCACCCTGGGGGAGATAAATTGTATAAGGACTTGAAAGAGTTCTATTGGTGGCCGAATATGAAGAGAGAGGTAGCTGAGTTTGTATCCTAGTGTCTGACGTGCCAGAAGGTGAAGATAGATCACAAGAGACCCATGGGAAAAGTACAACCCTTGGAGATACCAGAATGGAAGTGGGATTCTATATCCATGGACTTTGTGACAGGCCTACCCAAGACTCGTTCTGGGAATGACACGATTTGGGTGATTGTGGACAGACTTACTAAGTCAGCGATGTTTATTCCTATCAAAGAGACCTGGAAAAAGAAGCAACTAGCAAGTGTCTATGTAAAGAATGTAGCTCGGTTGCATGGGGTTCCCAAGGACATAGTGTCAGATAGAGACTCGAGGTTTCTATCCAAGTTTTGGCAAAAAGTGCAGAAGAACCTTGGAACAACATTGAAGATGAGTACTGCTTTTCACCCTGCAACAGATGGTCAGACTGAGAGAACAAACCAAACCATGGAGGATATGTTGCGAGCTTGTGCTTTAGATTTCCAAGGAAATTGGGAGGATCACCTACCTTTGATATAATTCTCCTACAATAACAGTTACCATGCAAGCATCAAGATGACACCTTTTGAAGCACTGTATGGAAGGAAGTGCAGAAGTCCAGTTTGTTGGAGTGATTACAGTGAACGGGTTACTTTGGGTACAGATTTCATTGAGGATATGGTGGGCAAAGTGAGGCTTATCCAGTCGCGTATCAAGGCAGCACAAGATAGACAGAAAAGTTATGCTGACTTGAAGAGGAGAGATGACGAGTTTAATGTTGGGGACAAGGTCTTTCTAAAAGTTTCTCCAACAAAAGGTGTGATGCAATTTGGCAAGAAAGGGAAACTTGGTGCTAAATATGTGGGGCCATATGAAATCCTCCAACGTGTGGGAAAGGTGGCTTACAGATTGGCTTTGCCAATGGAGTTTGAGAAAATGCATGATGTGTTCCACATTTCCCAGCTAAAGAAGTATGTGCCTAGTGAAACCCATGTTTTGCAACCGGAGATGAGTCTCTAACTTATGAAGAAAGACCAGTAAAGATACTAGATCACAAAGTGCGCAGTACTAGAAACAAGGATGTGAAGATAGTGAAGGTCCTTTGGTCTAATCAGGAATATGAAGAAGCTACTTGGGAGGCCGAGGAAGAGATGAGGAACAAGTATCCCGAGTTATTTGACGAGGTGAGTTACGAGGGCGTAACTCTTTTCTTTTGAGGGGGGAAGAATGCGATGTAATTTCGCGCTTTTACCTCAACTATACCATTTATTGCTTGATTTTGGACGTTTTTGCATGTTTTTGGTTATCATTATTGTAGGGAATATTTCAAGCATTACGATAACCCCAAACTTGAACCCCACTGTGATCATACACTAAAGTACGGTGGCGTTCTAAAGGGAAAGACAAAGAGCAAAAAGAGTCGCCAACAAGTTTTAAGGAACTTGTACCCAAAAGACAATCCAAAGGACCGTCAACTACTCCATAAGGTCTTGAACCAAATAGGGTCCGGGGATGAGGGTACGAATCCAATCTACAAAAGAAAGGACCCGCCCTATAAAATAGGCCTCTACTTTGTTCTGCTCGTATTCATGTGCGCTTTTCGAATAACATACAAACATTATATTAAACCTACCCTGTTTATCTATGTTGGTTGAACATTAATGCACAAATAAGACTATTATTGGCAATCACTTGAGTTAAAATCACATTAGCCTAAACCAAATTATTAATTATCTTATTAAGCGTGATTTCAAGTACAAATTCCCTTTAAACCTGCATAAAAGGCGTGATCAAGCAACAACAATAAAACAATATAATATCAAGCAACATAATAATAAAGAATAAATAATAATCATGATAACCATAACGATGATAATAGCATGATAAGGCATAATAAAGCTTGATAATAATAGCAAGATCCTAGGCATGATACTAACAAGATTAATAACAAATCCTAGCATGTCACTAAGCAATAAAGATCGAAGCTTTAAACCTAACATGGTACTAACATGATATTAGAAAGATAAGAGGCATCCTAAACATGACACTAGAAAGCATAAAAACATCCTAACATGATACTAGGAATATAAAACAATAATAAGCATGCTTTCTACATTGAAAGAGAGTAATAAGATTACATACTTTGAAGCCTCGTACCTCTTTCTAATAACAAAATACACAAGTTAGTAAACTTCAATGAAAATAAATAAACAATAATTAAAGAATTAAATTAAAATCAAATTAAATAAAGTTTAGACTAGATTTGGACCAAACCCTCAGAAATTATCAACCTTGCACGTCTAGGGCGAAGGCAACTTCGAACTTGGCTAGATGACTCTAAGTCTAATGTATGCGGAATATTGTAAAAACTAGAAAAGAAAGAAAGAAAGCATAAAGTGCTCAAGAGAGAAAAGAGAATTAATTTTTGATGATTGATAATTGATCCTTCTGAAAACAGGAATCCGGACGCTATTTATAATGAAAATAATCCGGAAAAACACGGAATTTGATAAGGAATAAAACTCCACGCTGTCGCCAGGAATGGACTCTGTCGCGCGGCGACAGACTTGTCGTCTGGCGACAGCCTGTATAAGCGCGTTTTTATCTTTACACGGAATCCGATCTTTAATCAACTTGATCTACGGAATCCGTACAGAAGATAAAATACGTATTTAAGATAATAAAACAATATTTTATTCCAAATAAAAAAACCTTTAAAGATAATTAATTATTAATCCTATCAACATTAGAATTAAAAAGAATTTTCTAGAAACTTCTAGAAAACTATAATTAATCCTAATAACTTTAGGAATAACAATTAATATTGGGCCCTCCTCTAGATCATTGGGCCGTATTAAAATAGAACTCCGGGCCCAGTTTAGTATTTTGGCCATAACTTCCTCAATATTCATCGGAATTGGGCTTATAATATATCGTCGGAAAGGTCTTTTCAAGCCCCATCCAACTACACTATTATTGGACCCTTATCAAGGACCAAAATAAACTGAAATGGACATTTTCAAACAAATAAAGCCATTTTTAAAAACAGAGAGAAAAGAATTAATAAAAAATAACCGCAACACCTGACTTTCAAACCACTTTCACCTAATTCGATTATGACACGACGCACAAGGCATTCATCACTGGGTTTGGTTTTGGGGAGACACAAATGGGTGTCTACAGAAGCCCCCACTTTGACTGAGTTTGAAGGAACTTATGTTTCGAAAAACGAGAGTCAAAGTATCGATAGGGACGGAGAATGATTCAAAATGTTCTGCGATTCTAAATCATTCTTATAACGCCGATACCTGCAAAACAATCATTAGTTAAAACAGATAAAAGAGTTAAGAAACGCGTATCTTGCACCGTCGAGCACACGTCTCTGAAAGTAACCGTTTTGTTGCATTTGTTGTTTGTGACAACCTCCACTGTGCCTCGTGAACGCCATCCTCGAAGATAACTATATGTCGCCGTCTTCAATACTCTTGATCCTCCACAGTATCTCGGGAACATCATCGAAAATAACTGTATGTCGTCATCTCCTGGGTGTGGCCATACGTCGCCACAGCAGTATGTCGCCGCTATAGACAATCTCTTCTTTACCTTGAGGGACCGCCGAAGGTGACCTTGCTTCGCCATCTCCACTATTTGTGACACTACCTCGTCACGACCGTACTTCGCCGCTAAACAATCTCCCTTTATGTTGAGACATCGCCAAAGAATCACTCTACCTATTGACCCTTAATATCATTATTTATCATTGCTTTTATATTTGTGCCAGTACTTTGGTGCTTTTTGCCTTTGTGAACCATTACTTTGGTGCGTTTATTGAACCAATATTTCGGTGCCTTATTTGTTGAAACATTATTTCGGTGCCTTGAACCATTATTTCGGTGCCTTATTATGAGCCAATACTTAGGCGCTTTAAGCTAAAGTGAGATGATCTTTTATCAAGTCGATCACTCAGTGCATTTTGATCAAGCTGACTAAATCATGTCAATCGCTTAAAGGGCTAACTGGCGTACCAAGGAACCCAAATTGCTAAACTGGACCCACAAAACCATAAGGAAGAGCCCAGAACTCTGTCGCCACTCCAGCGCTGGCCAGAAGTATCTGTCGCGAGGGTTTGCCTCTGTCGCCGTGCGACAAGGTCTGTCGCCTCGCGACAATTCTGTCGTTTGGCGACAGAATCGGGGTTTTAAAACCCGTCTTCTTCTTCTTTCTCATTTCGCTGCTCTGCTTCAAACTTTCGCAAAAAATTTCAACAAATTCGTTCTTGCTCGTTTCTCAGCCAAATTCGCTCAAACTTGTTGCAAATCGAAGCTTTTCTCATCTACTTTCCCGATCTATGTAAGTTTTGCTCAAACTCTACTCGGTTTTTGATGAATTGTCCGTTCTTGTTCGCGTTTTTTCCGAAAATTCGAAACTCATTTTGCTTAATTTGCTTTGTTCGTTGAATTTTATGCCTTGAATTTGTTTAATTATGTTTGTATATTACCTTGGGAGTGTTTTGAGACTTGTTTGACTTAATTTGGTGATGAAACGAACAATTCACCATTGTAGGACCTCTTAAGGTCGTGAAGAACAATGTGAGTCGTTCTTGATATTTTAACTGCTTTTTCTTACACAATTTGTCACAAATATTCATCATATGTTTGCAAGAAATTGTTTATTTGCTCAAAGAATACTTCCATGCTTGTTTGAGATTTTTGCTCTGTTTTAGTACTACGTACTCTGTTTTTTTGAACATAGTATCATGCGGCTTAGGCGAACTTAGATACTGTAGAAACTGAAGTTTAATTACTTTTACAAACTTTAGCATGGCTAGACGACGTGGTTCGAGCTCTCGGTCGAGGGACACGCGTCGAGAGGACGAGCCCACCAGTGAGGGCGAGGACGTGCCTTCTACCTCGGGGTTGGGTGCGATGCCTGATTGGGATGAGCGCACTTTGTTCCACGCGCCGGTTCATCATTTGTCGGAGAGAATCCGACGAGGTTTAGCGAGTGGGAGGACCCGTAGCCATGGCTCGGGTAACTCCACCATCGGCTCCTTGTACGATAGCTTCATCGGCCGCGACGAGGGGCTTCGACATCTTTGGGAGTCATGTGGGTTGACTCCTCTGCTGCAGGCCACTCGGGCCATGTTTTCATACGATGAGGGTAACCTCGTCGTTCGGACCTTGGTGGAGTTCTTTTGGGACACCACCAACACTTTTCACTTTCCTTGGGGTGAGATGACAGTCACTCCAGCTGACTTTTGTCTCATCACGGGATTAGAGTTTCAGTCTACTCCGCTGCCGTTCGATGCTGGCGTTACTGTCTACTCGCCAGAGGTTTTGGAGTTATTGGGGCCGATCGTCATTCGGGCCCAGGCTGAGGCTCAGTCGGGACAGCTGAGTTCCCGATGTATCCGCCGCTGCACATTGGCTGCAGCCTTTGAGGATGATGCGACTACCCGAGAGCAGCGGGTGCGCATCTTTGTGCTGATTCTGCTATCAGGGACGTTTTCCCCTGACCGAGGTAGTAGAGTACTACTGTACTACCTGCCTGCCGTTCGCGACCTAGGATCGGTCGGGACATATGATTGGGCCAGCATGGCCTATGCTGATTTCTTGTTGGGCTTACGGCGTTCCTGTCGCCACAAGGCCCTATCTGGAGAGGTCGCCCTGTCCAGTTTCCGGAGGGTCGTAGAGGTATGCCTCTTTTTCCCTATTTAGATTTTAACTCTAGCTTTAGAAGCACCATTCTTACTGATTCTCACTTTCTGTATAGATTTGGTTCTACGAGTACTTCCCTTCTCTTGCGCCTGCGAGGCCTTCTCCTCGCGTGCTCCCCATTGCTGCTAGTTGGGGAGGCCGCAGAGGTCCGCCGGAGGTGCCTTCGAGAGATGATCCTCACGGTGGGTTTTTCTTTAATTCTTACTTTCTCTTTTATCACCTTTTAGCGTTAGTATCTTACTTAGTGATGTTTCAGGAGCCTAGCCCGGTATATCGGCCTTGGGCTGCTTTTCCTATCCCTGCGCTGGCGGCGCAGTACACGGCTGAGCGTCGTTACTTTCTGGGGACATATGGTGCGGTGGTCTACCTAGGGGAGAGGGTGGCCATCCAGCACTCCTCGGATACTTTCGTTGTTCCTGCTCCTCCACCTCGTCATATGTTCCACGATGCCTTGCAGCGGGATCGTGCTAGTGGGCCTTCGCGAGGTACTCCCTGGAGGTCACACGTTCTCCTCGAGCAGAGTTATGAGGAGGACCTGCTACCGTTGCTAGCGCCGGTTCCTGTCCCTTCAGGGGAGGCAGCGGTATGCTTTTATTCGTTTAGTTTATCTTTCTTAGATAGCCCCCAAGTATCTTTCTAACTTTTACTTTTAGCAGGCTGGTCCTAGGGAGTTCATCCCTCCGAGGATGTCTATACGCTACCAGGGTACGTATGGACCGATCGAGGAGCTTATTCCGCCAGCTCCAGCGGGAGAGCAGTTTGTGGAGCGGTCTATTCCTCGTCACCAGACTCGAGTAAGTAGTTTTTTGTATACCATTCTTATGTTGGGCTTTATAATTGTTATTGACTTTGGCTATTTTGGCAGTTCTCTCGTGAGGTGGTGACGGCTATGGCCAGGTGCATTGACGCCTTTCGCAGCCAGCTTGTGAGGTTGCGGAATCGTGCTACCTGTCGTAGCAACGATGCTGAGGAGGTATTACTTTTACTTTTACTGCTTTTTGGCTTTATTTTCGTTGCATTTGCTAACCTTGATTTACTTTTGCAGGGGCAGCCTATTCCTTCTCCACGCACTCGATCGAGGCCCGAGCCTAGGAGGGAGACTACTAGGTCCGACTCGAGGCGTCGCCGGACTACTTCTGGTGGTTGAGGTGGTCGTTCTGAGGCCGCCGCTGTAGAGGATTCGGCGTCATCACCTGAGGACATTCCGACCGGGCCGACCGTTCGAGGTGGGATGGGTGGTGGGACATACGAGTTTGGCTCGTCGTCGCAGCAGCCTTTGCAGCCCCAGCCTCTTTCCGTCGGGTTTCAGGGTGAGGTTAGATGGCCTGGTCCTGAGCTGCAGTTCGCGCCGCCTAGTGGTTCAGGGGGCGATGATGGACATACTCCACGGAGTAGGACATTTTTCGATACATTCGGCATCCCTCGCGACTTGCGACCTCCGGCGCCATAGCTGTACCTGTGTTTATTTATTGTTGACCTTTGTAGGACTTTGTCTATCGTATTTATATGACTCATGTACCAGACACTTGTATATACATATGCATTTTTTATTTATCAACATTCTATTTGCCTGATTTATTATTGTATAACAAATGTGTCGTGCATGTAAGTGTGTGAGAAAGTGTAATTTTTGCGCAAAATTTTTCCGTCATTTTTAATATTAATGGAGGGTACCGACTCTCTCCCCCAAAAAAGAATAAAGAAAATGAAGGAAAGTTTTAAAATTAATTAAGCTTTAATATAATAATAATAATAATAAAAATAAGAATAAAAATAAAAATAATAATAATAAAAATAATAAAAATCATAATATTGAGGGTATGAGAAGAGGAATAGAATAATAAGCCAAGTCAAAGTCGGAATCCAATACGTAAAAACACGGTTTCCTACGCGCAATAGGTGACGCTGCTAAGGAAACAACTGGCGCCGCGTAATCCATTCTGTCGCCACGCGACAATTTTGTCGCCTGGCGACAGACGCGCTTTCCTGTTTCCTATAGGAATTGAAGTCTGTCGTGCAGAAAAAGTTATAAATAGCCCCCGAATCATCCGTTTACTGCATAATTTAACCAGCTTATTAAATAGTTAATTAACTAGTAATCATGCCTTTAGCTAAAAGAACCTTTTGTGGGTACATGGATGAATGGTGTCGTCACTTGACTGCTAAAGATAAAAAAGCATTAGATCTTTCTCATATGGGGGGTATGTTTGGAGTCAAGGGGATGAGCCTTGATATTGACTTTATTTATTCTGCCATAGACTATTGGAATATTGATACTCATTGTTTTAGATTTTTCCATGATGAAATATGTCCTTTACCGGAAGAATTTGGGGCCATCATAGGTTATTATTCCACAGACCTTGCGGTAATGCCTAGAATCAATGAATATTACTATAAAGATTTCGAACACTTTTTTGATTTGAGGGGGACGGCTTTAAAACATATAGTGCACGGGAATGTAGTTGATTTGACAGAATTTGCACATTATTTTTATGATAATCCCAATCCCGATTTCCGTGTCTATAAAAGAAGGGCTTTCCTTTATTGTTTATTTAACCAATTGCTCTTAGTGAGTGGTAAAGATAATGAAGGGCAATCGATAATTATATCTGTTATAGAACAAGTTGAATCTGGGAGAAATCCAATGCCATTAATTGTTGGAGAGACTATGCTGTGGTTAGATGCACTAAGAAAGGATTCAAGGGCACCTTTAAGAGGTTCTCCAATCTTATTACAGGTATAAAATTATATTATTATTAATTTATCAAGAACTAAAGAATATTATTTTTATACTGTAATGTTAATTTAAATACATATTTGTAGATATGGCTCATGGAGAGGCTGAAGCTTATTAATCCTCCCGATGATATTCACACATATGTTCCAAATTGCATAGTCCGCCGAAAGAAACGATTTTTGAAAATCGGTCGCCATGAGTGGAGCAAGGTGTTCGCTGCCGGTGACTTTACCATAAACTGGATCGTTCCTTGGTGGAGGATTGAGGCGATGATTGGTTGTAGTAACCAAGCATATTGTCGTCTCCCGAGCTTGTCGGGACTAACCTTTTACTTTCCTTGTAGAGTCATGAGACAATATGGTCTTGCACAAACCATCCCTACAGGAGATCTTCGCCGTCCTTATGAATTTCCTGTGTCACAAGAGATTGAGCGCTTTGATGGATACTGGAGTGGTAGGCCCTTATGGGAGGTGATTACTCATAAGGAACCACCTTGCTTGTCAAATAAAGTGAAGCAATGGCTTGATGGAAGATTCCAAAAACTTCAAGTTACAATTGAAAAGACCAATGTGAAGTATCGTCTAGGTGACAAGAAGATCCCTGCTAAGGAACGCCTAGGGGAAAGAATTGAGTTCAAGACTCCTATTATGCCTAGAAAGAAGAGTGCCAAGAAGAATCAAGGAAAGAGAAAAGTCGACTCTACTAAGAAGGAAGCTTGGATAGAGAAGAAACATGGAGTCCTAGCGGAAGGAGAAACTATCTATACTAAAATAGAGTGTAGATCTTCTAACGGTTGTCTCCTAGCGAAGGTTATGGATCAAGAGGAAGAGAATGAAGACACGAATTGGAAAAGAATGAAGAAGGAGAAAAAAGATTAGAACATTGCTTTTCTTTTGATTTATTAGACAAAGTAAATTTGTTTTAGTTAATTTTCAGCTTTTATTTTATCAATAATGTCCTTTCTTTATTAATCAATAAAATTTCAGCTTTTATTTTAATTAACTTTCAATTAAAGCAATGAAAACAATTACAACATTTATTTTTCGAACAATTTAATTCGAGTACGAGAGTCGAAAAAAATTTCCAGAATACATGAAACTTGTCCAGACACCTGCAGGAAATTGGCGCTGTTGCCTGAGGCACTGTCGCCGGAGATTTGACTCTGTCGCCCGGCGACAGACACTGTCGTCTGGCGACAGAGTCTATTTTCTGGCGCCAGTCTTGAAACTTTGCAGACGTACATTTTTTGCTTCGGGGATACAGGATCTGAAGGAATTAAAGTGGCCGCACCCTATTCGGGTTGCCTACGTATCCTTTATTTAAGGAATCAGGCCAAACATAGCTCTCTTGAGTGTTTCCTCAAGTACTTATGGGTAGTATTTCTTAAGTTGGTCAAGATTTGTCATATTTGAAAATTCATTGCCATCCATGTCAGTTAACTTAGCTGCGCCTCCTGACAGGATTGTTTTGACAATATATGGTCCAGACCAATTAGGGCGGAATTTGCCTCGTGGGTCTAAAACATTTTTCCTTAATGCTTTTAATACCAAGTCCCCAACCTTGATATTCCTAGTCTTGACTTTTTTGTTGAAATGTCTAGCCATACGGGTTTGATAACATTGGGTATGGTGTAGAGCTTCTAGTCGTTTTTCATCGAGTAGGATTAGCTCTTCATATCGTGCTCTGGTCCACTCAACTTCATCGAGTTTACTTTCTAACGCAATGCGTAAAGAAGGTATTTCTAATTCTACAGGTTGTACAGCATCCATCCCGTATACTAAATTGAATGGTGTATTTCCTGTTGATGTTCGGATTGACGTGCGATATCCCCATAGTGCGAAGTGGAGTTTGTCAGGCCAATCTTTATAATTTTCAGTCATTTTCTCGATGATTGTTTTTAAGTTCTTATTAGCAGCCTCAACTACCCCATTTGCTTGAGGTCTATATGGAGAAGAATGGTGATGTTGAATGCCATACTTTTGCAACAATTCTTCACATTCTGCTTGAAAGTGAGTTCCATTGTCACTTATCATCTCATGTGGGACTCCGTATCGGCAAATTATGTTTCTTTCGACAAAGAGTGCTACATGTTTGGCGGTGAGTTTAGCATATGATTGTGCTTCCACCCACTTTGTGAAGTAATCTATTGCAACCAGGATGTATTCGTGACCTCCTGTTCCTGGGGGTGTAATCTTTCCAATTATGTCTATTCCCCATGTAGAGAAAGGCCATGGTGAAGTATAGGTGTAGAGAAGAGATGGCGGGATATGTTGCAAATTTGCATAAATTTGACACTTGGGGCATCTTTTTACATATTGATGACAATCTTTGTTCATGGTAGTCCAGTAATATCCTTCTCGCATTATCTTTTGGACTAGCATTTTGCCGTTAACATGTGTTCCGCATATACCCTCATGGATAACTCTCATAGCCCTTTGAGCATCCTTTTTACCTACACATAGTAGAGCTCGTCCATTAGGTACCCTTTTGTGTAGTTCATTTCCTATGAGTACAAATTGGGAAGCTAAGAGCCTTAATGCTCTTTTTGCTCTTTTGTCAGCATGAGGAGGGTATTCTCCCTTGGTGACATAGTTCAATATATCTATGAACCATGGCTCCTCCTCTGGTTCTTCTTCTTGAATTATTTCATCATCTTGTATAGCTTGAATGTATGCAGATTTATGCCTTTTCTCTATAGTTAAAGGCATTTGTTCGATTTCTTTAGGTATTCTAACCATTGAAGCTAACCTTGCCAGAGCGTCGGCGAATTGATTTTCTTCTCTAGGTAGGTAAGTGTATTCTACCTTTTCCAGTTGATCGGTGAGAGTTTCCAAATATGTCTGGTAAGGAGCTAGACTTTCACTCCTAACTTTCCATCTTTTGGAAATTTGATTAATGATTAAGGATGAATCTCCAAATATCCGGAGTTTTTTCACGCCTAAGGCTAAAGCGGTTTCGAGGCCTACGACGCATGCTTCATATTCAGCTGCGTTGTTAGTGACGTCGAAATCTAACTTGATGGATATAGGAACATGTTCTTCCTTAGGTGATACTAATAAGACTCCTACACCGCACCCCTTTTGGTTCGAGGCTCCGTCAAAATACAGAGTCCACGTGTCATCCTCTGTCATCATTAAGTCTTCGTCCGGGAATTCGTTCTCTTCTAAGGGTGTTGAATCTTCTATTGGGAAATCTGCTAGAAAATCCGAGACCACTGATCCTTTAATTGCTTTTTGAGGCATAAACCTTATGTCAAATTGAGCCAAATTTACTATCCATCTTGAGATTCGTCCATTAAGTGTGGATCTTTCGAATAGATATTTTAAGGGATCCATTCGTGAGACTACATAGACAGTATGCACGAGCATGTAATGTCTTAATTTAGTTGTGGCCCATACCAATGCGAGGCACAACTTTTCCAATGGTGTATAGCGTGTTTCGTACTCGAGCATTTTCTTACTTAGATAGTAAATGGCATTTTCCTTGCTTTCTACCTCTTGTGCGAGCATAGCCCCCATTGTCTCCTTTGTGACGGTTAAGTATAGTCTTAAGGGTATTCCGGGGAGTGCTGGAGCTAATACGGGAGGATTTGCGAGATAGGCTTTGATCTTTTCAAAGGCTTTTTGACACTCATCGTCCCATATAATTGGTACATTTTTCTTAAGCTTCTTAAATATTGGTTCGCATATCGTGGTTAACTTAGATATGAACCTACTTATATATTGTAACCGGCCAATAAATCCCCGAATTTGTTTTTCGGTTTTGGGCGGTGGCATGGACATGATTGCTTTTATCTTTGTAGGATCTATTTCTATTCCTCGAGAACTTAGACATAGCCTAAAAGCTTCCCAGAAGTGACTCCAAAAGCACATTTAGAGGGGTTTAGCCTCATGTTGTATTTTCTTAATCTTTCGAAGAATTTCTTTAAGGCTATTGGATGTCCTTGACGGTCTTTTGATTTTACAATCATATCATCCACATAGACTTCTACTTCTTTATGCATCATATCATGGAGTAGGGCAGTTGCTGCTCGTTGGTAAGTGGCACCTGCGTTCTTTAACCCAAATGGCATTACCGTATAGCAATAAGTACCCCAAGGTGTTATGAATGTTGTTTTCTCCATATCTTCTTCGGCCATGAGGATTTGATTATACCCTGCGTATCCATCCATAAACGAGAGAAGTGCATGGTTTGCTGTATTATCTACCAAAATATCGATATGTGGTAAAGGGAAGTCGTCCTTTGGACTTGCCTTGTTTAAATCTCGATAGTCGACACACATTCGAACTCTACCATCTTTTTTCGGAACTGGGACCACATTAGCGACCCATTCGGGGTATTTGGATCCCGAATAAAACCTGCAGTTATTTGTTTTTGTACTTCTTCTTTTATTTTAAGGGCTACGTCGGGTTTCATTCGACGTAACTTTTGTTTTACAGGTTTCATTCCTGGAATTAATGGTATAGTGTGTTGTGCTATTTCTCTATTAATGCCTGGCATATCTTCGTATGACCAAGCAAATACATCGATAAATTCTTTTAGTAGATTTATTAAATCCGTTCTTTCTTCTTTGTTTAATGTCAATCCGATTTTAACTTCTCTTTTAATGGTTGGATCTTTTGAAATATCAACCGTTTCTGTATCCTCAATTATTGGCGTTTTATTTTCAAGTGTTTCCATTGCTTTAATAATTTCTTTGTCATTTTCATCATTAGCCAAGCAATGTTCGTCATCTTTAGATAAAGAAAAACAAGAGGAATAAGGAGAAGAAGACATATTATTGAACTCGGAAATCATTACATCGAATAAAGAAATATCCGTCGGGATTTGATCACTAACTATCCTAGGAGTAGGAGAAGAAGATGAAGATGCTACAACTAAGGACTTAGAAGACTCGATAGGGGGAGACTCTAATTCAGATTCTGACTCAGACGACTCTTCGAAAATTGGTCCTTGTCCCGTGGTTACTGAAATCTTCCTTCCATTTGTAGTGACGACTCTCACCGTCTTGCGCCATCCACGCTCTTGATCTTCTACAGGAGTAATAAGCTTGGAGGGATCGAAATTTTCGCTTTGGAGAACTGCTTGGATAAGTGATGAATTATCCTCAACATGTTTTGGTTCGTTCTTTTCCCTTCCAAAGAGGAGTCCCATGACATTAAAGTCAAAACAAGGAGGTGCTTTTTCCTTGTACGTTGGAGCTGGGATCTCGTCTAGGAAACAACAATCTAGGAAGATTTCGAATCCAGGCTGCCTTATACCATTCACAACAAAGGGTTCGGGAAATTCATGACAAGGGTAATCCTCTCCCTCTCTTATAAATTGCCCATTTAAAGTAAGAGGATACTGGTCCATGGGTATTTCCCTTTTTTGTATGCGGGCATTTCTTCGTGCCTTTAATTTTTCCTGGGCCCATTTGAAGTCTTTGCGAGTTGGTTCGAAACCAAGTCCGAAAGTGTCCAATTTAGGAAGGCCAGGTAAACCCATATGTTTAGCTATTCCCTTTTTCTTTCCTAGAGTCATTCCGGGAAAGTGTCCTTGTTTTCTTAGGATAGCATTTGTCACCATGTTTGAGTGGAGGTCATAATGAAGAGGGGTCCTTTCGTCTTCCTCTATTAAGGAGACCTCTTCGCTAAAGCCCCACAAATCTTCGTCATTTTCATCATGTTCCACATTAATTAGTGGATTTTCTATTGTTTTGATCCTCATAGGTGAAGCATCAATGGTGATTGGAATGCCTCCCACTATAGCCTTTACTTGTTGATGAAGAGATGAAGGGACGGCCTTAAGATCATGAAGCCAAGGGCGTCCTAGTAGCAGATTGAAAGAAGCTTTGATATCTACTACTTGAAATGTAGTGGCATGTTCAATTGCGCCTGCTGTTATATTCATAGTAATTGTCCCTAATGCTTGTCGTCGTGAATTATCATAGGCTCTTATTCCTTGGGTTGATGGGGATAAATCCTCATCTCTTATTCCCAGCATCCTGGCGGTTCTAAGTGGGCATACGTTAATTGCCGAACCGTTATCAACAAGGGTCATAGGGACATTCATTCTTTTGCATATAACCGTGAGGTTTAGAGCCTTATTGTGTTTGTCACCTTCCGGGGATAGATCTTTATCTGAAAAAGTGACTAAATTAATTGGACTTGGGAGGTCACTCGTGAGGAAGTTTGCAAGTCCCTCAGGAGTGGTGTCCGAATCAATGCCTACTTTAGCCAAGGCATCCATAACTGCTATTCTATGCTCTCGAGACGTGGCTAAGAGTTTCCATACGTTCATCTCTACCTTAGTCTTTTTTAACTGCTTGACAACATCGTTGTCTTCTATGATAGGCATGGGAATTTGCTGGATAGAAGGTATGGGTTGCGTTGAAATGGGAGGTTGTACTCTCCCAGATCTAGTGAGGACATCTATAGGTGAATCTTCCTCATCCCAAATGTCACTTACTGGATATATTGTTGATAGAGGAGTTTCTTCAATGTCTTTAAGGTAAACATCCTCGTCGTCACTGTCCCATACTCCGTTTATCGTGGCATCCTGTGGAAGTTGAACTAGCTTTTTCTCATCAATCAAACGTTGAACCAAATCTTTGAATCCAAAGCACTGTTCTATTGTATGTCCTCCTGATTGATGATACGCACAGTAGTATTTGTCTGTCCTTTTCAGCGATTCAAATGGTCTTGGCTCGAGGGGTTGGACTTTTCCACTCTCGAAGAGCATTTTAAACATGTTTGTGTATGACATCCCAATTGGAGTGTATTTCCTACTGCTCTTTTTAGGGGTGTCAATTACTTGGAAAGAAAAGGGTTTCTTTCTCTTAAGCAATTCATTTTGCTCTTTTATAGCTTCGAAGGTTTGCGACATAAACTTTTTCAATTCCGAAAGTACTAATGTTAATGCCACTACTTCCTGTTTAGTCGCGTATTCTTGACCGGAGGATTCGAGAGCATCTTCGAAGATTTCTTCTTCAATAGTCTCGATAGGCTCTATGAGACTAGATGGATCCTCTTGGTTTTCTTCGTCGGAAATAGCCAAAGAATCTGATAGTGGTGCAGTATTGATGCTTGGCTTCTTACTTGCAGGGGGTAATGGGAGCTTGTTACTATCAATCAAGTCTTGAATGGCTTCCTTTAACCTCCAACAATTTTCTGTAGGATGTCCTCTACCCTGGTGATATTTGCAATGTGCATTTGGGTTCCAGCTGGCCGTTCTCCTTTCGACAGGTGGATCTCCAAATGGTCCAATAGGAGTTATGAGACCTTTTGCATGTAAGCGATCAAACGCGGTGTCATAACTCATACCAATAGGAGTATAGTTCTTCCTAAATGGTTTCTTTTGCCCTTGATTATTGTTCATTGCTAGTACTTCATTAAGAGGAAAAGTATTAACATTGTTTGAGTGGGTAGATTTAGATGAAGAAGGATTGTCGTTCTTCTTATTTTTCCAGCCACTACTCGAGTTGTTACTAGCAATTTTTTGTTTAGTGAGGTCATCCTCAATGTTAATTCCAATGTCATATACTGCTTTGAATGTGTTTAGGTTGCTTTGGTATTTTAGATGCTTGGAATATTTTTCTTGGAGGTTCTTAATGAACATCCTAACGGATTCCTTCTCACTAGGCACTTCAACCATTTTTGCGGTGGTTTCCCTCCATTTATTGAAGAAGGAGGTAAAACCCTCATTTTCTTTTTGTTTTAGCATTTCTAATTCTCTGTGATCGGTTTCAACTTGTATATTGCATTTGTACCTTTTAATGAAAGCGGTCACAATAGATTCCCAACTAGAGGTCTTTTCTTTATCAAGTGAAAAGTACCACTGTTGACATACAGCTTCTAAGGATAATGAGAATACAGAATGGAAAGCTTTCCTATCTATCCCCTTAATGCCCATTACAGTTTCAAAAGCCCTTAAATGAAAGTAAGGATTATCCATAGCCTTGAACTTAGGGATGTCGTTGGGATTGAATTTTTGTGGAAGAAGATCCTTATCCACCGAGACCCCTTGAGAGCTAATCTCTTGAAATCTGAAATCATTGGATAGTTTGCCCAAACTTTCCTGGATTAGGTCCATTTGTTTCTGTTTCTCAGGGTTATTAATTTGTAGCGATAGGTTTTGCAACATCTCAGCCAAGTGGGCTACCTGTCCCCTGACTTCATTAAGTTCTTCTTGACTAGCCATTGCCTTCCTAGCCTTCCTTTTCCTACCGATTGGTTTGTCGAAAAGTAAGACTTGAACAAAAGTGTTGTCTTTGATTAAACGCCCTTCCCTTCTTGACCACGCGCTGTAATTTAAACCATATTTGTTTTAATATTTGACTCTAATTGACTTGAATTTATGTTTAAAATATTAAAAAAAAATGATGGGGTATATATTATATATATATTAAGGGAAACTAAATTGGAGGATTAATATCCGACTTACCCCCCCCCCCCCCAAAAAAAAATGACGGAAAACACGCATTCAAGACTCTCTAATCATGGTTATAACGTGACAAACATGTTATGTGTGTGCTTTATGTGTGTGTGAGTGACATGCATTGACTACTAGTGTGTGACCATGAGACTTTTAAATGCCTAAATTCAATTAAAGACTTGAACATGGTTTAAATAACTAATAAACTGATTAATTCGATTAGCAGATCCATTAATTAGACTCATCGTGATGACTCGAGTAAGAAAACTGGACTGTCGCCAAAACAACAGAACTGTCGCCACTGTTTAGAGCCTGTCGCCAGACGACAAAATTGTCGCCAGGCGACAGACACTAAATTGCAGCGCCACGGTCCAAACTCCTGCGCCATTGCTGGATCATTAATCTGGACTGTTTCCAGTAATTTTACTCTAAATGGACATACCTAAAGTCGTACTAAGTCGAATTGATTAAATTATTAGCCTTTAATTATTTCAAGATTAATTAATTAATTACTTAGACAAAGTCCTTTTAGTCATTAGTCAATTTATTAGTCTTGAACACAAGTCAAACAAACGGTTAGCGCACATATAATATATACACGCAAAAAGTACACATAGTTCACATAGTCACAAGATGAGTTTGCAACCTAACCATGGCTCTAGTTCTCTAAAGTTCGAGGATATGGGTTAAGTCAAAAAGGTCCATGGTTAAGAATCCACATGCATTGCACACAAGCCTGCCAGGAGGGTTGGAGCGAATGGACAAGATTCCGTGAGTGCGGTATGAGACCGGACTCGACGCCATGGTTGGATGGATTCACAAAACTTACACGTCCCCAAATCTGAGCTTTGCACAAAATAGTGGAATACTCCATTGGGCAGGCAAAGCAGGAACCCCCAGAGGGTTATATCCATATGTAGAACACATATGGGTTTCAGAAAAATGAGAAAACGACTCAATCAATAAGCAAAATCGAGCCAACAACACTAGAAAAGGTCAAAGCAAGAAGACAGAACCCTGGCTCGGTATTGGAAGAACTTGGCGCCAGACTACAGGGACTGTCGCCGCAAAAAAGTCCCTGTCGCCAAGCGACAGATCTGTCGCCAGGCGACAGAAACTTTTTGCGGGCGACAAGCCCTGTTTTCTAGACGCTAGTTCCTACATGCCTTGGCAAGTTTCTGTGTTCTTCGAATTTTCCAGATTTCGTATTATCTTTTCGATTCTAGTCATGAAAGATATTTCCCAAATTTCCTACGTGTAAAATTCCTATGGATTGACTCATGGGGTGCTCCCATGAGGACCTTTTAATGCATATGACAATAATGTTAATCAAATCACGCACATGAAATACTTAGAATTTTTCGAGTCTCATCCACTCATTCTAAATAATTGCCAAAATTTAATAAATTTCAGGAATATAAATAGAAATCCTCCCCAGTGGAGTCGCCAAAAACTGTAGGGAATATTTCAAGCATTACGATAACCCCAAACTTGAACCCCACTGTGATCATACACTAAAGTACGGTGGCGTTCCAAAGGGAAAGACAAAGAGCAAAAAGAGTCGCCAACAAGTTTTAAGGAACTTGTACCCAAAAGACAATCCAAAGGACCGTCAACTACTCCATAAGGTCTTGAACCAAATAGGGTCCGGGGATGAGGGTACGAATCCAATCTACAAAAGAAAGGACCCGCCCTATAAAATAGGCCTCTACTTTGTTCTGCTCGTATTCATGTGCGCTTTTCGAATAACATACAAACATTATATTAAACCTACCCTGTTTATCTATGTTGGTTGAACATTAATGCACAAATAAGACTATTATTGGCAATCACTTGAGTTAAAATCACATTAGCCTAAACCAAATTATTAATTATCTTATTAAGCGTGATTTCAAGTACAAATTCCCTTTAAACCTGCATAAAAGGCGTGATCAAGCAACAACAATAAAACAATATAATATCAAGCAACATAATAATAAAGAATAAATAATAATCATGATAACCATAACGATGATAATAGCATGATAAGGCATAATAAAGCTTGATAATAATAGCAAGATCCTAGGCATGATACTAACAAGATTAATAACAAATCCTAGCATGTCACTAAGCAATAAAGATCGAAGCTTTAAACCTAACATGGTACTAACATGATATTAGAAAGATAAGAGGCATCCTAAACATGACACTAGAAAGCATAAAAACATCCTAACATGATACTAGGAATATAAAACAATAATAAGCATGCTTTCTACATTGAAAGAGAGTAATAAGATTACATACTTTGAAGCCTCGTACCTCTTTCTAATAACAAAATACACAAGTTAGTAAACTTCAATGAAAATAAATAAACAATAATTAAAGAATTAAATTAAAATCAAATTAAATAAAGTTTAGACTAGATTTGGACCAAACCCTCAGAAATTATCAACCTTGCACGTCTAGGGCGAAGGCAACTTCGAACTTGGCTAGATGACTCTAAGTCTAATGTATGTGGAATATTGTAAAAACTAGAAAAGAAAGAAAGAAAGCATAAAGTGCTCAAGAGAGAAAAGAGAATTAATTGTTGATGATTGATAATTGATCCTTCTGAAAACAGGAATCCGGACGCTATTTATAATGAAAATAATCCGGAAAAACACGGAATTTGATAAGGAATAAAACTCCACGCTGTCGCCAGGAATGGACTCTGTCGCGACGCGACAATGTCTGTCGCGAGGCGACAGGGTCTGTCGCGCGGCGACAGGGTCTGTCGCGTGGCGACAGACTTGTCGTCTGGCGACAGCCTGTATAAGCGCGTTTTTATCTTTACACGGAATCCGATCTTTAATCAACTTGATCTACGGAATCCGTACAGAAGATAAAATACGTATTTAAGATAATAAAACAATATTTTATTCCAAATAAAAAAACCTTTAAAGATAATTAATTATTAATCCTATCAACATTAGAATTAAAAAGAATTTTCTAGAAACTTCTAGAAAACTATAATTAATCCTAATAACTTTAGGAATAACAATTAATATTGGGCCCTCCTCTAGATCATTGGGCCGTATTAAAATAGAACTCCGGGCCCAATTTAGTATTTTGGCCATAACTTCCTCAATATTCATCGGAATTGGGCTTATAATATATCGTCGGAAAGGTCTTTTCAAGACCCATCCAACTACACTTTTATTGGACCCTTATCAAGGACCAAAATAAACTGAAATGGACATTTTCAAACAAATAAAGCCATTTTCAAAAACAGAGAGAAAAGAATTAATAAAAACTAACCGCAACACCTGACTTTCGAACCACTTTCACCTAATTCGATTATGACACGACGCACAAGGCATTCATCACTGGGTTTGGTTTTGGGGAGACACAAATGGGTGTCTACAATTATGCATTATTATTGCGTTTACATACAATAAAAGTATGTAAACTTAAGCCAAATATGAGTTCATTGAGTACAAAGTCCGATTTGTTAAGTATGTTTGTTGAGAAGCAAGCAATTTACAGCAATACAAAACACAAAAAGTTTGAATGATTTTGGAAAATTATGGTTTTTGGGTTAAGTTTCGAGGGCGAAACTTCTTTTAAGAGGGGTAGATTGTAATCCCCCATATTTTAATTTAATTATAATTTATTTATATATTATTCTTGTAATTATATTTATGGTAATTTCATTAAATAAATTATTTTATGGAAGGATTTAAAATAAACTAGTGTATTTTTATTGATTTACAAATAATTCTAATCTAATTAGAAATACTACTCCTAATCTAATTAGGAAACTAAAGCCCAAATAAAAACCCCAAAACCCTCAAACCCTTCTCCTTCTCACGTAAAAAAAAAAAGGGGGTTTTCATATTTTCTTCCTCCTTTCCTCCTACTGCTTTCACGAAGAGAAGAAAGAAAAAAAAAAAAACCACAAACTTGCTGCTGAACGCTGCTGCCCCTGCCGCCGTCCACCACCACTGCTGCCGCCAGCCGTCCACCACCGCTGCTGCCGCCAGCCGAGCCACCTGCTGCCACGCAGTTTGCCTTCTTCCTTCTCCTTCACCTTATTTCTCCTTCTCTTATTCTTGTTATTTTTAATTAAAGTTTCAATTTTTATTGGTTTTCAATTATGAAATTATTATTATTAGGCTTTGATATTATGTGTAAATTACAAAAGATTATAAATTTATTGGTTTTGTATGTTTAAATTAGTATATTAATTTTCAGATTTGATTATGTAGGAATTTAGGGCATTAAAGTGTTGATTTTTCATGTTTAAAGGCTTAATTACGTACTAAACTAGTTACTTAATTATTCTATATTCAAAATATGTCAAAGTATGATTATTTTGATTGTATATAAATTTTCAGATTTAATAAAGTTTCAATTTTTATGCTTCTAAACCTATAAAATATTTATTGTGGGTATTTTGTGATTGAAAAAGCTTTGAACTTTATATTCTAATCTTAATAAAAATTTTCAGATTTTGTATCTTTTATTTTGAAGCCTCTAATTGCATTGAATTGATGTATTTTTGGGTTTTTAACACACTAATTTACTATATAGTGACTATTTCAAATAATTATGTTTATGGGATTATTTTATATGCTTAAACCAAATTTTCAGATTTAATTAACCATTTTAAAGTTGCTGTAATTTGGTATAAGACACTATATTTTCATGATTTTAACACATAAACTTGTAGTTGGGATGTTGTACTACTAGTTTTGGCTAATGGGATTAATTTAAGGGCTTTATTTTAATGGTTTGAGAGGTTTTTAAATGCTTTAGTATTGCTGTAATTTTAATTGCTTTGGTATTGATTTATTCCTTATTATTTGGTTTAGGAGAGGACTTTGTAGAAGGTGATTTCTAGTCTCTAAAGTGGCCAATCGAATTGTTTACTCAAGGTACGTACAAGTTACAAAACCTTGCTTTTAGGTGCATGTTTAAGGATGGATCGAGAACTTAGTATCATGTCTAGGGATGACTGGGTTAAATTGTTTGGTTATATATTGTGAATTTCATTTGATGTGCACTATTCCTTATTGCAATTATTGGTTATGTACTAATTATGCAAGGTGCGCTTAGAGACAAAGGTATGTGATTGGTGAAATGATTTAACTATTACTCATTCATGATTTAATGAAATAGGATGAGTAAAGGAATGGTTCATGTCTTATAAGACAAGGTTAAGAGTTTGGGGTGCCTTATGCACTGAAGGTGTTTATACACCGAGGTAGTAAAGGAATAAATAATAAATGTTGCTTGCCACTAATAAATCAAGAATTGAAATTGAAAAGTTGTTTTACTTAATTGAATTGATATGGATTGATTGAATTGTTATGCATATGAGTCATCACCAAGTCTAAACCTGTAAATCACGTAAAGTGCAAGATGAATGAGCAATAAAACTCTGGATTGGTGCACTTCTGGAGTAATGACAATCAGAGGTTGGGGTACATGGGGTATTAGCCGTGTACTTTTCTCGAGGCCATCTGATCTACGAGTCTCTTATTTCAAATATTTTTCAAAACTAGGAGTTAGGTGAGATCTCATACTAACTACGGTCACGGAGTCGCGCCCGTGGTCGTTGGATGTTTATTGATGTTTCCGAAAGGAGGCATGGGGTTTTCTTTATTGATGTTCCAAATGGGACATGGGTTGGACAACCTTGTCTATTGCTAAATCCAATGAATAAATTGAAATGAGTTAGCTACTATTAACTAGTGGAGTCTTAATAAATGGGATGATCGAGTCGTGTGTTGAGTTTGTTATTTAATGATGCGTATGATTGATTATTAGTAGCATGTTAAGTATTTCCTTATTTTACTTTGCAGCTTGTATGTACTCAGCTTTGCTGATTGCGTGCTTTTGTGTGTGTGTCCTTCTTTGGTCATGGCCTTCACCTTTCAATGACCCTGTGACGATCCAATTTTTACACTTGTAATATTGAGGAGCAGAATAACCGCAGGTTCTCTCACATGCAGCATTCATCAGGGTTGTGGGATCTTGAGTAGAGAGTTGGTTGCTTACATTTCTTTTCCTTTGCAAGTTTGATTTTATCTTAACTCGATTTTATTTGACACTATTTCTTTTGGTTAAGTTTGTTTAAACACTGAATTTAATCACTTACTATTTCTTTTAGGTTTGAATAAAGGCCTTAATGGTTCCAACTTGTAATACTTATATTGATTTAAATACTTTGTTTTGAGGTTTATTTGAAACTGTTTTGGTTTTCCGCTGCTAATTTCTGAGATAGCCTTAACGTTTGAACACGTGGCGGTAGCACACCAGTAATTCTCTTGAATTTGTTCAGGTTATATACAGGTTTTTAAGAGAGAATTATTGGGGTGTTACAGCAAAAGTACAACAACTAAAAATATTAAGGAAATTTTTAGAATTTACAAGCACTTATTCATTTTCAAGCGATCTTTTTCTTGTTTTCGTACTTAAGTTTCGAGGACGAAACTTCTTTTAAGGGGGGTAGACTGTAATACCCCGTATTTTTATGTATTTTTATAAAGTATTTAAGTATTAATAAAATGTTAAGGGCTCAAGTATTTTCATTAAATATTTTGAAGGGTTAAAATATTTTAAATATAAGGTTTTATAAAAGTAAAATATATTTTGGGCCAAACGTTTATTAATTATTGGGCAATGTAAATTATTCCTACATACTCTTATTGGAATAACCCATTCTAAAACCCATAACTTAAGCCCACATGTTTATAAGCCCAAATTTAACCCTACACTCTCTACTCTATAAATACCCCATGAATCCCCAAAATTTCCCCACCCAAAAAGGTTAGTCTTATTTTCTATCTTCTTCGTTTTATTAATTTGTGTAATTATAACGATTAATTTATGGGTTTTACTTTTATTGTTTGAAATTAATTTAATTAGTATCAAATTGTATTTTTGATGATTAAACTTTATAATTTTCAGATTTTGTAAATTTTATAACCTAGGGTTTTTAATTATTGAAAATCATGATTTTAGGGTTTTTATGAACAATTGATTTAGGGCTTTTATAGTAACGATGTTTTGAAATTTTGGTGATTATAACTACTGATTAGTTTAACTTAATTCCAGATTATTTTGAACACGTAAATTCGTGTTTTAATTTTTAGATTTCTGTTCGTTAATATAAATCCCGTTTTAATCCCGACCATGTTCTAAACTCATCCGATTTTGATAAAAAAAAAGTAGTGTAGTTTTCCATGTAAATATAAATTCAGCCTCTAAATATGATTTTCGGGCAGTTTTTGGTTTTTAACGAAGGTTTTTTTTTATTGCTTTAAATTTTATCCTTGAGTTTAAAGGGTAAGAGATAATTTAATGTTTGTATGGATAATTTAAGTATAAAGATGTACTTTGATGAAGTTATAAAGGGGTTTTTGATTAGTTTAAAATGGTGGAATTTTATTTAAAGGGAAAGTAGTATAATTGTGATTTTAATAAAAGGGTGTGATTACCTATTAAAAAGGAGTTTAATTAGGGGTTTTTAAATAGGAAAAATTGCTCCCATTAATCTGAACTTTGCCTCGTCCGCCAAAAATAATCCCAACTTTCGTTTATTATCTATTGCACCCAACTTTGGAAGGTATTAATTTTCGTTGCACCCAACAAGTCATCTAACCTGATGTAGCAGGTTAACTAGCCACGTGTCAGCGTATGATTGGCTTAAATTTTTATTTTTAAAAAAAAAAAATTCCATAAACCACCCATACTCAGCGGCTGCCACCACACCCCCACCCCCAAAAAACCCCTCCCCTGCTGCCGGAAACCACCGCCCACCCCCAGAAACCCCTCCCCCTCCCTCGAAACCTACCCCTTCCCTTCCCCCTCCCTCGAAACCTACCCCTTCCCTTCCCCCACCCCCAAAAACCCCTCCCCCACCCCCGAAATCCCCTCCCCCACCCACGAAACCCCTTCCCTTCACCCACCCCCGAAAATCTCCTTCCATCGCAAAACCACCAAAAACCTATCCCCCACCCTCGAGAAACCCTGACCGAACCCCTAGCGATGGCTAGGGAGGTCCGTTTAGGGTTTTCGAGGGTGGGGGATGGGTTTTAGATGGTTTTTGTGGGAGAGATAGGGTTTCGGGGAGAGTTTCAGGGAGGGTGGTTGTTGGTCCGATCCGGAAGAGCGAGGGAGGGGACGATACGTGGGAGAGGGGGTCGGCGCCGGCGTCGGGGGAGGGGATGTTGGTGCGACCGGCACCGTGGGGTAGGGAGAGAGGAAGGCTGGGGATGATGGTGCTAGTGGCTGGTGGAGAAGCTAAGGGTGGCTATTGGGGTTTTTTTTTAATTATGTTTTTAATTTTTTTTTCCTATTTTTTTCAACCAATTACATGTTGACACGTGTGCAAAAAAAATATATCAGAAATGTTTACCTGATTTACCGGTTGCGGGTCATTTGGGTGCAATAGAAATTAAAACCCCCTAAAGTTGGGTGCAATAGATAATAAACGAAAGTTGGGATTATTTTCGGCGGACGAGGCAAAGTTCAGATTAATGGGAGCAATTTTTCCTTTTAAATAATTTTCAGATAATTTTAAATAGTTTAAGTTGCTGGAAATTGTGTATACAAGGCTAATTAATTTAGTATTATTGTCCCTTTATGTAGGAGACTTGATTCGGGAATTGTTGTAGTGTTTTCGGCCACTTTGAGGGCTTTATTGAGGTACGTTTGCGTACTTAGCATATTTTGATGATGTAGAATCATGCTAGGCTTGATTTCAATCAATTACAAGTAGTATCATGCTAAGGTTTATGAATTGAATTGTGAATTATTGGTGTTGGTGATTGAATTGTGAAGCATGAATTATTTGTGATGATTTATGGATTGGAAAATTATATTTTGGCATGATTATATGGACTACACTTTTAATTATGGCATGTTAGAGTGCATGTTTAATTTGGCTTGGAATATTTGAAAGGAATTTTATTATGGTTCATATAATTTTTATTGATGTTTTAAGCATGAGGAAGGAGCTATACAAGTGTCTATGTACATGAGGAATAAATTGTATGTTGGTGCCTTTGTGCACTTAAGGTGTTTTTAACACCGAGGGATAGGATTTTTGGCGCTTTATGCGTTTAAGGTGTCTTTGACATTGAGGTAGAATTAAAAAGGGTTCAACACTAAATTATATGTGGTCAGAATTAAATTGGTATGTTTGGTTGATTGAATAATTATTGTTGATTGATTTATTATGCTTTGAGAGTCATCACTAAGTCGAATAACATGTAAATAACGTAAAGTGAAAGAGATTACGCACCAAAACTCTTGTAATGTATATACCTCGAGTATCAACCATGGGGGGAGTTA
Source organism: Chenopodium album (assembly GCF_948465745.1). Classification (NCBI taxonomy): domain Eukaryota; kingdom Viridiplantae; phylum Streptophyta; class Magnoliopsida; order Caryophyllales; family Amaranthaceae; genus Chenopodium; species Chenopodium album. Next base: position 22,169,184 of record NC_137857.1, on the reverse strand, counting down.
TGGGGTTTTATATTTAACCATAACTTCTAATGGAGTACAGGACGCTGTACGTTCCTTTTTATTTATTATTATGCGCAGGAATTCTGCCACCTTTGAGTGGTTTTGTCGCTAGCACGGTTAGCTCCCGTGTCAGTTAACCTCAATTTATTTGGGGGATGTATAGTTGGAAACCCATTCGATGCGTAATCAACGCTAAATGAATTATTTAGTGTCTAGTTAAAGTGTCTTGTTGATTGTTGTGTGTGCTTGTAAACAGGTGCATTGAGGTAAGTGTGTATTGATAGGTGAAAGCATGTTAGTGTGTTTAATTACGCTTATGTACTCAGCTTTGCTGATTGTGTGTGTTTGTGTGTTTGGCCATGTCTTTATCTTGGCCCTATGATGACCCATTTTTAAAGGAGAGTAGTGGGGACAAATAGAGATAATCTTTTCAGGTGTTGAAGCACATTTATGACGGGGCATGAGTGAAGAGCGAATCATGCTAGTTTCTATTAGTTGAGATGTGGTTTATTGCTTTCAAATATTATATTATGTTATGCTTATGAGACTAACGCAAAGGTTTTCGTATTTTAATTGGTTTTGATAAGGGCCTAAAATGGTTCCAAGTTGTAGGTTGATCTTATTTGACTTCGTTTGACTATGGTTTTAACTTTACTTTCGTTTGGTTGACTTTTAAGTTGACTCGTTTTGAATGGTTTTGATTTAAGTCTTCCGTTGTGTGTCTTTGATAATTGCCTTAGTCGTTCTCACGGTGGCGGTAATGTCTTAGATATTCCTAAATCGTATTTTAAAGAGTAAAATAGGTATTTTTAAAGGAAAGGAATTTCTAGGGTGTTACAATGGTACTATGGGCTAGATCCAAAATTCAAAGCAACGTGGGAAGATGTAGTTTCGGCTTTCATTACCCAATATGACAGTAATGTAGAGTTCAAATCAACTCTACGTGAACTCGAAATGCTTAAGCGAGGCGACGATGAAGGTTTCCTTGCTTTCTATGGTAGATGGCGAGAAAAGGCGGCTCACCTTGCCCAAAGGCCACCTAAACTCGAATTAGTACAAAAATTTATTGACAATTGTCATGAAAAGTACAACAAACATCTACGCTACCTTGGTTTAGATACAAAGGTCTATTCTGTGGCTACTAGGAAAGGTCTATTCTGTGGCTACTAGGATTGAAGATGATCTTGCTAAATAAAAAGCAAGCAAACCCTATCATCATCAACCTAAGAATAACTACAAAAAGGGGAATTATAATACTTCATTCTCTATTGATGTATTTGCGACCTCCACGCAATATAATAACACGAATCAATATAACAGTAATGACCCTCGAAGGAGATGGAAAAGAAAATTTACACCATTTCCTATGAGCTATAAAGAACTATTATAGAAATTAAGTGAAAAAGGTTTACTTGTACCAGAAAGAAGATTTGCTCAATGGGATGGTAATGCCTATTGTGCTTATCATAGGGGTGTCGGGCATGATATTGAACGTTGCTACGTCCTAAAGCACAAAATACAAGATTTAGTAGACGATGGGAGAATTCCCACGCCAAAACCTAACAATAATGCATCCCCATTAGGGGTGTTCCACATTGACGAGGTTCATATGGGAAGTGATACGTTCAATCCTTTTTACTATATCACACCTATAGGAAAACCTCTAGCCACAATACTCATAGGGGCAACTAATGAAGTATGTGGGCTATGGGGCGACGACTTTCAAGACTTCTATGTCTCTGCCGTCGTCCCACCTCCATCTTGTTTACACAATGAGACAAATGGAGCGCTTGATTGGGATCATTTCTTGGGGAAGTCACAAGACTTATCGAATCTCTCCTTGGATGAACAATGGAATCAAGCACAACTCATGGAACATCTTGAATTGGAGGCACATTCCAAGCCTCTAGAAGAAAGTTGGTTCACGAGCCCTACAACTAACCCAAACGAGATAGATCATCTAACTCAATCTGGGCGAGTTTAACAAGCACCACCAAATGGATCTTCGACCACACAAAATCAAACTCAAGGTCAAGCACAAAATACAATACCACCTCCACTTGAGGTGGAAGATCCATTGGTCAAATATCTTCGCCAATCCAAGACGAATGTTAGCATTTGGGAACTCCTAAGTAAATCTAAAGAATACAGGAATTCTCTTATGAATGCTCTAACGGCTTTGTCTGTAAGCACAGACACAACCCCTCGGGATCTCGTTAGCTTGCTTACTAGCGAGAAATCCGAAAAATCAATCATTTTCACTAATGATGATTTACCTTCAAAAGACACTACCTACAACAATGCATTGTACTTAACTGTGGGGTGCAAAGGATACAATATCCCTCTTACTTTAGTAGACAATGGGTCAGCTGTAAATGTATGCCTATTGCGAACTGCAAAATACTTAGGCCTTAATCCAGAAAAAGATTTTTAATCAACAGCACAAAGCATTAGGGCCTATGATAACTCGAGGAGATCGATGTGTGGAACTGTTAAGCTACCAATTACCACAGGCCCAATTCAAAAGATGGTTGAATTCCATGTCATGGACATTAAACCTACATTCAACCTTCTACTTGGACGTCCTCGGATACATGAGCTTGGTGCAATACCATCCTCACTTCATCAAATGATTAGGTTGAACCATTAAGGGCTTCATATGACTATACATGCTTTTCCTCTAAAAATAGCTATAAATGACTAATCACTTTTGGAAATAAACCATGATAATGATGAAAGGACATGTGGGGATTTTCCACGGAGCCAATCTGCACAATTGAAATGGAAGAGAGCCTTGAAGAACCATTCAAGCTTGATCCATATTCCACCTGGGTAGTAAACAACATCTTATTTAAAAGTAGTTGCTTTCATTGGATGCCTTTGGGAATAGGAATGAAGAAATGTCTCTTACTTCCTATCCCAAAGAAAAGTTTCTCTTTTGGATTAGGATACAAACCAACCAAAGAAGAATTAGAGTCTCACGATGCAAAAAGCAAAGCATGTAGAGACAATAATAAGAAAGGAATATTCACCTTCCTCCCATCCTACCAACGAACCCTCAATGGACAATTCATTAGGAAGGGAGGGATTGCCCATGTTACGACTTTCCAGAACCATTAGTTCTGGAAGGAATCAAGACTTCTATCCCTACCCTTTTCCTCTCACTCTTTCTCTCTCTATTCTATTTTCTCATTTCTTCTTCCCTAATCTCTTTTCATCTGAGCTACTCCATCTTCTCTGAGCATTGAACTTTGTTTCTAGAAATCAGAAACTCGATAAGGAATTTTCTTCTTATTATGATGTTCCTAAGATACATCACAATCTAATCATGTTCAGACTAGTGAATCAAATTGTCTAAATGATATAAAGCTGGATAAGCAACTTGAGCAGTTGAGCTTATTCATATTGTGGTAAAGGAAAAGACTTTGATTAACTACGGCCAATAAGGCCTCCACTGATTATCAACATGAAATAGTGATTTTGTGACATAGCTCAAGTTTTACATGTCAAGCCGCAGAAAATTCTATGAAGGCCAATACTCTTCCAAGGAGAGTCATCTAGGTATATTGCTTTAGTTTTTCCAAAGTTTTGCTTTTGACTACCAGTGATAGGTAAGGTTTATTGAACTTCAAAATCTGATTAGCAGAGGAAAATCAAGGAAGATTTTCTTGAGTAAGCAAATAACTCATCATGATGAGAAATTATTGTTTGTCAAGAACATCAGATAACCTCATATATAATACATCCACATATAGACATTGTAGGCAACATATATTGAATGCATCGGTGATCAATCTCAAACACACTACTTACGGGGTGAAGAATCGGAGCTTCCAGAGCATGAATGCTAACTACTTTGTCAGGAACACTCACAATACAAGTGATTAGTTAGCAAAAAACACGAAGGCACAAAAACACAAAACAGGTCAATTATCTAATGGTCCAAGACAGGTCAAGAAAGGTATATATTAAATAAGGCATAATGACATCACTGAGCTGCTAGGTACACTTCTAGTAGACTACCATTAAATCCAAAATAAACTAAGTTTATCTTCATATAAACTTACCTTTTTTTGGGAGATTTTAGTTGAATTTTGAGTTCTTCTCGAATATCCATGGTGATTTCAGTTTATTAGAGAGAGAAAATCATAGGGAGAAGAGAGAATGTAAAGAGTGTTTGAGTGTAGATATAATTTTAGAAACTTAAATATGTAAAGTGACAATATTTTTAATCATTTTTAAAAAGTTAATATGGTGGTTCAACAAAGATGGCAAAATTTTCAATTGGCCTTAGGTGCATCCTTATGCACCTAAGATAGGTGCAACAAGGGAAGGCCCAAAACGCGCGGCCCAAATTAATAACCCAGACAACATATCCGCGATCCTTCAAAATCAACATTACACTCTACAAAATGAACATTTAGTAAAAAAAAATGAACATGAAAAAAAATGAACATTCAATAATAAAAAATGAACACGTAAAAAAATAAAGATTTAATACTTATAATGCATAATATGTTTCATAATCATATTATTTTTTATTTCTTCAAATTTTTATGTTCATAATTAAATGCATTATATTCATAATAATATTTTATGTCATGTATAATTTCAAATATTCATAATGTAAATATGTGTTGTTCATGAAATATTAATTAAATCTGTTTATGCATATGTTGTCTTTCTTAAATGTTTATGTTCATTTTTTCTTAGTATATGCTCACCTTTTAAATGCTTATATTCACTTTTAAAAAAACCAATGCTTATGTTCATATTTTGAAATGTTTTGTTCACTTTCTGAAATGCATAAGTTCATATTTTTTATGCATATGTTCACTTTCTGAAAAACTAATGTTCCCATTTAAGGGAACCTATGCATATGTTCATATTTTGCATGATTATGTTCATTGATAAAAAAAAATGTAGAAAATCAGATAAAATTCAATTCATTAGAAATAAGAAAATCATATACTACGTATAACCTAATCAATTGAAGTTAATCACAAAGTCACCACATAAGAAATCGAAAATCATACATTTTTATGCCTATGTTCACTTTCTGAAAAGCTAATGCTCATATTTTTATATCTATGTTCAATTTTTGAAAAGCTAATGTTCATATTGTGCTGTTGTTACACCTATTTTTAGGTGCATGAGTATCCACCTAAGAATATGCACAAAATTTTGTGGGGTGAGTTGTGTTTTATTGGGGTGAAACTTCGTGGGCTATGTTGGACGCGCCTATTGGACCGGTTGCAGCTAAGAAAGCTGCATAATGATGTAGCTCAGGCCAATTGATTCTTATATAAACAAGCTGGGTCAGGGCTTTTAATGGGCCTTTGACCCATTGAACAAGTCTAGATTTTAGCAATTAAAGGTCTTATTGACAAAATCACTGCTAGCAAAAGCATGTAAGCTCAAATCATATAGAAACTTGTGTGACAAGTTTGGCAGACTCACCAGCTTGCTGCTCAAAGCATGTGATAAACTGAATTAGTAAATTGTGTCTTTACATTAATGCCATATATATAGGCCTCAACTTAAATGTGGTAATTACAAACTGAATCAGGCTAAGTCAGGGAACCTTTTAAAAGACAAGGGAACCTGCAGTTCTAAACCAAAGTGAAACCTGTTAAACTATTTGCAATTGACCAAACAAATTTTTCACTAATCAGGCCCTGAATTACCAACTACGCAAAGCTCGTAGCAGGCCATTTCCATAGAGTCTTATAACAGTTTTCCATATCTAAATGTAATACAGAATCTTTAATAGGCTCCTGTTGGTTCCTCCTGAATACTGCTATTTGAGAAGCAAACCCTGGTTCCACACCTTGTATTCCACCCACTCCACCAAACTCGACACTGTAATTGTGTTTCAGTGCCAAGCCAGCTGCCCACTGATTGAATTGCTCTCTTGTCCACTCAAATTTGTGATCATGATTACGAAATTTACATGACTGTAGTGCATTATCATCTGGATCCTCTACTTGGCTTGCTAAATTAGATTTTTGCAGAATGATATTGTATTCATAATTTGGGGTTGAGACAATCAGGACCTTAGGACGAAAAAGTCCGAGTGCAGTATCACCAAATAAGTGTGCTTGATCTTCTTCCATATGCTCTATCACCTGATAGGATATATTTTTTTACAAAAATTAAAAAAATACAAATTAAAACATTAGAAGATAAAAATGGCATTAAACATAAACTTTTGAGGGCTGTCCTATGGACATCTTCTTCTAGCATCAAGTCGTTGAACATGCCATGAATGTTAGCAGAATGGACATGACACTAAAAAAGATATAAGCTTCATAATAATTGGGAAATAAAAAAATTGCATAATAATTACTAAATCTTTAATCAAACAATTGCGATCTGTAACCCTAAATAAAAGAACCCTAAATAGAAAAAAAATTCCTTCATTCTAGTAATTTTTTAACATGGATAATTTTACATATCCAAACAATTATAAGAGTAAAAATAATAAAAAGAATATTATGAAAGTATATTACGATACGAATTTAACAAGACCCTATTTACGTACAAATTTTAATATGGTGTCAATATTAATAATACTGAATTACTGATAAACTAATGTTTCCCTTTGTTTTTACTATGTCCCCATAATCTAACAAGGTCCTAGAGTGGAATTAGGTGATTTATATCTGAGGGTTGAGTTCTGCATTTTGATTTTTTAACTCCGTCGGCAAGCCTGGATAAAGGAGGGTGGTTTCGGTAGGCCAGTGACAGCCAGTGTAAAACTTTGTAACATCCCTTGGCATGAGCTACAATGATTGAGAGTAGTACTAGGATGGATGACCTCCATGAGAAGCCCCCATGTTGGTTCATGTAACCGACCCCACTAATGGTATTAAGGAATTGAGTTCAGCATTTTACCTGATTTGCCTTATCCTGTAGGAACACAAACTTAAACGTGAATGTATATGGTACACTTTTAAACTAGCTTGAAAATATTGGGTACCAAATTGCATTCCCGTACCTGTTTTGTGACTAAAGCATACAACTAAGAAATTACTGGTTGTATTAGGCTTGTACTATTAGCAAAATAAACCCAACCCAACCCAACCCAACTTGAGCCCTGATTTTGACCCTAAATCAACCCAAAACCTTAAATGGCTCAACCCTAATGACACCTAACCCGAAACTAAAGCAGTAATTAGAAAGCACTTCATGGGTATCAGTGGGTGTTTATAGATCACACACCGAGATGAGTGTTTACATGTAAATCTTTCTATAATCAGAACAGTCTCTACTTGCGTCTCGCTTTCTTTGGATTACCTAATGTGGAAGTTAAATATCCTAAGAACAGTTAAAACCAGAATTTAAAACCTTTTTGTTATGGCTTTTTCAGCGTAATTGGAAAGTGAGAATGAACAGAATTGATGAAAATATAGGTGTGTTTCCCAAATCAGTGTTATGTAGACAGAGAGCAGTGAAATCTGGTGGGGCCTACATATCTATTCTAAAGATTGTTTTCAATAACAAACATATGATGGGCTAGCTAGTATTTAGAGGTGTCAAATTCTGATCCGACAGACCCGATCCTAAACCAACCTGATAAAACCCGATAGAGATTTCGACTTGTATGGACAAAATAATTTATTATGACTCAAATTGCCCGACCTAGTAACCCGAATTAACACCTCGCCACCTTAAAATATATGTTGACAAAATGAGGTGGAGAATTTTCAGTTTTCACTAACATCGACTTGTTTCACTTCAATGGATTTTAAGGTGAAATTGTCAAAAATTCTCAAAAAGAGCTCTTAGTAGGGAAAATGTAATGTGTGTCCCTTAAAATCTATTTTGTGGTCATCTTTTAAGGATGTTTCTTTGTGATGCTATTGGTCATCTCCAGGAGAACTCTTTCGTCTGTACTTTTATACTTGAATCAATTTGAATAAAATGGTAGCCCGACGGCTAGGAAAACATCAAACTGAATGAGACCTACAAAAACTATCCCTTCATAAGATGCAAAATTAAGTTGATAAAGTACTGAGAAACTTTACTACACCTGCTAACTACAATGATAAACAAATTGTTAAGAGCAATAATTTAAACAAAATGAAGAATCCAAAAACATGCTTTTAGAGTTTTAGTCTATTATCTTTACCTTAAAATAATATTTCCTCCGTTCCACATATATTGCAACAATTACTACATAAGAAAGATTCCCTATTTGCACATGATTTCTCTCATCTCTCTCCTCATCACATGGGTCCCCATCATTATTCCTCTCTATCTCTCTTCCCTTCTTAAAATCCGTGTTCCATCTCCATGTTGCAATATTTAGGGAACGGTAAAAGTAATATGTACAAAAACTAATTTCAGATGTTCAGTTAACTAAAAATAAGTTCAATTAAGCTAAAATAATTTCAGCCAATAGAAACAAGTTTTAATTAGTAAAAATATTCAGTTCGATAGAAATAATTTATGTTCAAAAATAATAATTTCCATTCGCCAAAAACAATTTCATTTCATTAAATTAATTTTAGTTCAGTAAAAATAAGGTTTAGAGAACATGGCTTAAGTCACTAAAATGAAGCCTATACATAAAATAAACAAAACAATGAGAAAATATTTCAAAAGCAAGAAGCCAAAAAGAGAGTCAAAATATCAAAGGAATCAAATCACAAACCTCTAAGCATGTTCCGACATCATATTCACTCAAGCCAGAATCAAAAGCAGTTATGCTACCCTCGTAAAGAATTGCTGATTTAATATTTGATGTGGATATCTCATCCTTCAAATTCTCCAGTTTTGTTTGAAGGACCTGCAAATCATGAAACAAAATATATAGTCACTCAAAAAATAAATTTGTAATAGATCATGATACATTGAGAAACTGAGAGTAATTGCATACGAATCCTGTAGAAGTAGAACATGGCACAGTACAGATTTTTCCCACCCACATATAAGCAAACAGACATATATGATAGGCAAACAGAATGTGCATATGCATATTTTGTAACAATGAAGCACGTCAAGCACCATTATATACATGTCACCTTTAATTGATTTCCGACTTACCAGCACACAGAAGATAAAAATGAAAATATAAATAAAACCAATGTGCCATGTATCACCATACAATGACGCTTAGAATAATTGCATACAATTCAAAAGATTAAATAAAGCAAAATTATACTAAATGAACCTGCAGATATCATAGTTTCACTCATGCCACCTTATCATTTGTCAATATATATATACTCCCTACACTCCCATGTAGTCACGTTAAAGGTTATGTACATAGAATAATTTAGTAGAGATTACATTGGGATGATGAATATGAAATTAAAAATGGTACCTTGAACTGATAGATAATAGTGCATTAGCATTTTAAATGGAAAATAATATGGGATAAACAGAGTTAGTTGAGTGTTCAGTCATTGTGCAATGAAGTAGCAATCAAAGTTAGCATTACATTCAAATAAGTCAGCCAGAATACTTAAAAGGGTATTTCCAGATTATTCTTAACAATGGTCAGCCTCATCACATGGACACCTAATATGCTCCCGGCATCTACAAAGACCCCAATAGTTTCTGAACTAGCACGACATAGCCACTAAAGTATCATACCTTGGCAGCACGAATGAGACCCTTTTGAGAAATATCAATACCAACAATCTTTTCCAAAGAGCTTGGTGTATTAACTAAGGATTCCAATAAACTTCCTGATCCACACCCAAAATCAATCTGCAGCCATGAGAGGTCAATTTGTTAAAAAATAAATTAGTATTGCATAGAATGTCAAATAGTTTTGTAAAAATAATAAATTTTATAATCTGTATATTGTTAAAACCATGAGAGCAAAGTTGATTGAATAATATTCAGCTACAAATCATGGAATTAGAGGGGAAACCATTGAGAAATATGTACCAAAGAAGTAGCAGAATATTCTTTAATGCACTGCAATGCAAATTCTACACGCTGCTTTGACAGCGGAGGGCTGAACAGAGCCTGCTCCATTCTATCTTCAAATGGTTCAGTTACTCGCAATACAGTGATGGAATATTCCAAGCAACAAGGTTCTGGAGGGAGAATAAACAAAGGAAAAAGATGAGACTCTTCGAATAATTAAACACACCTAACAAGATCATAATTATAGATAATTACTAAAAAAGTTGAGCAAAATTCAATCACATACAGGCATTGGTTACACATACCAAATTTCATAGATATCTAATATATTTAAGCACAAACACTGTTTGCACAACAATAATCAAGGGAAATGAAGGGAAAAAAATAGAAGAGTAAGGGAAGAACGCAGAGGGAAGAGTGACCTTCCTTTCCCATAAGTCTTATCCAAATATGTAAAAATGTATCTTTCACTTTCCCTCTAAATCTCTCTATCCAAACATAGTGTGAAGTCTGGTATGCTAGAAAACGTTTATAAACCAATTATATGTTAATAATGCACAATGATTCTGAAGCTTGAACTATTTGTGGCGTGTGATGAAAGGCGTTTCATCCTCAAATAAAGCTAGTGCAAAAGAAAAAAAGATAAACTCACTTGAGGACAAAAACGATAGAATTTTTTTACAATCCACAGATGCAGCCATAACCATTTCTGTTTGTGGCATGTCCATTAGGAGGCAGACAGATTGTCCAGCTGTCATACGAAGAATAGCCGCTTCAATACATGAAATTACTGCTCCTGTGCCAATCTCAAACTCAAAATCATCATTCTTCTCCAGAATTTCTAGGATTTCTTTTCCTTCTGATACCAGGAATACACCATAACTTATAGAGACAATATATCCATTGGAAGGTAATGATCCACAAGCTGTTCCTTGTATACTTAATTGTTCATTCTCCATGCTGGTCAAACCATTAAATTGATCTATATGGTTAAAGTTTGATTTGTGGCCTCCTAGTAAATTTCTTGGCTGTTGAACCTTATGCATCAATTGACAGAGAGAAAACTCCTTCAAGAAGCATGTCAAGTGGCAGTCAATGTTATATTTAGCACCAAGTGAAGAAAGCTCCTCTAAAGGCATATTTGGCTGCTTGAAGTAAAATTTCAAAAAGTTTAGGACTTTCAAAGAAGCATCCTGCACTGCATCCCCCTGTTTCGTGAAAGTATCTACTGGAGATCTTTGAAGGAGTAAATTGTCATTCTTCGAAACCACTTTTATTTCACAACTAAAGGATTCTGCTTCAACTTGTTTTGGACTAACTGTGGCCAGAACCCCTCCGGGTTTAGAAATATATGCCGAGCTTGACCTTTCATCTGATAGGTGTCTGCATGATCCAGGCAAGTCTTGGTCTGATTTGTTGGAGTTACAGAGTACATTAATAACAGGTTCAGAGAGTCTATGATGACGGCAAAATGAACAGAGTAGATCCTTTGGCAAAGAGCCCCTCCAATTACTTTTTCCCGTGAATACTCCAGGCAAATTTGCTGTAAGTAATGCATCCCTAGATATCTTATAAAGCCCATCAGGCATTCTTCCAATAAGCATCCTGTCATTTATTATCTTTGTCAAAGAACTCACCATAGAGGTATCAAATATTTTCATATTTGTTAAATGTAAAGCAAGTTAAACATCATTTTAAAAATAATTAAGGCCAAATAAAATTAGGAAAAAAAAATAAAAAGAAACAAAAAAAAAAAAAAACATGCCTTTATATACTTGGCATACAAATAAAGACTTTGAACTGACAACATAAATTGCAGGAATACAAGACAAAAGTATAATTATATATTTTGTATTCCACAGCAGTACAAGCTTGCAAGAAAAACTACAATAGTAGGCCTGAGGCCAGTGAGTTGCTGACATACTAAAAGAATGAGCCCTCATAGAATGAAAAAGGTTCACCAGCAGCAAAGTTAAGAATTCTTCAAGGAAAATAAGAAACATACACATCCTAGAAAAAAATACATGACAATCTAACTTAAAATGCACATCAATTATAGCATCCTGTTGACAAATAAACCCTCACCATCTGATATTGATGCTCTAACTAGCCACTAATATGAAAACAAGATTATAGCCACATACATACTGACTCACTGAGTAATTAGTAAGTCTCCAAAAAGTGCACAAACTTTCATTTTAGGTCTAAATAAATGTTATTGCAGGATATAACAATGCATATCATAAAAGGTTTGCTGACACAATTAATAAATACATACGGTTAAAAACTTCAACTATCAGGATCAAAAGTTGGGGGATTTCAGGAATCAAGTCATTTAGTAGCAAGTCCAGTAAAATTAGTAATTAATACTTCCTCTGTTTCACAATTATTGCAACAATTACCATTCTACGAAGTTTAACAAATACTGCAACATTTCCCTATTTGCATATGTTTGCATTCTTTCTCTTCCCTCATCACATGCGTTCCTATCTTTATTCCTTTCTCTCTCTCCTCTCCTTAAAAATGTGTCCCATCCCCACGTTGCATAATTTAAGGAACAGATGTAGTAATTAAAGGCCACTTAATTAATTTTGCCAGGATTCATATTTGACAAATTTAATTAGATTTATGACAATCAAAAAGGGAAAGTGGCCTATCTATTAACCGACAATGCCCAGAAGAAAGACTAAACAGGATTCAGTAGATGTTTAAAGCAGCAACAATTAAAGATTCCCTATTTACAAAGCTTAAATCCGACTTCAGCAATAAAGTTCTTTGCTTGAAAATTGCATTTGAATATTACAGTTGGTAAACAACTTCAACAAAGTCTTTACTGACTGAACTTTGTGACATAATCCATTCTCAAATTATCCTCAAATGTGGGTTTGGCAAGGAGAACAAGTGTAGTGAAACAAGTAGAATAAATAATTTAAGATAAAAGGAAGTTGAGAAAGAAAAAGAGAGAGAAACCTAAAATAGGTACGCAATGACACATCTTCATTAAACAACTCTGCCCCTCTCCATGTGTATCCAACTGATGCTAAAATTGCATTACCGTATACATGTTGTCCCAGCAAGTAACTAGCACGGATGTTGAAAGAGCTATCAAGATCGGGTTGCTCTATTGCACAAATAAATTCCGAGTCTGAATTCAAATTATGTGTCTCTAAAGCAGAAAAATACAGTCTGGACTCAGAAGAAGCTTTACCAATGGTCCTGCAAAGAAAAAGATGTAATAAACTCAATTCTAAATTTTTTACACTCAGATTCAGATATAAGAAAACTCTCTATAGCCAACTGGATCAAAGATTTCAGTAGGAAAAACAAATCAAGCTAGAACATAACAAGCAGATAAGGACCTTTGAAGCATCAACAATCACTCACCTAGAGATAAGGACCTTTGAAGCATCAACAACACCAAGCTCTGCAGCAATAACATCCAGATAATAGCCTTTCAATGACAGATTCATACTGATAGAGCTTACATCCTTATCAAGTGAAAATGGAATATATACAGCCTCAGTCAAAGATCCTTTTGTTAAGTCTGACTGTTGGTTGTCTAATACTGGTATAGCATTTGAGGGGAAAGGATACTTCCTCCTGATCCAAAGATCTTCCTCTGATATAACAAGTAATTCTGATAATTTGACTGCAGCTCTCATCACAACAGGTATAGATAAGAAAGGATTTGACTCAATTTTTGCGTCAATGGATCTGCATAAATTACTAAGCTTGGGATCACAACCAATTAAAACAGATAAAGGAATAGATCCACTAAGTTCACCCTCTCTGAAAATAACTGCTTTCAGGTGACTGCTAAGCGGATGATGTGATGACTGGAACTACAAACAAATAAGCAACGGTCAGAACTAAAAATGTTCAAAAACACCCGTTAAAAGGTATAAAGCAAAAGTAGCATAGGTTTACGCCAAACTTAGATTTACTAATTACAAAGAGCAGAACTATCAGTCCCCATAGGACCAAAATGTATACAATCTCACAATCGAAATGGCTTGACGATGACCTGTATTTTTGTGTCCTGTGCATTAATGCTCACATAAAGGTGAGAAAGCATATCCTAAAAGCTACAAAATTGAATAGAAAGGACATAGCTAAATTCAAGCTTTATGATCAATGTTGCTAGTAATGAATTCAGGAGATCTGGTAAGCAAACTCAACAATATTTGGAAAGAGCAAGGTGAATTGTTGTTAATAGAATATGTCATCTTATCTTCGAATATTTGGTATATATATATGCAGCTTTTCAAGCACAGAAATTAAATTGAAACCCTGGTGGTCCTAAAGCATATTATGTACATTAACTTAAAAAATGAGAATTGCCATAATGCCAATTAAGAGAAAGCGGGCAAGGGGGATGGGACTCAAGGGAGCACAACCTCACTTGAGAATATATGTGAGAGACGAGAGACCAACTCCTCTTCTGCATCTGATTCTGTGAGACAGCTTTCAAGGGAATCAATACCAAGCTGCAACAACAAGAACAAAGGAAGAATTTATTTAACAGATATATTATCACAATAATAATGATGAGAGTCCTCTCTAGATATCTAATAACAGTTCATTGGATATACATTTTGTAGTTTTCACGGAAGAAAATGTACATATGACAAACTTAAATTCTACTATTTCAAAAGAGATAACGGTTGTTTCTAACAGTGTTTAAAAAGGCCCGCCTGAGGCCTTAGGGGTTAAGCACCTTTTGTGGTCTAGCAATCTAGGCAAGAGGATTTTGATGAGGCGAAACTAAAATACATATTCTCTTTGCCTCTCAAAATTTACTTCACATGTCTTATCTACATATCATAAATCAAACATTACCTAGCCCCCATCTTGGACCTAAAATGCAAGATACATATTGGATATATAGATGCTGACCTTCACTTCATGTGAAATTAATGATTGAAAAAATAAAATAAAAACTGGTTTAAGCAATTAAAGAACAGGCCACCAATCACAATGAGTGCATCAGTTTTACCTACGTTGGCTCCATTCACTTACAACAATCAATACACAGATAAAATATTCTTTTAAAATCTTATTACCCTTAATCACACATATAGCATTAACTCTTTTAATACTATGAAAAAATTTTGAGAGGTGAACCAAACTGCCTACAGCCACCAGCTTGGAAACATCCCAAAATAAAGCGGCAACGAAAGAAATGTAACTCATTGTGATCCTAGTTAATCCTAGTTGTCAACATTGTACGTGGCATTATTTGTAATTCATGTAATCAAGAATTTGCATCATGATTTTCAACATTTTTGCTAGTTCATATGAAGTTGGAGGCTAAGTTTTTATGCTTCCAAATTTACAAAACTGTTTGGCTTTGCTTGCAGGTGACATCAACTTTAGAAAATATAGGGTATACAAAAGAATTTTACACCCTGTATGGCTTTTCCTAAAATCTAAGCCAATGTCCTCTATTAATTCTTACCAAATCTGACACATATACAAAAATACCAATTGTTATTATCACATCCATCAAAGCATTTCTTAATAGAAAACTAAAAATCACTTTATCTCTCTACCTTCAATTCAAATTTCTTATTAAGTAAAAATAGTATGATATATAATATTTAATATAATGCCTCGACAATAGACTAAGGTTCCTCAAAACACATCACCACCACAGAGGGAAGGTGTTATGATGTGTATTTGTGAAGGGACAATCAAATTTAAATGTATGATCAATATTCAACAACAAACCTTCATGGCATTTCTAGATTAATCCTCCCCTCCATTTCATTTTACGAATTACATGATATCACAACAGTTATTATTGCTCGTCTTCTCCCATGTGCAACAATTGACATGTGTATACATACATTAGGTCTCACCAATCTCTTGATCAACATTAACAAATCTATAATCCTCTTAACCGTGATATACGAAATTCGAGTTACTCAACAATGCAAATAAGCCGAAAAAGTACACTATAAACTTCCAAATCATAAAATAAAAACCCAGAAGTAGCTACCAATCCAAGAAACCATTGTAGGCATAATATCATACAAATTATAATTACACTATAACAATCCAAACAAATTATCTTCCCATAAAGAACAACATGCAATAGCAACAAAATACACAGTATATTACAAAATTAAATTCAATTTAAAGGGTACAATGGAAAACAACCCAACAATTATATGAAAGAATCAAAAATGGAAATAAGCAAATAAAAGAAAAAACCTTCTGTAAAGCCATTAATGCAGCAGATTGCTCAGCTTCCTTCTTTTTCTTACAGGGTTCTGAAACAACGAAGAATTCAGGGAGTTCCAAGGAACAGCGGAAAAGGGAAGGACCCTTTTGAGGAATAACCAAACCAGGGCATCCGTTTTGGGAAGATTCTTCTTGAATTTCCTCAATTTTATAGCATGCTTTATTGCCAAATTTCTGGTAAATTTTGGCTTTTGGAGTTAGCGTTGGTTTCTTGTTATTCAGATGAGAAGAAGAAGAAGATGATGATGATGATTTCGCAGTTTCCATTGCAATGAAAAAGGGTTTTTTCTGGTCTTTGGAAATGAAGACTGAGGGAAGACTACCTGAGTGACTGTGTGAGGGAATTTTCAGGGGTTTCGATATTCGGTCTCATACTCTCATGTTCTAATCAAATTGGGCCACCAAGATTCTTACAAATGTAAATCAAGTTCTCATATCTCCACAAATGCGGGTATATGTTAATTTACAATAGGGCCACACGGTGTGGCCACTTACAAATTAACAAAGTAATTTCTATAAAGCAGACCAAGTAACTCCAGTAATACTAGTGTAGTAGTCCTTTTAACACTGACCAAGTAACCCTTATTACATTAATGAAATAACCCCGATAATGGTTGGCCATATATGGTGCGGTCAGCCACATATAAGACTTTGTGGTTAATCTAAAACTAGTTAAAGTTATCGTAAACGTATTTAAAGTTACCCTGTATACTATAAAAGTTATTATTTTTCTATTAATAAATTTTATCTTAATAAAAAATTTTAATGTATCAGAGTAATCATATTACAGAGAAGTATTTATAGTATGTAATCATGTGCCTATAAGAAATTATACATTAAAATAAAATTTAAACCAACGATAAATTAAAAGTTACTCTTTAAGTGGTTAAAGTTACCATAAAAATAGTTAAAGTTACGCTCAAACAGATCGTTTTACAATAAAATTAATGTACACCTGTTGTACACAAGACAATTTCTTTAATTATAACTCCCTCTATGGCACTTTTGGCCTCCCGTCCCGATCGAAAGTGCAATGACGATATTCCCTTCATTTTCAAATGATGTTCCTATTTACATAAATCAATGCAAGTTTTTATCCATCTTTGACCGCAAATATCTTTAATCTCACACTAGCAAAAGTAATAAAAATTATGTACTCACTAAGACGAATCAAACTAGTTCGCACATGACTATATTTGTTCTTATAGATTGAGAGAAATTTGGAAGATTCTCTCTTATTTTTTAAAGGAAATTTTGCATTAAACCACCTTTTATAACAAATTTTTTTGCAAGAAACCACCTTATAAAATTTTTTGTGCAATGCTACACCTTAATCGTAATTCTATTTTTTTGCAAGGTCACACCTTTGGCCGGAATCCAAAATTTCCCTCTAATTACTCTCTTTTTCTCTCTCCTTCGTCACTGTTGTTTCCCCTTCCCATTAGCACGAATTCATCCTCTCCTCATTAACTCCTTCGTTGCTGCTCTATCATGCACTGAATGCTTTAATTTGTAGTAAATTGCTTGCCAAAGGTGAAAGTAAGTTCTGGATTTCTCTCTCCTTTCATTTTTTATTGCATTCAAACTTTTGTAATTGAAGTGATCCTTGCGTTTATTCCATAGGTAAAAAATGGAAAGCTGCTGCATTAAGAAAGCGTGGTGAGGGGGGACCAATTACATCATCATTCAAAAACCCAGGTACAATTGTCGATTTTTATAATGTTAGGGTTGGTCTAAAATAGTTTATTTTGAAATTAAATATAATAAAGTGGAATTGAATGTTGGGAATTGGCATGACATACATGCAATTGAAAATTGTAGTACATTTGATTAGTGTAGGGTGTGGGTTCAGTAATTTGTTTAATTATTGTTTAATTATTTCTGGAAAGTAGTGATTTTTATGTGTTCTATGTAACCTGTTAAAATGTTAATTCCCTTTTTTTTTTCCTTTGCATGGGATATTGAAATTGGTATTTGTATTTGAAATTGGTATTTGTATGTGTTTATTGTATCAGGTTTAATGGTAGGATAAACATATTTGAGCCTTGGTATAAATTTATGGATCCAATTAATATCAGGCTTAAGTATATATGGTGGTAAATTTGTAACTAAAAGGGGCAAAACTACACATGAGAAGGGGGACAACAATTATTATGGAGTGAATTCGCATCCCAATATGTCTGAAGTTTGTTTGAATTTGTGCATTGGATAAGAAGTGAATTAGGTTATGATGAGGTTAGGAAGATTTGGTATAAGAGGAAAGGGTGTACTTTGTACTATGACAGAAAACAAATCCTAAGTGATGCAGATATACCAGATTTTTTACAAGCAAAAGAACCAGATGGTTGGTACATATTTTACTTGTACCATCCTCCTAAAGATTTAGCTGTTGAACATGCAAGCTAGACTTAGGTATGGACCAGGGGTGGGTTTTAACACTGATTCAGATTTGTCTAGTTGGACCTTTACCAAAAATGAGTCATTAGGTAGGAGTAAGCCAGTAGTTTTTTTAGGCGAGTCGATAGGAGGAGGGGTTTGTTTGGGTGAGTTAGCAAGAGAAGGGGCTTAATTGGGTGAGACATCTTCAAAAAGTGTGGGAGCCCCATTAAACAAAGAGTCCCTTCCAAAATCTAGATTCGAGGATAACTCTTTTGTGTTGCCTCAGACCAGTCCCATACCCAAAACAAATCTATTACCCTCACCTAGAGAGAAAAACCCAATTCTGTCCAAAGCAAAGGGCAACCTTCCTATTATCTTTGTGAGTGAAGAATAGTTAGGGATTTATCCATCATATATACCTGAAAGTGATGAGCTGGAGGGCAGTGACAATGAAGATAGTGATGTCATTTTGAGTGAAGATGACCATGAAGACTTAGGTGATGATGACTTGTGTTAGCGTTGTTCGAAGCGCGCCTACGTTAAGCATGTTGTGAATATGCTTGATACTCATTGAAAGCGGGATTTGACATACAATTAGGGACACGATTAGAGACAAAGCAAAGTAGGGAGCCGCCAACAAGTTTTTAAGGAACTTGTAAACCGTTCACGGATCATTTAAGGCAACCACAGTCAAATTTGTGCTTATTGCTCTGCGGAGTTATTTTTATTACTAATATACATTTTCTAGTGTTTTTTGTAGAGTTGGTATTATTTTGTAGGAATTTGCAGAATTATGATAATTTCAGAGCTTATTAAACCACTACGGAGACGTTGGAGTTTGATCGTATTTCATGACTTTAAAGCCCAAGGTTGATGATATGTCTATTTTATATAGTATTTTACCCCCGTCCCTTGGTCATAATTAGTATTGCTTTTGGCTCTTTATAGCCAGTCTTATTACTAATTGGTGTTTTCTACTGTTTTCGTAGTTTTGGTTGAGTTTTGTAGGGAATTGTACTTATGGAGCATTATCCCGGGATTGTATAGAACAACTACGGACATTGGAGGAGCTCGACCATCTTTCGTAGCCCAAGATCGGTTAGAGTCATCAAGCCGGTGATTAAGGGCTCGACTTATGTGAATATGAGGCATTTAGACCGAGTATTCAAGCCCCAAGGAGGATATCTGGTTTGGGCCAAGTTACGAGCCCAAACGAGGAGTCCAAGTGGCCCAAGAAGTCATCGCCCGGGGTCTCCGCCCGAAGGCGCGCCCGACCGGGCAGGGGAAGATTAAGGTCGCAACATTATCTCGCCCGAGCTCGCGCGCGATCGGGCGCGAGAGAAGAGAAGCCCCAAAGAAAAGGCGGGCCCGATCGGGTGGTGCCTCGCACGATCGGGCGCGTGTTTCTGAAGAAGTAGTTTAGCGTCATTTTAATTTGTTTTGACTTAGGATTTTCTAGCTTAGTATAAGTACGCTTTTGTTAAGCGAGTTTAATATTCTTTTCTCCCTTCCCTTACTCTTTCTCTCTCTAACTTTTCTCTTTCTCTCCCCTCTTAAACTTTTAGTATTGTTTCCTCTCTCTATAACTCTTGGTTTAATCCCTTGTTTCCCTTAACTTTGGTAACGATTTCTTCTCCTTTAATCTCAGTTATTTATTTTCTTTCTTTCACTATAACTTGTTTAATTGCTTTGTTATTTAATTATGTGTGAGTAGATTTCTTTCTAGGGTTGTGGGGATCCATAAATAATATGAAGGGTTAAATTATTGTTTTTAATTGTCAATGCTTGATTTTAATTTCCTATTGATTGAATTAATGCTATGCGGTTAGATTTGACCAGATTTAATTTGCATGAGTTTAGCAATATTGATTCGAGATTTGAGAGATGAGAATTGATATTTAGGCTTAGTTTCAATAGGCAGGTTAATTAATAAATGGTTAAGTCAAGATTCGAGAGATGAGATTTAATACCGGTAGATTAATTCTGTGATTGTAATACGTAGCAAAAGCCCTTTATGATCTGGTTAATTGATGCATTGATGATTAACTATTATTGATTATTAATATTGTATGATAATTTCTTATTGAATTGTTTTAACACTTTACAACCGAGTCATGAATCGAGCATATGTGATTTTCTTGTAAAAGTATAGCAATGTTAAATTGATGAATCGAGCAGATGTTAATTTGATATTAAAGGCTATTTTCAATAAGAGCTTAAATCTAGTAAATTGCGAGAGTCTGTTAGATCTATGTTGATTAATAAATTGCGAGAGCCTGTTAATCATGTTATTTATGCAATGTTAATGATTGATTGTTATGTTTTACCCTGGAGTATTATTTATCGGTGAACCTATGCCCTAGGTGTACCACCCTAGAAATTCCTTTCCTTTAAATACCCACTTTACTCTTTAAAATACGATTTAGGAATCTCTAAGACATTACTGCCACCGTGAAAACGGCTAAGGCAACTATAAAAGATACACAGCGGAAGACTTAATAAATAAAAACTGTTTAACAGGTCAACTCAAAAGTCAACCAAAACGAAAGTAAAGTTTAAAACCAAACAAACAAAGTCAAATAAAATCAAACTACAACTTGGAACCATTAAAGGCCCTTATTCAAAACCGTTCCAAAACCAACCCTTTACGTTAGTCCACACAGATTATGTCATAAATAAATAAAGCATAAAACACATCGTACTAATAAAAACTAGCATGATTCACTCTTCACTCATGCCCCGTCATGAATACGCTTCAATACCTGAAAAGTTTATCTCTACTTGTCCCCACTACTCTCCATTAAAAATGGGTCATCATAGGGCCAAGATAAAGATATGGCAAACACACACAATCAGCAAAGCTGAGTGCATAAGCGTAATTAAATACACTAACATGCTTTCACCAATCAACACACACTTACCTCAATGCACCTGTTTACAAGAACACACAACAATCAACAAGACACTTTAACTAGACACTGAATAATTCATTTAGCGTTGATTACGCATCGAACGGGTTTCCAACTATACCTCCCCCAAATAAATTGAGGTTAACTGACACGGGAGCTAACCGTGCCAGCGACAAAACCACTCAAAGGTGGCGGGATTCCTGTGCATAATAATAAATAAAAAGGAATGTACAGCGTCCTGTACTCCATTAGAAGTTATGGTTAAATATAAAACCCCATAACTCCCCCCATTATTAATATTCATACTCAAGGTATATACGTTCCAAGAGTTTTGGTGCGTAATCTCTTTCAATTTACGTTATTTACAAGTTATTGGACTTGGTGATGACTCTCAAAGCATAATAAATCAATCAACAATAATTATTCAATCAACCAAACATACCACTTTAATTCTTGAATAATTAGTGACCACATATTATTGAGCTCGCCCAGGTTACTCATCATGAGTAACTTCAAAAGTCACTCAAATGGCATTAAGCGTAAATAATGGCATTAGTTTGCAATAAATTCTGTTATTTTAATGAGGCTAGGTGAGTTGGCAAGTGGGAGCTTAGAGTTATTTGTTTAACGTCGTTAACTTGAGGTTTTGAAGGGTTAAGTCACGAAAACAGGGGAAACAAAAAGGGGGGCTCGACGACAGCCGTAGTTCTGGTGTCTCTATTAGGTCGACGATCGGCGAATATCCTGTGGTGTAAGTGTCGGCGTTGTTTAAGGTGCGTAATTGCTGATATTGTTGTGCTAGCTGCAAAATTGTTAGTGTTTATTGTTATTTAAATTTTGTCAGATATATTTGCGTGTACTTGTTGGATTGAAGTTTGAAATTGCTGATTTTGGGGTTGTTTGGTTGATTAATCGCTGTAATTAATTGTGATTTCGGCTGGAGTTTGGTTTGGTTTGGTTTGTTTTTGGTTGGTGTATGCTTTAGTTTTGTAATAATTTTTGTGGAGCTATCTTACATTATATAGAATGACAAGATTTCCCAAAACACAGCATTGTCTTGTACTCTTGTGTATAGTGACTTTTAGTCATATGAGTTTCTTGTTTGCACTTAGGAAGTATTATTTTGCTTGAAGATGGATACTCATTTTCAGAAGTTTTGAGATGCTTGTGGACATTGTAAGTGTATGGAAAGAGATAAGCATGAAATTTCATTTGCACTCTCACAACAACTGCAGCTATCTTCTGAAATGTTTAAGTTCAATCTAGCATCAGTTTCTGGCTATCAGGTCAATCCAATTGCCTTCTTTCAGGAATGGCTCTTACTGTAGAGCATTTAATTGGTGTGTCATGTCTTTGATTGCTTTGCTTGCATTGAAATTTTGTTTGATGATGCCTTCGTTTGTCCTGCACTCCTTTGCAATTGCACAATGAATTGGTGTATAAAGGAGTTGAGTTTGCATTGAATTTTTGTTTTATGTTGCACTCCATTTTAGTGTGGTTGTGTTTAAGTTTGATTGGATGCAATTGTTGTTTGGTCTGTAGTGTGGATTTTATTTTATTTTTCTGGGTTAGTTATGGTTTTCAATATGTGATTGTAGGATTAAATGGATGTAATTGATGGGGAACTTAGTGATTCTATTGCGTTTATGCAAACTGAGTTGTGCAGCAGTCCTAGTACATCCCCATTGGTTCCGATTGATGAAAATAAATGCATTACTCCCAGAGTGGAACTTCACTGGTTCCAGATTCTGTAGAAACTTGCACTGCTGTCATGTCATCACCCATTGGTACTACTCATACAATTGACACCATACATTCAAGTAATAGGGGTGTCCTTGTGTTAGAGCCTCCAAAGGTAGGTATGATTTTCAAAAACTGGGAAGATGTTGAAAGGTATTACAAAGAGTATGCTGAACAAGTAGGTTTTGGGGTGACTAGGTGTCAGTGGTCTTCATCTAAGAAAGATAAGAATGTAAAGCTTCAATGTACATGGAG
Organism: Chenopodium album; assembly: GCF_948465745.1. Lineage (NCBI taxonomy): Eukaryota > Viridiplantae > Streptophyta > Magnoliopsida > Caryophyllales > Amaranthaceae > Chenopodium > Chenopodium album. The sequence continues at coordinate 22,145,770 of NC_137857.1, read as the reverse complement.
GTGTGAGTGTTGGGGTCCACCTAACCTTAGGGCCAGAAGGGAAGCAAACAAACGGGCGAAGGCCATGAGTGAGGGTGGTACTGGAGGTGTTGTGAATGGTGTAATTGGTGAGGATGAGCTTGCCCGTGGGAAAAGGAAGTCCAAGAAATGCTTTTGCCTTGCAATGTTATATGCTGGTGTTACTGCAGAAGGTTCTTGGGAGGTTAGAAAGGTTGAGTTGAATCATGTGCATGAGGTGAACCCTAATTTGTCTAAATTAGTCAAAGAATACCGTATGAAGAAGTACACCGCTACAGTGAAGAGGAGGTTAGCCAATTATTTTGGGGAAGGGGTTCCTGTTAGAAAGATCCATGGTTGCTTAGCTGTGGATAAAGGGGGTGTTGAAAACATGCCAAGTGTTAAGGACCTCCAACATGAGGTGTACAAGGAGAGGAGGCTTAAAATGCAAGGTGGAGATGCTGTCTCCATGATGAGGTATTTTGAATACATGCAACGGGACAACCAAAATTTTTATCATGCTAGTCGGTTAGATGAAGAAGGTCGATTGAAAGACGTTATGTGGGTTGATGCTCGTAGTCGTGTTGCTTACGAGGATTTTGGCGATGCGGTGTGTTTTGATGCAACTTATTTGACTAACGAGTACGAGTTGCCATTTGCTAATTTTGTGGGGGTCAACCATCACGGCCAATCCATCCTCCTTGGATGTGCTCTTGTCTCTCATGAAACCACAGAGACTTATATATGGGTTTTTGAGCAATGGTTGCTGGCCATGAACAACAAAGCTCCTCAGGCAATACTCACTGATCAAGCACCTGCAATGCGTAGAGCATTAGCTGAAGTTATGCCCGGTTGTAGGCATAGATGGTGCATTTGGCATATTATGAAGAAACTGCCAGAGAAACTTGGGAAGCTAAAGCTGTAAGTTGTTCAGCAATACGTGTTTGTCTATGTTTTAATGTCTATTAGTTTAGTTATAAATTGCTTATTCCTACAGGTAACTTTGTTGCATGTATTGTCTCTTGTGAGAGCTCCTAGGTTCATAATTTGCTATAGTGTTGAGTTAGAGTTAAATCATTATTAAACTTGGTAGATTTTAATTTGTCATAATATTTAAATGAGAGGCTCATGAGGAGTGACGTGACAGTTGTTTTTGTTAACAGAAATGAACCAGAAAGTAGAAAGAAATGTTTTTATTTTGTTACAATTGAAATTTGACGGAGTATACTACATTTCTAACTACATATTTATTTTGTTACAATTGAAATTTGACGGAATTTATTTAAGTACATTTTTTTGGATTAGATTTATTTAACATGCCTTTGAAATTTAAAAATGGAAAAGAAATAAACATAGAGCATAGATACAACGACTTCAAAAATCCCTTGTTGTATTCCAATGATGTTATGGTTTTAGTAATATTTGTAATGTTTGAGCAGATACAACGACTTCAAAAATTCGTTGAAGGCCGTCATTTACGAGAGCTTTACGGCGGAAGAGTTTGAAAGTAGTTGATGTGCTTTAATGAAAGAGTATGACCTCGAGGGAAATGATTGGTTGGAGGGTTTATACGATGAGAGACACATGTGGGTGCCAGCCTTCATGAAAGAGTATTTTTGGGCAGGTATGAAGGCTACCCAACGGGTGGAAAGCATTAATAGTTTTTTTGATGGTTTTGTTACAAGGAAAACCAAACTATTTGAATTTCCACAACAGTATTGCAAAGCTTTGGAGAAGCGTGTTGAAGATGAAACAACTGCAGATGACAAGGGGATGAAGTATGTGAGAAGGCTAGTAAGTGGTTTTAGGGTTGAAAAGTTATTCCAAAAACTATATACCGATGCAAAATTTCAAGAAGTGCAACAGGAGTGTGCACGAATGTTGTACATTGTTCATCACTTTCATCGACAATTAGATGAAACTAATTGGGAGTATGTGATGGAAGACAGGGTCTGGATTGTTCCAGAAGGTAGTAGCGAGGAAAAACTGACAGAGATGAGAAGGATGTACTTTGTGAAATTTAATTGTGTCACAAAAGAAGTAAAATGTGACTGTTGCAAGTTTGAAACATTTGGCATTCTTTGCAAGCACTCCATTCGGGTACTTGATCAAAATTATGTGAATGATTTACCAAAGAAGTACATCCTTGATCGGTGGAGGAAAGACGTACTAAGGAAGCATGTCCGGGTCGTAGTGCCATATCATGACCCCACCAAAAGCATTGAAGTGAAGAGATTCAACTTGATGTTGTCTGAGTATGAGGCCGTGTTTGACGAAGCAGCTACGGCCGATGATGCAACTGTTGAAATTGTTATGAACAATTTAGCCAAGTTAAAAAACGATGTCAAGGAAAGCATGGAGAAGTTTAGGAACAGACAATTAATTGATTGTTCGGAATTACCTCCACCTTCTGAAATTGGATCTAATAGTCAACAGAGACAACATGGTTGTACTCCTGCATCAGCTTTCGTGATAGAGCATGAGGTTGCGGGATCAGATATCCCTTCGGTGATGGAGGTATGTTTTCAGTCCCACAAAACAACCACCGTGAAGGATCCAAAGATTTTGAAGAGGCCATGGGGTCGGCCTAAGGGTAGTAGGAACAAGTCGTTGGCAGAGACAAGTTTCAAATTGCCTACATGTAAACAGGGTGTTAACAAGAAAAATGTTCCACGTGGACAAGTTCCCAATGTGCTTCCCAAGAATCAAGTAAGTTTTTTTGTTAATTTTTTGTTTATTATGTTTATTTTAGCGGCTCTTATTTTAGTTTCTGTTATGTGTGTGTATTGAGGTTTATGGTTTTGTTGTCTTATATTTTGGGGTTTATGATTTTGTCGTCTCTTATATCAGACCAAAAAAAGTAGGGAGGGTGCTACATCCATTAATGGCAGTAATGGAAAAAAGAAGCGCGCAACAAAGGATGGAGATACCGTCGTGAAAAGAAAACGATATAAACGTGTGGTTGATGTGTCGTCTCCAACCCATTCATTTGAGTTTTAATCTGGTGGCCTCATGGGCTTTGTGTCCATTAATGGGCATAATGAATTTTCAACATTTGTTTAAACATGGGTTGTATTTGTGTTTCAATTTACAAGCATTTCTGTAAATATGGCCTTTTTTGAAGTTGGGCCAAGTCTTTCAATGGGCCACTACTTTATGCAATTATGCTGATAATCAATTTAATGATGATCACAAGTTGGGCCAAGTCTTTCAATGGGCCACTGCTTTATATATAATTAAGTTGATTCGATCTTATGAGCAATTTAAGGTTTGTATTATTTTTATAATAAAAAAAAACTTGATTATATACACCTCTAATAAAAAAAACTTAATTATATATATACCCCTCTAATAAAAAAATTGATAATAAAAAAAATTAATTATATATATATAACTCTAAGACGATTAATTAAGGCCTTTTTTTTTTGTTTTGGCAACCAATCATTCTTAAGTTAGAACAAATAAACCACTTCAATCGGCCCAACTCAATTCGAAAAGCTTTTTATACTACTAATATAATTTAAGAAAATTGTTTATAATCAAAATGGGAGTACTTAGTGGTATTTTTAAAGTGACCTGAGAGTTGTTGTACTTAACACTCCAAATAAACTTAATAATAAACTTAATTACTACGTACACACTTTTAAACAAGCCTTGAACACTACAATCTCAAGATTTTTAAAGGGGCACTGACTTACGCAAACAGAAATTGGAGAAAGGGTGGTAGATAGGAAGGAATATAAAGCCTCATAAGAAGACAAATGAAACTGAATAAAAGCGATGAAAATGAAAGTATGAAACTTAGAGACATAGGATTCCACTTAGATATAATTACATCCACATATACAGCTCTTCATAATTCATCATATCCTATAGCCATGTGCACCAAGCAGCTTTTAAATAAAGCCACAAAAAATGAAAAAAAAATATATATACATTATTAGTATAAATATAGAACTAATGTTTTTATCACAACTACCAAATATAAATCTTACGCATATCCTCTACCAAAAAAAAATCCTCTACCAAGTATAAATCTTATGTATATCCATCCATTCACCTAAGTCACAAAATGCTTCGAAAAATAATACAAAATCATATTAGCTTTCAACTTCCTCTCATTAACCAAAAAAAAATTCCAGCTTACCTCAAAATACCATTCCATATATCAAACTACCAAAAGTCAACACCAAAGTTAATGGTAAATAAGGGAATCAACTCCAAAGTTAATGGTAATGTATTCCCTAATAATAATCTTCAATACAACTACGTTATCTTCAGTTAAATTCACTACGTGGGTGACGTAATTGTATTAGAATTCGTTAATAGCTATTTAGGTAATTTGTCAATAAAAAATTCCATATAAATATTGACAATTAGACACCTAAATAGCACCCAAGTTTCGTGTTGAAGCCAACGAGATGGTTTTTACAGAAAAACCAATCTCCTACAAATAACTTGGGATAAATGTGCCAATATGAAAAGCATTGGTATGATTTCAAGACTTTGTAATTTAGATGCTCTCGCAAATTAGCCGACATTACTTTCTGTGTATTTTAAAATTAATGTAATTTAAATATTGTTAGAAAGAGCAATCTATTTAATTTTGCTTTGCAATTCCGTTTTTATCTTTAATGATGCAATACTATACTTTTCTAACTGCTTGTCTTTAAAATAACTATAACTTCATAATGGTTGTGTTTATTACTAATGAAAACTGAAATTAAAATATATAATTGCACAGTTCTTATTAATTGCTTGCATTTAGTTAAGATGAGACACTAAGCGTTCATTATACAAGTAGTGGCTTTGAGTAGTGGTTTTGAGTAGTGGCTTACAATTGCCAACAAGCATCAGTCTTCGGTCTGACAGACATAATTAATGTTGGGGGACCACGCGCATCTAAGGTTGATCAAAATTAGGTTGTGTTTACACATACAATAAGGTGGTATACGTCTCTAAATGAAAATAATCAGGTATTGATTGACAACAAACAACAAATTGAGTGCAAGATATTTCGTATGACTAGGAGTCTAAGTGAAAAGAAGCAAGGAAACAGGAGAAAGAAAGGAAAACGTGCACTATAAAATAACACTAACAACTAACCCACTCAAAATTGTACAAGTAAAAAAAAAAGATACTTTGCCAATAATGCACTTCTACACTTATACTTGATTAAAAAAAAATAAAAAAATAAAATAAAAAAAAATAAAGAAGAAATGTTTGGCTCCACAATACTACCCTTCACCAGTGCATTTAGCTATAAATACAGCACTTGCTCTTCTCATTCACATCAACAACATAGCAATATCCTTTATAAGTTCTTATTTAAACTCATTTTACTCATTTTACAAAATGGCCCAAATGTAATGGCGCCAATAGCTTTCCAATTAGCCATATTCATAATGGGACCAACTATTATAATTTTTTTTTATTTAAAGTCATTTTACACAAAGGCCCAAATGTAATGGCCCTAATAGCTTTCAAATTAGCCATATGACATAATCATAATGGGCCCAACCTTTATAAGTTCTTATTTAAACTCATTTTACTCATTTTACAAAATGGCCCAAATGTAATGGCCCTAATAGCTTTCCAATTAGCCATATTCATAATGGGCCCAACCTTTATAATTTTTTTATTTAAAATCATTTTACAAAAAGGCCCAAATGTAATGGCCCTAACAGGATGACATAATCATAATGGGCTAATTTATAAGTTTTTATTAAAACACAATTTACAAAATGACCATAAATGTAATGGCCCTAATAGGGTCCATTATATATGCCCCATTATCTTAAATATTTTGCATATGGGCTAATAGGGCATATATAATGGGGGGGCATATATGGGCCAATTTTGAATACGGGGTAAATTTGATGGGGCAAATTGACATTTTATAATTGTAAATATTTTGCGTTTTTTTGTTAAAGCAAAAGTGATGCTAATGAAAGCAACATATAAAAACAGTTACAATTGTGTTATTTTCAATTCTATTTTAAGTAGTAAAGCAAGTTACCCCAAAATACTGCACCACAACATATCAGATCAATACTCCTTACATCAAGAGTTTATATTACATGACCAAAAGTAAGATTAAGGAGATGAAAAGTGGTGCAACACTACATTTTGTAACAAGTCTAGAAGTAGTTAACATAGTTTTGAAAATCTAATAAAACAAAAGTCCAACAACACACAGATGATTAACATAAGTTTTTGAAACCCAAAATACTGCGAATGCTACCCGCATATGTGAAACATCAAAGATCAACTGAAGAACATGACCATGTAGATGGGATTGATATCTGCCAACTCAACCACAACTTTCTCACCTTCTTCAATCTTCACAGCGTCAGCGACTTTACGTATCCCATGCTTGATCTCGCATTTGGTGATGATTTTGTTGTTGTAGCGGTTTCTGGTGCTGCTGCTAGCCCCGCTGTTGTTCTTGCTACTGTTCCTGCATCTCTTGTACACAATCCTCATTTTCACGTCCCAAGTTTTACCTTCCAAATACAGGATAACTGGAGTCTGGTCCTTAACTCCATGAAAATACTCTCGAGTGAAGTCCAAAGGAATGTTCTGCATATAAAACACAATTCCAAAGGCTTATTCAAGCTGCTCTAAATTAATGAAATGAAATCAAAGTAGTGACAAATGAAAACTAATGAATTGAAATCAAAGTAGTCACAAATGAAAATCAATGAAATGAAATAATTACATAAAACAATACTGACATATAGCCCAGCCCAATTCATGGGCCTGTTGTGGACCAATTTTTTTAAAAAAAAACAAAAAAAAAAATTTGTTGGTGATTAAAGCCTGTTTTTATTAATATAGTTAGTTTACTCAATCATAATGGCCTATAGTAACAATCAAGTTATGTCAAAAGACCATTCCACTTGGCCATTATACTAATTCTGTCACAATAATATAGAATAAAATGCTAGTTCTGCTTTATTATTAAATGTGGACCATCCCAATTAACATATATAATGATGAGGCCCAATTGGCCCAAATATAATGTTCTTAGATTAAAGCCTTATTATATTAGTTGTTTTTGGGCCTTAAGTTTGTGTGGTCATGAATAGTACCATTTGTTTTGGGTGGAGTTTCATTATTAAGCATAGTAAATTAGATTAAACTATTTTCAAATAGTTTTACATTGTTCCATTACCTATAGATTTACATAATACTATTATATTTACCACCAAAAAAAAAAAAAAATTATAGAAAAATTAAAAATCAATTTAGTTCCTGACACATAGTCCCAGACTTGGGCTTCGGTCTGTCCACATGGGCTTGGGTAGGCCCAACATTTTGCTGTACTTTAGAATTTATATGCTTGAGTTCAGCTTTGAGGAGACCGCATTTAGTTTATCAACATTCCTTTATTTGGATTTTGGTTTTCACTTCAAAGTCTAAAAAGATTGTAGCCCAACATAGTTAATTGATTATCATGGCTAAATTATATCTCCTTTATTTTCCTTTGTTAATTTCATATCATTTCATATCATGGCTAAAAAGATTGTCATGGATTCATGGCTAAATTATATCTCCTTTATTTTCCGTTGTTAATTTCATTTCATTATTGGGCTGACAAATAAAAATATAATTAAGTTACACTATTGGGCTGACAAATAGACAACAATTCACGTAAGCCCATTGTTACTTATCAGCCCACTCCAATCACAGTTCTGCTTTTGATGTTTGGGTTTTTTTATCTTTCTAGCATAATATGAAGTCATGAATTTAAATCTTTCTATTCTAATCCCTAAATATGTGCTCTTTTATCTCATGTATTTGTCCACACTTTTATGGATAAGGAGAGTTATATAGCACCATTATTGTCCCTAAATCAAGGGCATAGATATATTTTGAAAAATAATGGATGATTTAGGTAACCTAAGTCCAAGAGTTTAACACACATAAGTAGATTAAAGGCACCAAAATGCCTTAGCTCTTAAAATCATAAACAAGCTTAACAACCATAAACAAGCTTAACAAACAAACACCCAAAATGGCAAAGTTGGTGACAAATTAAAAACACACACTACTTTAAATGACATAATTGAGGGTACATTGAAAATAAATATAGAATCGAATCACAATAATAGAGATTAAAAGTGAAAACATACGATTGCGGGTTTGTCAACGTAGCCTTTGGTGAACGTGCAATGGAAGAACGAATCTTGCTGATGAAGCATCTCAACGGGGTTGAGCGCATAATCAATGGAATTGGCGCCAGCAACTGTTATTTCTTCATCATCACGCCAAATGCGAACCTGGTACAAGATAACATCTACCACCTGTAGCACAAATCGTAGTCGGTCTCCAAGTTGCAAGTTGTTTGAGCTAGCAAACCTGCTCCACCCCTCACACAGAGCAGTTTCAAGTTCACCGGTGCTCCTCATCCGTTCCTTCACACTAACAGAGAATTTTCTGTTCTCTGTACCCCGTTGGAAGTACAAAACTCCCGGTTGAAACCTATGTCTAGTCCATAACTGCTTCACCTCCCTGGCCATACGCTTAGGAAGCGTCTGCCACCAAAAAAACAAATCCATTATAAACTTATCAAGGAATTCTAATCAACCAAAAGAGAGCAAGACAGACCGAACACTCAACAACAACTTACAACTTTTCTTAAGAGACGGTTACTGTCGATGATGAATTCATAGCGCCAACACGACATGGTTCACCTTGTTCACTTCAAAATTATATTTATGAACCAAAATTATGCACAAGTCAGTGACATAATTTAAAATATTAAACAACACTAAGTTATGGTCACTAAATAATCCATTGAATTCGAAGTTGATGGTACATAATCGCAAAGGTACATTTTTTAATTTAACCTCTATAATCGCAAAGGTAGATAATTTAACCTCTATGGTCAAAGTTTTAAAAAGCACAGTCTCTAATTATGTGATGATCCACAATGAATGACTTGGTAGGAAGAGAAGGCTTATGTGTCATGTGACGACCAAGAGCATCAAGCCATTAAGTAATCAAACACTTTAATATTTGCATCCCTTTTCTACTATATCCTCATATATATTTGGGTGGACTAGTATTTACTAATAGATAGTAATAAATCAAACAAGAAATAAATAATAGATGCATTAGGACTTTTATTTACATATATATCAAGAAAAGGCAAAAATATATCATGAGACACACTCTACTTTCCAATACACTTAATTCAAACATATATACAAACTCATTGGGAAAAAACAATAAAAAAAATTAATAAGTAATAATAATAATATTAAGTCATAACCAGATGAAAATGATGTAAATCTTAAAATTTAACTTCAACCCAACAAGGGATTCACAATAAATTTCTTTCAAGGATCAATGGACTTAGTATTATATTGACAAACATGGGTGCAGAGTATATTGAACATGATAGATTGATGGCTTTCAAGTTTCAACTTTTCACAAAATGGTGCACTGCTTATATTTGCCATGAAAATGGGCATCACAAATACTGTGTAAAATCATCAACACTCATTTGAATTCAACCAACTACCAAACTAAAATGGAGCTTAATTCAACCTAAACTCCTTCCTACGGGGTCTGTTTTAATTACTCCAAATTAACCTAAATAAATTAAATTAACCTCTATAATCGCAAAGGTACATTTTTTTTTTAAAAAAAAAACCCTCAAAAAACAGAGACAACAACAATTCATATCAATTAACAAATCTCAAAAGCCAATTATTTCCAAAACAGAACTAAATGAGTAGACAAATCTCTCCCAACAACCACCATTATCAATTAACAACCAACATATGCATCCTAAAATTACTATCCATCCTAAAATATAACAAATGATTCAAACATATACATGATAATACAAACATAATATCTACATTTTTAACATAATTCAAACACTACAAAACAATGACCATGATAATACAAAACCACTAACTATCATATCCATCCACATCAAATCAACATATAACAAATGAAACCCTTAGTCTATACGGATTACCTCAAAATAAAAGCCACTACTAACATAATTGAAATTATACATGAATTTAGTTGAAATAACCCTTACTTAATTACTTCTTATTTCATTTCTAAATTTAGTTGAAATAATTGAAATTATACATGAATTACGTTTTACAACCAACAAATCAAGCAAAAATCGAAATTCAACAGCCAACAATTGAAGCAAAAATATAAATTTTATATAAACAAAAAAATCTGAAATCATGTAATTAAAAGGATTAAAATTAGAGAAGCTTACATTAGACCGAAAATGGCGTGAGTAGAGCTAGAAGATGGAGAGCTTGGAGTGAGAAAAAGTGAACATTGAATTAAATATAGTGTAGGGTAAGTGAGAACATGTGGGGCCTCTTTGTTTTTACATAGTAAACCGTAAATTAAAGGCTTATGTAAGGGTTTTATTTTGGTTTAATTTTTGTTCTTATTTTTAATTTTTTAAAAAAGAATCTAATGTAATAATCATCTCACATGCATATTTGATCTTGCTTTTTATTGAATTTAATTTATTTTTTAGTTGAAGTATCTTATTTATTTAATAAATACAATTAAAAAATAAAAAATTTATTAATTGCAATTAATTATGTCCCCTTAAAAAGACTGTTTCAAAAAATTAAAACTATGCACATTCATTCCATTTTTAAATCAATGTTCATAAGTATGTTAAACAAGAACAATAATTTAAAAATTGTTAAACCTCTATTATTGTTAATACCCGTTATGGTAACTCGTATTGTGTATTTTGTTGAAAACCGTCACATAAAATGCTAAAGTAAGGTTTTTTTTTATTTACCAAAAAAATTGTTAATTATAAACAAATTAAAAAGGTTTTTTCACTTAAGTCTTATTAAAATCCTATTTGTCATAGTTTGACTCTGATCTCAATGTAATCAAAGAGCGTGTCACTCGACTTTGACTCGGTCAAAAATTGAATCGAATGAGGTTGACTCGGTTGAATTGAAATGTTAACGAGTCAATACTCGAGTTGGAATAGGTCAAAACTCGGTCAAAACCTGACTCGAGAAAGCTTGAATCGAACTCGAACTCGAGATCGACTCAAACATTAATGACTCAAGTCGAGTTAATCATTACTCCACCCAAAAGCTCGTAACAAGCTTGAAGTCTTTCATATAGTATTATATTTGTACCAAAATAAAGATCTTTTTATTTAAAAAACAAAACAAATAAGATATTATTTTAGATTTTACATTAATAATTATTATTTTTTCATGTAATCTTACATAACAAAATTAAGGAGTAGGGGTGCTTATGATGCGAGTCGAGCTCGAGTTCAGCTAAGTTCGACTCGAACTCGAATACACAAAACTACAACTCGACTGGAATTCGAAACTCGCGAGCTCAAAAAAATGGAGCTCGAATCGAACACGAAAACATATTACTTAAACTCGACTCGAGCTCGAACTCGAATTGTACTTGAATTTTTTTTTCCCAGGGTAAAGTTATTATTATTTTTTTCTTTTAGCCAACATTTAGTTTAATCTTTTAATCCAAAATATATGTTTCACTTATCACTAGCAGTTAGGAGAAGCATAAGAGTAAGTTGGGCCATTAATTATAGGAATAATTGAATAAGAAAATTAAGTGAAATTTTTTATATATATAAATAGTTTTTTTTTATCAAATATAATACTCCATAGTGTATTTTAAAAATCGAGTATCTCACGAGCTGTTCGAGTCGAGTAAGGAGTTGCTCAGCTCGTCTCGTTAACAGTTCGAGTCGAGCCCTCGATCTCACTCGAGTCGAGGTTTGACCGAGTATTGGCCGAGTCGGACCCGAGTAGCTTGCGAGTTTACTAAGATCAATCAAATTGGAAGCTACTTGAGATCGACTTGGACAAAGCTCGAGTCGGTCAAATTCAGTCACAGCTCCACTTGACCAGAGCTTAGTAAATACAAGACTCGGTCAAAGGTAAAATATAAAAAACTATTTAAAATATTTGATTTATCCTTCCACAAAAAAATCAAGAAATTACTATAAATTTAAGGCATTTAAAAAAATTGCCAAATTTATGTTGTATAATTAAACGTACTGTTAACACGAAATAATTACTACAAGTTACTTAGTGTATAGTTTAATGTAGACTAGGATTGATTGCATATTAGACTACTAGGACAAGATGTGGACTAGATGTTATGCTTTCTAGTATTTAAAGTTTGGATTTGGAAAGTAGCAATGGTGTTGATTTGACAACACAATGCCACTTTTTGCCAAAACCAACACAAGGCAATACCAAGACAAGACAAGACAAGACAATCTTCAATAGATTTGCTTTCGATTTGCCCGGATTTGTGGCTCTGTTTTTAAAAAAATTTAAACACAAATTAAAAATAAAATAAATAATCATAATCATGACACAAATCGAAAGTATTTGGCAAAATACTTGAGACTTGAGGGCAACGACTGTTCTTTACAAACTGAAGAAAAAAAATATTAAACATTTTTAGAAGTGTTAAGATAATTAAAGTGTATGTTTAGAAATTTTTAATTTTTTTTTTTTATTATACTTATTATTCATTTATGACTTCAAAATGGAAAATTATCGTTCGTTTATATTTTAATTTTTTAGTCATTTGATAACCTTTTTTTTCTTTTGTTTTAATACTTTGAGCTACCCTTTTATACTTTGAGCTACCCTTTTATTTTTAAACCCGTCATTCTTATAAATACCAGTACTACCTTATTATAGTCGCTAACAACAAATTTCATTACTTCATAAAAACGCACACTTTTTAATATTAGCATTTTTAAACTTGGCGTTTCGATGCTTTGAGCTATCTTTTCATCAAACCGTTCTTAAATACACATGGTATATCAATATAATCCTAATATAGACACTAAAATCAATTTAAGAGTAACTCTTAGGCTCTGTTTGTTTTAAATTATTTCCAATTTAGTTACGTTAAGCTCTATTCTTTCCAACTTTACTTAGTTCAAGTTTATATTCAGTCATAGGTAAAATAAAAAAAAATTATTTAACATATTTGATTTATCCTTCCAAAAAAAACTCAAGAAAATTAATATAAATTTAAACATTTAAAAAAAGTGCCAAATTTATGTTGTATAATTAAACGTACTGTTAATACGAAATAATTACTACAAGTTACTCAGTGAATAGTTTAAAGTAGACTAGGTTTGGTTGCGGATTAGACTACGAGGACAAGCTGTGGACTAGATGTTGTACTTGTTAGTATTTAAAGTTTGGACTTGATAGTAGCAAAGGTGTTGATTTGACAACACAATGCCACTTTTTGCATTACCAACACATGACAAGACAATACCAAGACAATAAAAAGGCAAGCTTCAATACCAAGACAACACAATGCCACGGATTTGTGGCTCATTTTTTAACAAAAATTTAAATACAAAATAAAAAAAAAACCAATTATCATAATCATGGCACAAATTGAAAGTATTTGGCAAAATACTTGACACTTGAAGGCAACAACTGTTCTTTACAAATTGGAAAAAAAAAAAGGTATTTTTAGAAGTGTTAAGATAATTAAAGTATATGTTTACATTGTGTTTAGAAAAGTTTAATTTTCTTTTTTTTATTATACTTATTATTCATTTATGACTTAAAAATGGAAAATTATCGTTCGGTTTTAATTTTTTAGTCATTTGATAACCTTTTTTTTTCATTTTTAACCCTAACTTTGATAAGATTTGATGTAACTATTGGACAATAATCACATTTTTATCTGTATCATTAAAAATTTTAATTATACATATAATTTATTTAACTAAATAATTCTTAGTAAGCTTGAATCGAACTCGAACTCGAGATCGAGTACTCAAACATTAACGAATCGAGTTGAGTACATCATTACTCCACCCAAAAGCTCGTAAAGCTTGAATTCTTTCATATAGTAATATATCTGTACCCAGGCCCGTTTCTGAGATTTTGGTGGCCTAGGGCGAACATATAACGTGGGGCCCTAATGATCAAGCATTTCTATTAGTTTTAAGGGTATGTAAAATGATAGATTAGCTCCTCAATATAAATTTGAAAACACATTGATTATTTGTAAACCATATAAGAAATAAAAAAATAAATCGCTAGTTTAATTTTAATAATAATAATAAAAAAAACTTAAGAAAATCTAAATTAAAGCTACTAATTTACTACACCGTACTACTCAATATCTTTCGAAGAAAAAATTACTACTACTCAAATACTCAATAGTCAAAACTACTAGTAAAATATACCCTTAATTTATGTACAGTTTTTAACTTCTACATAAGTGTATCATCATATTTATCTTAATTTTTATTTTTTTGAAGGAAACATTATCTTTATTAAATGTTTTTGTTGTTACATTTTTATAAATCTTAATTAAAGTTTAAATTGTAGAGCATAAATTTTACTAAATTCTGATTGTTTTACAGCTATTGTTTTACAGCTATTAGACAATGTCACAGCGATTGGTGAAAGATTGAATTTTAATCCAAAATTCAGATGGTAGAACAGAACCACTCAAATTCAATAAATTAAGTAGATTTTGTTAAATAAATAAGAAGAATTAAATATTATACCGAGTAGATGAATTATGGACTAGTAGACTACAATCGATTTTACCGGTAATTGATATATTATGCCAATTATATCAATGTTTAAAATACTTTTCATCTGTAATTGATTTTATTAGAGATTTCTTTATAAATATGGAGTAATAGAATTTGGATACACTTTGAAAAATTAAAAGAGACATGAAGTAAACTTTAAAAAAAATATCAAAAGGGGAGAACTGAAGCGAAAATCAAGGGAACTGCTTTGGAAACTTACTACTTGCACTGACACGACAGACGAATTGTCAAAGTATGAAGGCAATGAAGCAGTTTTAGTTTTTTTTTTTTTAGTTTTTTTTTTCCTGTAATTTTGAGGCCCCTTTTAAACAAATTTTGGGCTTTAAAAATATGGGCTATTATTTTAGATTTTACATTAATAATTAATAACTTTTCATGTAATCTTACATGACAAAATTAAGGACAATGAGAAGTTGTTAAACACATTACCAGGTCCGTTTTACTAAGAACAATCAAATTGAAAGCTAATTGAGATCGACTCGGACAAAGCTCGAGTCGGTCAAATTCAGTCAGAGCTCCACTTGACTAGAGCTTAGTAAATACTCGACTCGGTCAAAGGTAAAATATTAAAAATTATTTAAAATATTTGATTTAACCTTCCACTAAAAATTTAATATATTTATATAAATTTAACCATTTTAAAAAAGTGCCAAATTTATGTTGTATAATTAAACTTACTTTTCATACGAAATAATTACTACAAGTTACTTAGTGAATAGATTAAAGTAGACTAGGTTTGATTGCATATTAGACGACGAGGACAAGATGTGGACTAGATGTTGGACTTGATAGTAGCAAAGGTGTTGATTTGACAACACAATGCCACTTTTTGCATTACCAACACATGACAAGACAAGACAATATAAAGGCAAGCTTCAATACCAAGACACCACAATGCCACGAATTTGTGGCTCATTTTTTAACAAAAATTTACATACAAAATTAAAAAAAATAAACAAATTATCAAATAATTAAAAAAAGAAGATATTTTTAGAAGTGTTAAAATAATTAAAGTATATCCTTTAAAAATCATATTACAAGTAAAATTTATTGGTAAATTTAAATTGTAAATTAAAACAAGAACTCTATGCAGTCCACTTTACCATGATATACATAATTATTTTGTTGCCAATTTACCACGGTCAAAGACTGTCCCAATGGCACAATTAACTACAATCAAAACTCTTTCTACCACCCAAACATCAAGGGTTCGAAACCCCACAGCTATTTTTTTAATGCTTTTTTGTTTAATTTACATTATTCTTCAAACTACACTTTGTAGATTAACTATTTATCAAGGGATCTATATATGATCCTGATTTGTTAAAGTATGCTTAATCAAGGGGTTGAGTTATTGATTAATCAATAGTACACAATCATTAGATTAAAAGTCCTAACCTTTTGGGTTGGATAGTGTCATCATTACATTCCAAAACAAAAATAGTAGCTTAAAGTACTAGACATTAATCCATTGTATCTAAAAAAAAGTAACCATATCCTAGCCAATGGATTATGTAATCACAATGGCACAATTAACAAAAGCATAGGTCCCCATTGTTGATAAAGGATCAAACTACCCATGTAATGCATGATACACCAAAACCACATCAGATTGCTAGCTATCAAGTGAATCTAATAGTAAGACGGACCGGTTTTGGATCCGTACCTTCTAATTCAACTAAAACTTTTTCGCCAACTTCAATCTCTTCACCTTTCAACCATTTTTGGAACTCCTTTCCGGATAGTGCATGTAGCAATCTTCTTATCTTTTCTGTAGGTAAATCGCATGGTCGCGTTCCAAGTCCGGCGGCCATATATTTCAAGCTCTGTGGGGTCTTCAAGCCCCTCAAAATGTTTTCGAGCAAAGGTTACCAGAACGTTCTGTGTACCATACGCATCAATTTATTTGGTAATCAAAAAAGGAGATGACAACTTAAACAATGCACGTAAATTTAAACCAAGTTAGTTAGCTTAGATTAAAGGTAAGATTGAGGTTGAACATAGGGGTAAACCATCCATATAATATAATTTAATCAGGATATGTAATTTATTTTAATTAGGATAATTAAGCTAATATACTCGGGATTCATTATCTGAATTAATCATGATATGATTAACAAAAATATTATCTAAATAATAATAAACAATAAAGAAGATAAGATTACCACTAATCAAATGATAGCAGTCAGAGCTAAAACATTTTAAACTAATTGTATTATATAGATTGATTTAAACCAGTTTATCAGCTAATAATTTCATATACACATGATCCAATAAAGTTCAAAAGTGTGGTAAACAATAAACATAATCTATTTTAATTTACTTAAACAAATAATAATTATGAACTTACAATTTGTGGTTTCCCATGGTATCCATTGCTGAATAAGAATATGAAGGATGGTGGCACGAACAAGCACTCCATAGGCACGTACTCAGTTTCATCCACATCACTTATTGTGCCGTCATTCTCTATTAGTACATGCGGGTCACTCACTGTAATCTCTATTTCCTCACGCCAAATCCGAACCCGATAATACATGTCATCCGCGTCCTCTAATAGCAGCCGAATGCGATCAAAATAGCGTAACTTGTTAAAGGTGACAAACTCTTTCCAACCCTTTCCTAAAGAAATCTCTGCCTTCCCTGGACCCTTAGAGTCATAACTCAACTGTACGGGGTACTCTTTGTTCTCAGTACCCCGGTGTAGACGTAACACACCTCTTTCAGCACATTTGTGTCCCTTAGCATATTTCTTTTCATGTTTCCTAGCCTCTTGCTTATTCCATATTTCTTGCAACTCCTTGTTCATTCGTTTTGGAATTACCTAACAAAGTTTAAACATGCCCCAAGTAAGTTCACCCAATGTCTAAGGACCTAAGACATAATATTAAATCAAGGAATGAGTGGGATACTAACCGGTTTGTTAAACATCCGATGATTATCGATTGTGAATTCATAACACCAAGCCGACATATTTTTTGATTTGGCACTAGCATTTGGATGAAAAAAAAAACCCAGGACATATATGATTGTTATTCTGTAGCTAATGGAATTGAAATAGCCAAATAAATTCTACTTAAGCAGGACATATATCACACAGTAATAAGTTGATAATAATAAGGTTAATATCACAATGACTATGAATAGGGTTTGCATATGAACAAAGTAATCGTATAGAGCAGGAAAAAAATCACACAAAGCACTCATATTATCCAAAACGAGTAAAACTAACTTGTTATATTACCTGACATCATATTGACATACTACTATATTAAAATGTATATATAATTCAAGGTGAAATTGCCAAATTCAGGTAGGGTTGTTAGAAAGTAGTAGAGTGATTACTTTTTTGGAGATCTAAACAAATTACACCCCTTTCTAGCTCCAGAAGTACTTGATTACACATAATAGAGTACAAATTTCAATCAGCGCAACCCACAATACGAAAAAAACATAGCATTGCATCCAACGTATTTAGTATTATCCCTAAATCTAAGATCCCATATTCAATTGGGATTTTTGACAACATACAAAGTCAATATCTATCAATAATTCCTAATTGATCGAAAGAAAAAATATTGATTAAGATGCTGCATGTGTATAAGCTCCCAATTTCGAACCTAAAAATCTACCCAATTTCGCAAAAAATTTGTAAATCATAATACTAATCAACAGATCATAGAAATATTATTAATACTACAACTTTAATATATGAAAATAAAAAAAAATAAAAAAAAAACGAATTTGTAGGTGATAAAAGGTGGTACTTACCTGATTGGAGCACAAATTCGATGAAGATGAGGTTGGGGTTAATCTGCAAAAAGGTGAAGTCGAGAAGGTTGTATTGTGGTGATATAGGGTTTTAAAAGTAAGAATTCAATTGGGGTTAATGTAGGTGAGTAATGGGATTTAATGATATCATTGTTTTTGTTACAACATGTGATGCTGAACAGTTGATGCACTTAGAACTTGTTACACTCGAAATGCTCAAAATAATTACTGACTGACTATTGTTTTGGTTTTTTTTTTTATTATTTTTTTTTTGTTTTGTGTTTTTAAAATAAGTTTTTTAATTACTAGCCTTTAATTGAGAGTAGTGGTGTCAAATGTTAAACCGAGACCGTGTAGCTGTCCGAAACGAATCGACCCAAATGGAAACTGGACCGCTTAAAAACGAATCGGCTACAAACTGCTGACTATAATGATAATATGAAAATCAAGTAATGAAACTAGTTATTGGCTCGGGCGATGACCCGGGTCATTTTAAATTTATTACTTTAATCTAACTATATATATTATAGCTTATTTGTATTGATAGATTAAGTGGTGGTCTTGTTTTTTATTATTAATTATTTTTATATGGTAGCTTATTAGTTTGTTGATTGGGTTGGTTTGATTATAAGAAAAAATTTTATACATTAAAATCATAAAAATATGATAAATCAATCTTTATAAATTTGATGTCAAAATATATACAACTCCATAATGCACAAAAATCTTTTACTCTATGATTACAATGTTATGAGTTAATGCACAAAATAAAAATGGAGTAATTTTTAATTTCTTACAAACTTTATTATTATGTAATTATTAAGGAGTTATAGTCCAATTCAAGGGAAAGTTAATGCATAGAGTTTTTCAATAATTAATGCTATGGTATGATTTGACCACGACATCATTAATAATTAATGCTATTAATACATCATATGCCAAAGGCAAAATTGTTGACACATGGCAAAACATCTTGTCTTGCCATGAGTTTTAATATATGTATTGATTTATATTGATATTGATATTGATTTAATTATGCACACATGTTTACTACCGATCGAGCACTAAAGCCGATCTAGTTATACATGGAGGTGTCAATTCGGATAACCGGATGGAGTGTGGGTCGAGTCTGCTCGGGTCGGATATGTCCGGATCAAAATTATCCTTTTAACTCGGATTGGGTCGGATCGGGTCAAATTTCGATTTGGGTCAAATTCGGGTCCTGGTTTATCGAGTTCGAGTAAGATATGGGTCGGGTCAACTCCAGATGGGTAGAGATACTATTGAGTTTTTTCCTTATAATTGGTTAAATAGATTAAGTATGAAGCACGAAGTTATAGTTTTCAAATTTCAAAAAGTTTTACTTTTCTCATTTGATCAGGTTATGTATAACAAGGGGTGCTTATGGGACGAGAGCTACTTGATTTAGACTCGGTCAAAACCCGTTAAAGATTCGATTTGAGTGAAATCAACTCGATCTATAGTTTTAGTCGAAATGTTCATGAGTCAATTCGAGTTGCTTATAACTCAACTCGAAAGCTCGTAAGAATATTGAAATCCTTCCTATAATATAATATTTACAAAGGAATAAAATTTTATGATAAATAAATTTTATTATAGATTATTTATTAATAAATAAATATTATTTATGTACTATAGTCTAAATGTATATATACTTATCAAATGACATAATTAAAGAGAATGAAGAGATGGTTTAGAAAATTAAGAATTTTAGTCAACAAAGTTGTAATTGCAAGGTACTCGAGATCGACTCGATTAAAGCTCGGTCAACACACGACACGGTCAAAACCCCGGAAATTCATTCATTCTAGCATTATCGATAACTATCAATGATAAAAAAAATATACTTATAAATAAAAATTTGTACTAATATTAATTGTCAAATAATTAAAACATTAAAAATGAGCATCAAACTTATAATACTTTTTTATATAATTAATTATTATACAAAGCCATACATAAGTGACACTTGTCACATTCCCATTAGGCTTCAAATCTATAAAAGGTGCTATATGTTTAACCCATTAAAGTTGCTCCACACTTCATAAAATTTTTTCACAATCGACTTCCACTCACCAAATATGGCTCTACCTGTATTAGGCGTCACTCCTCTAGGTAGCCCTGTTTTAATTTTCTGCACCGCCCCTCAAAGTGGTTTGAATGCCGAGTTTGACATGAATCAGATGGTTTACTACACCCAAACCAACCTAAAAACAACCCCCACTAAAATTAAGGACCTATGGAAGGCCGTGTACAACCCCTCAATCCGCTTCGACAATGAGCCTTCAAACTTGAAAATTGCTCCTAGAGCTGGTGGTCCACTCAGAGCAGCCCACCTCCCTTCTATCAACGATTGGATTGCAATGGACGAGAAGTTTAAAATTTTGCTCGACTGGTACTTCATTTCAGCACTAGAGAAGGAGGATACGCAAACCCTATTGCCCTCCTTCTTGATGCAATTGATAGACCCTGAGCCTGTTATTAACTTTGCGGCCCCTTCATTTATCATGCATGATGATGATTTGCGCCTCCGGATGGCTTCATTCTGTGATGCTTTTCAGGTACAAACAAAAATTTCAACATCCTTCATACTTTAAAGTAGCTTAGTATTTCCCTAATTTTATCTTTAGATAGACTTGTACAATGTTAATTATATAGTAGTATTTATCTTTAGATGGGACTTGTATAATGTTGATGAAGTCTCATTTTTTATAATCCAAATAATTAAAGCATATTTTATAATCCTACCTTCAACTTAAAGCATATTTTATAATGCATTAAATAAACTCTCCTCATCACCTTTTTAGTTAAAACACAATTGATCAAACACAGTTGCCCTTAATATTATATACATTTGTTTTGTTAAACCATCATTGCCCATTAATTTTTAAAAAGACATTTTTAGTCACAAAGTTGGTATGATCTAATTGTTTTCATGTTAAAATAATGGTTGGAGTGTTAGACAACTACTTATGAAAATTAAGAATTTACTAATATAGTCTTATAGAGTAAAAACAATCATATATATCATTTTTTAAGTTAGATTTTGCCTTTAAAGTAAGACTTTTATTTTTAAGGTAAAAATAAAATATAAGAACACTAGGAAGGCCACATAATTATGAAAATTTAGAATTTAATAATATAGTCTTATAGAGTAAAAACAATCATATATATCATTTTTTAAGTTAGATTTTGCCTTTAAAGTTAGACTTTTATTTTTAAGGTAAAAATAAAAAATAACAACACTAGGAAGGCCACTTATTAATTTATACAATCAAACTTGTCACATGCACATGTAAATTCACTAGTTTAATCTTACATTCTTACATGTACAATCCTTCATTGGCTTTTCAGGTAGTGTACCTCCCCGCTGCACCACGCTATCTACATCTCTATCTCATTAAGTCTCTTCCTCTCGAAGTGCCAAGCTATACTTGTGCAGTCCTTCAACCTATACGGTGCACTCGAAGAAATGCCATGCATCCAATGCCTGCTTCTTCTAAGCTTATTTGCTGGAATGTGCGTGGGGTGGGTTGACCTTCCTTTGTTCGGAATTTCAACTTCATGTTTTCAATTCATCATCCTGATATTGTCATACTCTTAGAAATTAGAAACAGTGTTGGTAATCTTGTTGAAACGATTGCAAGGCTATCTAGTAATTATAGCTACTCTCACTCCGTGCTTAACTCCTTTGAAGGAGGGACAACCCTGCTGTGGCGGTCTGAAACAGTTCAGACTCACACCAACTACCACTGTCCGGGGCATCTTTGCATTTTAGAAGCCTTTGTTCAGGTGATCGTTAAAGCAATTTGATTTATTTTTTCAACAGTTATTTCATTTTAGATAATTTAGTTTACTTTATATTATTTTATTGTAGTTTATTTTAACTAAGAAATTATGTTTTAATATAGGGCTATCCCCCAGCAGCAAGGTGAATGAGCTAGAATGGTGTCCAATGGCGTGCAATTAAGTGGAGCTATGGAGTACTTTTTTGTTGATGATGTTGTTTTTTGGTTGTATTTTGAGGAAGCCATTGGGTGTTGTATTAAGCTAAGCTTGGATCCTTGCATTGTTATCCTATTATTATTAGACATTATTAGAACTTTGTTAAGTTGTGGTATTATTAGAACTATGTTAATTTAGGGGCCTAATTTGAATAGCTTGTTTGCCCCTTTTATATGTTTTAAAAATGCTTTTATGTTATTTAGTAAGTTTGTGTAATATCGTATGTGTTACAAAGTAATTATTTATTAGTAAGTACTTGTGCTTATGGTTAATTATAATTAGATTAATTGATAAAAATATATTGCTAAAATGTAGGTAGTATAATAGATGATATATAAATTAATTGTTAAAATAGTAATTTAACTCACTATACTTTCTATGCTATTGTTATTCCAAGTTAAATTACATATATTGATATATATATACTTGGTTAAATTAGAAACACTAAAGTTTCTAAACATAGAAACTCCAAGAACCTGTCTTTTTTTTGGTAAAAAAAATCAATTGGAAGGAAATTGTTAATTATATAAGGTACTTATTTGACCAATTGGCATACATTAAAAATTAGTTGACCAATACACTTACATTGGAACTTAAATTAGAAAGGAAATTGTTAATTATAAAAGGTACTTATTTGGATGTGACTTGTCATTGATGACATAGGCAACACCTCTATTAAAGTATATTAGATTTCAAGTACATTAGATTTCAATTTGAAAATGGTTAAGTGCATTTTAAATTATTTATGGGGCAAATTATAATGTTTCAAATAGTAGGTTATGTTAATTTGAAATTAATAACTTAGTGCGATTTTGTAGTGATATAGGAGATTTTACAAATTAAGGTGTTATTATACGCTCATTCAAAGAGTTTACACACCTTAGTATTCGGAAACCGACAAATTTTATTTTCGTACTTTTTAGTTGAAGCAACACCACATAATTATTATTCGCAAGAATCTTTTATTGATGGGTCTCGTTATCACTTATCTTTCTAGCCTATAAAAGGGGGATGAACAAATCTCAAACTTGAAGCATTACGGTATTATCAACAAATTACCAAAGGCTACAAATCTTTAAAGTTTAATAATAGTGATAGCAATAATTTTGATATGGTAATCTTTTGATTCCATAATCTCGTCTCTAAATCTTCCGTAAGATGTGTTAGGTATTACATCCTTAACATCCAATTTTTAACATCTCATTTCAAAAATTTTGTAGGCGACATGGAATTACCCAAATTTTGAAGTGGAGGTGAACGAAAGAAGGCTTGCTGGCGTTGTAAGTGTTTAAACTATGTAGCATTTGTTTGTTATTACAACTTTACTTTGTCTTTGTTTTAGATAGTCTTTGTTTTTTGAACCCCTTGTAGCGTATTCCGGGTAATTTAATTGAAGAAATGCAAGGTTTGAATGGAAATGTTGAGGTATTTAAGGGGTATGGTAACGCATCGTGAAATGTACTCCTGCGGATCGTGGATTTGGGATCCAAGTGGAAGTATTCTTTAGAAGACGGTTGGGAAAATTTTGTGTCTCAAAATGACATAAGACTAGGTGATGTCCTAAAAATTTATTTATGTCATAAAACATGTGTTTGTGTGAGGTTGTTCAGAGCCGGTGTAGAGGTTCCAGATCCTATAGACGTAGCCCAAAATGATAACCCAATCGTGGTTGAAGAAGAATGACCGTGGTTTTTATCAACTTTTACGAGGTCATACATGCATCTAGGCGTACCGGTAAAAGACTAATCTAAGTTTTAATGTGTTTGTCTTAAGCCGACTCATATTATTAAACTTTTGAAACATGGTTATGATTTACGTTAATTTGCAGAGTGTACCAATTGATTTCGCTCGGGAGCACTTCATTGATTTCCCCGATGACACCGCTGTTGTTTTGCGATTTGGAGACGATCAGTGGGATGCTAATTTGCAAATAGAACGTGATGGTTGGAATAAAATCATTACTTGTTTCATTAACAAGGGGATTACCGATCTAATTCAAGTAAAAAATATCCGGGGTAAGGAAAAAGTTGTTGTGGAATTTTACGACAACAACCCTCCCGTTTTTCACATGTATTACCATTAGGCTTCAGTAGGAAAAATGGACTAGTTTGTCTCTTTTGCTAAAAATTGAAAATTCCATGTACTTCAATTTAGCTATTTGTTGATGAACATTGTGACAAGCTATTGGAAATGCTCTTTAATGTTTTGTTTAAAAAAAGTAACTATTAATTACTCTCCCATAATAGTGTTTATGCATTATAACTTTGTAACACTTGCATTGTCCAATCAATGTAAGAATTATGACTTGAAACAACTTGTAAGAGTGTCAGTTGTCCAATCAGTACTTGCCTCTACCATCCTTGCAATTTTAGTCAACACCTAGTTATTGTAGTCTAAAGATTTATAACTTGTATTTTCCGTTTTAATATTACAAAATGTGATATGGTCTAAATTTGTACAACTTAAATTTTTTAAACTTTGTAGGCACTTAGTATTATTAATGCTACTCTTTTATGTATAATATGGGAATATATGACATATTAATACTATATTTTATTTTCTTTTTTTATTCCAAATAAAAACTTTTTTCTGTCAGAAATTTGCCAAATGTATATTATGGGTTTGAAAATAAAACTGTAAATATCTTAGGCTTTGCAATATTATTTTGATTTTGCAAAATATACAAAGTATTGGCATTGTGTTGTCAAATCAACCCTTTAAGTAGTGTCATGTCAAAACTTTTAATATAGACAAGTACAACATCTAGTCCACACCATGTCCTAGTAGTCTAATATAAACCCAATCCTAGTCTACTTTAAGGGGTACATATAAAATTACTCCATTTACGTTTAATAAGGTATATGAAAAACATTTCATTTTAAAAAGCGTATATGTTAATTCTATTATCACTCCATTTGGTTAGTTAATTTAGTTGCACTACCCCCGTGTAAATGAATAATTTGATTTAATAGCTTAATTGTAGCAAAATTTTGTCCCCAATGACATTGGTGATTAGTTGTACAAAATGCAGTTGATTTTATTAATATTAATACAAATCTTGTAACCAATTTTTGTGAATACTTACTTGTTAAGATTGATAATTTGTGGAGAAGATTGAAATAAAGCATTGGTTTTTGGAAGAGTGTTGTCAAATCAACATCTTGAGATATGTTGTTTAAATCACAACCACTAAAAAGTCATATGGACATTTTCTAGTCTACACCTCTTTTCCCTTTTTTAAAAGTATTTGGAATTGGAATTATAGTCTACATCACTACTTAAGAAATTGAAAAGTACAATTTGTAGTGTGTACTTTTAACAAGTATGTAGTCTAAATAATAGAAAAGTAAATGTTTTGTTTTGGTTTTTTTTTTTTATGTAATTATTTTTTTTTATTTTTTTTACTTAATCTTTTACACGTTTTTTTATTAATTTTTTTAATACACCCTATTTTAGGTGTTCTTTTATTGCCTATGAAGTGTACTACTTTTAAATGTAGTACTAATCACTTATTAAATTCAAGAGCATTGTATTGTCAAATCAAAAAAAGATTTAATAGTACTAAATAATCCCTTTGGTTTGATATATGTTGTACTATACTTTTACTTAAATAGTAATGAAAATTGCTATTGTGGAGTGCTATTGTGGTCTACAGTCCTTTTTAGAAGTCTAATTGTTCATAATTTTGTCACAAAGAAATCTAAGTATGACATTCGTTTGTTATTGTTTTTTTTAACATAAATCATTTCAATCTTAATACTTAAGGTATGATTTACATATAAGGTATGAATTATTAACATATAAATAATGATTTTTCAACAAATAAGTAATGTTTTTTAAACGTAATGAAAGTATGACTAATCAGCAAAATTCAGTAATGAGTTTCATCTTTTATGAAAGTTTCGAACTGTATGCAAAATTAGCAAAATTAATCAGCAATGAAGTACATGAAATGTTCACTATGACTAATTAATATGTACTTCGTATAACATATCATAAGCAAAAAATACAAATACAAAATATAAAAGTTTTTCTAAAATCATTAATTAATAAAAATTAACAAGCTTGTACATTATTCGTAATGATGGTTTTTATGTAGAAAAGTAAAACCAAATATGTAAGTGAATTGATCATGAAGTGTTGATAAAGGAAGACATCATTGTTTAAAGGATTTTGTTGCAAGTTGAATTGACCTTGAAAATGTGCATGCATTGTGTTGTCAAATCAACACTCTTTTTAGTACTATATACTTAATCTTTATCTATTTTAATTTTTAGATTTCTGGAAGTAATATGTACGTTTACATGTAAAATGTATTCAAATATGTGTTGTCAAATCAACCAAAAAATTAATTGAGAAGTGCAATATCTAGTCTAAAGTCCTTTCAAGTAGTCTAATTGCTAGGGTAGTACTTAAATAATTAAAAAACAAGATGTTCTTGACCTTTACTTCTAGTTATGTAATAAAAAAAAAGAACCATTTAACAAAATAATTAGCCCATTCAAATTTATTATGTACTTTTAATAAAAAATGAGGTTATTAATAACAAATTAATAAAAATTGCGGGTTATTAATCTAAACAAATATTTACAAATTCAAGGAATTACATTTTGCAAAAATATTTTAATTATTTTAAGAATTCATTTTTTTGTTGGTTGATTAAAAATTTATTTTAAAAATCTAGTAGAAGCTCTAGGTGGAGTTCTAGTCTAAACTCATGTGAAGTCTAACTGTACAAATTGTCCTACTTTTCACATATCCAATCACAACTTTAAGTATGACATCTCCCTTTATAAGTGTCACACATCTAGTAAAGGACCTTTACAAGTGTCCAAATATTACCAACCATGATCCTTTTATAAATTGAAGTTTTTACCAACAAATCTACAATCCATTACAAACCTACACACAATAGCTCAGGTTTTTTTACATTTTTTTTAAACTCCAAACTAATGATGAGACCTAGGCAAGTAATTGATGCTCTTGCTTCCCTAGTGGTGCTGAACACACCTTTGTGTGCTTGTCACCCACCCAGATTCACTGATGTCCGAGTTTCAACAACAGTTACAAATCCGAGAAGGGCGTACTTTTGCTGTCCTGCTTGTGGGTATTTCAGATGGATCAGTCCTGCAGATGTCATTTTTAAAGGTAATGTTAACCTCATAAGTGGCGAACAATCTCAGCCGACTAACCCGCAGCCAAATAACAACGTCGGAGCAGGCTATATGAAGTGGGCGGCTATTATAATCGTATTACTTCTGTTGGTGGTTAAAGGTTGAACTTTGTGTTCAATTGTTCTTTTAATACTTTGTATTTTTTTTTTAAAATAAAATTAACTATTACATAAAAGTAACTCTTACTAGCTTGTAAGCATTGTAATTTTTAAGTTGATTTGACTATTGTGAAAGTAGTAAAGTATCCATTGGGGTAAAGGAGTGTTGTGCACGCAGCTCCATAACTGACTAATATATTTTTTTTTTTGAAGAGCAAGTGTCTAATATATTATACATATCAAGTGAATTGGATTTTTATTTTTATTTTTTATTATTAGTATGTATCTAAAGTGACTTGCCTTTTTTTTAATTATTAATAAAAAAAATAAAAATAAAATAAAAAACAAGATCTAACTTGAATTAATAATATATTACACACTTAATATTGCAAGTACCTTGTTACGCGAATTATTAAAGTTCCAATTTATTGTTAAAACAAATATTTGCGTATTGATGGTTATAAATATTAAGTCAAAATATAATTTCACATATGACAAACATTTCCATGTAATGATATTAATATTCGAATAAATTTACAATATTAATTACAAACTAATAATATTAATATTTTATTTACCTATGAGTAGGAGAGTTAAAGTATAAGTAGAAACATTTTTTACAAAAAAAAATAATGTGTAATGGTATAAATAATGCCTTTAAAAAAAAAAGTCAGTTTAGGTAATGGTGTAATGGTGTAAACATTGCCTTTAGGTATTAGGGCTTGTTCTCTTACGTTGAAATTCTGTCCAGTTCAGTTCAATTCAGTTCAGCTCAATTCAGTTCAGTTCAATTCAGCTCAATTCCGTTCAGTTCAGTTCAGTTCAGTTCAATTCAATTCAGCTCCTAATTTCCTTCTCTTATAAAATATTCATTTCAGTTCAGTTCAGTTCAGTTCAGTTCAACTGAGTTTAATTCATTTAGTTCAGTAATTTCCTTCTCATATAAAATATTCATTTCAGTTCAGTTCATTTCAGTTCAGTTGAGTTCAGTTCACCTGAGTTCCAGTTCAGTTCAGTTCAATCAGTTAAATATAAATTTTGGCTTTCAAATTTCTAAAAATTTCATTAGAAATAACATAATTAATGTCATTACATTACAAACCTTTTTATGTTCTATAACATTTGCATGATAAAAACCATCTAAGACTTCATTCGACTTGATTATACAAGAAATTGTTATAGCTTTACGCATATTCCTAATAGTAAGACCTATGGTTATCGCAAATTTGCTTGTCAAATGCTTCAAATTTCAATTCACTTGATAGATCATTATTAAATTTTCACTGGTGATTAGTAAAATTATCCTTTTAGATTCAACCATTTAGGGCCTGTTCATATTTACTGAACTGAGCTGAACTGAACTAAACTGATTGAAGCTGAACTGAACTAAACTAAACTGATTGGAACTGAATTGAACTGAACTAATTGGAACTGAACTGAACTGAACTAAATTGAGCTGAAATGAATATTTTATGTGAGAGGGAAATTAAGAGCTGAACTGAATTGAACTGAACTGAACTGATTGGAACTGAACTGATTGGAGCTGAACTGGACTGAACTGAACTAAAATTAAGTAAATGTGAACAGGCCCTTAGAATAAAATTATTTTGGAGTGTATGATTAATTATTTTTTTTACTACTATACAACTAATATACACACTTTATGATTAATCATTTGAACTCTTCATTTTATGTTTAATACATGAGAAATTACTAAAGGTCCCCATATTATGACAAGTGTCAAGTGGTAATTTGGTAATAACCCAAGGTATGTTATTCTTTACTTTGGTTATATATACACCATTTCTCCTTCTTCATAGTGCACATCATTCACTCATACAAACAAATCATGAAATTGACAAAAATGGCACCCTCCAAAAAACGTTCCCGCCTCACTTTGCCTTCCATTACTTGCGAAGGTGAGTCTTCAGCTAGCCAGCCACAACCCTTCCCTCTAACACTACCTACACCTACGTCCCAAGCCCATCAAGAGTCTCCTATACCGCTTCCTATTCGACCACCTCCAAATAGGAGGAGGTGCAAAAGATGACGACCTCGTCGGATACCGATTGCTGCTGGTTACCGGCTATCCGACCGAGAATTCGCTTCGTCAGAAGGGAGGAATCTCTAAGGCTCCCACAAGCCTTGATGATATCTAGCTTTGCACAAACACTATCTCGAAGAGTAAATGTTGATACTAGGGGTATCCCTCTTGAATCTGATATGCGGATCTACAGTGGGGATGTTGATACTAGTGACTCTGATGATGAACCTAATATCAGGAAACCCGAGCCTGATATTGATATGGATCTTCTTGAGCATCCAAGTATTGAAGAAGAAGTTCCACGACATTCAATATTGGTGAAGAGCGAAGAACCAGGTGATCTTGGAGTTATGTATGAGATTGCTAACAATGAAACCTTCATGGGAATTTACAGAGACTACTCATCTGATGTGTGTCATAAATGGCACACATTTGACGAGAATTTAGGTCCTTTCTATTCTCTTTTCATAGCTTTCATGCTTAATAAGTGCTTAGTTTTATGCTTTGTTGCTTAGTTTTACCTTTCTTCTCTTATTTTGTAGCTTTTGTGCTTTTCGTTGGTTTTCTAGTATTTTCTTCTTTATTTGCTCTATTTTCGTGGTTTTAGGTATTGGACGAGGTTCGGGTCTTGATTTTGGTGATCCACTATGGTGGAAGAAGCTTTAGGATCAAGTTCATGGAGTTTGGGAAGCTCAAGATGCAAAGAAGTGGAAGTTCCAAGTCTTGGCTCTTCTCTTGTGCTCCCTTCAAAGGAAGTGTGTGCCCTCAATATTAAGCCTTAGCTACTTCCTACCTTGTCCTCCATCACCATCATAAATCATGTGTGCACCCCTTGAGCTTGAAGAGTTGAAGATTCGAAGAAACCCAGCTGAGTGCGGCCGCACGCGCAGAAGGTGTGGGCGCACACGAAGGATGTGCGGCCGCACACCATGGTGGTGCGGGCGCACATCATGGTGGTGCGGGCGCACATCCCCTGTTGTGTGGCCGCACCAACGTGGGTCTTTTCCGATCGGATTTCGACGATTTTCTCTCTCTTCTTATACCTATTTGAACCCAATTTTTGTAAGAAGTTTTCATAATAGAATTAGATCATATTCTTAGCTTAGTTGAGAGCTTCTCTCTCTAGATTTAGGGGTTAGTTTTAGGAGTAGATTTTAGAGAGAGAAAGTGAAGAATTTCAATGGTGATTGAGAGATTGAAGATCCAATGGTGACAATTGTATTGGAGATCTACTCTATTATCAATGAGCATTTCTAAACTCTATCTCATTTATTGTTATGTTTAGTATTCATGTTTAGATTGTTTGATTTTGATTAGATTTTGATGATTTGATGATTGATGTTTGATTAGAGTAATTGCTCTTCTTTAATTGTAGATTCTTTGATTGTTGATTGTTGATTTCTTTAGTTGTTGATTGAATTGATAATGTTGCTAGAGTAGTTGTTTGGTTAGGGATTTGGTGAAGCTTATATTATGTAATGGATTGATGTAGATTGGGGATTTTGATGGAGTTGATGATGTGATTAAATTGGTTAATTGATTATGTGCAAGTGTGTGTTTGATTTAGGCTTGATCACCCTAGTTATTCACACTAGATTGCATTGTAAGTTCACATTGACACGGACCATTGATTTGTGGCTTGCATTTACACGATTGAGGTGTCTTGTGATGTTTCCTAGCTAGAGTTTATCGTAGTTGACGCTAGTTAGACCTCTAGGAGAATAGCTTGATATGCTCTTTTGGTTGCATAATTGATCTTCCCTCACATTGCTTGACTTAGTCAACTTCCTAAACCAATTTGCATTGTTCATTGCTATTAGAAGTGAATCCTAATCCCTAGCACTTTATTTGTTTGGTTTCTTTGTCTTAGTAGTTGTAGGTGTCCTCTTTTACCCTTCGTCTTCGACCTAGCTTAGGCACATAATTAGAAGCACTTAGACATTACCGTTCCTTTGGGTTCGACCCTTGACTTACCTCTATACTTGTATTTAGGTTTGTTGAGTGTTTATAAATTTTGTTTGGCTTAGGAGGATTAGTCCAACGACCTAATTTTCCCACGTCATCATCCAAGATAGACGTTCAACCTTATCAAATCAACTTGTTTAAGCTTGGTAACCACATTGCGCGCCATGCTACACCAGCAACTACGGGTGTTCAGACGGGGGATGTGTTGTTGGTCCATGGACTGGCAATTTTTTTTTTTTTTTTGGTTTTAATTTTTTTTTTAATTTTTTTTCAATGATCTTTGATTACCACGGTTGTTTTTTTTTAAAATTATTTATCAATAAATTGCAACTAGCTACATTATGTCTTGTTATTTTATTATGACTATTTATTTTATTATGTGTTGGTTTGTTATTTCAATTAATTATCCCTAAATTGCATATTAGGTCTTGTTATTTTATTGTGACTTGTTATTTTATTATGTCTTGGTTTTTTATTTTAGTTAATTATTCCTAAAATTACATATTAGGTGTTGTTATATTATTATGACTTGTTATTTTATTATGTGTTGATTTTGTATTTAAGTTAATTATCCCTAAATTGAATATTAGGTCTTGTTATATTATTATGACTTGTTATTTTATTATGTCTTGTTATTTTATTATGACTTGTTATTTTATTATGTCTTGGTTATTTATTATGATAGTTTTTGATATTATGTTTTAAAAATTGCTTAACGCACCCTTTTAATAAATTTTTTATTTATTTAAAATATGTAACTAAATTTAAAATATCATGAATAGAATGGAGACTTTGTTTCATGTTTCACCAAATTACTTGAATTTTAAGAAATTTCTCAAATTCCTATATCATATCATGTCATTATTGAAAATATTTGGCAGTGGGCCTTACTTGATGGCCCAATAACAATGTTTCCAATTAACAATGTTAAGCTCAGCCCAATAACAATGTTTCCTATATCATATCATGTCATTATTGAAAATATTTGGCATTGGGCCTTACTTGATGGCCCAATAACAATGTTTCCAATTAACAATGTTAAGCTCAGCCCAAAAAATATAGCCTTTTGAAATAAATTAAAATTTTTTCCTTTTGCTTTTCAAAATGCTATTCCTTACATAACATGTTTTTTTTTTTCAATTAATACAACAATGAATTTAGCTTTACAAATGCTTTATATGACCAGGTGGGGGTAGTCAACCTTGACATAAGAATCAAAAAGTTTTGGATTGTTTATATCTCGAGGGATCCTATTGAACAGAGGGTGAAAGTTCGTATCCATACTTCCATGAATCGCGTGTTCTTCGTGTGGGAAAATAGGATTGGGGCTCACATGTCAAACATCAGACTTATGCATGAGAGGAAGTACTTAAAGCCAAGCCAGACCGTGAGCGATGCCGGGATTCGTAACAATGACAAGGTGGTGGCTTTCAACACAGCTTATTAAGTTGGATGCGGACTAGGTCCACCCTTTTGGAACTGTAGAAGCAAATGATAACCTCATGGACTCCATTGACATCCACCTTCTTTTCATGTATTAAATGGTGGGTAGTATCCCTTGTAGGTTAGAAGTTGATAAGATGATTTGTAGTTTGATCTTAGTACACCCAACTTTTGATTAATTTGGATTTGAACTTCTATAATATATTATGATGTAGATGGGATGTTACTCTTGATGTTGTTAAATTTAATTTGCCTATGGTGTTTGGTATTATTTTGGTTTTGTTTCAATAATTAGTTTTTAAAATTATTAGTTTATTAAATTTTAAGTGAAATTAGTTTTAAAATTTACAATTTTAAATGAAATTACAATGTTTTTGCTAACTATATATCATTTTTCATAAACGAAGTTTTGTTTTCATGAAGTAAATTTTACAAGGGAGGTAATTGATCTCAAAATAATTGATGTTGTTAAGCATTACAAAAAGTTTATAGGAACGTCATATTAATTTACCATATTCGTTAATAGGGTAAGTTTGAGTTCCATTTAATATGGTTAGTTTGAGTTAAGAATATTGGTTTTTTATTATTTTTGTTATTAAAATACTTAAATATGGTTCAAAATATTTTTGTAAATTGAGTTTTAATAAAAACTTATAAAAGTTGGGCCCATTATCATTATGTCTTATGCTAAAAGCTATTAGGGCCATTACATTTGAAAACTTATAAAAGTTGGGCCCATTATGATTATGTCATATGGCTAATTGGAAAGCTATTAGGGCCATTACATTTGGGCCTTTTTGTAAAATGAGTTTAAATAAAAAATTTATAAAAGTTGGGCCAATTATGAGGATGACTAATTGGAGAGCTATTAGTGCAATTACATTTGGGCCATTATGGGAGAACTTATAAAGGTTGGGCCGGGCCCATTATGATTATGTCATGGAAAGCTATTAAAGCTATTAGGGCCCATTATATATGCCCCATTATCTTAAACCCACCACCCTTCTTCTAAATTAGACCCTTATGCTAAAATGGCCCATCTGGTAAATATGCCCCAATATCTTAAATCCACACTTCTTCTAAATTGGACCCTAAATGGCCCATATGCTAAATATGACCCATTACCTTAAATCCACCCTTCTTCTAAATTCGACCCTTATGCAAAAATGGTCCATATGCTAAATATGTCCCATTACCTTTTATGCAAAAATTTGCACATCTGCTAAATTATTCATGCAAAACAAACAACATACTAAAGGCCCTCTAAAGGTAAGCCATACAAATTCAGGTCTTAAAATTTGGACCTAAGAACATAATATTCACAATTTCTAACAGTAGTCAAATAATGTTACATGATTTTGTTGAAATGAATGTCACCTATAAGTTATTGTTACATAAAAGAATAAGGTTTCTCGTTAGTTGGCAAAAAGTTAAGCCTTGCAAACAACTTTTGTGGATTTCATCCTCCATTTGTCTCACGAGATGAATCTGCAGTAACAACAACTTTTCAATACTCACAATTGCCAAAATCGTAACACCACTACTGTTTTGGGTGTTTTTGTCCCTTGGGAGAGTTACAACTCGAAGACTGGTCCGGTGGGCTTCTGTACCTGCAAAATCAACGGAGACACTGTTTGGGTGGTGCTCCGCCTCCAACGCTCAAGTTAGTAACTTGAAGGAGAGAAAAAGGTGCGGAAATTTAGGTGGGGATCTGCTAGGTTTTCTAGCTCAGTTGTCTCTATCAAAGGGACAGTTTGTAATAAATGGAAAAACGTGCCCTCCAAAAGAGGGGAATCCCCCTATTTATAGGGTCCTTGGGATTTGTGCCCCTGATTAGGTGACAGAACCCTAATCAGAGATGGGCTGCGCCGCATTGCGGCTTTCTCGGGATTTGGGCCTGAAGGCCGACTTTTTCCCCCAAATATCCGGAATGACACGTGTCACACAGGGATAGGTCCACTTTGGACCATCCCCGGGCTGACACGTGTCACCCTCTGATTGGGCCACATGGAGGGGTAAAATTACCCTAAACATTTGCCCCTCACAGGTGTGACGTGGCACGCCACGTGGCATCTGTGACACGCGTCACTCCCTGAGTGGTGGTAATTTTACCGCCTAAATTTTACTATTCAACTTCTGAGTAAATTACGGGAATACCCCTTCATTTACCCTCTTTATATAACCGTTTTACCCTCATATTTTCGTTACGCTTCACAAAAATTTCAGAGTAAACTTAGAGAGAATCTTGAAAGAGAGAACAGAAGTCATCCGTCTGAGTCAGGCGCAAATTCGAAGAAACTCAGTCGCACCAACACAGGCGGACCCGTCTACCTTCAGATATCAAATCTAAAGGTACCGTCTCTGACTCTTTCAGCTCTTTTTTCATTTTTCCGCTAGTAAATATTCCTTGCAATAAATGGATTCATCACCAACACACACGGCACAACCTAGGGTAGAATCCAGTCGTTCTCCAAGGACGGCTGAGTCTAGGACTGGTAGTGCCGTCTCAGGGTGTTGGGACCACCCTCATATTTAGATTCCGACCATTTGCGCGTCTGTGCAGGACACAATGGCTCGGACTATGCAGACGGCACAAGATCCAGATTATAGAAGTGATGGCTCAGGCGACCAAACGCCTGAGGGGGAGATGTCTGGCTCTGGACACCAGACGGCTCCGGAGAGATCCCCTCCGCGTGGCCCCCAACTCCTCCTGATTCCTTTTTGGAGGAATGCGACCAAAGCGGGGAGGAGGTCAACGACCAAGGCGGTGAGGAGGCCGCCTCAGCTGCCATTTCTTTATCGGGGGAGGAGACGGGAAGTGGTCTTGACGTCTCTTCCTCTGAAAGCAGCGATGATCTTCCCCCGTTTGAGGATAGCGAGGAAGAAGAGAGGAAGACGTGGAAGGAGAAAGATGATCCCTTTAAAATCCACGTCTCCTCAAAAGACATTGACCTTATGGAAAAAGGTCTTAAAATTTTTTTTGAAGATGCACCCAATGGGAGACGGGTGGAAAATAAGGGTGCCTCCCCCAGACGGCACCATTTCCTGGGAAGACACTGAACGCAACGCAAACAGCTACTTCGGCTGTTACGAAGCGACGTTCAAAGCGGGTCTTCGCTTCCCCCTTCACCAGGCGGTGA
The DNA here is from genome assembly GCF_948465745.1 of Chenopodium album. NCBI lineage: Eukaryota > Viridiplantae > Streptophyta > Magnoliopsida > Caryophyllales > Amaranthaceae > Chenopodium > Chenopodium album. The sequence goes on along the minus strand of NC_137857.1, from coordinate 22,109,495 downwards.
AGGCAATTTTGAGAGGCTATGGCCTCGGAGTCTGGAAACTTACCCCCAATTCTTGGGTAAATATTCTAGGGTATGTTGCCGCCTGTGAATTCCAAGGGGTTCACCCCGGCTGGGAAGCATTCGCCAAGATGCACTATCTCAGCCGCAATCCAGGCGGGTACAGAGCGTGGTATACTCTGACCACGTTCCCCTAATACATGATGACCTTGGATAAGGTCTCCAAATTTGACGGCTGGAAGCACAGGTTCTACCTGTGCACGGCTCCCACTAAGCGGGAGAACTACGAGCTCCGTCAGTATAATAAGAAGCCCGACCTTATGGGTCGGAAGTATTGTCTTCCTCGAATCCCGGATGAGGACTTCGACAAAATAATTGAGGCTGATCTCTTTGGACTCACAGACGCGACCCTGTCAACCGGGGAAACAATAAAGGTTCCAAAGAACTGGATCCCCAAGAGCGCCTGGTTCAGGGACGAGTGCTTCCTAGCCGCCTGCGGGCTAGGGCACATGTTTGATAGACGTATGCGCCTGAATTACTTCCGTCTGTAGTACTTTTGTGTCGGAAATATATTTCTTGATAATGTTCTAACTGTTTTCCCGTCTGATCTTGCAGAAGACGCATTAAACATGTTGCCTGAAGAGAAGACCCCCAAGCGGTCCTCAGCACAGATCCGCCGAGACTTGGCGGAGGCCCAGGCGCGAGACCTCAAGGCCAAGGTAAACGCCTGACCTGCTTTGTGAGTTTACTTAAGCTACCAAAATAAATCTTAAAGCTAATACTCTCCCTAAACCGACAATCATCAGCTAGCAAAACTAAGAAGTCCAATAATGCACAAGCAGCCCAATAGTTGAAGGTCGTTGGATGCTAGTACATACTTCGCTGGAGCAATTAGTATTATGTGCACCATGGTGCACCTAGAAATAGGTGCACCATGTCTATACTTTTGAACATTTAATAAAAAAAAATTGAACATTTTACAAAAAATGAACATTTAGTAAAAAAATATGAACACGTCACAAAAACTGAACATAAACATGCAATTTTTATGTTCATATTTTATAAAGAAATATTCATTTTGTATATAGTTAATGTTCAAATTATATTACAAAATTATTAAATTATTACGGGTCAGACAAACTTCTTTCATAATTTGTTTGACTCGTAATAATTCAAAATTTGCGATTGTTCAGATGTTTTTACTAAATGTTCAAATTTTGTTATTGTTCATATTTTATAATTAAATGTTCAAAAATATAGGCGTGGTGCATTGCGATTGTTCAGATTTTTGTTCTAAATGTTCAAAAGTTGCGATGTTCAGATTTTTTTACTAAATGTTCAAAATTCATGATTGTTCAGATTTTTTTTACTAAATGTTCAAAAGTCTAGGCGTGATTTATTGCAATTGTTCAAAATTTTTAACTAAATGTTCAAAATTTGCGATGTTCAGATGTTTTACTACATGTTCAAAATTTGCAATTGTTCAGATTTTTATACTAAATGTTCAAAAGTCTACGCGTGATTTATTGCAATTGTTCAAAATATTTAACTAAATGTTCAAAATTTGCGATGTTCAGATGTTTTTACTACATGTTCAAAATTTGCAGTTGTTCAGATTTTTATACTAAATGTTCAAAAGTGTAGGCGTGGTGCACCTATTTCTAGGTGCACCATGGTGCATCTTAAAAATTGCGTCGCTGGAGCACACTTTGGGCCGAAATTTCCTACTTCTTCTTAATTCATCTTAGACTTGCAACAAAATTAGTACTCTAAACAAACCAAGCCCATAATCCCCAAACCAAATTTAATTAGCTCGACCTTGGTCTTCAAATACTCCTCATAAGATACGATCATCTGTAATATTTTCATTGTGGCTCAATAAGCTCGGGAATTGACATAAATCTGCAAATTCCTACAAAATAATACCAACTCTACAAAAACACTAGAAAACGAATATTAGTAATAAAATTAGCTCCGTAGAGCTCAAATAAGCACAAATATGACCGTGGGACGGGGAATAAAATATATATAAAATAGACTTATCAAACTCCCCCAAGCCAAACCTTTGCTTGTCCCTAAGCAAAGCAATGAATAAATAAATCAATACTTCACCCCAAATACAATTAAAATTAATAAATATATATGATTCAAGGCAAATTCGATAAATATGTATCAAAGTCAATCAATCAAATTCATCCAACTACCAATCTTCCCTAACAATTGTCAAATAGAGCAAACCACATGAGCATATAGAATTCAAGACTAGTGCTCACACACTCAACTCTCATTTATGTGCGAGTAAAAGATGTACTCGATCGCTCTCCAAACACCCCTTTATGTGAACAATGCCTTCCCAAACTCACAACACTCCTATGTTTAAAAAGACATACACTCAACCTAATAGTCGACTCGGAATATGTCAAGTCATAACTTGCATTGATAAACAACACTTTCACATTTACACAACTCTATGCACAAGGTCAAAAGGTCTTTTAAGCTTGTATTGTAAGGCTAGGGTTAAAGGGTAGGATAAATTTGGGAATATGTGAGAGAAAAGCCTTGCTAAAAGGGAGCCATATCCTAATAAACCCATGACCAAATATAATGATCATACACATCTCCAACAAAACTAACTCCAACACAAATCCACCAAATATACTCCTATCATAAAAACCAACCCAATACTTACAAAATTCACTCATAAAAATATGATAATATAAACTAGAGTGAATAAACAAACTCAAACTCAAATATTTACAATGAAACTTAATTTTTTTCTTTCTTTTCTTTTGATAAACCTTCACTTAGACAATTTGAACATCAAACTTTTTTTTTCCTTTTGCTCTTTTTTTCTCTTTTTCTTGGAAGTTCACTTACTTTTTTTCAATTTCTCACACTTTTTTTTTTTCATATCATCATACTTTATTTTCTCAAGAAAATTCAACTTTTAAACTCATCAAAAATAAAATACGATCAAGAACAAATAACTTCTTAAAACCGCCCAAGTTGTGCAAATAATAAGCACACTTCAAACTCCCTCACCTCACTCACTAATAGCTCCCCCAAGCCAAGCTTGGGACTAGTAACCAATGGGGAAAACATGGCTTGTAATGTGGCTAAAAACAATAAAAAGTCAAGGCAACAACATGGGTAGCAAGAAGGGAACAAATGTATCTAAATAATCTGAAGGCTACCTAAAGAACAAATGCCTTCGTCCTCCACATGTGCATAATAACGAGTCATGAAACACTACTCATAGTTGCAAATCAATACTCAAATTCATTGACATACCCGGAACTAACACACATTCCTAACCAAATCAACTAGTCAAGCACTATATTCACAAGTAGTTAGACAAAATTGACGCGTGTTTAGGAATCCAAGTAATTAAACTTCAAATCATGATCAACAAACCCACAATGCTTATCATCAATAACCAAGAATCAAAACAATTTCGAAAAATTTTAATCAAGGGGCACAGGGAAGTATGATTCATAATTCATTGGAATAAAACAAACTAAGAAAGCAAAAAAAAATTTATACTAAGCACATCAAAAGAAAAATAAAAAAAATAAAATGAAATAAAAAGAGAGAGAGTGAAAGATATACCATACGAACACGAGAACCTCCCCCCAAGCAAAATTAGACAATGTCCTCATTGTCTTAAAGGGAAGCAAGTAGTCAAGGTGACTTCTCATCATCATCATCACCACATCAATGTTACCAAAGCCTCGAGGATTTCAATGCATCTCTTTGGAACAAATTTGGGCAAGAATGAAACAAAGTGTTAGTGGGAAAACAACAAAAATTAAGTCAGGTGAACTATTCTGATCATAACTTTTTATCTATAAATGATAATGCAGTGATTCTAATTGCATTGGAAAGTAGACTTGAAGAGCTTTCCAACGATAGGTCACACGCAAAAATCCGATAAGTAACGAGAAAGTTATGGCCTGTCAAAGTTGACAAATTCTGCAGACCGCTCTCGCGCCCGATCGGCCGAGCTCTGCCCGACCGGGCCCGTGCTACTGATTTGACGGGGCAGCTTGTTGCTGCTAATTGCCCCGGGATTTCTTTAGCCCTTTGATCTTTTCTCAACTTTTCTAGTCATCTCTACACAAAATCACACTCCCACAAATATAAGATATACTCTCCTCTGCCTCTCTAAAACAAAACAAAAAGAAACACACGAAAATAAATAAATAAATAAATAAATAAAAAGCAACAAAATACGGGTTGCCTCCCGCAAAGCGCTAGTTTATCAAGGTCCCGCTCGACCATACTCCTCCTCTCAATCGGAAGAATTCAATGCCTTGAGTAACTTATCAAACGCTCCTGCAAACATTTCATTAAGCACTATATAGGGCTTAATTGCAAGCACATTAATCCCTACAAAGAAAAGGTTAGGAGCACATAAAGAGAACTCAAGGTAGAAGGAAAAATCAAAAGAAAGAGATGAAAATACACCACAACCTTCTACTTCCTCCGGTAAAAATTTAGAATTAATAGAACGATCATGGAGGTAGTCATTGTCTTTATCATCTAATAATGATTTGAAAATTTTACCCTAATGAATAACCTCATCGTCAACAAAGGAATTTTCAACCACCGTTTCTACAACTAATGATTTTTCAATCACCGATTCGTCAACCAATGATTTTTCAACCACCAAGTCTATAACGGGTTCTTCATCCTCAATAACATTCGTATTATTATAGTGTCCATAGACTTTTTCATCAAGAGCCTTCCAATAACTTTCATTAGCAACTAATCGTTTTTGAATATGATCATATGTTAAAGGAAAGACTCTAAAATCATCAGGAGCATGCACAAAAAACTCACTATAAGGGCATTCAGGATTTTCATGACAAAGACGTTGACAACAACAGTAGTCAGGTGCTGCATAAAAATCATATAATTCTTGTAGTGTAAGCATGGGTATTTTCAACTCATAAGGAATATAAGGGGGAAAAAAATAATTTAGACTCTAATAACAACTAGAAATAAAAATAAAACCGTTTCCCCGGCATAAAAAAGGATCAAACATTACAATAAACCATTTCCCCGGCATCACAATAAACAGTACAACATAAAAAAGGATCAAACAACTTTCTTACCCGCCTCCCAGGCTTACTCAATTCCTTAAGAACTTTGCCTTTGCGTTTTACGACTCCACCAATTGTCGAATTATCATCCTGTAAATAACAATGCATGCTTTAATGACAAACGATCCCAAATGTATCACAAACAATCACCATCATTACATAGAATATTTAAGATACCTGAAACATTTCAGGGACCAATGGGTGTCGATCCTTCATCACCACAGCTTTCAACAACCTACCAAAAGGTATACAACAACTTATTACAAAAAATCAAAGAACACATAACAATCACCACTGACATGCATATTGCATCTTCATCGACAAACAATCCAATGGAGTCAATAACAACACAACCCTATACCAAAGATGCATATTCCATCTTCAATGGCAATGAGTTTCTTAGATAACATACACATCAAAAATTCTGAAATGGAAATTGTGAAATTCAGGTAATGAATGAACTTAATAACTTTATGTAGTAAGCTTACACATTTCGATTTTCACTACATTTTACAAATATACCAAACAACAATAGGGCATTCATAACATTCATAAATGTTAACAATAAAACCGATTCTAGCAATGACTAGGAATTGAGGTTACTCATCAAATCAATGTCATCAAATTAACTCATCCAATTAACTACACACTTTAGGAATTGAAGTTACTCATCAAATTTGCTCATCAACTCAATTTCGATTTTCACTACAATTTACAAATATACAAAAACCAATTCATAAATGTTAACAACAAAAGCAATTCTAGCAATGGCTACGAATTGAGGTTACTTATCAAATCAATGTCATCAAATTCACTCATCCAATTAACTTCACACTTTAGGAATTCAAGTTACTCATCAAATTTACTCATCAAATCAATTAACACCAACACAGGTACATCAACAACTGACCTTCAATAACCACAGTTTGGAGCTCGCAAACCCGGAAATTGGCCAACACCAACGACTTGGAACTCACGCAGCTACCACCAAGCTCCCCCTGTAATTCAGATTCTCGACGACAGCACTCGAATTCAAAATCTCACCCACTATGTTACTTGCATTCACACTATCTTTGTTGAATTCGAAAACCAAAAACAAACCCTAACTTTTCTCACCTCAAAAATAACGTTAACGGCTGAAAACTCATCCATTAATGTCAAATAAGCTTTTGACATTTTTACCCCTAGCTTAAATGACCGAAATTACCTCCGTGCCCCTTGAGTTACATTTTTTGTTACTCAGGATGAGTAACTTGTATTTTCCGCATATTATTTAATGATGAACTCTGTTTCATTCTACCTTAGTGTCAAAGACTCCTTAAACGCATAAAGTGCCAAAAATCCTATCCCTCGGTGTTAAAAACACCTTAAGTGCTTAAAGGCACCAACATACATTTTATTCCTCGTGTACATGGACACTTATATAGCTCCTTTCTCATGCTTAAGCATTAATAAAAATTATTTGAACCATAATTAAATTCCTTTTCAATATTACAAACATAATTAAACATGTAGTTTAATTAATCATGCATTCTAACATGCCATAAATAAAAGTGTGGTTCAAACACAACATGCCGAACATTAATTTTCCAACTATTAATCCATCTCAAATAAATTATGCTTTCTAATTTAACCACCAATATCAATAATCCACAATTTCCAATCATAAATCTTAGCATGATACTATTTAGGATTAATTAAATCAAGCCTAGCATGATACTACATCACCAAAAATATGCTAAGTACGCGAACGTACCTTTAGTACGTACGATCTTAAAATCGCCACGACTAATAGAAATTGCTTACTTCGAAGTCTCCTACACATTAAAATCATAATAGAGTATTAAAATCCACTCTAATTTAATTAAAGTAAGCTGAAATTATATTTAAAACACCATAATTAAGTCTCAATTAATGGGTAATTAAAATTCCATCAAGAAACATAATATAAAGTGTTCTATATAAAATTCCAGCACTTTATTTTTATTAAAACTTGCTGTAATTAAGCCTTAAAACAAAGATATAAACCAATATACATCATAACCCTTCAATAATTCATAAATCAAGAACCTAGGGTTTCAAAAATTGGGGCTTTTTAATTAAAATCAAATCTGAAAATTAATTAACATAATAATTATAATCAATCATCAAAATCAAATCCCAAAACTCATAATTTACAATTAGATTTAAAAATAGATTACATTAAATCAACAAAGTTAAGTTTTTTTTTTTTTTTTTTTTTTTTTTTTTTTTTTTTTTTTTGTTTTTTGAAATTTTGACTTTTACCACCAAAAAATTTGGACAAATTGTATTTTACCACCTACTCTTTTAAAAGTTGTATTTTACCACCAAATAAACTCAAAAAATTGTTTTTTACCACCTACCGTTTAGAAAACCGTTAAATCTAACGGAATTTTTTTAAATTCTTCAATTTTCGTGCCCAAAATATGTTCTTCAAAGGTTTAGGGGGGCATTTTGGCCCTATGGGCCCAATTTGAGGTCAAAATTGATTAAAAAAATGATCGAAAATAACTCATTTTGCGTGTTTAAAAATACATCGAGTTGCGTGAACACGCAAAATGAGGTATTTCCGATCATTTTTTATCGATTTTGACCTCAAATTGGACCCAAAGGACCAAAATGCCCCCCTAAACCTATAAAGAACATATTTTGGGCACAAAAATCGAAAATTTTTTTTTAACACCGTTAGATTTAACGGTTTTCTTAACGGTAGGTGGTGAAAAACAATTTTTGGAACTTTATTTGGTGGTAAAATACAACTTTTAAAAGAGTAGGTGGTAAAAAACAATTTGTCCAAATTTTTTGGTGGTAAAAGTCAAAATTTCCTTTTTTTTTTTTTGTTTTTTTCGTTTTTTTTTAATACATGCTCGAAAAAAAAGGGAAGGGGAAAACGACAGCCACCTGTCCACTAGGCGAAAATATGAATTGGCCACCGGTTTAAAACCCCCCTATGCCACCGGTTTTGAACCGGTGGCCATTTGGGGGATGGCAATAATCTTATTAAAAAGCCACCGGTTCAAAACCGATGGCAAAAACAAACCGGTGGCAAAAACAAACCGGTGGCAATAATGATTCCCGCGATATTTTTTATTTTAATAACAAGTATTGCCACCGGTTACCGGTGGCAATAATGCCCATAAAAAACAATTTTTTTTTTTTTTTTTTGCATTTATTTCACTTAAATTGTAGCAGAAACTATATATATGTAAAATACATAAAAACACACATATTTTCATCAGTATCTAGTAATTTTACACTTTTTAAGAGTAAAAAAACTAAATTAATAACTACAACTAAATTACTTATACAACAATTCCAAGAACTAAATTAATCAAATTACACAAAACTAAAATTCCAACATTAAATAAAAAAAAAATGACAGTAAAAACCCAAAAAAAATTACAACATTTAAATTAAAAAACAACCCATATAACACCTAAATCAATAATCCTGCATCTTTATTCTTCGATTTAACATCTACATCTAAATCAATATACCTGCATCAAAAAAAAAAAAAAATCGATTAAATAAAATAAATAAGCTGCGAAAAAAAAAACCAGAACAATATGCATGGTACCCATAAATCGATTTAAATCGGTTAATAAACCCAGAAAAAACACACAAAAATATAGACAAAACCCAGAAATCAAACAAAAACTCAGAAAAATAACCCAGAAAAAAAAAGAAAAAACAAACCCAGAATAATAAATAAACAAAATTCCCAGAAATCAGTAAAAACCCGAGCATTAAATCAAACTCAAAAAAAAATCGAATTGATTTTCAAAACAAGAATTAAAAACACAATGAGAATTAAATCGTACTCAAAAAAACAAATTGATTTTCACGGACTCAAAAAAAAAAACCAGAATAAAATCGAATAGAACCTAGAAGGAGATCGACTTAGAATCGATTAAAATCAATTAAAATCGATGAAAACACTCAAAAAATCCAAAATCGACTAATTAACAATTAATTAAACCCAACAAAATCCAAAAATCGATTAATTAAACACAAAATTAAACCTAACCTCGTGCATGTCTTCGTTGTTGTTGTTGCGGTGGTGGTTGAAATGACCGAGAAGGAGATGAGAAGGAGATCGAAGATAAGGAAAAAAAAGACGAACAGATTGAAGGAGATCGAGAAGGAGATCGAAATGAAAGAAAGAGAAGAAGAGGGACGACGACAGTGGTGGTTGAGACGAGAGAGCAGGAAAGAGAAGAAGAGGAGATGAGATAATATTTGGAGAGAGAAGAGAGGAGAGAAGAGGAGAGGAGAGAGAGAATGAGGGAGGCTGATGAGTGATTTGGGAGTAGGGTTTGGGTTTTTATATGGGGCGCTTTTTTTTTTTTTTAATTTAATTGGATATTGCCACCGGTTCAAAACCGGTGGCCTTATAATTATTGCCACGGGTTTTGGTTGAACCGGTGGCAATACCGGTTTGGCTCATCCCGCCCATTAATTAACCCACCGGTTTTCAAAAATCGGTGGCCAATTAGCGGTGCATTTTTCAATTTTTCTACTAGTGTGTCGCCGGCTGCGGGCAGCGGCGGCCACCTGCTGCTGGTGGCTAGCAACGGTGGGGGAACAAGAGCAGCTGAAAAAAGGAAGGGGAAGGGGAAAAGAAAAAGAAAGAAAAATAAGAAAGAGAGAGAGAGAGAGAAGTTTACCTTGGGTTTTCTCCACTATAGGCAAAGTTGATTTGCCTCATTAGTGGGATATTTATACCCCTTCTCAACCAATCCCTCTTTCCTTAAACTTTCCTCTTTTAGTTTTTCCTAATCCCTTCCCTGATAAAACTTGTTAAAACTAAACTTTCTTAAAATAAAACCCCAACTTTTATAATTAAAGAAATTAAATAAACTTTCCTTTTGTAAAAATATTAGTTAAAACGCCATAATTAAAATATTAAAATTATTTAAATACTTTATAAAATACATATTTTAAATAAAATACGTATAAAAATACGGGGTATTACACTAGGTCTTTTATTCATTGATTTACTCTATTCTTACTCTTCCCTACTTTTATTCTTCGTAGTTTAGTTTACCTTCGATTACAATATTTGGCCTGGTTACTAAATAATTTAGATTATAATAGTTTATTAGGAATAGAAAAACTAGTATACCATTGGATTCGACCCTACTTCCCTATCTATTATTAGTTAGTGGTATTAGGAATTACTTTTGATTAGGTGATACAACTTTAGCCAATCAAAATTTGGCGCCGTTGCCGGGGAAACGGTTTTATTTTTATTTATGATTGTTTTTGTAGTCTAGATTATTTTCTTTCGTCCCAGAGAACGTAAGTTCGTTGGGTCAATTTTCATATTTGTCGTATAGTTCTTTGTTTATGCCCAGGTGTTCCAGATCAGGTTACAATCCTTTTGATCCTGAGATCGAGCGCTCTTTCCATAGACAGAAGAATTTTTACAGGTAAATACTGGCAAGTTCCGGTGGTGATATTCCTAGAGACCCTCCATCTGATTCTGGCGGTTCAGAAACTTCTTCAGAACTAGAATTAGAGATGACAGGAGAACCGCCTAAAAAGCTCAGTGATTATTCGCAGCCGTCCTTAACACATTTTCCCCACCTTTCTCCTATGCCGGATCTCGAGGGAGTACAGTTTGAGATCAAGCCCTAGTTTATCACGATGATAAAAAGGAAGCAATTTAGTGGAGCTAAGGGTGAAGACCCTAATCTTCACATTGCCGACTACTGTCAATATTGCAATACCATAAGGCAAACTGGGGTCACGCAAGATCAAATAAGGGAGAATCTCTTTCCTTTCTCTTATGTGGAAAAGCTAAATTATAGTTTAATGGTTTAAATAGAACTGCACTTGGCATTACTAACTGGGTCTTGTGTTGAATTTTTATAATAAATATTATCCTGTAGAGAGAACAACCTTATTGAGAAGTGCAATTCAAAAATTTTCCCAAGAGCCAGATGAAACATTATATGATGCTTGGGAAAGATTTAAAGATCTGCAGAGAGAGTGCCCCCATCATAATTTAGCACAGTGGCAGTTGATACATGCTTTCTACAATGGGATTGGAAATTCATCTAGAAAAATTTTGGACTCTGCAACTAGTGGGAGGTTTATGAACCTTAATGTGGATGATCCAGGTCAAGTTATCGAAGATATGGCAATCCATAACTCCCAATATGGGAATACTTGAGGTTTTGCAAACAAAGGGAAACACCACGTTGATTCAGTATCCTTTTTGCAAGCTCAATTAACCTCTATTTGTCAGAGTTTAGATAATCTTAGTACTGCTAATGCTAATGTAGCTAATGGTTCTGCAATTAACAATAATGCTAATGATGCTTTTTGTGTAAATTGTGGAACTGTAGGTCATTGGGAACAGGAGTGTAGGAGTTCCATGGAGCAGGTTAACGCTTTTCAATCTATTAAGCAAAATAACCCATACTCCAACACCTATAATCCTGGGTATCAGAATCATCCATACCTTTCCTACCGGAGCACCAATGTACAAAACCCTCCACCTCCACAACAAACACAACAAGCACAACCACAACCACAGCAGAAATACTACCATCCCAACTTTGGCCAGAATTCCCAACCACAAACTCCTCCACCTACTGATCCTGCTTTGTCAGAAATAAGAGCGATGTTAAGAAGTATGCAAAAGCACATGGAGAGTAGAGATGCCCAAATTGACCAGATCCTAGCCCACAATAAAATTATGGATAGTAAAATTGCGCAAATTTCCTCTACTCTGCAAACCCGCCAGTAGGGAACCCTACCATCGCAACTAGTACAACCAACAAATCAGGCATTTGCAATTACCCTCAAGAGTGGTTCGCATTAGGGCTGAGCAAAACTATCTGATAATCCGAAATCCGATAATACGATCCGCATCTGATTCAAAAATTTAGGATAACCGATCCGAAAACTGTTTACGGATCGGATATCCGATTCGAAATTTCGGATTTCGGACCGGATCGGATATCGAAATTTCAGATTTTGGATATCCGAATATCCGAAAAAAGTCGGATATCGGATCGGATATCCGATCTGATATCCGAAAAAAATACCATACAACCAGCAAACCTTAAATATTTACCAAAGCCCAAATTCCCCCTAGGCCTAAATAACTAAACTACGTAGCAAATTAAGAAAACCCTAACTCCTTCCCTTCATTCTCACCACCCACCCTCTCTCTCTCCCCCCTCTCTCCTCTTTGTCATCCTCATTGCCCCCTTCATTCTTAGAACCAATCAAATAGCAATCTCACTGCCCCTTCTGCCTTCTCTTTCTCTTCTCTTTCATCCTCTATTCTCCCCTTCAATCTTTGCGATCCCACGGCAAACCGACTTCCTCCTTCGACCTTCGATTCTCACGACTGCAATTCCACCAACGACCCTCGCTACGCTCTCCTTCAACCGCAACAACCGCAACAACTAACGCATCATCACTAGCTCGAGCTTAGAACCAGCAACTCCAACAATGGCTTTTCTTCTCAATGACAATTGAAATTTCTCTTTTTTTAACAATTAGTTTACAGATTTGTGTTAAATTTCTTTGTTTTGTACTCGGTTTGCGTGTAAATTTTTTTTGTTTTTATAATTTTAGTCTATTTAATCTTCTTATATTTAAGTAACAATGATTAATTTTAATAGAGAATTGATGCAGTATCAATTTTTCATATATCAATGCCTTTAAAAAAATGGTCATTTAATAGGTTTGGATATTGGATATCCAGATATCAGATATCCGAAAAGTTTCGGATCGGATACATATATCAGATTTGGGAAATTTCGGATACTACGGATATCGGATCCATGCTCATTCCTAGTTCGCATAATGATAGGCCTCCTATGCACAAAGATGATAAACCTGTTTTAACATAAATTGCTAATCTTGATTCCATTATACCAAAGGATATTAATCCTAGCCCTGCAGGGCTACAGGTTAGTACTAATATTTCTGATGTTACAATGCAGGGTAAAACTCCAAGGAAGGTTGCAACTCAAGATAAGAGTAATAATGTTCAACAACCAATTATCAAACTACCATTCCCCAATCGACATTTGAAAACTAAAGAGGATAAGCGGTTTGGTAAGTTCCTGGAGATAGTGAAAGATTTGCAGGTAACAGTTCCTTTCACAGAATTAATCACACAAATTCCTGCATATGCAAAATATATGAAAGAAATATTGACTAGGAAAAGGTCTATTAGTGAGGTAGAGACTGTCGCTTTTACTGCCGAATGTAGTGCCGTACTACAAAATAATTCTCCAACTAAACTAAGAGATCCGGGTAGTTTTTCTATTCCTTGTCATATTGGCAATCTGAAGATTGATAGTGCATTATGTGATCTGGGTGCTAGTGTTAGTGTCATGCCATTGTTGTGTGTTCCAAGCTAAATATGGGTAAATTAAAATCTACTAATATTACTTTGTAAATGGTCGGTCGTTCTTTTAAATACCCCCTAGGTGTTTTAGAGGATGTTCCCGTTAGAGTACGTAAATTTTATATACCTGTTGATTTTGTTGTTCTTGATAAGGATGAGGATTTGCAAACCCCGATTATTTTGGGTAGAACATTCCTTAATACTGCGGGAGCAATTATAGATGTACAAGGGGGTAATTGACACTTTCAGTAGGGAATGACAATATTGTTTTTAACTTGAATAATGCCCCTAAAAGCCCCATGACAGAGGAGAAGTGTTTTAGCATTGATGTGGTTAACAATTATTGTTCTAATGAGCCCCAAGCTCTTGTTAAAAATCCCTTGGTGGCGGTATCTTGTGTTGCATCTTCTACTGGTAAAATGAAGATATGGAAGGAAGAAGTAGATGCAATAGAACGAGCTCTATATTGCGAAGGGCTTGGTTTTGATGATGATGACGAGGAGCAAGGTGAACATGTTGCGATGATTGAGCCCTTAATGAGAGTCCCACTCGACCGAGTAGTAATAGCTCAGTTGAGTGGGGAACCAAAACAGCCAGAGCCTAAGGAGGTGCCCCTTGAAATTAATGATAAGGAACCCCCAGTGCAAGCTACGGAAGATCCGCCCAACCGGGTGAGATGGCCCAGACCGAGCGCGTGAAAGAACTTTATCAAAGACACAAAATCGCCCGACCGGGCGAAGAGCCACCCGATCGGGCGCGAGGTTAGCATTTTAAGTCCTTATTTTCGCCCGGCTGGGCACGCCATACCCTCTCTTTACCGCTTTATCTTTCTTTTCCTTTTTCGTTCCTTTTCCTATTTATCTTTTCCCTCTTTGCCTTATCTCTTTCTTAAAACCAGATGACGTTTAGCCATGCTAAGCTAATTCCTAAGCCAATGAGAACATTGTCTGATTTTGGCTTGGGGTAGTTTTCGGATTGAGGTATGGTTTCTTTCTTTTATTGCTTTCTAATATAGTTTTACTGCTTTCCTACAAGAAAAATCCAAAAAAATTGAAAAATTAAAAAAATCCAAAAATACGTTCCAATGAGCCGTAAATCATGCTTCCTTGTGCCCCATACTTGAAAAATTTTGTTTTGATTCTTGGTATATGATGATGAGCATTGTGGATTTGTTGATCATGATTTGAAGTTTGATTGCTCGGATGCTTAAACATGCGTCAATTTTGCCCAACCGCTTGTGAATATAGTGCTTGACTAGTTGATTTGGTTAGGAATGTGTGTTAGTTCCTGTTATGTCAATGAATTTGAGTATTGATTTGCAACTATGAGTAGTGTTTCATGACTCACCATTATGCACATGTGGAGGACGAAGGCATTCATTATTTTAGGTAGCCTTCAAATGATTTAGATACATTTGTTCCCTTCTTGCTACCCATGTCGATTGCCTTGACTTTTTATTGTTAATTAACCACATTACAAGCCTATTTAGCCCCGCCCATTGGTTACTAATCCCAAGCTTGGCTTGGGGGAGCTATAGTTAGTGAGGTGAGGGAGTTGTAGTGTGCACATTCTTTGCACAATGTGGGAATATAAGATGAGTAATTTGATCTTTGATTTTGTGATTGAAAAAAAAACATTTTGTCAAAGTTGAAAATTTCCAATGTGGAATATAAAGAAAAAAAGAGCAAAAGAAAAAAATGTTTAATGTTCAAATGTTTTATTGAAGGTTGCTCGAAAAAGAAAAGAAAAAAATTCAAAAGAAAAAAATATCTAGATTGAAAAGAAAAAAAAGAAAGAGAATGAGTTTAAAGTTTGTTTATTCACTCTAGTTTTACATTATTATATTTTTATGGGTGAATTTGTAAGTGTTGGGATTGTTTGATTTGACTGGAGTTATGTTTGGTGAACTTTTGTTGGAGTTGAGTATGTTGGAGAAGATTTGGTCATTATTTATTTTTGACCTTGTTTTTATTAGGATTTGTCTCCCTTTAAACATAGCTTTTCTCTCACATTTTCCCAAATATTTCCTACCCTTTACCCTAGCCTTACATTACAAGCTTTAAAGACCTTCCGACCTTGTGCATAAAGTTGTGTGGATGTGAAAGTGTTGCCTATCAATGCAAGGAATGACTTGACATATTCCGAGTCGATTGTTAGGTTGAGTGTATGTCTTTTTAAGCACACGAGAGTTGTTAGGTTGAGTGCATGTCTTTTTAAACACACGAGAGTGTGAGTTGGGAGGGCATTGTTCACATTAAAGGGGTTGGGATGGAGAGCGATCGAGTACATCTTTTACTCACCACATAAATGAGAGTTGAGTGCGTGAGCAATAGTCTTGAATTCTATACGCTCATATGGTTTGCTCTACTTGACAATTGTTAGGGAGGATGAGTGATTGGATGAATAAGATTGGTTGATGTTGAAGCATGAATGTTAGATTTGCCTTGGGGGAGTTTGATATGTCTATATTATATAGTATTTTATACCCGTCCCTTGGTCATAATTAGTAGTGCTTTTGGCTCTTTATAGCCACTCTTATTACTAATTGGTATTTTCTAGTGTTTTCATAGTTTTGGTTGAGTTTTGTAGGGAATTGTACTTATGGAGCATTTTCCCGGGATTTTATGGAGCAACTACGGACATTAGAGGAGCACAACCATCTATCGTAGCCCAAGATCGGTTAGAGTCATCAAGCCGGTGATTAAGGGCTCGACTTATGTGAATATGAGGCATTTGGACTGAGTATTTGACAGGGTAAAGTCGTCTCCCCTAATCAAAAGTAATTACCTAAGTCCTCTAACTAAAGTAGATAGGGAAGTAGGGTCGAATCCATAGGGAAACTGGTCTTTCTATTCCTAATTAATTAATTAAGGTAACCAATTTTGTTGTTTATAATATGAACCTATACTACGGAGATTAAATTTAAGGAGAAAATCGATAATAAGAAGACCTAGGGTCACAAGTTCACCAATAATTAATATTCCGGGATAAAACATAACAATCAATAATCAACATTACACAAATAACATGATTAACAGGCTCTCGCAATTTATTAATCAACATAGATCTAACAGGCTCTCGCAATTTACTAAATCTAAGTTCGTATTGAAAATAGCCTTTAATATTAAACTAACATCTGCTCGATTCATCAATTCAATATTGCTAAACATTCACAATCAAATTACATCTGCTCGATTCATAATCTAATTGCAAAGAATTAAAACAATTCAATAAGAAATTATCATACAATATCAATAATCAATAACAATAAATTATCCCTTCATATTAATCATGCATCCCCATAAAACCTAGAATTAAACTACTCGGACATAATTAAATCTAAAATAAGCAAAGTAATAAAATAAGCCATGAGAAATTGAAAGAATAAAATTATTGAAATAAATGAGGAAGAAATCATTACCGAATCGACGAAATTAAAAAGTAGAGTCAAGAACAAGAGAAAAGTTGAGAGAAAATCTAGAGAGAGAAAATAAACTAAGTAGAGAGAGAAAGTCTAACAGAGAGAGAGTAAGAAATTAATCCTAAAACGTACTTAAACAAAATAAACAACTCGTCTAACAAAGCATTCCAGAAACATGTGCCCGATCAGGCTAGAGGCCGCCCGATCGGGCGCGCCTTTTTGCTCGCACATCCTTCTCAGCAGCAGCGCCCGATCGAGCTAAGTGCTCGCATGATCGGGCGCGCCTTAGGCCACGCACCATGCCTTTGCTGCGCACCTTGCCCGATCGGGCCCTTACTACTCTTCGAGGCTTGGACTTCGATTGGGCTTGATTCCTCGGCCCAATCCGGATCTCCTCTTCGGGTCTTGAATACTCGGTCCAAATACCTCGGTATCCTGATTACCGAGCCCTTAATCACCGGCTCGATGACTCTAACCGGCCTTGGGCTTCAGTGATGGTCGTGCTCCTCTAATTCCCGTAGTCGCTCCATGAAAAACCCGAGAAAATGCTCCAAAGGTGAAATTTTCTATAAAACTCAACAAAGACTACGAAAACACTAGAATACACCAATTAGTAACAAAAGTGGCTCAAAAGAGCCAAAAACACTTCTAATTATGACCAAGGGACGGGGGAAAATCGCTATATAAAATAGACATATCAGTATTCAAGCCCCAAGGAGGATATTTGGTTTGGGCCAAGTTACGAGCCCAAACGAGGAGTCCAAGTGGCCCAAGAAGTCACCACCCAGTGCATAGGGTCTTCGACCGAAGGTACGCCCGACCGGGCAGGGGAAGATTAAGGTCGCAGCAATATCTCGCCCGAGCTCGTACGCGATTGGGCGCGAGAGAAGAGAAGCCCCGAAGAAAAGGCGGGCCCCGAAGTAAAAAAAATGATAAATCGCAATGCACCACGCTTATATTTTTGAACATTTAGTAAAACAAATATGAAAAATAACAAAGTTTGAACATTTAGTAAAAAAAATCTGAACAATCGCAAATTTTGAATTATTACGAGTCAGACAAATTTTGAAAGAAGTTTGTCCGACTCATAATAATTCAATAGTTTTGTAATATAAAGTGAACATTTACTGTATACAAAATGAGCATTTCTTTATAAAATATGAACATCAAAATTGCATGTTTATGTTCAGTTTTTGTGACGTGTTCATATTTTTTTACTACTAGTCTGGTGGACCGCACGGGATGCGCGCGCACCATATTGCTAATCAAAATTAAGACGCTAATAAAGAAGCACTAAATAAATATATTTGGATTACCTATTATGATTTTGTGTTTGAAGTTACGAGATACATATGTAGGACAAGTTGCTTAAAATCGAAATTTGTTTGACATAGCCTCCCTTGCATGCGTGGATTGTAATCACATAGTATTATGTGCTCAAGTTAGTCAATAATTTAGATAACCATTATTGCATAGTTTCAATATGTATTATTGACTTACATGTATCATGAAAGTTCGTGTTATTGCAACAAATTCTATGTATTACATGTTTCATATATATTGATTTGATTTACTTATTATTATAAATCTCATTGAATATAGCGTAAGAATTTGTAAGTAGATATCTATTTTGTTATTTAAGATGGAATATTGTACATTTACTTTGGTGTATTAATTTAGCATTTGTGAAAGTGAGTAAATTTGAAGTATAATTAGTGCTTATTCAATGTGAACTTGTTGTATAGAATGTCATTAATGACCATGAATGGATAAAGTTCATTAGTTAAGTAATGTCAGAGATTGACTAATGTGTAGTTTGGATAGTCAGTAAAGTTTTGAGAAAGATAATTTGATCTAAATTAGCTAGCAATTGTCAGTGGCCATTACACATATGGTTTTGCATGCCATATTGGAGATTAATAAGTGGCATGTGTACATATTAGACTATAGTCATGAATAAAGGTATTCAATAAAAATGGTTGCAATATTAGAAGGTAATTGTAGTGTATCAAAAGGAAAATAAGTTAATGTGGTATTCATATAGATCATTATGCCCCTTTTGAACTTACTTGACTTGTCATTATGGCTGGTAAGACTCTTGGGACTTAATTCGGACTTTTTTGAAGAATTTATATTATACAACCACACATTTTTGTATGCAGTCTGTGTACGGTGCAGCAAGGGTTACTCGAGTTTCTTGGTATGGCATTACTCGAGTTGCCGAGATTACTCGAGTTTCTTAGTCAGAGGTTACTCGAGTTGCTAGGGTTACTCAACTTACTTGGTTAGGGGTTACTTGATTGAATTACTCCTTATCGAGTAACCCCTCAAGTAACCCCTGACTTAGTAACCCCTCGAGTAATCCATGACTGAACCCTTGAGTAACCCTTAAACAAGTAATCCCTCCCCTCAAGTAACCCCTCAAGTAACCCCTGACTGAACCCGCAAGTAACCCCTGACCGAGTAACTCGAGTAATCACTTACCGAGTAATTCGAGTAACCCATGACCGAGTAACCCCTCAAGTAACCCTTGACTGAGTAACCCCTGACCGAGTAACCCCTCAAGTAAATCTTGTCCAAGTGAACCCCTCGAGTAAACCCTATCCGAACCCCTCAAAAATCCCTGATCGAGTAACCCCTCAAGTAAGTGAACCCCTCAAGTAACCCTTGTCTCAAACACTCAAGTAACCCCTGACCGAATAACTCTAGTAATCCCTAATTGAATAACTCGAGTAATCCCTAACAAAAAAACTCAGTAAACCCTGCCATAATTCGTTTCATAATAATTACAACACTAATTTCTTTAGTAAGATCCACAATCTTTTTATTATTTCTCTCTCACCAATTTACACTTTTTTTATTATTATTTCTCTCTACAAACAAATGAATATAATCCATTAACTATACTTTATATGATAAAATCACAATTTTTTGTCCTGTTGTACTGTACAACAAGGATCAGTCGAGTTTCTAAGAACGGGAATACTCGAGTTGACGGGGCTAATCGAGTTTTTCGATTAGGTGTTACTCGAGTTGCTGGGGTTACTCAAGTCACTTGACCAGGGGTTACTCGAGTTGTTGGGGTGAATCAAGTTGTCGAGTAATCCCTCAAGTAACCCTTAACCGAGTACCACTTGAGTAATTTATGACTAAACCCCTTGAGTAACCCTCATGACCGAGTAACACCTCCCCCTCAAGTAACCCCTAATTGAGTAACCCTTCAAGTAACCCCTAGCTTAACCCTCAAGTAACCCCTGACTTAACTCCTTAAATAATCCCTGACTGAGTAACTCGAGTAACCACTGAATGAGTATCTCGACCCATAATCGAGTAACCTCTGAGCGAGTTACCCCTCAAGTAACTCTTGACCAAATGAACCCCTGTCCAAACCCCTCAAGTTAAAAAGTAGATTGATATCATCTTGCGCGCACCATTTTTCTAATCTAAATTAAGACTCTAACAAGGAAGCATTAAATAAATGTATTTGAATTACCTATTATATTTCGTGTTTGAATTTACAAGATACATATGTAAGACAAGTCGATTAAAACCGAAATATGTTTGACATTGCTTCCCTTAGCTTGCATGCGTGGCTTGTAATCACATAGTATTATGTGTTCAAGTAAGTCAACAATTTTTTAAACCAAGTAAGTCAACAATTTAGATAACCATTATTTCATAGTTTTCAATACATATTGTTGACTTACATGTATCTTAAAAGGCGGTGTTATTGTAACAACTTCTAAGTATTGCATATTTTATATGTCTATATGTATTGATTTGATTTACTTATTATTATGAATCTCAGTGAATATAGAGTAACAATTTGTAAGTATCTATTTATTGTGTTGTTTAAGAAGGAATGCTATACAATTCCATCAGCGCACCATTTTGTTAATCAAATTTAGAATGCTAATAGTGAATCACTAAATAAATATATTTTGATTAGCTATTGTTATTTTGTGTTTGAATTTATGAGATACATATGTAAAATAAGTCAGTTTATATTGAAATATGTTTCAAATTGCTTTCCTTGTATGCATAGTTTTCAATCACATATTATTATGTGTCCAAATAAGTAAAAAAATTTAGATAACTATTATTGCACAGTTTTAATATGTACTATTGACTTACATGTATCATGGAAGTTCGTGTTATTGTAACAAATTCTAAGCATTGCATGTTTTATGTATTTATTTTATTAACTTATTAATCTCATTGAATATAGAGTAAAAATTTGTAACCAGATATCTATTTTATTGTTTAAGAAAGAATATTTCACATATACCTTAGTGTATTACTTTAGCATTTGTATGATGACATATATTCATAACTCCTATAAGTAACCCTTGACCAAGTGAACCCCTCGAGTAACCCCTGTCCAAACCCCTCAAGTAACCCCAGATCTACTAACCCCTCAAGTGACCCTTGACCGAGGGAACCCCTCGAGTAACCCTTGTTCCAGCCCCTTAAGTAACCCATGACCGAGTAACTCGAGTAACCCCTGATTAAATAACTCGGGTAATCCCTGATCGAGTAACCCCTTAAGTAACCCTTGACTGAGTAACCTGTGACCGAGTAACCCTTCAAGTAACTCTTGACCAAGTGAACCCCTCGAGTAACCCCTGTCTGAACCCCTCAAGTAACCCCTGATCGAGTTACCCCTCAAGTAACCCTAGACCGAGTAAACCCCTCGAGTAAACATTAACTCAACCCCTCAAGTAACCTCTGACCGATTAACTCGAGTAACCCCTGACTGAATAACTCGGGTAACCCCTAACAAAATAAATCAGGTAACTCATGCCACAGTTCGTTCATAATAATTGCAACACTACTTTCTTTGGTAAGAGTCCACTACTATTTTATTATATCTCTCTTACCAACCCTATTTACACTTTTATTTATTATTATTTTTTTTCTCCTACGAACAAATAAAAGTATCCCAATACTATATCATAAATTCACAAATTTTTGTATGCAGCATGTTGTACCATGTAGCAAGGGTTACTCGAGTTTCTTGGTATGAGATTACTCGAGTTTATTGGTAAAAGATTACTCGAGTTTCTTGATCAGGGGTTACTCGAGTTGCTGGGGTTACTCAAGTAATCCATGATCAAGTAACCCCGACTGAGTAACCCCTCAAGTAATCCATGACGAGTGAACCCCTCAAGTAACCCTTAACCAAGTAACCCTTTCCTCTCAAGTAACCCCTAACCAAAACCTCAAGTAACCACTAACCTAACTCTTAAAATAACCCTTGACTGAGTAACTCGAGTAACCACTGACCGAGTAGCTCGAGTAACCATGACTGAGTAACCCCTCGAGTAACCCCTAACCGAGTAACCCTTCAAGTGAGCCCTTAACCAAGTGAACACCTTGAGTAACCCATGTCTGGACCCCTCAAGTAACCCCTGATCGAGTAAACCTTGACTGAGTAAACCCCTCTAGTAACCCTTGTCCCAACCCCTCAAGTGTAACCCCTTACCAAATCACTTAAGAAACCTTTGTCTGAATAACTCAAGTAACCCTTAACAAAATAAATCAGATTACCCCTACCACAGCTCGTTCCGTAATAATTGCTACACTATTTTTTTTGATAAGAGGCCACAACTATTTTTTTTTCTTCTCTGATCAACCCATTTGCACTTTTTTTTTTTAAAAAATAAATATTTCTCTTTCCTACTAACAAATAAATATATCCCACCATCTATACATTATATTATAAAATCACAAATTTTTGTATGCACCCTGTTGTACCGTGCAACAAGGCTTACTCGAGGGTCTTACTCGAGTTGCCGGGTTACTCAAGTTTCTCAGTCAAAGGTTACTGGAGTTGCTAGGGTTACTCAAGTTATTTGGTCATGGGTTACTTAAGTTACTTTTATCAAGTAGCCCCTCAAGTAACCCCTGACCGAGTAACCTATCGAGTGATATATGAATGAACCCCTCGAGTAACCCCTCCCCCTCGAGTAACCCCTCATTGAGTAACCCCTCAAATAACCCCTGATTGAATCCTCAAGTAACCTCTGACCTAACTCCTCAGAAAACCCCTGACCGAATAACTCGAGTAACTACTGACCGAGTAGCTCAAGTAACCCATGACTAAGTAACCCCTCGAATAACCCTTGATTGAGTAACTCAAGTATTCCCTGACTAAGTAAACCCTCAAGTAACCCTTGACCAAGTGAACCCCTCAAGTAACCCTTTCCGAACCCCTCAAGTAACACTTGACCAAGTGAACCCTTCGACTAACCCTTGTCACAATCCTTCATGTAATCCTTGACCGAGTAACTGAAGTAACCCCTGACTGAATAACTTGGGTAACCCCTAACAAAATAACTCATGTAACCCCTGCCATAGTCTATTTTTTAATAATTGCAACACTAATTTCTTAGGTAAGAGTCCACAACTATTTTATTATTTCTCTCAAACCAACTAGCAACTGCATTTACACTTTTTTATTTTATTATTATTTCTCTCTCATACGAACAAATAAATATATCCCACTAACTATACTGTATAAAAAAAAAATTATCCCACTAACTATACTTTACATTATAAAATCACAAATTTTTGTATGCAGCCTGTTGTACTGTGCAGCAAAGGTTACTCGAGTTTCTCAATATGGGATTACTCGAGATGCTGAGATTACTCAAATTTCTCGATCAGGGGTTACTCGATTCGCTAGGGGTACTCAAGTTACTTGGTCAAGGGGTTACGACTTGAGTTACTCTTTATCGAGTAACCCCTTACCAAGTAACCCCTTGAGTAATCCATGACTAAACCCCTCGAGTTACCCCTAACCGAGTAACCCCTCCCCCTCAAGTATCCTCTGATTGAGTAACCCCTCAAGTAACCCTTAACTGAACCCTCAAGTATCCCCTGATTGAGTAACCTCTGACTGAACCCTCAAGTAACCCCTGACCGAACTTCTTAAATCACCCCTAACCGTGTAACTCGTCACTGACCGAGTAGCTCAATAACCCATGATCAAGTAACCCCTTGAGTAACCCTTGATTGAGTAACTCGAGTAACCCCTGACCAAGTAACCCCTCAATTAACGCTTGACTAAGTGAACGCTCCAAGTAACCGTTGACCGAACCTCTCAAGTAACCCCTAATTGAGTAACCCTCGACCGAGTGAACCCATCAAGTAACCCTTGTCCCAACCCCTCAACTAACTCTTGACCGAGTAACTCGAGTAACCCCTAACTGAATAACTCGGGTAACCCCTAACAAAATAACTCAAATAACCCATATTATAGTCCGTCTCATAATAATTGCAAAACAACTTTCTTTGGCAAGAGTCTACAACTATTTTATTATTTCTCTCAAACCTACCCCATTTACACAATTTTATTATTATTATTTCTCTCTCCTACGAACAAATAAATATATCTCACTAACTATACTTTATATTATAAAATCACAAATTTTCGTGTGCAGTCTATTGGGATTAGTTAAAAGCGCACATCATTTTCTGTTTTGATTGTTGTTGACCTTATTATATGTCGAGAAATCATCGAGTACGTGAATCTAATTGTTATTAATTTTTTTTTAAAAAGTTGAATTTATTTATAAGAGTGTTATTGATGTAAGGTGTAAGATATACTTGATAAAATTCACACTTATTGTTTTGCATTATGACAGTGTTTATTCAATAGAAAACTATTGACCTTTGATAAGATAAAAAAATTAAGAGTATTATGATCCAGTCAATAAGAAGTTATTTTAAGTTGTATAGTATGTTTTTTGCATGCATAAAACAATTTGATAATTTCAATTTTATTTTACCAATCAAAAATCTTGTAGGTTATTTCAACAAAAAAGTTTTTTTTTTTTTTTTTTTTTTTTTTTTTTTTTTTTTTATTAATTTTTTATTCCACGGCAAGCAAAAGAAAGCTTAGATTAATTCTCAAGGGTGGTTAGCATGTACATAACTTCACCATGATAACTGATTAAGCATTGCAATGTATAGGAAGAATAATTCACACACTGGTTTCATTGATAAAATTTTGCTTCTCAAGAAGTTTTACAGATACCTCAACTCATATACAACCTACAAGAATGTCCTGCACTCTCTTGATGATAAATAGGACACAAAAATAGAATTAGATGAAAGGTGGGAAAAGGAGTATGTAGGAAATGTTGTACAAAGGATAATGATATAAAAGAAAACAAAGAACCACAAGAAAATAGCTCATCCATTTTGTTATGTGCTGCTAGGCAAGGATTCACTTAAGAAATTTACAACCCTATTCAACAGATTCAAGCCAAAAAAGTTTATTCACAGTCCACCTTCACAGATAAATTCAATGGTTCTGAGCAAGAACCTTCAACTGTAATGGTAATTAAGCAAGGAACAGAACTGCTTAATATCTCAACACTGAATGTAAGCACAAACCTGATGTATCATCAAGTTTAGAGGCCAGTAGAAAATCCACAGATATGAGAAAAAGGTTTGCATTACTTAGCATCTTTAGTGTTAAGCTCTCACAGATTATAAGATACACATCCTTTGTCAAGTTAGTGTCACTTTTGTCCTTGCTCAGCCCCACAATATAATCAGCAAAGGTGCACCTAAGATATAAACATTAAACACCGGGGAAAAAAAGGTAAACATTAAGACAACACATCATGAACAAATAGCACCGAATCCTAGCAAAATAAGATAGATACATACTTGCATCACACTAACTGGTGAATGACCCACACAAGCAATAATATTACAGTGTTTCATTGCCAATGTGTATATTTTGCGAAGATTACTTCCCATACATTACCATAAAATACATTATACATATCTGACTTCTATATTTTTATTGAATGATAATTAATATTATAACGAATTAATTATTGAGAGAGAATTCATCTTTTCTATATGTAGGCATCATAATGACAAGATGAACTGGAGATTTTCAAACATGAAAATACAACATGATCATGGTTCTAATAGTGCCATACCACATGCAAATTGATTTTCCATTAGCCTAAATATAAAGTGTAAGAAAAGACAGCATTGGATCAAATTACAATCATGAATGTGACTATTCTTCCATATGTAGTTTCCGTTTAACAACTTTTTATTACAATTCATGTTTTAGGACAAGCTAAAGTATTATTTAAAAAATATTTTAATGATAGCATGCATGCCTATCTTGAGTACTTGAGTACCATCCCTCAAGATTTTAATCAGTTAAGTTGATCATCCCGCACATGTAGTTCAGCAAATTTATGTAGTGAGATAATCAGGTACCTCACATAATCAAGAATAAAACAGGAGTAAGAACAAAAATAGTCAAGGGGAATACTCACATATTCAAACATGCCAGGCAAACAAAATTCTGGAACATCCATTTTTAAGGGCTTTATAAAGTATCCA
Organism: Chenopodium album; assembly: GCF_948465745.1. Taxonomy (NCBI): domain Eukaryota; kingdom Viridiplantae; phylum Streptophyta; class Magnoliopsida; order Caryophyllales; family Amaranthaceae; genus Chenopodium; species Chenopodium album. The sequence goes on along the minus strand of NC_137857.1, from coordinate 22,083,193 downwards.
ATATGAGGCCGCAACTTGACAGGGTAATTCTTGCCATTGCACTGTAATGAAAACTTTAAGGGTAGTAGATGATGATGAAACTGGACCTGAAGGACACGTTTTAGTATTTGACTTGGTCCGAGAGAATCAATTCCTTCCATTGGAACCAAAGTTGGAACGTCAACCTGAGCGGCAGATGACCTGAGACATCAAACCCTCCAATAAATCACTGATTCTTTAAGGGAAAAAAGGCTACAAGGAACCTCTGGAAAAATCACAAAGGAACCAAAACAAACAAGAAATTTACACAAAATGAACCATTCCACCCATCAAGTACTGCCACCTAGAATCTTCATATTTTTTTGAAAATCACAATGGAAACTAATGGCGTCCCGCTCATGTCACAACATGAAAAATGTGATAGCATAACATTGTCTTAAACCTTCCTTTCTTTAATAATGATATAAAATAAAGTTTAGACAAATGCTACCCCAAAAAGAAACTTCCAAAATAGCAATGTGGGAAATGTGTCATTGTGGCTAACTAGCAATACATCAATCATCATGGCATAGAGTAATGAAAAAAAGAGAACTACACACTTTAATGCCCCTAGAAACATCGTAACAAGACTTAAGCTGCTCACTACTTAGAAAGAAGTATAAATTATAGAAATTAGTCCTCAAATTCAAAAAATTTCTTGAAAAAATCATTGACCTTTTCCTAAGTATCTTCCACAAGCTAACTGTTTGCAAAATCTATTTGACCAAAAAGCACTATCCTGAGACAATAATGACAATAATGTCCCAGACAGCTGGACCCCATAGCAATAACCTGAAAATGTTCCTCTATACCGGTACCTTTCCCCCCTTTTTTTTCATCATTCTTGAGAGGGTTCAAATTTTGAAACATAAATAGGCATGTCACATGTAGTTGCCATTCCTTGATTGGGAATAACCCAGCAAACTACATCACAAGTAAGAAGCAAGGCAGAACGATTCAAGACAAATTCCCGAGAGATAATATCAAAATCACTCAAGAACAATTGTATCTTAGGCAACTGTTATCTAATGATTCTAATCATTAAGCATCAGACGCCATCATTGAGCATCAGACCCTCTCCCACAATATAGACAACCCAAAACCAATTCATAGAACCTACTATTCATTTAGCATCATTATTCTAGAATTAGGAAAGAAAAGGGGATGAGAAATGAACCAAATTACCTCAGAAAGCCGTTAGGGGAAAATGAAACCTGAGAGGTTGTGGCAGTAGACATTAGAGGTGTTGGCAACAATGGAAGCCAAAGTGAGAAGAAAATTTAGGGGGAAACAAACTGGAAATGGCTGAGATTCTCCAATAGGTGATTTTCTGCAAAATTAAAGAACAATGACGTCAACACCTTAACTAAAGGAAACAAATGCCATTATAATTACAAGCTACTACAAGACATAATTTGACCAAAAAAAAATATATTATTACTCAAATATAATCCCATGAACGATTTGCTCCTTGTATTCTCACTTTCAAACCATCATATTTAACAAAGTAAAAAAATTGCGTGAGCTCCCAGCCCCTCTATGTGTTCATTATAGTACGATTCAATACACTATTTTCATCCAACATCAAGAACAATAAACATTACTTATTATTACTCAAATATAATCCCATGAACGATTTGCTCCTCGTATTCTCACTTTCAAACCATCATAATTAACAAAGTAAAAAATTGCGTGAGCTCCCAGCCCCTCTATGTGTTCATTATAGTACGATTCAATTCACTATTTTCATCCAACATCAAGAACAATAAAAATTACTTTTTAATTCATAAAGAACACAATTCATAAAAATTACTAACCTACAACATCCCAATCATCTACATGGTTAGAAAATAGTTCTAAACTACTTCACGACTCAGAAATTTCATAAAGAACCAAACTTTACAACCTATAGCATCAAAGCCGCTTGAGTAAAAACCATTAATTATTGTTCTTGGCAAATCTGAAATTCATATCTTCTGAACTAAAATTTGATTAACCAAAAATCCAGAAATTCAAAACCTTATCTAACTCTAATTCCCACATACAACCTTGGGGGAATTTCTTTATAAGCTCCAGGCATGTAACATAAGTATACTAAACCAATAAAATAGTATAGCACATCTAATTTCACCCACTTCAATTAACAAATCCCAAATATTATAATTTTACTCCCAATATTGAGTTGAACCGCAACTACCGAATATCATACACAAAGAAAATCATATAATTAACAAAAATCCCAACTTTATTAGCTAAATCCATCACAATTAACATGCTTACACCACAAAAATTAATCCCAATCCCCATTTGAACAAATGACTGATTGATTGAACTTAAAATCAACATAAAAGAATCTCAAATGAAATGCAGTAGAATATACAGTCCTGTTTTGCAAGAAAATCAATCCATAATTAGCAATAACATCCTCTTCTCTATATTATTAATTTCCCTTGCCCAAGATTTCTTTGCTTTTCATCACCCCTCCCTTATAGGTGCCTATTCCTCTCTTCCAATCAACTTCCTCACTCCTATAAAGGACTCTTTCTCTCCTAAAAATCATCAACCAAGCACCATTTTCCCATTCTTCTTGTTCACCGAAATATTTTCAACTCAATAAATCATAGGTTCCCATCATGGAGGTAGATACATGAACTTTACCTTAGCTTCCTCGGGACCCCCTTTGCCAAGTCCAAAATCTGATTGCTTTGCATTGAATTCTTAATACAGCAAGTTGGTACTAATTTGAGCAACATAATTGTTATAATTGGAATTAAACAAGCTTAGTAACATAAAAGCTTCTTGCTATCTAGAAAGCTTTTACAAAAGCTTTTGCTTGCCTTTACTCCATGTCTCCACCTCTGCAATATTTACAAAAAAAAAAAATAAAAGTAAATTGCAGAGGGATACCATTAGGACCAAGAGAAGAGTGAGTAATTTCGCAAAGCTTTTCACAAGCTTCAATAGTTCGATATTCTTACAGGCAGCTTCTCCGACCTAGAGAGATGGCATTTGAGGTTGATTAACAATTATATAAAATGATTGAAATCTATAAAATGATTAAACTTATCTTTTGCTTGGTCAAATTCTCACTCTACTCGCTCCCTCTCACCACCCATGACTACATCATTTTCTGGCAGACTTCCTAGTAAGAAACCCAATGGTAATTATATAGAAAAAGTGGTAAAAAAGCATGTTGAGAAAGTACCAATTTCAAACAATAGTTGAACAATCCACCAATGTAGAATCTTAATTGATTGTGCTAACATCAATTTAACAATAATGTTTTGTTTTTTTGTAAAGAGGGAAAACTACATGAACCATTCTGCAAAATTTACAAACCCCATTTTTTTAAAAAAAATAATAAATTAATAAAATTACAAACCCCACAGCCATAATTTGTTAAATCATTCAAGAAACACTTTACATAAGGGACTCAAAGTGATCATTTACCTATTCCAGTATTGAAGAACATATGCAGCCCAACTAAGAGAAAAGAAACTGGAAAAAGCGTTTAGTCTCCTCCGAGTTTGAACAAACTCACGAACCTCCATATTCCTCTAGGTCTCCTTCTCTTTCGCCCTGATATCCAACAAAGCCAGAGCAAGCGAGCTCCTCATTAGCCATAACAAGAAGTAACACTACCATTGAAGCTTAGAACGCCGGAATGCGAAACCATTGAAAAATAAAAGGCAAAATCGTAAATTGTTGCATGCATGAAACAAAAAATCCATCGATCAAAGTAAACATCAATCAAAGCTGATCAATTAATCAAGCAAAGCCAGAGCAAGCAAGCTCCTCAACATAATTTTATTAATAGATCAATTCATCATAATTCTAAGCTAATTTATAACTAATATCATCCAACAATTCAGCTCTATAAACCAAATTAACAATAAAAAAATTTATAAATTAAATTTAATTACCATTTAATAACTTTTTTTTTTCTGAATTTCGCTGATTAATTTTAAAATGTCTCTCGCAGATCCCTAATTAATTTCATTTCACACACATAATTTAACCAATACCCTAAGAAATCAATCAATGGAAATAATAATAAAATTGAATTGGGGACAAAATACAAATCGGACCAAAATGCAGGAAATCAAAGTAAAATAACGAAAAGAAATTAGGTCCACAAATTACCTGAGATTACAAAGAGATTGAGGACAGAAAGTAACAAAGAGTATACAGTCATTGATAAAAAAAACAGAGGAAACCCCAAAAAATGGCGACTTTGAAACCCTAGGAAGGGAGTTTGAAGACGTAAACCCCTATTCTTTAGTACCTCTCCCCAAAATCAACTAGCATCCCCCAAAAGCAGCAGCCCATGTGTAACCTAAAACAAAGGAGAAATTGGAAAATAGACTTCAATTACGTTTATACATTCAAAATAGGGTATAGAAGTTGCAAAAATCTAATGCACAATAACAATATTAAAATCAACAAACACATAATAACACTGATCAAAATCATTACAAATCCAAATTAAAATTAGAAAAGATTGACGAACAAAGCGATATACCTAATATTCGTGGATATTGAGACGGCGGAGCTGCTAGTGCTGCTGCCGCCAATTTCCAGCGAATGAGAGGGATTTAGAAAGGAGGTTTTTGAGCGATCTTCTAACCATTTTTGATAGATTGATGGCAATCTCGCGAACGAAGGAAAGATAACACTAAGAGCAGTCTAACATGTGAAGTGCGAAGAAGAATGAAATTGGTGAGCCACCATCCTCTACTTTCCACTTGATCACATCCCATCCTCTCTCACACCTCCATTTTTGAGATGTGAGCTTTGCCTAGAGAAATGTAAAATGGAGGTATGAGTATGAGAGAGGAGAGATGAATGGAAAGAGAAAGTACCACCGCCTCATATGAATGGTGGAACAGTAAGCCAGAAAATAAGGAAAAGTAGTAAAGCACCCATTGCATTAGTAAAAAAAAGGAAAAACAAAATCAAAAGTAAAAAAAAAGAAAACAAAAACAAAAAAGAAAAGGTAAGGGTAGGGACGCCAAATCACTATTCTTAAGGATTTCGAGCAAAAAAAAAAATAGGCATGAATTGAGGGCATAACCGGTATTTTACAGTTCATAAGAAAAAGCAAAAAAAAAAAAGCTACCTTCACCCCTTGAATTTGGCTTTTAAGGGTTATGGATATGTTTATTTTTTGTAAAGTGTTCAATTTTTTTTTTCAAAATGTTCAAATGTATAGACGTGGTGCACCTATTTCTAGGTGCACCATGGTGCACATATTACTAATTGCACGTGTTGCTGCCTTGCTGGGAGGATTATGCGACTTTGTAGATTACTGTACTTGATATTAATTGGCAGTTTTACCACTAGTTTAAGTTAGGCTAGGATTACTTTTCTTAGTTGACTTTTACTAGGATTCTTTTTCCTTACAAAAGGAAGTAGTACTCCGTAGCTCTGGAGAGGTAGTTTTAGTTAGATTTGGTTGCGCTGCTATGGGCAGCGCAACTAATTGTCTTGCGCGCGGCTTTATGGTAAGATTCGATATTCATCACTTCTTTTCTTTCTTTCTTTCTTTCTCTATTTTTTTTTCTTTTCTTTTCCCTTTTTTTTTTTGTTTTTTCTTTTTCAAACTTGGTATTTACATCACGAACTATTATTTATAATAACTTAAAGATTGAACTAAGGAAACAAGAATGACATGCCTTAACTTTGTGCGAATGAACAATACATAACAACCTTCATAATCACTAAGAGTAGTTTAGGCCGCGATCTTGGGAGTTAAGACTCAAGTTCTCGATCTAGGTACTAAATCAAAGAGGATCCTTGCCACTCATTCAAAATGTAGTAGGCTTGAAAAAATATTACAACCTCACTTTTTGGAACAATGTGGGATCAATTACTACCTTTCAGGGTTCAAATTCCTTTGATATGGGCGACACCTTCTTACCACAATCCTAGAATTTTAGTCTCGTACATTCGGCAAGGTTATTCTCACACTAGCCTAAACAACTAGCCAATTCTATGTTCAACCAAGGGCATCTAAACCATGCTCGAAATTTTATTACCAAAAGAAAGCAAATATCCGTCACATGCAATCCAATATCATCATTGAGGACTATTCTAAAAGCAAAAATGTTTTTTTTTTATTAAAGGTTTAAAGGGACTAAGAGGAAAATATAAACAAGAATAGAAGGGAAGGAGTTACCAATGATCTTGATGTAGTAGTGTCTCTTATATACAAGGTGGTAAAAGAGTAGTGATTAGTAGCAAAGCAAACAAGGACTATTATGAGTGGATCATACACATAAGAGTTAAACAATCACTCCACAATTCATAAATAAACCGTCATTTGCAAAACTAAGACAATTATATCACAAGCTCACTTGAAATCGTTTTACCATCAAAGACACTAATCGAATCATCAAACCAAATGACTACAAGCAAAGACAATATATACAAAGTCTAAACTAATTAAAGGAAACAACTTTTTTTTTTTTTTTTTTTTTTTTTTTTTTTTTTTTTTTTGAAATAAGAGGGGGAGAGAGGTACTAGCTAAAGAATTTGGATTAAGGGAAGAGGAACTAGCTAAAGAAGATTAGGAGAGGGGAGGAGAAGAGGAGGAGAGGAGAAACTAACTAAAGAATTTGGATTAAGGGCTTTGGATTTTTGGGTTTTGGATTTTAGGGAAGGAGAGGAGGCTCATCAAAAAATATCATCATTAAAGGAGAAGCACATAAACCAAACCAAGCTCATCAAAATGCAAACATTCAACCATTAACAAACCAACCAAGACAAACGGAGCATAATCAAATTAAGCACAAAACTAGCAATATCAAATCCCAACTCTATGCAAGGCCTAAATACTCCCCCAAGCTAGACATTTAGTCACCGTTTCAATGAAACAAAATAGGCAATGAAGTAACCTCCCCCAAGCTTGGGATTGGCACCGTCCTCGGTGTCCCAAGAAGTGAAAGGGGGAATGAAACGGTAACTAGAATGTCTAGACCATCTAATTATGTCGGCGTCCCGGAGAATAATGATAATTGTAGTTAATATCTACATCACTAGAAGTGACCGGGGCGTCTACATAAGGAGGTAGATCATAGTTGGGGCAAGTGCGGTAATGGCCAAAGTCCGGCACACCTTGCTCACCCCAACCACCATCATAGCCGGGTGGAAACCGTAATGCCCCCTTGGGGGGGGATCGAGCACCTCCGAAGATGAACTATCACCACTAACCTCGAGGACATAGTAATAGATAGGGTCGCCTCTATAATCACATCCCTCGGGTTGTGTGTAGTCATAAGGGGAAAGGAGCGAAGCTCCCCAATTGAACTATGCGGGCCTTGCCTAAAGGGGTAGGTGGGTTGGCCACCGTTCCAACCCGCGATCGGCCCTTCTTGAACGGGACGGTTGGGAAAGCTGAGGTAAGCGAGAAAGTCTCCCCTCTCAACTTGATGTTATTAGCTTCTCTCCGCTACAAAACTTTGGTACTCATTTTGTTCAAGAAGTCTTTGATTAGTTAGATTTAATTGGTTGAATGCATTTTCCACATCAAAGAGAGAAGAGGAGGAAGAGGAACCATCTACCCTAGATCGGGGAATGGAGGATGTACTCATACGACGGGGTATAGGTACATTCTCGCCACCACCGGCCATACCTCGTGGGAGTTGATCACTTGGCACTTGCCATGTGTCCCCCACCGAGTTATTAACTGCCGGATTTAGGAGAGTGCAATAATGCGCCCCATTGACCTTCCAACTATAGCGAAGATTTCGGCCCGGAATTTCACTAAGGAACTTCATATCACTAAGTGCCTTAAGATCAAGTAGGTTAGATCCTTGGACCGGGGTCATTTGGTCTAGAAAAGACCCAAACCTTAACTTCCTCGCAATAATTGAAATTATTCCCCCGCATCTAATCTCTCCACTCATCTATCCACTTTCCCTTATTTCGATACATCTTTTGATGAACAAGTATCCCATGTTCACATACCCTTCCACATTTCCTTCGAATCTTGAAGCTAGAAAGAGGCATTTGATCTCCTCTTTAGTTAGCTTCCCTAAGTCTTGTTTAGAAAAACAAGCATAGCTCATGATTCGCATAAAAATTCAAAGGACGGGGTGGATAATGTGGCTAGCATGGCTAGACCGGGTTGTGAAATTGGGATACCCCGCAATGGTATTCCACCACACTTGCTCCTCATAGCTTGAGAAGTAAGTACCATTGGGGTCAAAGACTTGGTTGAGGGTGGGCCATTCAAAAATTTCGTTCGATCTCGTCAAAGTTAAGGTTCTTTCGACATTGAACATTCTAAATTTTATCTCACATTCCAATGGCTCATCCTCAAGGCTAATACGCTTCATAGAAACCAATGAAAGGAATTCGAGAGTTAGGGAAGAAAAGGTTTCTTCCCCAAGGTTCAAGAAGTTTAGCCAACCGAAGTTTTCGGCTACTCTTCTAATTCCATCATCGACTCCTAGAAGTCGCATTGATTGTTGATGGTAGAATCGGGTTGGGATAATTTTTCGCTTGGAAAGGTGATCAAATGCCTTTTTAAATCTTTTATCAATTTTTAAAGTTGGTGGTGGGTTAGGTTTTTCTTGTTGTTAAGCGGATGAGGATGTTTGAGGTTCACTTGTTTTTCTTTTCTTAATCCCTCCAATGAACTTCTTCATTTTTAGTTTGGAAAAGGGTATTTAGGAAAATCACTCAACAACAAACAACTCCACACACACCCTTAACTTCAAACCCCCTTTAAAAATCCAAATGTACCTGTTCCAAAACACAACCAACAATATATTCCAACACACAAATTCCCAACAACAATTCACTTCACTAATTTCACACAAATCACATTCACAAAATCACAATGTTTATGCAATTTTCAATCACAATTTCAACTACTCTTAAAATCATTCACAATTTTCTCTAACAATTCTCCATAAACAACAATAATTGTTCAATTCCAACCAATCATGCAATCACTACACAATTTGTATGAAATAAACAAGAATTAAGAAAATTTGAAAAAGAAAGTTGAGTAGAGAAGAGGATTATACCAAATAGAGTATGAAAATACTCTAAAATCCTCTAAGACTACCCAAATTTGCTACTCCTTCTTCAAGCTTTCACCTTTTTGCTCTTGTTCTTCAATGGAGATTTTGTGGGTTTTCGAATTTTTGACCAATTTTGTGAAATTTTGTGATTTTTAGAGAGAGAATTGGAAGGAGAGTAAGGATTTGTGAATTTTGAGTGAAAAAAATGAAGGATTGATGATGATTTTGATGAGAGAAGGTAGAGAGAATGGGGTTTTTTAGAGTGAGAAAGAGGTGGGTAAAGAGGAGAGAGAAGATGAATATGGGTAAACGAGAGGTGGGAGATGAAAGAGGGTAAAAAGAGATAAGGGAAAATCCCTTTTTTTTACACGGCAGGGGAGGAGCGGGCGTGCAGGGTTTGTGTAGCGCCCGCTCCTGCTGTTAGAGGTCCTTACTGCCTCTGTTTCGATAATAGGAGCGGGCGTGCAGGGTGTTAAGAGCGCCCGCTCCTACTTCTTGGCATCGATTCTGCCTGTTTTTTTCAAAACTTCAATTTTTAATTTTTTTTTTTTTTTTTGAGTAAAAGCAAAAATACTCGGGATGCCTCCCGGGAGCGCTTTTTTAACGTCACTAGCTTGACGCAAATTCGAAAAGTATCCTCAAGGTGGGATAAAGTTCGAAACCAAATTGTCACCATTGTTTTCATTGTTACAACTTGCCATCTTGGGCAAAACCAAATTGTTTTCTTGACTAACACCTACAACAAATTCATTTTCATCATTTTTCTTTGAATCCTTCTTCTTCCTTTTTCTCTTTGATTTTCCCTTTCTCTTCTTCTTGGAAGCTTTATGTCACCCTCTTCATCCTTGTGAGCATCGGACTCACCATCTTCAAGCATAGTCTTGAGGCAAGCAAGCATGGCAATCACCTCATCAAACTTATCCAAACCTTGCTTTGACTCATGGACATTGAAAAGAGGATTAGTAGCACAAAGCATTCTCAACATATGCAAATCATTATCACTAATAGCCTCTAAGGTCATGCAATCTTTCATGGGGGAAGGACATCCTCTCTTGGGGTCAATAGTAAGACAAAATTCATCATCACCCACATTTAATGTGAGTTTTCCTTCCCTAACATCAATGATTGCACCACCCGTTGCTAAGAAAGGCCGACCTAGGATAATAGGGGTGAGGACATCTTCCGTCATTCCTAACACAATAAAATCAACCGGAATGGTGAAATTACCTACCTTGAGAGGGACATCCTCAACCTTACCCTTAGGGAATTTGGTGGATCCATCGGCAAGTTGAAGAGTGACATTAGTGGGTACCAAACCACCTATACCAAACTTCTCATAAACCGAAAAAGGCATCAAACTCACACTAGCTCCTAGACCACATAGGGCATTTTCAAAGGAAACGTTCTTGATAGAGCAAGGAATAGAGAAACTTCCGGGATCTTTTAGTTTAGTGGGAGAGTGGTTTTTGATAATTGCACTACAATTTTCGGTTAAGCTCACCGTGGTGGACTCACTCATGACAACCATCTTATCCTTACTTGATTTAGACTCCTCACATTGTTTTTCTTCTCTAACCTCCTCATTCTCACTCTCTTTTTGCAAGCTCATGGGTGAGTTTCATCTATGCTAGTCCCACATCTAGTCATAATTTCCTTACAATGTTCTTCTTGATTAGGAGAAGAGGTGCTAGAATTGTTACTTTTAAGTGCATTAACTAATTGAGTTAATTGAGTTTCTAGTATCTTATTGTGGACTTGCACTTGCTTGATAGACTCCTCTAAGTCATTGGTTTTCTTGGTTTGAGCATTAACAAATTTTTCCATTGTTGTTTCTAGACTTGACTTAGGAGGGGGAGCTTGAAGTTGGAGAGGAGGTTGAGGGATAGGAGCAAGGGTAGGTCTATTTCCTCCATTAAAACCGGGTGGGTTATGATTAGACGAATATTGACCTCTTTGGTGATACCTATTGTCATTTTTTTGATTAAGTTGGTTGTTTGACACATAGTTACCATTACCTTGGTTCCTAAACTTTCCTTGATTATTTTGAACATTCCTTTGGCCACTATATTGACCTTGACCATTTCCTTGGGTTTGGCACCCTTTTCAACCAAAGTTTGGGTGATTTTTCCATCCCTCATTGTAGGTGTTGGAATAAGGGTCATACCTAGGATTGGTTTGACCATTGTTGATTGCATTTACTTGTTCCATGAAAGGGGAGGGGGAACATTGCTCATTCAACAAATAACAATCGGAAGACGTATGGTCTTCACCACCACATACATCACAAGACATCAATTGCATAGACACATTATCATTCGAAGAATTAGATGCATGTGAGTTAGGGAGGGGGGAGATAGGAGGGGGAGAAGATTGCATTTGATCAAATTTAGAAGACAAGGCATCCAATTTTGAACTAAGCATGTTAATAGCATTTACCTCATACTTTCCCCCTCTCTTAGAGGTGCTTCTCTCATCGGGGCTCCAATCGGTGTAGTTTTGGACTACATCCTATATGATCTTTAATGCCTCCGCGGGTGGCTTGTTCATGAGTGGCCCACCCGATGCTCCATCTAAGAGTATGTTGTCCGATCTCAATAGACCCCTATAGAATCCATGAAGCAAAAGCCAATCTTCCATCCCATGGTGGGGGCATTGTTGTTGATAGCTTTTGAATCTCTCCCAAGCATTGTAGAGAGACTCATCGGGCTCTTCTTGGAAGTTTGAAATCTTGGACCTCAACTCCGTCGTTTTCCCAAGAGGAATGAACCTCCCAAGGAATGCTGAAGTTACCTCATTCCAAGTTGTCAATGAATTCGGAGTCAACCTATCGAGCCAATCACTTGCACTCCCCGAAAGAGAAAATTTAAACATGCTTAGAAGAATGTACTGCGGAGTCACCCCATTTGCCTTCGTGGTGCTACAATACCGTGTGAATTGCTTTAGATGCGCAATGGGGTCCTCATGCTTTGCCCCAGAGAATTGATGACCCTCAATCAAGGTGATAAGGGCGGGCCTTATCTCGAAATTATTTGCTTCAGTAGTGGGAGTAGCAATCCCACTTGCTTCTTGATACGGTGGAGGAACACCAAACTCTCTCAAAGTATTATTTGGAAGAGCCATCTCAAATTGGTGAAGAGGTGGAGAAGTTGGAGAATTTGTCCTTGGTGACTCTAATGGAATGGTGTCTCCACTAGACTCACTAGAAATAGAATGATTGGACTCAACTACCACTTGTGGCTCACTTTATGTGGCACCACTAGCTTTCGCCCTCTTTTCTCTTCGATTTGCCCTTACCTCTTTTTCAAGCTCGAGATTCAACGGCACAAGAGGAAGTTGTTTCGGGGTTTTTTGTGATCTCCTCGGATACTGGTCACGCTCTTCTGACAATGAGACTCGGACACCTGCAAAATAACGAATATTCCGGTGATCGGAATATTCGCCTCCGACGATCAAGTTAGTGATCGGAAACCGGAAAAGCTAGAGAGAGAAAGTAGAGAGAAGTTGGAGCTTTTTGTGCTCTATATTTAAGTTATGTCATAATCCACCCCTCCCATCATAAATGATTGGGGTATTTATAGGGGTGGGAACATGTGCCCTTTTAGGGTTTATACCCTAGAATTTCGTGACGTGATTGGCTGCGCAATCAGAAGTCGCCACGTGTCATGGGGGGCGCCGTTTTACGGCTTTCAAGGGTTTCTTGGGATTTGGGCCTGATGTAATTAGGGCCTTTTTTCTCTTTCTGATGTTGCATTTGGGTATTTAAAGATAACTGACACGTGTCACCCTGTCAGGGGGACACGTATCACACTCTCATATGGCCACGTGTCGCCTTCTTATTGGGCCACGTGTCACTATGAGATTGGGCCACGTACCTGGGGTATTTTTACCCTAAACATTTTCCCCTCAGAGGGGGTGGCTCGTACACTTACTGGCCGCCTCCTCTAATCTTGCATTCTGGACGTCCTGGTACTCTGGGTTGGGTTTACCTCCCATCCGCCCTAGACGTCCATATACTTTGTACTCAAAAGCTCTTTTTGCTACCTGGACGTCCATATATTTTGTTCTGGACGTCCTTGTAGTCTGGCGTGAGCTTGTCTTCTTGCTCATTTGGACGTCCATACTTTGTACTGGACGTTCTCGTACTCTGAGAGAGGCTTAACCCCTGGGTTCATTTGGACATCCACATACTTTGGACTGGACGTCTTCTTACTCTGGGAGGAGTTTATCTCCTAACTCATCGGGACGTCCACATATTTTGGACTGGACGTCCTCATACTCTGGGAGGATTTTATCTCCTAACTACCCAGAGCGGCCACAACAGTGGGGCTGGACGCTCTGATACTCCGGGAGTAGCTTATCTCCTAACTACCCAGAGCGGCCACAACAGTGGGGCTGGACGTTCTGATACTCTGGGAGAAGCTTATCTCCTAACTACCCAGAGCGTCCACATATTTTTGAGATGGATTGGGCTTCCATGATTTCAGGCGTACTCTCTGGTTCTTTCATCATGCTGCGTACGTCTGAACTTTTCCCTTTGGAGTAAACGTCTGAGAACTGGGCGGACGCATTTTCCTCTTAGATATTTTCAAGTTTTGGAGACTAAGTGTTGAAGGTGTAAAACTCTTGAATTTGTGACTTAACTCATTTCTACTCACTTTGATGTGCCGTCAATTGTCCGTCTGATTTTTGTTTTTTTCACAAGTTAACAGAACCCTAACGTCGTTCTGTCCCTTTCTTCGAGTAGTTTCTCAAGAAATTACCGTTTGAATGTTTAGGCGGGAAAGATGGTTTTACCATTTTGCCCCCATGAGTTCATTCTATAAATATGGGAAGTGAATTCTCATTTTCACACTTTACCCAATTGTGAATTCTAGAGAGAAGTCAGACCATTATAGTGAGAGAAATTAATTTTTTCTTTAATCTTCAAGAGCGCCGCCGTGAGTTTGAGTTTTCCGGGCATTTTTTGAGTTTTCCGGTCAATCTTCAAGAACTTCACCACCACCTTCAAAGTTTTCAAAACGTACAAAGGTAGGCCGTCTACACCTGTCTCTTTTACTTTTACTTGTGTTTTTCTTTTTTCTTTACTTCAATTCTGGATCCATACTCGGCTTCGTCCGACTCTCCTCATGAGGCCGGCCGTTCGCCTGGGACTGAGGAGTCTAGAGTGGACGGAGAAGAGTTGTCTCCTCCTTGGAGTAAGTCTATGTCTGATGCGTACATACTCACCCCCACTTATTCCTCTCTGTCCCAACAGGCAATGTCAAGAACAATGCGTACGCATGAGCGTCATGCGGCCAGGAACCCAGACGGCAGTCTGGTTCACCCTAGGGTCCCCTATGACCCTAGTAACCCAAGTACAATGGAGGTGGAGACTACCTCCACAACCCAAACAACGACCGCCTCCACTGGCTCTCATCACTTGGCCGTGGAGGTCACTTCTTCCTTCGAGGAACGCCTACAAGCTGAAGGCGCCTCGTCCACTCTTGCTCCGGAACTTAGGTTCCCTCAATTCGCCAGTTCAGTCATGGATGGGACCGAACTGGTAGCCTGCACAGACCATCCTACCGATCTTGGGGCGGACGCTGCTGGTTCGTCCGTCCCTTCTTCCTCTCGACCTCTGCTTCAACTGGGCGGGGCGGACAGACCTTTGACGGGAATCTCAATCAGGGAACCGTCCGACCTGCCTATTTGCAACGCCCCTCGTTCGGGAAATCAGGCGGACGCTGCCAAGGACAAAGGCAAGCGTCCATTAGTTGAGGAGGGCGTTCCTTCTTCCATGGGCGTACATAGCTCAAGAGGCCGAAGCTCGGCCGAGGCAGCAGACCTGGACAGGGTGCTGTCTTCAGAGTTTGGGAGTGCCCCTTCTCACCAAATGGAAGAAGAAGAAGTTGAGAAAGAGGCCGTGGGTGAGACGGCCGAAGGTGAGGCGGCGGCCGAAGAAAACGTCGCCAACATTGACAACTTCAGGGACCCGTACGCCTGTACGGTTGGAGAGACGGCCCTGAAGTTCTTGAAAAAGGATTTTGAGAAGTACAAGGAGTCCCTCCATTTGGGGGAGGGATTCGAAATACAAGTACCCAGGAAAGCCATTGCTGTGGCTACCTGGGATGAGGAGAAGCCACGCAAATGGGCGTTTTGCGTTTACAGGGCCGCCTTGGATGTAGGCCTTCACTTCCCTCTTCATCCATTCGTTCGGACAGTTCTGGACGAATATGACATTGGCCTTTTCCAACTGACGCCAAACAGTTGGTTAAATATTTTTGGGTATTTGGTGACATGCATCTGCAAGGGTTTCACGCTAGACTTTGCGGTCTTCTGTGAGATGCACTCACTCACTCGGCTGGAGAAGGATACGGATGGTTGGCTCGTCTTGAGCGCGACCGGGGATTACATGGTTGTGGTCGATGGTGTCAGCAAATGGAGGGACTGGAAGCACCGATTTTACCGCATCAAAACTCAAGATGCGGAGTTCAACCTCCGCATTAACAAGTGCCGTCCAGAACCAATTCAGCTTGGACGCGGGGACCATAAACCTAATAAGCCGCCCATCCATCCAAGCCACGAGCACCAGCTGGAATATTTCAAGGTCAACCGAGTGAAGCGGGGTAACAAAACCGAACGTGTCCCTAGCCATTGGGTTCCTTGATGGGAAGGAGAACGGTAGGTCGTTGGGCTACCACCCCACCCAATCAAACAAAATTTGTAACTTAACAAACCCCTATTTAGTGTAGTGGTAAGTCAAGGTCGAGCCCAAAAGAATGGAGGTCGAATGCACAATGTCTAAGTCAAGCTATTTCGAAGTCAAGTAGGGGTTTATGGTAGAAAATAGAGCTAGAGCTAAATGATGCAAGAACTTATATGAAATCAATCTAAAGACACTAGGGCAATGGATCCACATGTAATTGTAATGGAAAATGGTAATTTGGGAGGTCAAACCGACTAAGTCAAGTGATATGAAGGAAGATCATCATGTATCCAAAAGAGCATACTAAGATGGTTC
Source organism: Chenopodium album (assembly GCF_948465745.1). Lineage (NCBI taxonomy): Eukaryota > Viridiplantae > Streptophyta > Magnoliopsida > Caryophyllales > Amaranthaceae > Chenopodium > Chenopodium album. The sequence continues at coordinate 22,067,143 of NC_137857.1, read as the reverse complement.
ACCTAGAGGTCTAACTAGCGTCAACTACGCTAAACACTACCTAGGGAACGTCTCAAAGCACCTCAATCGTGAAATTGCAAGTTACTAATCAATGGTCCGTATCATAGCAAGCTCACAATGCAATCTAGTGCAATAATCAAAGATGGCCAAACCTCAATTAATCACACACATGCACATGAATTATCAACCAAATTTAATCATATCATCAACTCCATCAATTATCCCCAAATTACACTAATCCATTATTCAAACATGCTTCACCATTTCCCTAGCTAGGAAACTACTCACTAGCCATAGGAATTAAGATCAAAACTACAACAATCATCAATTTCATCATCAACATAATTGAAATCAAAGATTAAACCAACAATCAATCAAAATCAATCAAAATTCAATCAATAACCAAATCAATCATCAATAACATGGAAAACAAGTGAAATCAACCAAAATCAAACTTGTATTGAAATCAAGAAGAAAATCCTTACAAAACTTTGATCTAAAGATCAAATACAATTAGGAATCCTTGAGCAATCACCAAAAATCATGAGTTTCTCTCTCTAAAGTTCTTGAGTTTCTCTCTCTAAAATTCTCCCAAAACTAACTATCAAATTCAATCTAAAAACTTCTTTCTAAAAATAGGTAGAAATAACTATATATACAAAGAGGAGGTCGGCATTGACGCCCAAAAATAGACCCTCGTAGGTGCGGGCGCTCGGAGGAGAGAGAATGGTGCGCATGGGAACACACCCGGACAGGTGCGCCCGCACGCACCTGGTGTGCGGTCGCACACGACAGATGTGCGGCCGCACACTACTCTAGTGCGCCCGCACAACCCTGGGTTTTCCCCCTTCTTCTCTTCGTCCTAGCTCAAGCGGTGCACACGTCCTAGATGATGATGATGGAGGAAAAAGTAGGCAGAAACTTTCTTGAATTTCTTGAAAAGTATAAGCCATGAAGAAGGCATATACAAAGCCTTGAAACTCGTCTCTTGGATCCACCCTTGACTTGAAGCTTCTTGCACCTTCTTTAGGCATGAAAACAATGAAAGCTCATAGAGAGGAAGCTCGGGAATTCTTGGACAATCAATTACCACCTTCAAACAAATGATAAAAAGCAAGTAAAAGAGAAAAATAACAAGTAAACTAGAAAAAGCATGAAATAGAGAAACTAACTACAAAAAGCATAAAATGAGTGCCATAAATGTCACTCATCATTCCTCTTGCCAATTGGCTAAGGGACACTACCTTCATGTTTGCGTATGGCCTGTACCAGAACATGCCCCAAGGTGGACACTTAGATATATAAACTTTTTGTACGCACATAGAGTTTTTAGAAAAATATTCTAACACTTTGCTTCTTTTCTTTTTGCAGCGGAGGCGTACGCTATGCTTGACTCGGCCCAGAAAGGAGAGGTGGAGATGTCTGAGGTGGACCTGGCTCGATACAAGGCTCGTTTCAAGATGTACGAACAACTCAAGGAGGTAAACACTTAGGAGCTACAACAAGCCCTTTAAACCCCAAAGTCGCCTATGAGGACGAGTGAGGTCTCGTAAGGGTATCCTAAGAGTTTGACCCATAACTCTCCACCAAACATCAATGAGGCAAACCATAAAAAGGAAGGAAAATGAAATAAAAACAAACCTTTGCGAAATGAATCAACATAAAGACTATAATGCAAATGAATGACAATCTTTCTCAAGTAGTTAAGGTATGCACGTTTCAAGATATCCAAGGTTGATTGAAACATAGGGTATGCTAGGCATAGGAACTAGTTATCACAATTCACTTTCATCCCAAACAATCTTACCGCGTTCTTCCCACTAGTCTCAATTCTCCCCTTAGTGAGTGTCCCAATGATTCCTCGAAGGAACCGGAAAAGAATTATTTTAAGGCTACTCGATAATCTTGACTATGCATCCCCTTTCCTTAGGCAATGACCCATGATGCCCTCCCCCGAATAGTGACTCAACTATCTAGGTCGAAAGGTCTTTCCCCAAGGTTGTAACGTAAGGCATAAAGGGTGAAGGTAGGCTAAAATTTAAAAATTTGGTGATTTTCCTAAAAAGTGAAGCAAAAGGGTGATCAATCCTTAACACCACAATCAAGAAATTACCAAACAAAAACAACACCCCCAAGCTTACTTGAAGCTATACTCAAAAAAATATATACAAAAAGCGTACACGCTTCTCCCCCAAGCTAAAATGAAGCATTGTCCTCAATGCTTAGTAGGAGAAAAGAATACATCAAAATATTTTTGAATTTTTCACTTTTTCAATTTTTTGTGTTTTTATATTGAATTTGCAAAGTCCTTGCCTTTTGCTTAATTCGGACGGCTTTTCCTAAATGCAAATTATTAGTCCATGCCTTTTGAGAAGTAGGACGGCTTTTCCATATATATTTGCCATTATTCACAAAGAAGACGAAATCACAAACTTGCTTACATAAAAACCAAAATTCCAACTTAACCACCACAAACTTCATCTCAAATGATCATAATGCTTCACAAAAACCAAGAAAGTATAGAAAATGAATCAAAAGGTCAAATAACTAAAGATGTGGCTTGAAAAGAAGGGATAAGGCTCAAATGGTTGCAAGAAGGCAAATGTAAACCCAAAAATAAAGAAAATAACAACATATAACAAAAATGAAAAATACCACCCCGAAAATGTGCCTTTGTCCTTCCTAGATAGTTCGGTCTCGTGTTTGAGAATCATACATCAAGCTTTATTAGATTAGGTTTGCATAGTCAAGGATCCACGCCGCTCATACAAGGAATGTTAAAGGCTAGTAAAACAAGTAACCTCACAAGGTTGTGGCAAAAACTCATTAGTGGTGTCAAATCAACTATAGGAAGCAACTACCAACGTACCACAAACAAGTAGAATCCGGCTTCATGATCCCCCTAGTTCAAACCAACTACCCTAGCATACACTATCCTAGAGTCAACCGAACATAGTCTCAAACCGTGCATACCTTTACAACCTAGGAAGAAAATCATGCAAAAGACAAGTTCAATGTACAAGGTTCATTCCATAAGAAAAGAAATGAAAAACAATGCCTCAAAATCACATTAAAAATAAAAAGAAAAATAAAGGAAAGTAAGAGAAAAAGTAAAATAAAAGAAAGTAAAAGAAAAGAAACGGAGACATAGAAAAGGAAAACATAGGAGAAATAGCATGCAAAGGACTAGAAAGCAAGTGAAACACATAAAATTCCCAATCGACAAACAAATGATCGATAGACAACAAAGTCACCGATCCCAAACACATTACGTGTTAACAAGCATCCATCCTCGAACCATTCAACTTCTCCTAAACTAATCCTATTCTATGCAACCAAGGAAAATAAAGAGAAAATAAGAAAGGTCTCACCGGGATTCCAAGCTTAGCAAAAATAAATGAAGCGATTAGAAACCACCTCGTAGCATGCCATATCCATAAGCTCTTCAAGGAACCAAGTGAGAAAAAGAAATAAAAGAAACTATGAACAAAGAAAATGGTTAGTAACTTCAAAACAAATAAAAGAAAACAACAAATAAAAGGAAACTAAACTAAGCAAGAAGTATATACAACTAAAGGAAAGAAAAGCTAAACTAACCAAAGAATAGAAAGAATAAAAGAAATAAAGCTAAGTAAACAATAAAGTCTAAACTAACTAAAGAACTACTCTAAACTACAAGATTTGGATTTAAGGGATTTGGATTAAAGGGTTTTGGATTAAGGGATTTGGATATAAGGGATCATCAACAACAACATGCCAAGCAAAACATCGCCACAAACAACAAGCATCCAAGTAAATCGGGCAAACAAGCTAGCTACAAGGGAAGTAGCCTAAAGATCAAGAAAATGAGGAAAACAAACAAGAGGAATGAAAATAAACATGCAAACAACTAAGATATGTACACAACAACAAAATTGGTCACCGAGCAAGTTATTAGTTCCCCCAAGCTAGATAAAAATACATCTTAACATCCCAATCAAAACAAAACATGCATCAAAAATATAAGGGATGGAGGTAAAAAGCATGAGAAGCTAAAGGGAACTAATAACTACTACCATTACCACCACCACTCCCACTCGGCCCGGCCCCATCGGGGTCTCTGTTGCGCTCGGGGTCATCGAAGGGATGAGGGTAGGGCTCCCATCCTCCGGTGTACCCCTCGGGCCACCCATAATGCCCCTTGAAAAGATCTTGTTGCCAAGGAGCAAGAGGGGTGAAGTTATTGGGCAAAGTGAGTTCAAAGGGGTGGTTGGGATGGACATGGGGGTAGTTAGGATCACCCATATAGTCACTACCACCCGGAGCCTTGTAATCATAGTTACCGTGCTCGTCCGGATAGTAGTGACGCTCGGTGTCGGGGTTAGAAGGCCCCGACCAATAAGGATGCCCATACGAAGGTAGAGGACCTTGTTGGGGCGGAAAGTATGGATAGTTAACCGGGGGAGTAATGTTCCCACGGTTAACCTCCGCCTCATAAATTTGTTGTTGTTGTGTAAACATACCTTGCTGCATCTCTTAAAGACCTCTTAGTTGCTCATAGATGGCCCCAAAGTCTTGATCATACATGTCATCCACGTGGATTTTTAATCCACTCATTTGCTCACTAAGAGCCCTCAAATCCGCATTGGCGAAAGCATGTTGCCCTTGCTCTTGCTCTTGCTCTTGAGGGGCTTGTTGTTGTGGAGAATAATGTTGTTGTTGTTGTTGATGTTGTTGTTCTTCTTCTTCATCATCTTCTTCCTCATCCTCCTCGGAGTCAAAGTTGGGATGCCAGAAGGACTTGGGAACATGCCACACATTGTTGGCAATCCGAGCCAAAGAAGTCAAGCTGGGGTTAGGCAAGTAGCACCAATGCTTGTTGCCCCTAAGCCACTCATATCTCCCTTCGCTAAAGCCCTTGGAGATGAATTGGATTTGACCCAATTGTTGCATATCGAGGTAGATAGAAGTTGCATCCCCGATCTCCTTACAAAATGGGAGATAATCATCGAGGCGAAGGCGAGTCAATAGCCTAGTTACCATGCCCCCACATGGGATCTCTCCCGTACTCCTCTTGCGAAGATCTAAGAAATATTGGGCAAAGATATAGCCCAAGTTCAACCGGCCCACATACTCTGGGCGGGTAGACAACCAAAGGACCTTGAGCTCCAACTTACTCAACTTCCCCATTTCTTGTTTGGGGAACAAAACATAGCCCAAAAGACGGTGTACAACCCTAAGGCAAGGTTGGTACACCTCTAAGATCTTAGCCCGGTTGGTGATAAACTCATTACCACCTGAGATGTCTTCCCACCATGAGTGTTGATCATACTCCGGGAAGATGTAGTGTTCAACGTTGACAATATCCCCATGGGGATCAAAATCCAGAGCGGCGTTGAACTCTTCCAATGATTGGTCGAAGATGTGGTTGAACAATTGGAAACGCACCCTATATACCCCTCCTACGGGTACAAGCTCTAAGGTAGCCAAGAACTCCAAAGTAGGCTCCTTATAGGTGCGGTAGGCATCGGTGATGAAAGAACCCAATCTGAGATTTAGAAGCAACGACCGCACATCATTATCAATACCCAACTTCAGCCTATCGGGTTGGAAGTAGTGGCGGGTTTGTTTTAGGATTCTTTCATCCTTCAAGTTTTGGTAGAAGGTCTTTTGTTTGTCGGTGAAGTTTTTCTTTTTGGGAAGAGAGGTTGGGGGTCGTGTTTGAGTGGAGGAAGGGTTGGAAGTACTAGGCCTAGAAGATGTACTAGGCCTAGAGGAGGTACTTGGGCGAGGAGGTTCATCGATGCTAACATCGGTTTTCCGCTTCTTGGTGAACTTCTTGAGGTATTTAGACATTTTGAGAGGCTTAGAAAGATCACCAATATCCAATCAAGGAGCAAAATCAATGAACCAAGAATACCACACCCAAATTCACCACTTACTACCAAAATTGCCAAACTCCAAATTCACACTTCTTTTCAATCAAACCAATCCACAACACCAATAATCCAAGAAAAACTCCTTTTCAACAATCCAAGAACAACCACAAGACCAATACCAAAATCACCATATACTACCAATACTCCAAAAATTCAACTCACAAGATTTCAACCAAAAATGATGAGAATCACTACAAAATCAAAAAACAACACAATGTTATGCAAAATCAATCAACAAACATCACCAAATCACAACCAATATCAAGATCAAGCATCAAAAATCACAAAATCAATACTACACTATTCATGCTCATACAAATTTTCAATCTATGCAAATTTATGATATAAATGGCAAAATTAAAGCAAGGATTAGTGATTATACCATAAAAGAAGCAAGATTAACCAATTTTGAGCAAGCAATTTGAATCCACAAAGAAGGCCCCAAATTCGGTCACCAACAGTAGGAGAGAGAGTGAGTGAAATTTGGGTCAATTTGTGAGGAATTTGTAGTGTAGAAAACTTTGTGAGTGATTTTAATTGAAATTGGAGTGATTTTGGTGAGGATTTGAGTGATTTTTGATGATGAAAGAGGGAGTAGAAGGTGCGCACAAGGAGGGTTTTGGAAGAGGAAGTGCGTGAGGAAGATATAGCCGTCCAGCCCATGTGCGGCCACATAGGAATGGTGTGCGCCCGCACACGCAGGCTGTGCGCCCGCACATGCCTCGTGTGCGGCCGCACATCCCTGTGCGTGCCCCTTCCTTCCTTTTTCTAAAAAATTTGATACTTACTGCCTATTTTGGTGCGCACATGAATCATGATGGTGATGAGGAACAACATAGGCAGTAGCTAAAATCATTTTCAAAGCCCTCAAAGTTGAAAATTCATGTGCTCACCACAAAAATTCACTAAGTATCAATTTCCTCCAACTTTCAAAACATGAATTTCCTATCTTACCCCTCTAAAATTCTTACCCTTTTACCTCAAATTTCGATTAGAATCGAATAAAATATGATTTGTGCCACGAACACCTTCCATTCATCATGCATACTTGTAGAATTCCAATCCCGCAAAAGGTCATCCTAAAAATCCAATCAAGTAGAAAAGTAAAAGAAAAGACAAAGTAATAAAAGAAACAAAAATGAGAAAATTCAAAAATCAAAGAGAAAGGTTAGAAACTCCGGGTTGCCTCCCGGGAAGCGCTTGCTTAGGGTCCTAAGCTCGACCCTTCCTCCAAATCATGGAGGATCAAAGAACACCACCTTCTTCAAGGTAGTTGATAGAGCAAAATCTTCTTCAATTTTGAGCAACTTCTCATCGTTTCTTAATGAAACCTTCACAAAATTCTTTTCAAATTCTTCCTTTTCCTTTCTCAACTTCTTTCTTTTTCTTGCTTTCTTCGAGTCACGGGCCTTTTTCTTCGGCTTGACTTCAACATCTTTAATCATAGAAGCTTTCTCTTCATCTTGAGAATTAAGCTTGAACCAATTTCGAATCTCAATTCCTTTTTCATCCCTTGGCTTTTGAATTACAAATTCTTCTTCACTAACATCATTAAGACTTGCACAAACATCATCAACAATCTCAAAAACATCGTTAGTAGAAGAATCAATCATGCACATATCATCAATGGAACGAGAAAGACTAGCACATGCTATATCTTGCACACAAGATAAGGACTCATGCATTGGCTTCAACTTAAAACTCTCTTCCAATTTTCCACATCTCAAAGTGATTTGACCTCCCTTCACATCTATTAAAGCTCCCGAGGTGGCTAAGAAAGGCCTCCCTAAAATGATTGGAATATGTTCATCCTCCTCAATCTCCAAAACAACAAAATCCACGGGAAAGACAAACTCTCCAATCTTTAAAGGAACATCATCAATTCTTCCCTTAGGAAGCTTAATAGAGCAATCGGCCAATTAAAGTGTTATATTAGATGGTTGAAGCTCACCTAGATCAAGCCTTTTGAAAACCGAAAAGGGCATAATACTCACACTAGCCCCTAGAGCACACAAAGCATTCTCAAAAACCATTTTCTTAATTTGACAAGGGATTGAAAAATTCCCCGGATCTTCCATCTTCTCCGGAAGCTCACCATGGATAAGAGCACTAAAACACTTCCCTCCTTCCACCGAACTACCCTCATCAAAATCTTCCTTCTCCTCTAGTATCTCCTTAAGGAACTTGGAGTACTTAGGCATGTCGGGAATTGGCTCGGTAGAGGGTGTGGAATCATGAACATCCTTAAGAACTTCAAGGAACTTCCCAAATTGCTCATCCATTTTGAATCTCAAATATTTTTGGGGATATGGTAGATCGGGAAATCTCTCTACCTCACTCATCTTTTCAACAACACATTCTTCTTTTTTATCAACCTCACAATAAATTTCCTTGGACTCAACCCTCTCCACTTCATTCTCCATAACACCACTCTCATCTCCTTCCTCTTTTGAACAAGAAACTCCCTTATCAAAATCATTTCCCCCACTTGTGGCAATAGAGTACACGGGTTTCTTTGGTTCAACACCTTGGGAAGGCAAAGATGAAGGACTAGCAAAATCCTTAATAGTGCTTGCTAATTGGGTAATTTGAGTCTCAAGCATCTTATTGTGGGTCATCATCTCATTGAATTTCTTATCACTAACCGCCACATAGGTGTTAATGATCTTGGTTTGATTATCAATCAATTCCTCCAAAGTAGTCCTAGGAGAAGAAGGTTGTGAATAGGAATTTTCACCTTGAGTCTTTGGAACAAAACCGGGTGGGGGACCTCTTTGAGCGTTGTTTTGAAAATTTCCCCTTCCTTGATTGTTTCAATTACCCCTATTTTGATTTGAACCATAACCTTGATTATGGTTACCACCACCATGATTATGGTTACCATTACCTTGGTTATGATTTACATAACCTTGGTTTTGATTACCATAATTTTGGTTTTGATTGCCATAATTTTGGCTTTGATTTTGGCCACTATAACCTTGGTTATGGTTACCACGAGAACCTTGATTCCCTTGGTTCCTATAACCACCATTATGACTATAGTTGTCAAAATTGCATTGGTTTTGGTAATTCCTATTCCATTGGCCTCTTTGATTATCAAACCTTTGAACATTGTTGTTTGACACAAAATTAACATGTTCACACTCATTGTTGTCAAATTCATCAACACATTCATTGTTGCAATTGCTAGAATCATGGTCATATGATCCACATACATCACAAAACAAACATCCCATAGGCATATTATGTGAAGTAGAAGGAGTTTGATAGTTAGAAGAAGTACCTCTCCCCTTAATTTGGGAGGGAAGATTTGGAGCTTGGGAAGAGGAAGAAACACTCTCCAACTTGGCCTTGATCGCCGTCATCTCCTTTCCCAAGTTTGTCATTTGAGAGGAAAGATTGTTGATGGCATTAAGATGGTCCACCGAATACAACGAAGATTGCTTACTTGAAGAATCTCTTTCCCCATCTTGCCAATCTCTATAGTAAGTCACCACATCCTCTATTATGTCCACAACTTCTTCTTCGGTTTTGTTCATGATTGGACCACCGGCCCCTCCATCAAGGCATGCCTTGCCTTGAGGAATCAAACCACCGTAGAAGATTTGGATCAATTGATATGTTGGAATTCCGTGGTGAGGACACCCTCTTTGGTACTCCTTGAATCTCTCCCATGCCTCATAAAGACTCTCATTTGGCTTTTGCTTGAATCCTTGAATTAAAGCTCTTGCCTCCGCCGTTTTCTTTTGAGGATAGAAACGGGACAAGAAAGCTTTAGTAACATCATCCCAAGTTCTCAATGAATTGGGCTTCACCTCTTTGTCTAGCCATTCCAAAGACCTTCCTAAGAGAGAGAAAGGGAACAACTTAAGGCGGATGAATTCTTGAGACACTCCATTAACCTTGATCGTGTTACAATATTTTTCAAACTCCTTAAGATGGTTCAATGGGCTCTCGTTCTTTGCCCCGCTATATTGTCTCCTCTCTATTAGGGTGATCATTGCCGGCCGAATTTCAAAGTCGTTTGCTGGTGTAGTAGGTGGAGCTATGCCGCTCTCGAACCTATATGCACCGGGTACTCCCAATTCTTTCAAGGCAACTCTTGGTTGTTCTCCCATGACTTTCTCTTGTTCAATCTCTTCTTCGCTTGAGGAACTATAATCCAAGGTCTTGTTTGCTACTCTCCTCCTTGAGAGAGTTCTTTCAATCTCCGGATCAAAGGGAACAAATGAGCGATCTCGGGACCTATGCATACAAAACTCAAAGAAAATATAAGAAGCACGGCTACAAGTGTAGCCTAAAGTGTAAAATCTTTTTGTATTTTGCAAATGAAATGAAATAGACTCAACAACAACATGCACTCAAAGCACCATTCCCCGGCAACGGCGCCATTTTGATGGGAAGGAGAATGGTAGGTCGTTGGGCTACCACCCCACCCAATCAAACAAAATTTGTAACTTAACAAACCCCTATTTAGTGTAATGGTAAGTCAAGGTCGAACCCAAAAGAATGGAGGTCGAATGCACAATGTCTAAGTCAAGCTATTTCAAAGTCAAGTAGGGGTTTATGGTAGAAACTAGAGCTAGAGCTAAATGATGCAAGAACTTATATGAAATCAATCTAAAGACACTAGGGCAATGGATCCACATGTAATTGTAATGGAAAATGGTAATTTGGGAGGTCAAACCGACTAAATCAAGTGATATGAAGGAAGATCATCATGTATCCAAAAGAGCATACTAAGATGGTTTACCTAGAGGTCTAACTAGCGTCAACTACGCTAAACACTACCTAGGGAACGTCTCAAAGCACCTCAATCGTGAAATTGCAAGTTACTAATCAATGGTCCGTATCATAGCAAGCTCACAATGCAATCTAGTGCAATAATCAAAGATGGCCAAACCTCAATTAATCACATACATGCACATGAATTATCAACCAAATTTAATCATATCATCAACTCCATCAATTATCCCCAAATTACACTAATCCATTATTCAAACATGCTTCACCATTTCCCTAGCTAGGAAACTACTCACTAGCCATAGGAATTAAGATCAAAACTACAACAATCATCAATTTCATCATCAACATAATTGAAATCAAAGATTAAACCAACAATCAATCAAAATCAATCAAAATTCAATCAATAACCAAATCAATCATCAATAACATTGAAAACAAGTGAAATCAACCAAAATCAAACTTGTATTGAAATCAAGAAGAAAATCCTTACAAAACTTTGATCTAAAGATCAAATACAATTAGGAATCCTTGAGCAATCACCAAAAATCATGAGTTTCTCTCTCTAAAGTTCTTGAGTTTCTCTCTCTAAAATTCTCCCAAAACTAACTATCAAATTCAATCTAAAAACTTCTTTCTAAAAATAGGTAGAAATAACTATATATACAAAGAGGAGGTCGGCATTGACGCCCAAAAATAGACCCTCGTAGGTGCGGGCGCTCGGAGGAGAGAGAATGGTGCGCACGGGAACACACCCAGACAGGTGCGCCCGCACGCACCTGGTGTGCGGTCGCACACGACAGATGTGCGGCCGCACACTCCTCTAGTGCGCCCCCACAACCCTGGGTTTTCCCCCTTCTTCTCTTCGTCCTAGCTCAAGCGGTGCACACGTCCTAGATGATGATGATGGAGGACAAAGTAGGCAGAAACTTTCTTGAATTTCTTGAAAAGTATAAGCCATGAAGAAGGCATATACAAAGCCTTGAAACTCGCCTCTTGGATCCACCCTTGACTTGAAGCTTCTTGCACCTTCTTTAGGCATGAAAACAATGAAAGCTCATAGAGAGGAAGCTCGGGAATTCTTGGACAATCAATTACCACCTTCAAACAAATGATAAAAAGCAAGTAAAAGAGAAAAATAACAAGTAAACTAGAAAAAGCATGAAATAGAGAAACTAACTACAAAAAGCATAAAATGAAGAAAACAAGAATAAAACTAAGGAAAACTAAAGAAAAGAGAGATAAAATGAAATAAAAAATCATCCAAAAAGGAACCAAATGAGTGCCATAAATGTCACTCATCATTCCTCTTGCCAATTGGCTAAGGGACACTACCTTCATGTATGCGTACGGCCTGTACCAGAACATGCCCCAAGGTGGACACTTAGATATATAAACTTTTTGTACGCACATAGAGTTTTTAGAAAAATATTCTAACACTTTGCTTCTTTTCTTTTTGCAGCGGAGGCGTACGCTATGCTTGACTCGGCCCAGAAAGGAGAGGTGGAGATGTCCGAGGTGGACCTGGCTCGATACAAGGCTCGTTTCAAGATGTACGAACAACTCAAGGAGGTAAACACTTAGTTTATTTTTTGAGTTTCTATTTCCTCATTGTCCGTTCTTCTATATTGGGAGGAGCCTGCTTCCCGAGTTTGCACGGACGCACTTCGTCCGTTCAGGCATGCTGGAAGGGAGCTCCTTCTCCAATTCATACGGACACTAACACATTCTTTGTCTTGTAAAATTTTTCTAACTTTGATTGTGTTTTTTGCAGTCCTCCTCTACTCCGAAGGCAAGGAGGAAGCAGCCGGCCACGCCCACTCCTGATGCGAACGCATCTAAAAGAAGGAAGACGGTTGCTACCAAGACGCCTTCAAAATCCGCGGTGAAGGCGAAGTCGCAGACTGCTACGACGCAGTCTCAAGGAGAACAGCCCCGGCTGGCACAAAGCGGGTTCTCCAAGCCCGTGGAATCTGTTGCTAATCAGGTCCACGATGCGTCCGTCCCTTTGGACGGTGAGGATAAGTCAACCCCAGAAAAAATGACCGGCTCCCTCTCGATTCCGGGAATCGAGATAGTCAAAAAATCTGACTGGCTAGATGCCAGTCAGTCTGCCAGCGATGCTGATGCTGGTCGTACAGAAAACAAAGGGGAGGCCTCTCTGCCACTCCCTCCCATCAATCTCTCTCCTCCAAGCTTCTCCACTGGTTAGCCTTTCTTCCTTATTCTTGTACATTTAGATTTGTACTTGTAAATTTAAACTAATTCTTTTTGAACGGTCGTCCGCAGATATCTCAGAGGAGATGCAACTGAGGATGCCCGGCCAGTCACTGACTGGTGCGGACATGAAGGCCATGCGCGAGGCCATGGTTCGTGCGGTCCCCCAGGCGCAGCGTGACAAGCTGCGGGGGATCAATGAGGGCTTCCTCGGCCCCATGCTCAATTGTAGTGCTGAGGTACATTTTTTTTGCCTTATGCTTTTTCTTTCAAACACTTAGCAAATTTTTCTATATTTGACTAAGTTTCCCTCTTTTTTCCGCAGCTCTTCCTCCGCCTGAACGCCTTCCTTGACTGGAAGGACAAAGAGAACGAGCGGTTGAAGCAGGCTTGGCTCGAAATCCGAAAGGCCGAGGATGCTGTAACTGGGACGGCCGCCGTCCAAAGGGTGCACTTCGAGAGCTAAATAACTGCGCTGTCCGACAAGGCGGCGCGGCAAACAGAGGACCTGGTCAAACTGGGCAAGGCTCTTGAACAAGAGTCCGTGGCCAGGGAGGCCATGAGGGTCGAAAGGGACGAGGCCGTCCTAGAGAAGGAGAAGTGGAGGTTGGGCTTCGAGGCGTCTGAGGCCTTGAAGAGTGAGCTGAAGTTGGCCCAAGCCAACCTTAAGTCTACTTTGGACGAAGCGGACGCGCTGAAGGTCGAGGTTGAGACCTTGAAGAAGTCCATTGCGGACTATGAGGAGCAACTAAAAACTCCTTGGCCACCCAGCGCGAAAGAAATCGTCCGCATAGAGCAAAATGCTGAAGACAGACTTAAGGCATACTTCTTCGATGCCTTCGACCTGATGGTGGATGAGGGTGAAGCCACCTATTATGAGGAACGCTTCAAGAAGCGGCTGAACTACGTCTGCCTCTGAGAAGAGGCAAAGAAGGCCGGCCAACCTCCTCCCGAGCTAGTAGTTACTTCCCCCGAGTCTGGAGAAGACGAGGGAGAAGAAGGGGATAAGGAGGAGGAGGCGGACAACGGGGCTGCCAAGGTCAAGGACGCCAAAAATGCGGAGGAGCCTGCCAAAGACAATACGGCTAAGTAGAGTTCAGGTCCTCCAGCAGCCGTCTGCTCAATTTCCAGGATTTTCTTTGTTCAGATTTCTTTGTACTTAGCTTGTACTTTTCTTTTCATTGTTTTTAATTTGAAGCCGCCTGTTAGAGTGGTATTGTAAACATTTCTGTTGCCTTTGCGCAGTCTAATCAATGCAAAATTTGTCTTCCTTTTGAGCGGTTCTTCACCTGTGTTTCATACTTAGCAATTTTTTGCAATTTTTGAATGTTTTTCGTACATCTCAATATTATGCCTTTTCGTACGTTCCTAGGGGTATGCCCCTTTATTTGGTGTTCGCCTAGTCCATCTCTAAGTGGTTTGATTAACTTGGTAGTTTTTATGCCTCAAAGGGTATGACGACTGGCAAGTTAATCAAATCATAGTAATGATTGCCCTTGGACTAGGTGAAGCACCGAATCAATTTAATCGGCCGTTCGGCTATCTTTGTACGACTAGTCCGTTGAATCTATCGCTCGGACGTACCCTAGAAATCCCAAGTATTATCTTAACTTAGAGATTCCTGGCTCCGCCGGGCTAAACGCCTAGGTATGCCCTTGCCCTATTTGTAAAGGACACTTGCTTTCTACACAAGTTCGGAATACCTTGCCTCAATCGTCCGCCTTGAATGGGGCGGACGCATTGTTCTCTGAATTAAATCAATTTTTTTTTTTTTTTTTTTTTGTGGCCGAATTTCTATATTGGGAGCAACCTTGCTTCCTTTTCACTTCGGCCATTCAGTTAGACTGATAAGCCGTGTTGCTATATTGGAAGCAACTTAGTAAATCATTTTATTCGGCCTTTAATCACAACTCATGATATGCAAATAAATACAAGTAAAACAGTAAATAGTTCAACAATGCCTGACTTTTCATTAATTTTGTCAAAAGTACATTGTTGTGGCCGTATGGCTTTAATTACAAGGCTCGGTCAGTAGACCTAGCTGTATACACAGCTTTTTGGCTAAGTACTTAAAAGAAGTAAAAACTTAAACATGATATTTCTTCAGATTGTCAGTGTTCCATGTCCGTGGGATCTGACGGCCATCAATTGCCTCAAAGCCATATGTGCCGTCTCGGACTTCTTCCCTGATTCGGTACGGCCCCTCCCAGTTTTGGGTCAACTTGCCGTCCTCATTGGCACGACCAACAGCTTCCATTTTTCTCAACACTAGATCTCCCATTTTGAGCGGCCGCTTAGATACTCGGCGGTTATATGCCCTTGTCATCCTTAAGCGATAACTTTCATGCCTAAGCGCCGCATTGCCCCTAGCTTCTGGAAGAAAGTCTAGAGCGCTCTTCATGGCCTCCCAATTGGCCGATTCATCATAAAGCATTACCCGCAAAGTGGGCTCGTACATTTCAATTGGGAGTACAGCCTCAGCTCCATAGACCAAAAAGAATGGAGTCTCCCCTGCAGAACTCTTTGCTATTGTCCGTATGGACCATAACACATTGACCAACTCGTCTGCCCATAGGCCGCCTGTCTTTTCAAGCTTGCGCTTGATCCCATTTGAAATCAACTTGTTATAGGCCTCAACTTGACCATTGGCTTGTGGTCGGCCGACTGAAGCAAAACAATGAGTTATGCCTTGGTCTCCCAACCATTCCTTGAGTTGGCGCGTCTCAAACTGAGGTCCATTGTCGAACACCATTGACTGAGGTACCCCATATCGAGTGATTATGCTCTTCCAAATGAAGGCTGACACATCCGTCCATTTGATGCCCCGGACGGCCTCAGCTTCAACCCATTTAGTGAAGCAGTCTACTACCACTAGTACATATCGTCTCTGGCCGGATGAAGGAGTATACGGCCCCAAAATGTCCATGCCCCATTTAGCAAAAGGAAGCGGACTACTGATGGCTGATAGACTATTTGCAGGACGATGAATAAGGGTTGAAAACCTCTGGCACTTGTCACATTTTTTCACCATTTTCATGGCGTCCGAATTCAAGCTCGGCCAGTAATAACCCAAATAGCTAAGGCTCGTCCTCCAATATGTGAGCCACAATGTCCCTGATGAAGGTCGTCCAACACATCATGCCCTCTTTCAAGAGTTATACACTTAAGGTAAGGCTTCACAAAGGCTTTTTTGAATAGCTCCCCATCCTTCATCTCGAACCAGGCCGCTCTCCTCTTCATTAGCCAACTCTCTTTTGGATCGTCCGGAAGTATTCCATCCCTTAGGTAGGAATTAATTCCGTCCATCCATGCTGAACTTCTATCTATTATCTGAACGGGCTCGGCATCAATGCTCATTTTCTCCTTTACTTCCCAAAACACTGATCTTGGAGTATCACATGATGTCGAGGAAGCCAATTTGGAGAGCGCGTCCGCTTGATGATTTTCTGAACGAGGAACTTGTTTGAGAGAGAAACGTTCTAGGCCCTCGGCCTCATCCTTTACTAGCTGCATGTACTTCATCATGGCCGGCTCCCTAGCTTCGAAGCCACCATTGACTTGGTGAACTATTAGCCGGGAGTCCGAGCATACTTCAACTTTGGTTGCCCCGGCCGCTTTACACATCCTTAGGCCGGCCAACAATGCTTCGTACTCAGCTTCGTTGTTTGACGCTTGGAACTGAAATCTCAATGCGTACTCATACTTGTCTCCCTCAGGAGATTCACATATAATACCAGCGCCACACCCGATCGCTGTTGCACTACCATCCACAAACACTTTCCAGATTTGGTCCCCGGCCGGCTGAAGATCAGGCCGTGTCATTTCATTAAAAAAATCTGCAAAAGCTTGTCCCTTGATTGCCTTCCTTGGTTCAAACACAAGGTCAAAACCTCTCAGCAAGAAGGACGGCACTTAGAGAATGCTCAGAGATGGCAAGATAGATATATAGCTTCTCATTCCTGAGCGGACTGACGAGGCGAGGCAATGTATGCAAGTGACTTTTCAACTATACGAATGCTTCCTCGGCCTCCTCTGTCCACTCGAACATGGCTTTCTTCTTGATAGTTTGAAAAAAGTAACGGCACTTGTGCCCTGACCTTGACAAAAATCTTCCAAGGGCTGCTAAACAGCCGGTCAATCTTTGCACCTCCTTAATTGTTCTTGGAGACTTCATGTCAAGGACGACTTGAATTTTTTCAGGGTTGGCCTCAATTCCACGTTGATCAATAGAAAATCCGAGAAACTTGTCGGACTCAACACCAAATACACACTTCTTTGGATTTAACATCATTTTATGCCGCCTGAGTTCGGTGAACGTTTCTCGTAGATCCTTGAGATGGTCGGCCGACTCTTTTGACTTGACAATCATGTCATCAATGTACGCCTCCATATTCCGGCCGATCTGGTCTCTAAAGACTGTGTTAACAAGTCTCTGAAAGGTAGCAGGGGCATTCTTGAGGCCGAATGGCATAACTTTGTAACAGTACAACCCCTGCTCGGTCACAAACGCTGTCTTTTCTTGATCTTCTTCCCACAAAGGAATTTGATGGAATACGGAGTATGCGTCCATAAAACTCATTAGGGCGTGTCCGACCGTAGAGTCAACCAAACGGTCAATCTTAGGCAAGGAGAAGCTATCCTTAGGACATGCCTTGTTCAAGTCCGTGTAATCCACACACATCCTCCAAGTCCCATTCAGCTTCTTCACAAGAACTACATTGGCCACCCAATCTGGGTAGAAGCATTGCCGAATGAAACCGGCGTCCAGCAGCTTTTTCACCTCTGCTGCGGCCGCCTGATTCCTCTCTTCTTCGTGATTCCTCTTCTTTTGGCGGACAGGCTTTATCAAAGGGTTCACGGCTAACTTGTGCACGGCCAGGTCAGGACTTATTCCTGGCATTTCACCAACTTCAAATGCGAACACATCTTTGAATTCTCTTGACAGCTGAACTAACTCATCCCCAAGCAATCCCAAGGCTATAGTGCCAACAGTAACCAACCGTTCTGGGTGGTTGGAGTGAAGCACTATATCCTGGTGGCTGCCGGCCGGCTGGGGCCTCAACTCATCTGGCCGGCCGACAATCATTAATTGCTAGGCTTCTTCTGCCCTGGCCGTCTTACGCTTCTGGCCGACCTGGTATGCTGGGAGTGAGATTCCTTCTTCCTTAGGCTCGGACAATTTTGGGCCGCGCGTTGTTGGCTTCACGGCCAGCTGATTACATTCCTTAGCCATTTTCTGATTTCCTTGAAGTGTTCCAATTTTTCCGTCCGACCTTTCAAACTTCAACAACATTAAGTGGGGCACTATGACCGCCTTGGCTGCATTCAGAGTGGGGCGGCTAAGGATGAGATTGTACCCGGTCAATTCTTTGAAAACAAGGAAGCGGGCGACCATATCTCTTCCCTCTCCCTTCTGCCTGAAACGGATGGGAAGGTCAATCCGTCCGACCGGATGAATGATATTCCCCCCAAAACCTACCAAGGGGTGAGTAATATCCTGGAGAGCATCTTCTGGGAAACTTAAATTCCTTAGGGCAGACAGGCTGATGATATCGGCCGAACACCCCGTATCAATCAATATCCGTCCCACCTTCAAATTTGCTATCTTCATGACAAAGACCATGGGATCATTGTGCAAAGCCCTGACCTCTCCACGGTCAGCCTCACTTATGATCACTTCAGGAAATGGCTCGGACTTAACGGCGTCCGTTTGCATCACATTTGACAAATTTCGAGCGTCCTGCTTGATTCCCCTCATGGTAGGGCCGCCTGAAGCAAAGCCTCCTGATATCACGGCCACAAAACCTGAATTAGTGCTATTCCCATCATCTTCCTTGTCATTTTTCTTATCACTTTGTTGCTTTTTCTCGGACGTGTTGTCTGTCCGTTTGAAGGTGAATTTGGACTTGGTCACATAGGGTTTCAGCAGACCCTTGTCGGCCAACTTGTTTAACAACCTCTTCAGATTGATACAGTCGTTCGTGTCATGACCTACATCCTTGTGGTAATGACAATACTTGTTCTTGTTTCTGTACTGGGCCGAACCTCTCAAAGGCTGAGGCTTCTCAAACTCAAACTTGTCTTTTATCTTCATCAAAATGGAGTAGCCATCCTTGTTGAACTCATACTGAGGCTCGTACGTCTTGCTTTTCTTTGACTTGGGTTGCTTGTCATCAGCCACCCAGATTTCTTTTCTTTTGTTTCCTTCTCTCTTTCGGCCGGCCGAGTCTTGCTGAGAAGATTGCTTCTTCTAAGCCCCCTTGGCCGGTTGTTCTGATTTGGTGAGCGAACAAAAGTCCGCGGCCTCAATATAGGCTTCGGCTTCCCGCAATACACCTGCGTATGACCGAATCTTTTTCCTTACCAAATCAAACTTAAAACCATTATGCCTTAATCCCCGGAGAAATTCTGAGTAAGCCATTTCGTCCGGAAGATTATGAATTTGGGCTTTTTCTTGGTTAAATCTTTGGACGTACGAGCGTAGTCCTTCATTCTTTCCTTGGACAATTGTTGCCAAGTTGAGACTTGTCTTTCTTGGTGGGATGTTCTATAAGAAGTTTCCCACAAACAACAAACTGAGGGTAGTAAAACAATTGATGCATCCGGCTGGAAGGCTGTTAAACCAATCCTGGGCCACTCCCTTAAGAGTGGCCGGGAAGCATCTGCACCATGTGGCATCATCTACACTTTGCAAGTACATAAAATTCCTGTACGAGGTAATATGCTCCTCTGGGTTGCCCGTACCATCATAGGCACCCACTAGTACACTCTTCACTTTTGCTGGTTGAGGGGACGCCAGTATGTCTTGCGAAAACGGAGGCGGCTTGTCTCCCAAATTCAACAAACGCATTTGCCAATCAATGGGCTGAGGCTGAGCGGACGTTCCAGCCAGGTAGGGAGCCTGGCCGAACATCTGGCCATACGGCCCATATTACCTAAAGACTTGGGGAGTTGGCCGTATCAACCCATTGAGTACTTGAGGGGGCTGATATTGTGATGGCTGAACTGGAACGGGAGTAATAGTGTGAGCGGCTTGACTTCTGCTGGAAACGGCCGTGTTGGTGTAGTGAGAGAAAGATTGGTTGGAGACTTCATCCAACATGGTGGGGGTAGAGGCCGTGTTAGAGTATGCGGCCCTCTCCCTTTGCTTGTGCCGAATGTAATCCCTTGCGTCTTTGAAATGCTGTGACGGCTCAGTCTCAACTCTTTTCGGCTGTCTGCCCCTCCCCCCAGCCGACTGTGTTTTCGTCAACAAGCTAGAGAAGTTGGTCCGTGGGACTCGGGGAGACCTTCCGTGCGGACGACGGAATGGGGTGTTACCAGCATCAGTTGCATTGGTCTTGTTGTTGGCTTTCTTGGAAGTACCTCCTCCCCCTTTTTGCTGGGTAGCGGCCAGCTCTTTGCGGAGCTTAGTCAGCTCGGCCATTAGGGTTGCTGGGGTAACAAGAGGTTGTTCGGCCTCTTCAAATGAGGCAGTCAAAGGATTGCTTGAATGTATGGTAGTACGTATGTCTTCTACATATCCGTCCTCGCCTGGACGAGGTCAAGTATTAGGTGATTGGCCATCTATTGCCATAACGGACGAGTATCCCCACAGATGGCGCCAAATGTTTCGGGGTTTGTTGTGATCTCCTCGGATACTGGTCACGCTCTTCTGACAATGAGACTCGGACACCTGCAAAATAACGAATATTCCGGTGATCGGAATATTCACCTCCGACGATCAAGTTAGTGATCGGAAACCGGAAAAGCTAGAGAGAGAAAGTAGAGAGAAGTTGGAGCTTTTTGTGCTCTACATTTAAGTTATGTCATAATCCACCCCTCCCATCATAAATGATTGGGGTATTTATAGGGGTGGGAACATGTGCCCCTCTAGGGTTTATACCCTAGAATTTCGTGACGTGATTGGCTGCGCAATCAAAGGTCGCCACGTGTCATGGGGGGCGCCGTTTTACGGCTTTCAAGGGTTTCTTGGGATTTGGGCTTGATGTAATCAGGGCCTTTTTTCTCTTTCTGATGTTGCATTTGGGTATTTAAAGATAGCTGACATGTGTCACCCTGTCAGGTGGACACGTGTCACACTCTCATATGGCCACGTGTCGCCTTCTTATTGGGCCACGTGTCACTATGAGATTGGGCCACGTACCTGGGGTATTTTTACCCTAAACAGAAGTGTCCTATTGCTGCGTTTGGGCATAAACAAAGAAGACTAGAAGGGAGATTAGTAGGTTAGTTAAAGAAAACAGAGAAAAATAAAGCTATACAAATGAACTAGTCTCACATATCTCATAAGTAACTCAAAGCTTAACGCCATTCCTCGGCAACGGCGCC
The DNA here is from genome assembly GCF_948465745.1 of Chenopodium album. NCBI lineage: Eukaryota > Viridiplantae > Streptophyta > Magnoliopsida > Caryophyllales > Amaranthaceae > Chenopodium > Chenopodium album. The sequence goes on along the minus strand of NC_137857.1, from coordinate 22,045,934 downwards.
ATTTTGGTAGAGGAGATATCGGTCGTTGGACAATCACCCTCAAGCCAAACACTATTTCTACTTAAACTAATCTAAGACAAGTTTAGGGCAAGTAAAGGATCGTATCCACAGGGAATAGGTAAGTACACCGAGAGTATGAAACGGTTGCAATCTAGTTCGGTCACAAATTGGGGGTTTTAATTAGGTAACTACTATGGAGACAAACACTAGGGGGAAATGGGGATTGACGCCAACCAAACCAACAGATCAAAACAATAGGCAAGCATGAACACAAATTGGGTGATAGAGAGGGCACTCAATGTTGCCTTCTTTCGAAGCAACAACACTAAGCATTCCTAAGCCAAACTCAACTAACAAGATAGGCCAACCAAGTTTTAACGATGAGAAGTAGACTACTAACTCGGGTTTGTCTTTCGATCGGTCCAAGAAAGCATTAAGGCACAAGCAATTAAGATTTCTCACCTAATTGTTGCAACTAAGACTACTACATCATTCAAACAAGGAACCATAATCAAGAGGAATTAGCATAATCATATAAGAAAAGGCTCACAACTAGACTCCATCTCTCAATGCAAGCATATAAGTGAATACATGAGCAATAAGTGGCCATCCAATTACACATGCAATTAACCAATTCTTTAACAATCAATCATCAACCCATGGCTTGGTTGGGTCTTCACCCAACCCCTAGCTAATTAACTACTCACTAAACATGGTGAAGGACATCAAAACAACAAGTTCCAATTCAAACATTAAATTAACAAGTTGATAGGAGTAGTAGGAATAAGGTAGATTAGGCATGCAACAACAATTAAGAAGATCAAGAGAGAAATTAACAATTCAAAGCAAATAAAAACTGAAATTAAAGAGTAAGAGATAGAGGAAAGAAATTACTTAAAATGCTTCAAAGTTGAGAAATTGTTGAATTCAAGAGAACAATCTTCAATTAATCTATTACAATGATTGAGTTTAAGAAGATCTAAGCTAATTAATGAGGGTTGAGAAGAACTAAGGGCCTAAGAAAACTAAAGGGAAAGAAGATCCAGAAAACTGAAGCCAAGGGTCGTATTTATACACCCCGAAATAACATTGTAAAATCCGCCCAAAAAGTCGGGTCTGCATGCAGGAGCGCCCTCTTCTACATAGAGGAGCGCCCGCTCCTCAGGCTGGAGCGCCCTCTCTAGGCTCTTGCACGCCCTCTCCTCCTGCAACAATTTGAGGCAGTTTGTAGGAAAACAGGGAGGAACGCCCGCTCCTATTTAGGTGCACGCCCGCTCCTAAAAGTGCAGGGGAGGAAGAATGTGGCAGTTCAGGCAGGAGCGCCCGCTCCTAACAGGCTGCATGCCCGCTCCTGCTTTCCTTTGATTCTAAAGAGTATTTCTTCATGATTATGCTATTTAGCCCATTTTTCATCGTACCTACAAGCACGAGCACACACATAAAAAGAAACGGGGAAGCCAAAAGATGCAAGTATGCACAAAAAGAGTTAGAAAAAGGGATTGAAGTAGGGGAAAGAGTACAAAGTTGTGTTTTAAAAAGCCATGATAAGTGGACAAATAAAACACTTATCACTAGGCGCTCCTAAATCCGTCATTATTGGGTTTTAAGCACGGGCTTAAGCCTAATTATGATCGGATTTAGTTAGTTGGACCTTGTTTGGCTTTGTTCCTTGGTTTGGGCTAGTCTTTTATGTTTTGTAGTTTAACCAGTTATCCATAAGCATTCTTCACTTCGATCCAACACGAAGATGGTTTTATTTATCGTCATTGCACTTCCTGTCGGGACAGGAGGCCAAAAGTAGGTGTCTACAGCTCTTTGTATGGCATTCAAAAAGTTGAAGCCTTACTTCTTGGCGCATCCGGTGGTGATCTACACCGATCAGTTCCTCAAGCGGCTAATGTCTACCTTAGAGTCATCCGGTAGAATGTTAAATTGGGCTATTGAAATGCAAAGTCTTGAAATCACTTACGAACCAAGAGAGGCAGTGAAAGGTCAGGCGTTTGCCGGCTTCATCGTTGAAACGAGTCGACCGGTTCCTCCGGATAATCTTGATCAGGTTTGGAAAGTGTATGTAGACGGGAGCTCTACAAAGAACGGATATGGTGCAGGCATTATCTATGAGTCTCCTGAGGGGGACAAATTTGAATATTCACTACGGTTTAAGTTTCAGGCCTCAAATAATGAGGCGGAATATGAAGCCCTGTTAGCCAGAGTCTGCATGTGTAAGGCAGCAAGGGCAATAAAGATTAACGCCTTTTCTAATTCATAGTTGGTCGTAAGCAAGTACGAGGGGCAGTATGAAGCTACCCATCCGGCAATGATCAAATACCTTCAAGCAGTCAAAGAAGAGGCTGGGACACTTGATGAATTTCGTCTGAGTTAAGTGCCTAGTTCTGACAACAACCAGGTGAATGTCTTGTCCAAATTGGCATCTTCTGCCTGCTGTGATACGCCTCGTTTAGTCTTTTGGGAAGTTCTTGAAAACAGAAATATATATAAAGACCCCATTGGAATTCTAGATCGAAGCTCTACTTGGATGGATGGCATCCGGGCTTACCTGAAAGACGGCACACTTCCTAATTCACCACAGGAGGCAGCCGTTGTGAAGAAACGAGCTGCAAACTTCGAGATGAGAAATGGAGAGCTCTTCAAAGCAAGTTTCTTGAAACCCCTTTTGAAGTGTGTTACCCCAGAAAAAGGGAAGGAAGTTCTCGAGGAATTGCACGCGGGATATTGCCCCTCTCATATAGGTGGCAAGTCCTTAGCCGTTAGAGCCAGACGGCAGGGTTATTTTTGGCCCACTCTAGAGTTAGACGCTAAGTAAATGGTGAAGAAATGTGACAAGTGCCAGAAATTTGGCAAGCTGATTCATCGTTCGGCTAATGATCTGACGACAATCCACAGCTCAGTCTCGTTTGCTAAATGGGGCACGGACATCTTAGGTCCTTATACGACTGCACTAGGCGGAAAGCGCTATATTCTGGTGGCTGTGGATTACTTCACCAAGTGGGTGGAGGCAGAGGCGGTCAAGAACATCAAGACAAAGGATGTCATCTCTTTCATATGGAAGAACATCATCACCCAGTTTGGGGTCCCTATGTCTATGGTGTTTGATAATGGCCCTTAGTTTGAAACGCCTCACCTCAAGACTTGGTTGGGAGATCAAGGGATCTCACATTGTTTTGCATCAGTCGGCCGACCCCAAGCAAATGGCCAAATTGAAGCCTTCAATAAACTCATCTCAGACGACATCAAAAAGAAATTTGAAAGAGCCGGTGGTTTATGGGCAGAAGAATTAATTCATTTCCTGTGGGCCATCCGGACAATTGTAAAAGGGGCAACCGGTGAAACCCTATTTCTCATTGTATACGGTGCTGAAGCCATCTTGCCCATCAAACATTATGAACCAAATCTTCAAGTCATGCTTTACGATGAAGAAGCAAACTGGGAGGTCATGCGGTTAGCATTGGACTATAACCCGGAACGCAGGGGCAATGCTGCCTTGCGTCATGAGATTTACTGTCTAAGAATGACAAGAGCCTACAACAAGAAAGTGCACAAGCGTCCTTTAAAAGTTGGCGACTTTGTGTTACGAAAAATGGAGGCAACCGGTAGGGCCAATGAGCTTGGAAAGCTAACTCCTAATTGGGAAGGCCTCTACCGGATTTATGAAGAAGTTAGAGACGACACTTACCGCCTGGAAACTCCGGACGGTAGACGCTTGCCTAGAACTAGGAATGTAGACAACTTTAAAAAGTACTACTTCTGAGTTGTAAATTTTTTGTAAACAAAAAGTCTATTAATGAAAAAGTTGCTTTTTGTTTTCAATTATTTGCACAATTTGGGTGGTTAAGAGAAGTTGTATTTGTTCTTGATTGTGGTTAATTTTTGATGATTATAAAAGTTGAATTTCTTGGAAAAAATAAAGCATGATATTAAAAAGAAAAAAAAAAGGATCAAGGTTAAAAATAAAAGTGTGAACTTCAATAGAAAAAAAAAAGAGCAAAAGAAAAAAAAATTGTTGAAAGTTCAAATGTTCTAAGTGAAAATTGATCAAAAGATAGAAAAATAATTGAGTTTCAATGAAAAAAAAAAATTCAAGTTTGAAAGTTAAAGTTTATTATTCACTCAAGTTCTATATTATTATATTTTTATAAGTGAAATTGTAAATATTTGAAATTTTTGATATGATTGGAGTTATGTTTGGTGGATTTTTTGGTGAAGTTGAGTATGTTGGAGATGATTAGGTCATTATTTATATTTGACCTTGGTTTTATTAGGTTTTGGCTCCCTTAAGCATGGCTTGACTCTCACATTATCCCAAATATTTCCTATCCATTACCCTAGCCTTACATTTCAAGATTTAAAGACCTTCCGACCTTTGTGCATAGAGTTGTGTGAATGTGAAAGTGTTGCCTATCAATGCAGGGAATGACTTGACATATTCAGAGTCGACTATAGGTTGAGTGTATGTCTTTTTAAACACACGAGTGTGCGAGTTGGGAGGGAATTGTTCACATATAAAGGGGTGGTTGGAGAGCGATCGAGTACATCATTTACTCGCCACATAAATGAGAATTGAGTGTGTGAGCACTAGTCTTGAATTCTATATACTCTTGTGGTTTGCTTTGTTTGACAATTGCTAGGGAAGATTGGTAGTTTGATGGATTTGATTGGTTGACTTTGATACATGTGTTGTCAGATTTACCATGAATTATATTTATTGATTTTCATTGTATTTGGGATGAAGTATTGATTTATTTATTCATTGCTTTGCTTAGGGACAAGCAAAGGTTTAGCTTAGGGGAGTTTGATGATCCTATTTTATATATATTTTATTCCTCGTCCCACGGTCATATTTGTGCTTATTTGAGCTCTACGGAGCTATTTTTATTAATATACGTTTTCTAGTGTTTTTGTAGAGTTGGTATTATTTTGTAGAAATTTGCAGATTTACGACAATTCCCGAGCTTATTGAGCCACTACGAAGACATTGGAGTTGGATCGTATTTTATGGCCAAATATTTTAAGCCCAAGGCCGAGATAAAAGAATTTAGTTCGGTGATTAAGGGCTCGATTAAGTAAAGAGGTCCAAAGTTTCAATGTTATATTATTATCATGGACCAATCAAGTGTTGCGGACCAAGTATGAAGGAAATAAGTAATGGCCCAAAGCAAAAGAAGACATGAGGCCCATTTCGGAGCTCTAGCTAACCGGGCCCGATCAGGCAAGGCCTGGCCCTGTCGGGCAGATTTCAGCGCATGCTACTTCAGCTATTGGGCTTCGTTGTTTTGGGCTTCGTTGGTTTGCTCCAAATTCTCGCAGCTTTGATTTTGAGTGGGAATTAGAAGAAGTTAACTTGGATTAAAAATCCTATTTCTTTTCTTATTTAAGGAGGTAGTGATAGTACGTGGGGTTATTAGCTTTAGTTTAGTTTCGTTTTGTTTAGCTTTTCCTTAATTATTAGATTAGTTTTTAGTTTAGTTTCTTTCTTTTCTTTTTCTCTCTCTAACTTTTCTCTCTCTCCTCTCTTAATTAAACTCTGTTTTACCTCTTACTCTTTTTCTCTCTCTACTTAGTTTTAAGATTACTTTTCTTTCTGTACAACTTTTTACTTTATTCTTGATTCAAATCTTTATTTCCGTTAACTTTAGCGATTTCTTCCCTTTTAATTTCAGTAATTTATTCTCCTTCTTTCATCATGTCATGTTTAATTGCTTTGATTAATTTAGATTTAATTATGCGTAAGTAGTTTTCTTTCTAGGGTTTGTAGGGATCCATAGATAATATGAAGGGGTAATTTATTGTTGTTGATTGTCAACGCTAGATTAATTTCCTATTGATTGATTTAATGCTATGCAACTAGATTTGCGCAGGTCTATAATGTATTAGTTTAGCAATATTAATTCGAGATTCGAGAGATGAGAATTGATATTTAGACTTAGTTTCAGTAGGCAGGTTAATTTAGAAATGGTTAAGTTAAGATTCGAGAGATGAGATTTAATACCGGTAGATTAATTCTGTGATTGTAATACGTAGCAAAAGTCCTTTGTGATCTGGTTAATTGATGCATTGATGATTGATTTTCATGTTTTACCCTGGAGTATTATTTATTGATGAACCTATGCCCTAGGTCCTTTATTCATTGATTTCTCTTTACCATTATTCTTTGTAGTTTAGTTTCCCTTCAATAATAATAATTTGGTACTTAATTATCTAGATAGCTTTAATTAATTAGGAATAGAAAGACCAGTTTCCCTGTGGATTCGACCCTACTTCCCAATCTATATTTAGTTAGTGGTTTTAGGTAATACTTTTAATTGGGTGATACGACGAATTTAGCCTATCAGCTGCCAACACATGGCTAGCAAGCCATGCTAGCATGTGCGGGGCAGCCGCAGCAATAGGCTAGCAAAGCTAGCTAGCATCGAGCGTAGAGCGTCGACCGGCCGCCACATAGCAGCAGACCAGCCACGCACACCAAGCGCCAGCTGACCTGCTTGGGTGCCTAGGGTAAGCCTGCCACATGGCAACAACCCGTTGGGGCACTTGGCATAAGAGAGCCGGTGTTGGGATCCATGGGGATCAAGTATTAGTCCCCCCCCCCCCGTCTCCCTATTGATCCTAACCTAACCTCTCCTCTTAGAATGCCACTTGTTGATTAATTTGTTGTTGCCTATTTTCTTTTATTTTTTATTTAAAAATAAATTGGAAAAATTGATTTTACCTACACTCCAAAAGTTGATGGGAGAGTGGATTTCTCTCTTGAGTTTCCCTATAAATATTCCTCTTGGGATTTGGGGAAACTCACTAGAGTAAGAGTTAGAAAAGACATCTCTACTTAATTGAGAGATAACCTTTAAACTCATAATTACTCGGGTGGTCTTTTTGGTCAGACTTGACTAACCTCCAAGTAGTAGAACGAGTCAGGGTTGTGTTTCGGGTGGATATCGTCAGAGGTCATCGCCCTTTGTGAGACTTAAGCTTTCTCAAGTAATAGCTCCGTGGTCGAGCGGTGTATACTTTAAGGGTAATTCCGTCTTTTCCTTAATCTTGTTAATAATGTATTTTAGTTATATTAATTGTGAGTTTTTCCTTTGGCTTGGGTTTTTAATCCACGGTGAGTCGGACTCATCGAAACCCAACACACCCTCCTTACACTCAGATCAAGATTGGATGAGTTGTGTCGTTTTACAACTTTCCTTGGGAATTGAGCCTTGAAGGTCGCCTTTTTCCTTGCTAATTGGGGATGCCACGTGTGAACTAGTAAGTGGTCCATATTGGACCTGTTCCGGGATGACACGTGTCCTATTCTTTGGCCACGTATTAGGTGAAGGAGTTATGTCTTCGTCGTGTGCAATTACTAGATATATAAATGGATCAAATTATGGAGATAATTAGGTCCGGACATTTAGGTCGTCGTTTTGCCATAGCTAGAGGTACTTACGATCTTTGGACTAGTAAAATAGGCCAAAGCCCAATTGGACGGATCCTATAAGGTCATACAAAGGGGCTAGATCAAGCATTAGAGGACGAGGCCCATCATGGGCCTCATCACTCTAGGTTGCCGGCCATATGGAGGATTAAGAAAGGTTTTGGGCTTCGTGCACTAATCTAATTATAATGGGATTATAAATAGACTAGGTGCCTAGGTTTACATGTATGCAATTTACTGATCTTTTGATCAAACCCGAATTAGCAAACACGAAACCCAACCCCTCTCAAAGTCCTCTCTCTCTCTCACGGCTCTCTCCTCCTCCTTGGCGCCGGTGGTGTCTCGTGATGGTTGTGGTTCGTGCGGTGGTCGGTTGTCCGAAAAGGTAGTGATCGCGGTTTTCCTCAATCACTTGACCAATCTAGTATTGGTGGACGGCTCGTTCGAATCTCGTGGACTAAGTTGAGGAGCAACACTTGGGGCTCTATGCTCTCCTTGATTTGCCTGTCGAATAGCTTTGTGGAATTTGATTGAGGGTGAAAGTAGGTCGTTGAGCAACTACCCCTAATCAAATTTTGGCGTCGTTTCCGCGGACTAAGGCATTCATTAGTTTGTGTTGATTAGATTATCTAGGTTCTTGTATATTATTTGATTTTTGTTTGTTTTTCTTTGTTCTTTGTATAAAAATGGCATGTTTATCTTTTCCTCAATTTGATGATGAGCCCTTTTATGCTTACTTTGAAAGACTAGATTGTTTCCTTAGTTACCATGGGTGTTCTCTTAGTGATGCTTGTGGAATAGCTTATTAGGGCATGAATGAGTATACTAGAGGAATGGTTGAGAATATGCACAATGGTATATTCCGTCATTTGTCTATGCATGATGCTTGGAATTTCTTCACTTGGCTTGCTAGAGATTCTTATGATAGAGAATGTAATGTTTCTTGTTTTAATTCTCAATGTCAAGATTCTTTTATTTTTTGCATGAATTCTCTTGATACTTCTAATGTGCCTTGTGATGATCTAAGTATGCATGTTGACCCTCTCCCCTCTTATGCTCATTGTGATGAGGTTTGTGCTAATTTTGATAATATGCAATTTGATATTGATCATGAACCTCAACCCGATAACATTACTCCCCAAATTCTTTCTCAAATGCAATATCTCACCCAATAATTCCAAGAGCTTCAAGAGGAACAAAAATTGAGAGAAGTGAGGCTTGCCCAAGTGATGAGTGCTATGGTTAATGTGAATGGATGTGAGGCACCTCATTTGGAGTGTGAGAGTGTTTTTGAGGATGATTTGGGCCATGGGTGTGAAGGTGAGGAGAGATTTTCTTGTGATGAGAGGATTTTTGAGGATTTCGATCCTTTTCATTCCCCTTTTGAGCTTGAGTGCCATCCTTCCCCTTATTCACCCCCTTTGAGAGCTTCCCATGGTGAGGATGTGAGTGAGCCATCTTCCATTTTGAATGAGGGAGTTCATGAGAATGATGATGATGAGTTTGAGCAATCAAGAGAGATTGAGAGTCCCTTGAGTGGTGGTGGAAGAGTTGAGAATGAAGAAAATGTCGATTTTGAGGATTCCAACCCCCTTCCCCATCTTAATGAGCCTACCTTGCATGTTTGTGACCCTTATATCCATGAGTCTTTGGAATCTTTTGAGGTTATGGCTAGTATGTTCATTGAAGGTGTAACAAAGCATTATAGCCTTTTAAAAGAGTTCATTGGCAATGCTTCATGGGAAAGGGATGAGTTTGAGAGAAACCTTTATCCTTTCATGCATGGTTTAGAGACTCTAGGCTTTAAGGATCTTGAGGGAGTTGTTGTTCATTGTTGTGATAGAGAGGACGATGAGGTTGTTTTTCTTGGAGAGTTTTCGTTTGAGGGAGATGTGAGTCATGAGTGTTCTTTTGAGGATTCTATGATTGATTTTCATGCCCTCATTGGTGATGTGAGGCTTTGTGAGACAATTGTTTCTCCTCCCCTTCCTCATGTCCCTTTCTCAAGGAAATTCGACCACATCCCCTACTATCCTATGTTCCTCCCCTCTTTTGTCTTAAAGCCTATTGAGGACCCTCTCTTCTTTGATGAGACTCTTCCTTCTCATCCTCCTATTATTGAGGAAATGGGTGATTATGCCACCCAAAAATATTTTGAGGAGAGTTTGCCTTATTTTTCTTCTTCTTCTTTCTCTTCTTATTTCCTTGATTTTTCTTTTGATTTTTCTTCTTTCTTTTGGCATCTTCCTCCTCACTTACGTGCAATAATCTTGTTGCACATGCTCTTTCCTTCATTTGCCTACTTGTTATCATACGAAATGTGTAGTAGTGCATTTGATAAGCTTTTGCGTTCGTTGCAATATTATTTACTAGAGCGGTCTCGCTTGGACGTTAAACAAGCCTTTCTCGGGAAGTAACCCGGAGTTTTTATTGCTTTAATATTCTTTTCTTTTTAGATTAGATTTTCTCTCATGCAAATGTTTGTGTGCCTTTTGCTAGGTACATGACTTGATATACACTTATGCATTGGTTTGGATCAAGAATCAAGGAAGTTTGATGCCTATTTTTGCTAGCATATGGAATTCGAGGTTCAATTCAAAAGGAAATCGGCTTTGAAAGGTTAAATTGGTTCATTTGCGGGTATTTACACCCACCAATATCCGGTAATATCTTTCCTAGCTCTTTCTCTAATGGTTGGTGACTCGTTGGACATGTGTTGGTTTGTTGGGTTGATTTCTTTCTTTTCCCCTCCCATGGATTATTTGGTTTATGTTTGAGTATATTGTCTCATTCAAGCTTAGGGGAGGGTATTCTATCATGCTTTGGTGGGATGTTGATTCATTTATACCATGCATCTTTGTATATGCATTTCCATGTCTTTTCTTATATTTTGAAAAGTCCAAAAAGATTTTTGTTTACTTTCAAGGTAATTTTGGCAAAATGTGTTTTGTTTGTTCTTATTTTGGACATTTTGTTTTGGAATTGCATTCTTGAATGTTTTTCTTCCTAAGTGGTAAATGTATGCACGATTTGAGAGTGTCATTGGTTGACTCTAGGATACTATATGCTAAGGTAGTCGGTTTAAGAACTTTTAGGGGTCCATGAAGCCTTAGTTCACGGGAATGTGGTAAGATGGAGTTGCTCTCTATAGTGGATTTGAAACCCTTGGTTGGTATTTGTTTGGTTATAATCCCTTGTGAGCTTCATTTGTTCTAGCCTTCATCACCTTGTTGAGCGGCAATTTAGGATCCTTGACTATGCATATCTTTATCCTTGTTTTGACCTCTAGCCCCCAAGATCGTGACCGAGCCACTCTAAGGGAGGAAAAGGGCACATTTTATCATTTTTATTTATCTTCTTTTTATGTTGTTACAAATTTGGTTTTCTATTTTGCATCGACCTACTTATTTACCACTTTGAGCCTAATGTTTCCCGCTCTTGTTTAAACCACGTTACAAACCTAATGGCCTATGTTTACCAACCCTTCTAGTTAGTGAAGCATTGGCATGTGAGGTTTGAGTTTTTTGTGTGTTGACCATGAGCAAGAAAACTTTGTGAATTGGTTTAAGTAAGGTCTTGAAAGTTGAGCTTGAAAAGAATATGCAAGAAAAGTTTGAAAAGAAAGATGCAATTCAAGAAAATCAAATGAAGTTTCAAGAAAAAGCCGTCCATGGTTAGAAAAAGGCAAGGACACCAAAAAAAAAAAAAAAATAAAAAAAATGAATAAAAAAAATAAAAAATAAACCACAATATTGTTTTAGTTGGTTTTGTTTCTCTTCCCTTGTTTAAGCATTGAGGACAATGCTTCGTTCAAGCTTGGGGGGGAGCGTTCCTTCATTTTTTTTGTATATATTGTGTGTTAGTGTTGAGTAAGCTTGGGGGAGATGGCATTATTGGTATTTTTGTTTGATATTTTGTGAATTCTTGAGTTTGTTTTTGAGAGTAGGCCACTCTTTTGCTTCACTTAGGAAATATCACCAAATTTTTTCAAATTTTTACCCCGCCTTAACCCTTAGCCTTACGTTACAACCCAATAAAAGACCCTTAGACTTTAGTGGGTTTAAGTCAAAGAACGATGGAGGGAGATAGATTTCAAACCTATGGAGAGAGTATGCATAGTTGAGATGTCGGGATTACCTTCTCAAAGTTTTTCATTTCTTTATCTTTTTTCGGTTCCTTCGTGGAATCATGAGAAGTTAGCTTAAGGGTTGATTTGAAGCTAATGGAGAGAACGCGGCCCGATTGGTTGGGGCTAAGGTGGATTGAGTCCTCATTAGTTCTCTATGCTTAGCATATGTTATGTTTCAATCAACCATTGACATCTTGGAACGTACATACATTTGTCTATTTAGAAAGGTTTGCATCCGTCGTGCTTGTTCCTATTTCTTGTCCAAATATGAACTTGTGTTTTTCTTTCTCGTTTTATGTTTCTTTTTCTTTTCTTTTTATTACCTTGCCTTGGTTTTTGTTTAGAGTTGTGGGTTAATCTCTTAGGACACCCTCACGAGAGCACACTCGTCCTCTAGGGCGATCTAGGGGTTTAAAGGGCTTGTCTTTGGTTGCTAAAATTGACCGTGATTCCTACGAAAGTGAGTTAGTGTACATTCTTGTCTCCTTTAGTGTTCTAGCTTTGCTTAAATAAATCATTCTCCTTCTCCCGTGTTTCATGTTAATTTGCTCGAGGACGAGCAAAAGGTTAGCTTGGGGGAAAATTTGATCGCGGGATTAAATAATGTCGTTGGTCTACTAACCCTAATCAAATTAATTATTTATAACCTAAACTACCCTAATACGAGTATAGGGGTAAGTAAAGGGTCGAACCCAAAAGGACTAAGTGTATCAATCTATGCTAATTAGACTACTAGGAAAGCTTGTGAGATAGAAAGAGATTCAACTAAACACAACTAAGGACAAATAACTAAAACTAGGGAAGGTGGAATCCAATTACATCAATGCATTCAACAAAATCATACAACTAGATAAAAATGCCCTCGATTAGGAACAATCAACACATTTAACTCACTCTCGCACAATTAAGCATGTTAATTATCCTACTAAACTAATTCACTCTCGTGCAACTAGCCTAGCAAAGGTATGGAGGAATTTAGGGCTCTCAACCAACTCACTCTCGCCCAATTGATTGAAAATACAATTAAGAACATAGAATCAATTAGCTAGAAAGATTCTAATCCATAAAAGCATCATCCATACACAATAATCAAGAAACAATTTCATACTAATCAAAATCAATCATTAAATTAATTAACATAACCTTCATCCATTTCCCTAGAACAAAACCTAAGCTAACATGATGAACAAAAACATAGAAAACAAGGTAAAGTAATAATAAAAACAAGATTCAAATAACTAAACTAATTAATTTACTCAAATAAACAAATAAATAAGCAAAAACAATAATAAATAAAAGCAATAAAGGTGAGAAAAAGTTAGGAAGACTCATTGAATTTATGAGAGGAAAAATCCACAAATTTGCTTCTTCAAAATCCCAAAAACTCCATGAAAAATCCAAGCTTTCTCTCTCTAAACTACTCCTAAACTAGAGAGAAAAAATCCTAATCTAACACTAAGAGAGAGAAAATAAAAGAACTAAAACTACACTAAAACTAATCTAGGGTAGAATAAAAATGTTAAGAGTTGTAAGTTGGAAATAACCCCAAAGGGGTATTTATAATACAAGTTAAATAAAATAAAAATAAAAATAAATAAAACTAATTAAAAATATAAAACTAAAAATAAATAGGAAAATAAAAAAGGAAAAACTAAAAAAGGGGAAAACAAAGAAGAACCCACCAAATGAAAGAATCAAACCCCCAAACTTCACCCTCTTCATCGTGGCTGCTCTCTTCATCATCCAACATCACGCAAGAAACCATCATAATCACCACCGTCAATCCTCATCGTCATCAATCAAGCATCAATCAAGGCCGTTCAATTTTCATTAAACTCACGTGAGAAGCTCGTAATTGAACCCACAATTGCGCTCCCGCACAGACATCGCACAGAGGTCGCGCAAATGCTACTGTATCATTCTGTTTTGGACTCTAATTTGTGCGCTTTTTGACAGGGCTGCGCGCCCGCGGTGGTCTGGGATGGGCAAATTTGGAGGTTCAATTGAAGCGGTTTTTCTGGTTGATGTTGTTGAAATTGTTGCGGGTTGATGTTGGTGTTGTTGGTGTTGATTGTTGTGGGGTTGCTTGCGTGAGGTTGCATATGGTTGCTGAAAATTGCTGCTGCTATTGGTGATGGTTGTTGTGGTTGCGGGGGAAGGTGAGAGATTGGAGTTGGGATGGTGGTGGCACTGCGTGGTGCTGGTGGTGTTGCGGGGTGTTGTGTTTGTTGCTGAGTTGGGATGCAGGGGAAAATTGGTGGTGATGCTGGCGGATTGGTGGTTGATTGTGGTGGGTGCTGGTGTGTGTGGTGTTTGATTGAGGGAGGTACGAATTGGTGGGAGGTGCTGTAATTGGAGTTGCGTGGTGGAATTGATTGCAGTGGCTGATGGTTTGCGTGGTGGAATTGAGGGAGCAGGGGAAATGTTTTTGGGGGTTGTGATGGTTGCTGTTGGTGTTGGTGTTGGTGTTGGTGTTGTGTGGGGTAAGATGCGTGGCTGGGATTGGTGGTGGATGGTGAAGGTTGCTGGTGTGGTGTGTGTGTTGCTGAGTTGGGAGCAGGGGAGTGAGTGGTGTAGGATATGGTGTGGTGGGGTGAAGGATAAGGGGCTAGCCAATTGAGCAGCTTGGAGCAGCAGCTTGCTTAGTTCGTTTTTGTGCCTCGGACCTTGAACTCGAATATGACTTTAAAACTTGATCAAGAATCCGAAAATACCTACCACCAAAAAAAAACACGATGGTAGGATTGATAACAAGATAAAAATAAAATAAAGATAAAATAAAATAAAATAAAGATAAAATAAAATAAAATAACTTAAAAATAAAATCAAAAGAAATTAAATAAAATAAAGAAAACAAATATGAAAATAAAATAAAATAAGAAAATAAAAGAAACTAGGAACTTATTAAAAAACAAGAACTAAAAACTTAAAATAAAAACAAAGAAAATAAGATAATTTAAATAAATTAAGAAAATAAACTAAAAACTATTAAAATACTCGAAATAAAGATAAAAGACGAGAATAAATAAATAAAAGAAATAAAGGACAAAAAGGGTTAAATTATTGGAAAAATAAGCCGAAAAACGACTCAATAAACACCCTAAAAGTGACATAAAAGTCACTTATCAGAATTCACCCTTCAAAGGTATGATTATGTGTCTTGTGTGTTATGCATGCGATTCTTGGTTTAGGTGCTTTATGAATATGATTCATGTTATTTCCGCTGCGTAGTACCTATAAACTCCTACAGTGGTATCAGTTAGCCTCTTGCATGAACGCGCTAGATCATAATAATACGATTATTTGATGTCCACGTTAATTTTATAATCAATTAAGAAGGAGAAATTAATTTAATTATGGTTCAATTATTATATTTACTGTGATTAAACTTTTGGAATAGATTAAATGCGATTTAGTTATGCTCAAATAGCCATAAAGAGGACCGAATTAAGGCTAATATGTTCGAAATTTTCGAACCTTAGAACCCTAAATTCGAATTATTCGAAAATTCCAAGCCCTAAAATATCATTTTGTGCTTGATTTTGATTTAATTCGAATTGGTCTATGTTTCATAATTTTAATTTGATTGATTTATGCATAAAAATGTTTTATGTATAATCATAGATTTAATTTTAAAAGTTAGAATTAAATTGGGATTAATTTTATGCTAAACCCTAATTTTTTTTATTTTTTAAAAGTAGAATGTGATTTAATTTTAATTTTATGGACTAATTTAATTTAATTATGATAAGTGTTATTTTAATTAAATCAAAACACAAAAAAATTATTTTGGACGGCAACCGCGGCTGGGTGGCAGTAGCCACGGCGGCTGCCGACCAGGTGGCAGTCCAAGAGGGAGGGTGGAAGGGCAGGTGGTCCTCGGTGGCTATGGGCAGCAGCGTGCAAGCGTTGCACGGCTGCTGCCGCGGCTGCCAGAGCTGGTGCTGCTGCTGCCTTGCGCGGCAGTGGCTGCTGCAAAGAAGTTAGCCACCGTGGCTAGCCTTCGCTGGCCACGCACGGTGGCCTGCAGCCAGCCACGGTGGCTAGCTTCGGCTAGCCAACCACGGTGGCCGGCGTTGGTGGCTCACGGATTTCAAGATAATTACAAATTATTTTGGGATAAAATCAGTTTTGATTTTGGATAAAATCTTTTGTGTTAGGATAAAATCAAATCTATCAAAAGTTGTTATATTTGATATTATCCATATTTAGTTTGTTATTTTGGTAATTATCCTAAATTAAAGTGGTTAATTATGGATAAGATTAATTAGGATATTCTGAGCATATTCCAAAAAGATAATAATTGACTTAAATAATGTGATTATCCCATAATTAGATTAGGATATAATTGATTTTAAAATTATTTGATTGGCTAATAATTAGGATAGAATCTCCTAAATTAGTTAGGATAATCATGGAAGTTTAAATATGATTATCTTACTAGATTAAAATATGATTTGATCTATCTCATGACTAATTTAAATATATGATATTTTATGAACCGTCATGAATAATATATGATATTATCTAATTATGACTAAAATATAAGATATTTTAGGAAATGTGTTGACTTATAATCATTCGATGTTATAGTTTTGACAAGCATGTTGAGTGATTTATTATATGTCACTTTTATACTATATGATATCATGTTGCTATATATAGACTAGTATGGCCCATAGATTCTTAAATACGATCTGCGCATCGAGAAGTATTTTTGTAATCTAAATACGGTCTGCGAACCGTTAAGTATTTTATAACTTTTATTTAATGTAAATAGAATAGTTATTTAAATGGTGTTAGCCCAAAAAAGCCCATGAAGTGAAGGCCCAAAGGAGCAAGGTGGATGGAGATCCATGATGATTCAAGTGGGAGCTTTTCTATTTCTAGTTTTCTTAGGACTAAGGGGCCATACTACGTCATGTTTATTTTTATTGCATTAGTTGATTATGTATGTTAGATTTTATTTATGTTGCTTGATGATGCGCTAGAGTTCACTAAATAAATCACAACATAATAAATCTAGGTCCCATTAATATTGAGGCAGCTTTTCCAATTAAAAACCCGATGAAACCTTCGCTCTTTTATGACGGGTTGGCCTCAGCAGAGCATCATATAATATCTTGGGGAAGTGGGGGTAAATCACGTTTTACACTTTTAATTGGTTATACTCAACAAGGTTACCTAAAGATCAATTTAGAACCTTGAAGCTAAGGGTAATAATTAAACATGTGATGCTTAATTATTCAACCAAGAGTTACAAGAGTTGTAATCGTTAAAGAGTTTACTCACCTTGAAAATGTAATGGTTGATGGTAGGGCCTCAGTCCGATCAATTATTGCACAAATAAAGGATCTTGGAATCACTTAAAATTCAATTGAGACATTTAATTATTTAATAAAGTGTTTTAAAATTACCAAATGAATGTGTTTTGTGGTACTTTAATTTATTAAACATAATTATTAAACTTTGCCTTATTTTGACATAGATGGGTAGCGTAATAACAATGACAGCAACATTTACAATTTGTGACCATTCCTCGAGAAGGATAGGTTGACAGGAGAAAACTTTTCCAACCGGAAAAAAATGTTAAGGCTTGTTCAGAAATCTGAAGGTAGAGATGATGTCATTGATACCCCATTACCAGGACCTCTGCTAGAAAATCCTACTGCGGCAGAGATCAAGAAGCACAAGGAAGCTCATGATAGAGCTATTCCTATCACTTGCTTAATGATTGCTACCATGGAACCTAGTCTTCAAAAGCGTTTTGAGGACCAGGATGCCTACTCAATCATGGAAGAACTCAAAGCTTTGTTTAAGAAACAAGCTAGAGCTGAAAGTTATGAGCTCCATCGTGAGATTCTGGATTGTAGAATGGAGAAGGGTACCACAGTTAATGATCATGTTTTCAAAATGATTGGCCTAATTCAAAGTATGGAGAAACTGGGGTACCCATATAGTGATGATTTGGCAACAGACATCATTTTCCACTCACTTCCAGAAAGCTTCAACCAGTTTATCATGAATTTTGACATGACTGCCACTGCAAAGACTATGAATCAATTGCATGCAATGCTGGTTAGTGCTGAGAAACAAATCCCTAAGGAACCAAAGAAGCAAGTTCTTATGATTCAAAAGGGAAAGGGGTTCAAGAAGAAGGGGCAAAAGGCTAGTGCCAAGAGTAAGGGCAAGCAAGTTGCCAAGGCTCCTGAAAAGCCTAAGGCGAATCCAAAACCCAAGGCTGCAAGTGAAAGCGAATGCTTTTACTGCGACAAGAAGGGGCATTGGAAACGCAATTGCCAGAAATACCTTGATTTCTTCAAGAAGAAGAATGGAGCATCAACCTCAGGTATTATGCTATAAACATTTTAACTTTCACTAAGGTATGTGATACCAAGTTGCAGTGCTTAACATTGTGATGTTGCGCAGGAACTGTAAACAAGTAAAGCTAGCATGGAGATGGAGCTTGAAGGTGCACTAGAAGTTTTGAGTGACCAGAGATAGCTTCATAGTTTTATTTTCTAATTAGTTTATCATGACATTTAGAACAATTTCCGTTTTGATGAGACAATATTTTGGTTTTCTTGTTTTGAATACTGATTTGGTTTTACTTGGCTTGGACAAATGTTGATCCATGACCAAGGTAATAAATTGTTTTCATTTTGCTAGATATGAGTTAATTTTGGTTTTATGACATTGATATAAGTAGATCACAAAAGTAAATTTAGATGATTCAAAGTAAACTTACTTATAAATAAAGTGAGGTTAGGTCACATAAACCATTTGCACATCCAAAGTTACGGATGGATTCTTACTCTTATATGATTTATGAATCACTTGAGAATTAAAAGTCATGCTTGATAAGGTAAATTGACCAAGCCACCTTTTAGTTGAAAGGGTAAAAGAGCTAAAATGACCTTTTGAACACAAACATATGATGTGTATGTACCATTGTAGACACCTAAAAATGTCTCCCCAAAACCAAACCCAATGATGAACAACCTTTTACCGCCATTATTGGTCGAGTTGAGTATGTAATCTTTAGAGTGCTTAAATCCATGTTCATTCCCAATACATTTCATAAACCAACCCAATTCTTAACCCATTTCACCAAATCATAACTTATTCTCCTCTTTTCGTAACTATAAACCCAAAATAATTCATTTCGTGTCCATTAAAATCATTCATTTCGTGTCCTTTTTATAAAAACGTTTATACTTGTTTATTTTGGTCCATAATCTGGGTCCAATGATTAAATATTTGGATGGGGCTTTAAAAGAGCTTTCCAACGATATATTATAAGCCCACATCCGAGTTATAACGAATAAGTTATGGCTAAAATGCTAAACTGAGTCCAAACCGAACCTAAGCCCACCTTACCTACGACCCAATGATCATGTGGAGGGTCCAAAGGATTTAATTCCACTCCTAATCCAATTAGGGTCCAAAGAATTGCGGAAAGTGAGTAATTAATCACTTAATTACTCTTATTATTATTTTATATTGCTAGTATCATGATTAGGGTTATTATTATTTGATTTGACTAACGCTATTATTGTTGAATTGCTTCCAATATTAATGTTGATTCTATTATTATTATTTATGATCACCATATTGCATGTTTAAAGCGAATATGTAATTGAAAATCACGATTAATAAGATAATTCGGACGACCGGTTTAGGTTCCTTAATCTTGTTATTAAATCAAGTGATCACGATATTTTAGAATAATGTGTTGCATTAATATTCAACCAATTTAGCTTAATAATAGTTTGGAGCGAATTGAATCTTTATTTGCATGCCTTTGAGATCACAGGAATACTTTTCAATATAAGAATCGAGTAGAGGCCAATACGTGCGAATGTGACTCCATGACTCACTTCGTACCATCATCCCCGATACTCCTTTCGTGGTTTCGAACCATATGGAGTTAATAATCTCATGGATTATGAATGGGGTGTAACCTTCACGGGTCAATCGTTGTTGCCTTCGTTGTCCCTTAATCATGGTTGCCTTATAATGTTCCGTGAACGGTTTACTTAAAAACTTGTTGGCGGCTCCCTACTTTCCTTGTCCCTAATCGTTGTCCCTTATCGTAATGTCAATTCCCACTTCCTATGAGTGCCAAGCATATTCACACCATGTTTTTACGTAGGCGCATTTCGAACGACGCCTACAATTTGGCGACTCCACTTGGGAGGATTCTTGGTTATTTATCGATTTGAGTGATCGGTATTTAATTGAGATGAGTGGATGAGACTTGAAAGATTCTTAAATTGTATTCCTGCAATTTAATTGGCATTGTCACAAATGCATATGCATATTAGGTTACCTATTTTTCCACAATAGTACATGTTCTACGTACGTGGCTAGCCTGGGGAATTTAAGCTCTATCAACCCAAAAACGTTCATGGCAATAAGGGTTCATCCGAGTTTTTAAATCCACCAAACCATGGAGTCGAGTTCGATTTCATCACGAACTCGCGGAGCCGCCCGTTTGCATACACCCTCAAGGGAGGCTGCCTTGCTAACGCGTCCAAACTCTTAAACATGGTACCCTTTGACACCCAAATAAGCTTGACCATAGTGGAACATAGATCTTGACTTTAGGTTGCGAACTTCATTGCATCATTCGTTACAATGTGCTTATGTGTGCATATTTTTATTTTATTTTTTCTTCTTTTTTTTTTTCTCTTATCAAACCTTTTTTTTTATTATTAGAGTCGAGTCATAGTAATTTTTTTATTTTTTATTTTTTTTCATTTTGAGTCAACCCGGATTTTTATTCCCGTATCCTGCATAAGAGTCAACTTGTTTTGGTCATAGCCGGAGTTCTAGAAAGAGTTATGTGTCGTGCCAACTATGGATCTGTAGCCCCGAGTTTTTTCTTTCATTTAACGTTGGTTTCGTTCCAATCAAAGTCACAGATAGAAAATTATAACTGATATACTACAACCTGTCTATTTTAGGTGTCTTTTTAGCGTCAGGTTTCTTTCTTTTATTTTATTTTATTTTATTTTTTATATCTTTTCGTGTCAAGCTAGTCTTAGCCAAGTCCTTTAATAATCAGTGTCAACTCGTATAACATAGGATTATAGATTTTTATTTATTTATTTATTTATACCCATGAGTCCTAAGCTCCTAACTCTTCTAGAATTCCACTCGTCTTCCTAGCTAGTTTCTTGTGATTATTGTGCTAACCTTTGTCTTTGGTTATGGTTGTTTACAACTAACGATTGCCAATGGACCGTTTTCACCTAGTAAATAGCATAAACATTAAAATTGGACAAAATTAATCAATTTAGTTTGTCTTTTAGTCTTTCGTGCTATTTGGTCCTTTGTTTTTCATAACGTCGTCATGTCTAGCCATGCGGTCATACTACGAGTCTTATAAATTCACCTAATCATACATGTTGAGTCGTTGCACACACTTTGTCTTCGAGTAATGAACCATATTGTTTATGATCGTATACTAGGACCATGCATGCGTCATTTTCCGTCATAATAGAAATGAGTGGAGTATTTCACATTGGTTTTGAAAATTCTTTTATGCACTCTTCCTTTCCAATTCGAGTATTGAGTCAATGCATTAAGTGAGCTCATTTTGTTCCATATATAGTACTCGAGTTCAAGAATCACTAGGCAAGAGGTGGAAGAATAAGGAGAACGTCATTCCTTCCTTCTTTTCTTCCAATCAAAGCATCAACAATAACAAATTTCTTGTCCCTCTTGGCAGTAACAAGTAATTCATAAGCATCCATGAAGACGAAGCACAAGACAAGTTTCCATACAAGATTTCATGTTTTTTTTTTCTTCTTTCGTTCCAACCCTTTTTCCCTAATAAGTCTAGCATAGGTTCTCCTTATCCTTATGTCTCTATTTCCTTTGCATTCAATCATGAAATTCGCAAAAAAAAAAAACAAAAAAAAACAAAAAAAACAAAAAAAAACAAAAAAAAAACCGCCGAACTAAACACAAGGTACACCGATGATTTGAGGCACCTTTGCAACCCTGTCATTCCCCTTAAACCATTTCAATCACATATCCATTTCTTCATCAAACACTTTGAGCCTCATCTAACGTTTGGCCTTAATTTCTTCAACCCACATTCACTTAACCTTGGGATGGGAAGGTGTGCAATTTGTGTAACATTCAAAAAGAAAGTTCAAATAAAAAAATAAAAAAAAAAGAATAAGTAAATAAATAAAAACACAATGTCCAAAGGCAAGTGTTCCAATGTCTTTGACATGAACACGTCTCGAATTGCGTCTCTCATCAAGTACTTGGTACCGTGCCTGAGAAACATGAATGCTAAGTGAGTGATGGACCGCATGATCCGGGATTGCCTACATTGATTCAAATGACCAAAAAAAAGAAGAAGTTCAAAGCAAAAAAAATATATGAAAAATAAAACTTGCAAAGTTTTCAAATACACAATTACACATCTCGGGGGGTTTCTCTCGGGTCTTGAGCCTTTTACCCCTTTCTTCCTTAAACCATTAGCTTAACCACATTACAACCCTTGAAAGACCTCTTTGAGGTGTACACACACTTGTGCAAAGTTCGGTTAGAGCTACGTTCGGCCTGATTCCTAACGGATACGTAGGCAACCTCACATTGAGGTGCGGCCACATTCATATTCATATCCATGCATGATCGAGTCAAAGAATATCCAATGCTTACCCCTACCCGTTTAGAGCTAGACTTGGGGGCTTGAACCCATATCACATTAGCCTACCCAGCCTAAAGAGTCATCATCTTTAACTCTTTTCACATATATTTCCATCACCATAACCCTTGCAGCCAGCCTTAGTATCACATTCACACACTTCACTCAGCTCACACATCCATATCCATATCATCCTTCCCTTTAAGAACCCTTTTTCATGAAGTCTTGTTTCGACACTGTGCATGTTTCATCATATTTAAAGACAACATTCATTAGAAAAAACATTGTATACTTGCTTAGCTTCCTGACCTGAGCAATATTCATTGTTTCATGCATCGCATAATATGCTGAGCAACATTTATATATCAGTGATTTTTAATCATACAAAGCATATCGTGCTTAGCTCCTTGACTTAAGCAACTTTCATTATGCAATAATCACTTCATCTATATACGTGCCTAGCTTCTAGACCTAAGTGACGTTCAAGATCGTTTCTTACAACATATATGATGCTTAGCTCCATAACCTAAGTTCATTCATCTATCGTGTCACATGATGTAATTGTCCCTAGCCTCCTGGCCAAAGAGCATGCATCATGCATAAACTGTTTTCAAGACAAGCAATTCAATTCATACGATTCATTTCGTCTCGCTTAAGGAGGAAGTTCAAAACTTCTTCCCCTTTTTCATTATTTTCTTTTGGGGAAGTTCAAAAAAAATTTCAAAATTTTCTCATCGAGGGAAGTTCGAAAATAAAATCTTTTTCATGTCTTTCTTTTTCGGGAGAATGTCGGTACCCTCCACTCATGACAAAAATGACGGAAAAATTTTGCTTTTGCATCTTCGTTTGCTTGTGTCTGCACACACACTCAAATTATACATATACACACACACACACACAATCACAAGTCATACACATGTCATGTCAAGTCGTGTCAAGTCAAACTTGGTCAAGTCAGTTGGTCGAGTCAATCATGGTTTATACGAGTCCCTTGGCAAATTTTATTTTGCAGGTCTCAACTACAACCCACGTCCGGGGACAAGCGGACCATCTACAGCCCACGTCCGGGGACAAGCGGACCATCTACAGCCCACGTTCGGGGCCAAGCGGACCATTTACAGCCCACGTCCGGGGACAAGCGGACCATCTACAGCCCACGTCCGGGGACAAGCGGACCAACTACAGCCCACGTCTAGGGACAAGCGGACCATCTACAGCCCACGTTCGGGGACAAGCGGACCAACTACAGCCCACGTTCGGGGACAATCGAACCACCATCATTTCGCGGCGCAAGGTTCTCGATACACAGAGACTTGCAATTTCATCATCAGACAAGTTTTTCCTCAAGCATGGAAAATTGTCATATGTCGACTTTCCTCAAGCATGGAAAGTATCATCCGGTAGATTTCTTCAAGCATAGAAAGCTACCAAATTCAACAGTTGACTTTCCTCAAGCATGGAAAGTATCTCAACAAAACATCATCCGGTGGATTCCTTCCTGCATAGGAAGCTACCAAACTCATTTGTCACCGATACACTGGTGTCAGATATGCATTCGATCCCTTTACTCTTTTATCTGTGGAACTAACATTTTCTGCAGGTATTGGCGTATACAGAGTGATTTAGGATCGCAGAACGTCTTAAATCATTCTCCGTCCCTATCGACTAATTTGACTATCGTTTTCGAAACTAACGTTTCTACAAACTCAGTCAAAGTGGGGGCTTCTATAGACACCTAAAAATGTCTCCCCAAAACCAAACCCAATGATGAATAACCTTTTACCGCCATTATTGGTCGGGTTGAGTATGTAATCTTTAGAGTGCTTAAATCCATGTTCATTCCCAATACATTTCATAAACCAACCCAATTCTTAACACATTTCACCAAATCATAACTTATTCTCCTCTTTTCGTGCCTATAAACCCAAAATAATTCATTTCGTGTCCATTAAAATCATTCATTTCGTGTCCTTTTTATAAAAACGTTTATACTTGTTTATTTTGGTCCATAATCTGGGTCCAATGATTAAATATTTGGATGGGGCTTTAAAAGAGCTTTCCAACGATATATTATAAGCCCAAATCCGAGTTATAACGAATAAGTTATGGCTAAAATACTAAACTGAGTCCAAACCGAACCTAAGCCCACCTTACCTACGACCCAATGATCATGTGGAGGGTCCAAAGGATTTAATTCCACTCCTAATTAAATTAGGATTAATTGGAAGCTTCTATAAGCTTCTAAAATATTTTAATTATCCTTTTTGAAATGATAAGATTAAAGCATTTGAAATTGATTAAAACTTTTCTTTTTGAAAGTCCTAATTCTATTCGAATTGAAAGACGTTCAAAGATTGTCAGGTATTATTTTTGTGCTTCATAGTTTTTATCTGATTCTTATATGGTTGGATAGCTCTTGAAATTATCTTTCCAATGATATATTATAATATTAATTCCGAGCTATAACGAAAAAGATATAAAATAAATACGAAACTCTATCCAAAACTGACACCGTCCCACTATTTCGGCCATATCTTTTATTCTATAAAATATTTTAATCTGATTCTAATTGGGTAAGAAAGTAGATTTCAAGAGCTTTCCAGCAATATCTTATTCATCTTATTCCGATTTCTGGATCAAAAGATATGATAAAAACAAAAACTGCAAAAACTGCTGTCTATCGCAAGAGTTTTATCCGATTCGAATTCTTATCTTTTCTTGATTCGACCCCTCTTTTTTCCCTATAAATAGAGGTCATATCTCCCCTTTTTCAATCATCAACAAGCTTGATCATCAAATCATTCTCTCTTCCTCTCTACTACACCAAAAATCATTCTCTCTCCCTACACCAAAATATTTTTTCCTCTCTCTCTTGCCTAAACTCTAGCCACCCTATTCTCTCATTTTTTAACCCTTAATTACTCTAAGGAGTCCATATAATACCCGAAGTTCTATACTGAAACCAAGGCGTAAAAGGTATAATTAACTGAGGGTTTGGACCAAATCAACTCTACTTTTTATTTAATTTAATTTCAATTTGATTTATATTTTTATTAAAGTTACTAACCGTTTATTCATGATGTAGCAATTTAAAGAATCGCGGAAAGTGAGTAATTAATCACTTAATTACTCTTATTATTCTTTTATATTGCTAGTATCATGATTAGGGTTATTATTATTTGATTTGACTAACGCTATTGTTGTTGAATTGCTTCCAATATTGATGTTGATTCTATTATTATTATTTATGATCACCATATTGCATGTTTAAAGCGAATATGTAATTGAAAATCACGGTTAATAAGATAATTTGGACGACCGGTTTAGGTTCCTTAATCTTGTTATTAAATCAAGTGATCACGATATTTTAGAATAATGTGTTGCATTAATATTCAACCAATTTAGCTTAATAATAGTTTGGAGCGAATTGAATCTTTATTTGCATGCCTTTGAGATCACAGGAATACTTTTCAATATAAGAATCGAGTAGAGGCCAATACGGGCGAATGTGACTCCATGACTCACTTCATACCATCATCCCCGATCCTCCTTTCATGGTTCCGAACCATATGGAGTTAGTAATCTCATGGATTATGAATGGGGTGTAACCTTCACGGGTCAATCGTTGTTGCCTTCGTTGTCCCTTAATCGTGGTTGCCTTATAATGTTCCGTGAACGGTTTACAAGTTCCTTAAAAACTTGTTGGCGGCTCCCTACTTTCCTTGTCCCTAATCGTTGTCCCTTATCGTAATGTCAATTCCCACTTCCTATGAGTGCCAAGCATATTCACACCATGCTTTTACTTAAGCGCACTTCGAACGACGCCTACAATTTGGCGACTCCACTGGGGAGGATTCTTGGTTATTTATCGATTTGAGTGATCGGTATTCAATTGAGATGAGTGGATGAGACTTGAAAGATTCTTAAATTGTATTCCTGCGATTTAATTGGCATTGTCACATATGCATATGCATATTAGGTTACCTATTTTTCCACAATAGTACGTGTTCTACGTACGTGGCTAGCCCGGGGAATTTAAGCTCTATCAACCCAAAAACGTTCATGACAATAAGGGTTCATCCGAGTTTTTAAATCCACCAAACCATGGAGTCGAGTTCGATTTCATCACGAACTCGCGGAGCCGCCCGTTGGCATACACCCTCAAGGGATGCTGCCTTGCTAACGCGTCCAAACTCTTAACCATGGTACCCTTTGACACCCAAATAAGCTTGACCATAGTGGAACATAGATCTTGACTTTAGGTTGCGAACTTCATTGCATCATTCGTGACAGTGTGCTTATGTGTGCATATTTTTATTTTATTTTTTCTTCTTTTTTTTTTTTCTCTTATCAAACCTTTTTTTTATTATTAGAGTCGAGTCATAGTATTTTTTTTATTTTTTATTTTATTTTTATTTTGAGTCAACCCGGATTTTTATTCCCGTATCCTGCATAAGAGTCAACTTGTTTTGGTCATAGCCGGAGTTCTATAAAGAGTTACGTGTCGTGCCACCTATGGATCTGTAGCCCCGAGTGTTTTCTTTCATTTAGCGTTGGTTTCGTTCCAATCAAAGTCACATATATAAAG
This sequence comes from Chenopodium album, assembly GCF_948465745.1. NCBI lineage: Eukaryota > Viridiplantae > Streptophyta > Magnoliopsida > Caryophyllales > Amaranthaceae > Chenopodium > Chenopodium album. The sequence continues at coordinate 22,019,113 of NC_137857.1, read as the reverse complement.
TTATAATTGATATACTACAGCCTGTCTATTTTAGGTGTCTTTTTAGCGTCAGGTTTCTTTCTTTTTTTTTATTTTATTTTATTTTTTATATCTTTTCGTGTCAAGCTAGTCTTAGCCAAGTCCTTTAATAATCAGTGTCAACTCGTATAACATAGGATTATAGATTTTTATTTATTTATTTATACCCATGAGTCCTAAGCTCCTAACTCTTCTAGAATTCCACTCGTCTTCCTAGCTAGTTTCTTGTGATTATTGTGCTAACCTTTGTCTTTGGTTATGGTTGATCTTATTTACAACTAACGATTGTCAATGGACCGTTTTCACCTAGTAAATAGCATAAACATTAAAATTGGACAAAATTAATCAATTTAGTTTGTCTTTTAGTCTTTCGTGCTATTTGGTCCTTTGTTTTTAATAACGTCGTCATGTCTAGCCATGCGGTCATACTACGAGTCTTATAAATTCACCTAATCATACATGTTGAGTCGTTGCACACACTTTGTCTTCGAGTAATGAACCATATTGTTTATGATCGTATACTAGGACCATGCATGCGTCATTTTCCGTCATAATAGAAATGAGTGGAGTATTTCACATTGGTTTTGAAAATTCTTTTATGCACTCTTCCTTTCCAATTCGAGTATTGAGTCAATGCATTAAGTGAGCTCATTTTGTTCCATATATAGTACTCGAGTTCAAGAATCACTAGGCAAGAGGTGGAAGAATAAGGAGAACGTCATTCCTTCCTTCTTTTCTTCCAATCAAAGCATCAACAATAACAAATTTCTTGTCCCTCTTGGCAGTAACAAGTAATTCATAAGCATCCATGAAGACGAAGCACAAGACAAGTTTCCATACAAGATTTCATGTGTTTTTTTTTCTTCTTTCGTTCCAACCCTTTTTCCCTAATAAGTCTAGCATAGGTTCTCCTTATCCTTATGTCTCTATTTCCTTTGCATTCAATCATGAAATTCGCAAAAAAAAAAAACAAAAAAAAACAAAAAAAACAAAAAAAAACAAAAAAAAAACCGCCGAACTAAACACAAGGTACACCAATGATTTGAGGCACCTTTGCAACCCTGTCATTCCCCTTAAACCATTTCAATCACATATCCATTTCTTCATCAAACACTTTGAGCCTCATCTAACGTTTGGCCTTAATTTCTTCAACCCACATTCACTTAACCTTGGGATGGGAAGGTGTGCAATTTGTGTAACATTCAAAAAGAAAGTTCAAATAAAAAAATAAAAAAAAAAGAATAAGTAAATAAATAAAAACACAATGTCCAAAGGCAAGTGTTCCAATGTCTTTGACATGAACACGTCTCGAATTGCGTCTCTCATCAAGTACTTGGTACCGTGCCTGAGAAACATGAATGCTAAGTGAGTGATGGACCGCATGATCCGGGATTGCCTACATTGATTCAAATGACCAAAAAAAAGAAGAAGTTCAAAGCAAAAAAAATATATGAAAAATAAAACTTGCAAAGTTTTCAAATACACAATTACACATCTCGGGGGGTTTCTCTCGGGTCTTGAGCCTTTTACCCCTTTCTTCCTTAAACCATTAGCTTAACCACATTACAACCCTTGAAAGACCTCTTTGAGGTGTACACACACTTGTGCAAAGTTCGGTTAGAGCTACGTTCGGCCTGATTCCTAACGGATACGTAGGCAACCTCACATTGAGGTGCGGCCACATTCATATTCATATCCATGCATGATCGAGTCAAAGAATATCCAATGCTTACCCCTACCCGTTTAGAGCTAGACTTGGGGGCTTGAACCCACATCACATTAGCCTACCCAGCCTAAAGAGTCATCATCTTTAACTCTTTTCACATATATTTCCATCACCATAACCCTTGCAGCCAGCCTTAGTATCACATTCACACACTTCACTCAGCTCACACATCCATATCCATATCATCCTTCCCTTTAAGAACCCTTTTTCATGAAGTCTTGTTTCAACACTATGCATGTTTCATCATATTTAAAGACAACATTCATTAGAAAAAACATTGTGTTTCGGGGTTTTTTGAGTCTCTCGGGAGAGTTACAACACTAAGACTGGATGCTCGCTTGGATGCCTGTACCTGCAAAACAACGGAGCACCGAATGGTCGGTGGTCCGCCTCCGAAGCTTAAGTTAGTCTAAGTCCGAAGAATAAGGTGCAGAATGTAAAGGGTTATCTGCTCAGATTCCGAGCTCGGGAGTACTGTTCTCTTGAGAGTGACAGTTCTGACAATGATTGGCAATCACTGAATATTCCTCGTAAGGAGTGTAAAAGGTTTTTTGTGTACGTATCACGTAGCCATAAATGAGGACGTCATCTCCTATTTATAGGCTTCTCGAAAAACGTGCACTCCCTAGGGTTTTGTGCCCTAGGGAATATTCACGCAGCTTTTGCAGACCTCGGGATTTGGGCTTGAAAGCCGCCAATCCCAGGTCCTTTTATCCGTCTGCCACGTGTCGTTCCCTGAGAGGTCCAAGGTGGCGCCCCTTTCAGTGACACGTGGCGGACTCCGATTGGGCCAACTGGCCTAGGGTATTTTTACCCAAATAATTTGCCCCTCACAGGTGACACTCGCTTGCCACGTGTTGCCTGTGACAGGTGTCAGCATCCGATTGGTCGGATTTTGAATAGTTACTGTGGAGGGAAAGTTTTAGGGTTTTTAACCCCTCTATAAATAGAAAGTTTTCACCCCCCGAATTTTTTACACCTTTGCGAATCTTTGGAGAATCTTGGACTTTTGACTTTAAGAATCTCAAAATTCCCTAAGTGTTTCTTAGTTCTCAAGCATCCGACACTCGGCCCGCTGTCCGACCGTTCTCAGCCAACCAAGCGTCTCTCACCCTTCTTCTAAAGGTAACACCTGTTTCTTCTTTTACTTTTCATTTTTTCTTTGTTTTCGAAAAAATGGTTTCCCAATCGCATGCGGCACAGCATAGGATAGTGATCAGCCGGTCACCGGGGACGGCTGAATCTAGAACTTGCAGTGCCGACTGCTTGGCCAGCGACTGTGCTTTGCGAACTTCTCCGAATCCGACTGGTTTCGCGTCTGTGCAGGACACGATGGCCAGAACAAAAAGAACAGCAAGAAAACCCAACTCCAATGGATCTTTTTTCCCGTCGGATGGTTCAACTCTTTATTCTGACGGCTCAATGAGGGTGCCTCAAAGTGAGGTGTCGGAACACCCTGATAACCCTTCTTATCTTCCTCCTACCCCCACCTATTACCATTCGCCCTCTTCAAGCGGTACTCCTAGTGATAGGATACTGGAGGAGGCAGATGAAACCTATGCAGCCGGGCCTTCTGAACAGGCGCCGGAAGAGAGTCTAAGGGAGGACCCTGCTGGCACCAGTCGGCAGTCCCTTAGCTCTGATGACAGTTCTAATGACGAGTCGGCCTCGTCATCTTCTTCAGATAATGCCTCCGCCTCTTAAGGGGAGGCAAGGACAAGAATAGATACTGCCAGGGAGTCCTTGGCAGTTGAGAAGGGGGAATCTTGGGCCGAGCCGAGCGCTTCCAGGCGCTTGGAGAAAGCCCCTTACTATCATCATGTTCCGCAGAGCAGGCGGAACACCATGGCAAACGGCCTTGCAAGTTTTAGGCGTAGGGTTGTGCTGGGCCATGGCTTTACTTTGTGCGTCCCTAATAAGGACGACACCATTACTTGGCCGAGCATGGCCAGCTACCAAGACCGAGCATTCGGTTGTTATGAGGCGGCCTTTCAGGCTGGCTTGCGCTTCCCTCTCCATCCGGCTGTGGAGAGAATTTTCGATGGATACCAACTTGGTATCTGGCAACTTGTACCCAATTCCTGGATCAACATTCTGGGGTACGTTGCCGCCTGTGAGATGCTGCAGGTGGAGGCGAGTTTTGAAGCATTTGCCCACATGCATTATCTTAGCAGGGCGCCTGCTAGGGGTGGCGAGGGCTGGTACACCTTGACTACTTGCAAGGGGTACATGATGGCTGTTGGTAAAGAAAACAAGTGGAAAGACTGGAGAACTAAGTTCTACATAGTCAAAACCGCCGACAGCCGCCTGAACTAAAAGTATAACAGGTGGAACAAGGATCCACCTCTCCTAGCAGGCAGGAGTGCATTGCCAGCTCTTCCTAGACGATCAAAGGAGGAGATCATGGATGCGGGTTTGTTCACCGTGTCCGTGAGGACGAATGATGAGGGGGACAAGGAAGTCACCCCTCAAAGCTATCTCCCTTTGTACAAATGGTTTGAGGAAGGGACATTCTTGGCCGCTTGTGGGCTAAGTACTGAGATGCCGAGAGGTAGTCGGCCGTCTGTTTAATATGCCCTTTTTATTTTGCTTGTCTTCACTGTTAAATGTGACTAACACTTGATTCTTTTTTGCAAACAAAGCGATGGAGAAACTCTCGGCCTCCAGGAAGCCGGCTGTATCTGCTGCCAGATACAGATCAAACGTCCTTAACAGGACGGAAGCCACCACAAGGGTGGAAGAGCTGCAACCAGCCGGTACCCCAGGGGTAAGATTTTATACTTAGCATTTTTCTGATTAATGCTGAGCCTTTGCCGAATGTTTACTGACCTTGTTTTCTCTTCAATGATACAGGGTACCTCCTCCAAATCCCCGTCCAAACCATCCGACCCTAAGCTCCAAAAGACTAGGGCTGGTGATGTGAGCGCATCCGGCAAGGGCGGCCGGAAGCACATTGCTCATAAGCCAAAGAGGCCCTCAGACGCCCCTGCCGGTGAGACGAGGTTTTTGGGGGAAAAGCCCCCCTCGTCCACCGGTCAGAAGAGGTTTCTGGGGAAAAGCCCCCCCTCTTCATCCGACCCGAAGAGGTCTCTGGGAAGAAGCCCGCCTCTTCATCCGGTCCGAAGAGGATTTTGGGGGAAGAGGAGGTGGATAAGGATGATGGTAAGGACCATTCGTCCCCCTTTTTCTTTCTCCAAGTTATCCATACTTGAATACTTTTCTAACTTTTTCTTCTTGCAGTTCCCATACAGAGGCCGACTGTAGTTCAAATGGCCAAGTCCATGCTGAGGGCGATTGATCCGGATGATAAAGCATCCGTCAGAGGAGTCGGCACCCTAGACCTTGATGGTATTCTAGGGAACCTTTGTGAGGTATAGACTTAGCCTTGCCCCATTTTAACATTCGTTTTTTTTTTTTTTTTTTTTTTTTTTTTTTTTTTTTTTTTTATATCCGCCTGGTTCTTAACCATCCGGCTTCTTTTTTGTAGGCCATGCTGCGCGTCCAAGGGCTCGGCAATTAAGGAAAAGACCAAAGAGGTAAAAGCTGCTAAGGCTCAGGCCGAGTCCGCCTTGGATAGGGCTCAATTTGATATTGCTCAGAATGAATTTCTGACGCTTGATATGATGTATTCACAGTCGGAGGCCAATCTACAGGTGAAGAAGGACCTGGACTCGGCCCGCCTTCAAGTCTCCAACCTCAAGAAGGAGATCAGGTCCCTTAAGGCGGAGCTCGAGCCCCTTCAGGACGCCAAGGATGAGGCCGAGAGGGCCCAGAATAGGGTGAGCCGCCTGCAACATAAACTCACCAACCAGGAGCACCAGCTGAGGACCAAGTTCGAGTCCCGTGCCGAGCAAGAGAGAGCTGAACTGGTCAAACAAATGATCAGGGATAATGATGCCATCATGCGGGACACTTGGGCGGCTGTTCAGCCAGGCTCGGACTACCAAATTTGGAAGTCCAATTTTGATGAATTCAGCAAAGCTCTCGACGATCGCCTCCTTGAGGAGATGGAAGAGGCTTCCAAGGCTGATGCTGAGGCCGAGGCTGCCGAAGGCTCTGAGTCCGACTCTTCTGGGGAGTCGTCCTCTGGGGAGGAGGAGGAAGATGAGGCGGAGGAGCAGGAGAAAGATGATGAAGAGCAGCCGAAGGGCAATAGTCCGACTGCCAATGAAGAGGCTCTCCCCTGATCACTTAAGCTTTTTATTTTTTCTGTTTCTGCGGCCGAATGGCCAAGTACTTGCTTTTCCGGCCTGTGTGCCGAGTATTTATGTATTTTTACCGACCGAGGGGTCGGGTGATTTGACAATTCCTCTGGCTCTGCCAGATAACAATTTCAACCAATCGTCTGGTGGCGATTGGTCTTTTTAATTTAAATCATTCGGCCATCTGGCTGAAGTTTTTCATATTTTGTCCTTTGAATTGTTTGAAATTTTTGCATGTTTTTTGGCTAAATATTATAACCTGTATACCATGCGAATTTTCTTGCCCTTGGACAGATGTCGAGTGGTTTCGGTTCATGGGATTGATTGACTTGGAAATTATTGATACTTAGAAGAGTATTCATGGTTTCTAAGTCAATCAATCACTATGGTGATTGCCCCAAACCACGCGGCAGACGTCCATCCAGATCTTGGCAAAAATAAGTGTTCATTCGGCCATCGGCTCGAACAAAACTCAAATTTCCAACTTAGCTGTTTTGCTAAGAAAAAATCTTTGCCTGTTCTGCCCCTAAGGCAAAAACAGGCGCATCCGGCCATTGGCCTCATTGAGATTAAAGTGTTAAGTCTGGGACTTAACCAATTTTCGTAAAAGTAATTCATCCGCCTGTCTTGCCGCATAGGTAAGGATCAGGCGTCATCCGGCCAACGGCCTTAAATAAATGATAAGTAATTAACTTAACATATTTTTTATAAAGTCATTCCGCCTGTTTTGCCCCTAGGCTAAAACAGACGCATCCGGCTTTATGCCTCGGTTAGCCTCTACTTATGAAACAGTGACCATTTCCGAACTGTGCTAGAACAGATGGAAAATCCTGGCCTTTTAGATTTCACTTTCGATTGAAACAAACGACTGCGAGTGCTGCCTTAGCATTCGGTTGGGCCGCTTGTATTTTCGTAGAGCAATGTGCCACCCAAATGGGAGATGCTTCTCCTCGACGAATTCACCCGAATGGGCGTCGCCGGTTATCTGACTCATGTTGGAGCAGACGGTCATACTCATGTTGGAGCAGACTGTGACCATTCGGTCTCTTTTTGTTTTTATCTGGCCTTGGGCCTCACAATTGATTAAGTGTTGGTATAAACTTAATAAAAGTTCGTAGGAACGAATGTTTAGAACAATCGGCTCCTTCAAAGGGTTTGGGGCGTCTGTTGTTGGGACAGACGCCCTTCATATGGGTCGTCTGTAGTTGGTACAGACGATACTAAAAAAAAATTAAGATAATAGAACAAATTGGAACATGGAAGCATATTCTTATTAACAAAACTTTGAGACAACAAAATTGAAGTATTTACATTCGTACTTAGAAGTAGTACTTTTTTAAGTTGTCTACATTCCAAGTTCTGGGCAGCTGCCTGCCGTCTGGTTCTTCCAGGCGGTAGGTGTCGTCTCTTACTTCCTCATAGATTCGGTAGGGGCCTTCCCAATTTGGGGTAAGCTTACCCTGCTCATTCGCCCTACCGACTGCTTCCATTTTCCGTAGCACAAAGTCCCCTACTTTGAGAGGACGCTTGTGTACTCTTTTGTTGTAAGCCCGAGTCATTCTCAGACGGTATATCTCATGGCGCAAGGCAGCATTGCCCCTGCGCTCTGGTAGTGAGTCCAATGCTAGACGCATGGCCTCCCAATTCGCCTCCTCATCATACAACATGATTCGAAGAGTCGGCTCATAGTGTTTAATGGGCAAGACAGCTTCTGCACCATACACCATAAGGAATGGGGTCTCTCCAGTTGCCCCTTTAGCAGTCATCCTGATGGACCAGAGGACGTGTGGTAATTCATCCGCCCAAAGGCCACCAGCCCGTTCAATTTTCTTTTTAATCCCGTCTGAGATTAACTTGTTAAAGGCCTCGACCTGGCCGTTTGCTTGAGGCCGGCCGACTGATGCAAAAAAGCTAGAGATCCCTTGGTCTCCCAGCCAAGTCTTGAGTTGAGGCATTTCAAATTGAGGACCATTGTCAAAAACCATAGACATGGGTACCCCGAAACGAGTGATTATGTTTCTCCAGATGAAGGAAATAACATCTTTTGTCTTAATGTTCTTTACTGCCTCCGCCTCTACCCATTTAGTAAAATAATCCACAGCCACCAATATGTAGCGCTTGCCGCCTGGTGCGGCTGTATATGGCCCCAAAATGTCCATGCCCCATTTGGCGAAGGGTATTGGGCTGTGGATGGCCGTCAGATCTGTAGCCGGACGATGAATGAGCTTGCCAAATTTTTTACATTTGTCACATTTTCTCACCAATTCCATTGCATCCGACTCCAGTGTAGACCAGAAATAAAGCCGCCTGGCTTTGGCAGCAAGGGATCTGCCCCCTATATGGGAGGCGCAGAATCCCGCATGCAACTCTTCGAGGACTTCCTTACCCTTCTCGGGGGTAACACACTTCAACAGAGGTTTCAGAAAACCAGCCCTGAAGAGTTCCCCTTGTCGCAACTCAAAGTTAGCCGCTCGTTATTTCACAACAGCCGCCTCCTGTGGTGAGTCAGGGAGCGTGCCGTCTGTAAGGTAAGCCCGGATGCTGTCCATCCAGGTTGAGCTTCGGTCAAGAACTCCAATGGGGTCTTCTTCAGAGATACTCCTTTTTTCCATGACCTCCCAAAAGACTGACCGAGGCGTTTCACAAGAGGCGGATGATGCCAGCCTGGACAAGGCATCCGCCTGATTGTTGGAAGACCTGGGCACTTGACTTAGTGTAAATTCTTCAAGTGTCCCAACTTCAGCCTTGACCGCCTGCAGGTATTTTACCATGGCCGGATGAGTGGCCTCGTACGTTCCATTGACTTGGAGTACGACCAATTGTGAGTCTGAGCAGGCGTCAATTTTCTTTGCCCCTGCTGCCTTACAGTACCGAATGCCAGCAAGCAAGGCTTCATATTCGGCCTCGTTATTGGAGACCTGGAACTTGAACCGTAGTGCATATTCAAATTTGTCCCCCTCAGGAGACTGACAGATAATCCCTGCACCACAGCCACTCGTAGTAGAGCTCCCGTCCACATACACTTTCCAAACCTGACTAGTATCATCCGGAACAACCGGCCTTGTCATTTCCACAATAAAGTCGGCGAATGCTTGCCCCTTTATTGCTTTCCTGGGTTCGTAAGTAATTTCCAATCCTTGCATTTCAATCGCCCATTTGAGCATTCGTCCAGAAGACTCCAAGGTTGTCAGAGGTCGTTTAATCGGCTGGTCAGTGTAGACCACTACCGCATGTGCCAAGAAGTAAGGTTTCAATTTCTTGATGGCCATGTAGAGGGCGAGACCAAACTTTTCAACCATGGGATACCGAAGCTCAGCGTTCCTGAGAATATGGCTGATGAAATAGACCGGGAGCTGAGTGCCGTCTCTTTCAGCTAAGAGAACAGCACTGAGGGCATGATCGGAGACGGCCAGATACATGAAGAGCGTCTCTTTGGGTAAAGGGATAACAAGCCTCGGCAAAGAGTGCAAATGAGTTTTTAACCTTTGAAAGGCCGCCTCTGCATCACCACCCCATTCAAAATTAGTCTTCTTCCTGATTGCCTGGAAAAAGTAGAGACACTTATCGCCTGACCGACTGAGGAATCTCCCCAGGGCCGCCAGACAACCTGTAAGCTTTTGAACCTCTTTCACAGTTCGGGGCGACTGCATGTCGATGACCGCCTGTATTTTCTCAGGATTGGCCTCTATTCCCCTTTGATCAATCAGGAATCCGAGAAACTTCCCAGACTCAACGCCAAAGACACACTTTTTTGGATTTAGCATGACCTTATGCCGCCTGAGTGTGGCGAATGTTTCTCGGAGATCAGCAAGGTGATCCGCTTGTAGTTTGGATTTGACTATCATGTCATCAATGTATGCTTCTACATTCCTCCCAATCTGATTAATGAAGACTGTGTTAATCATTCTTTGGAAAGTTGCAAGCGCATTCTTCAAACCAAACGACATCACAGTATAACAGAACAACCCCTGATCAGTGACGAATGCCGTCTTTTCTTGATCTTTTTTCCATAGGGGAATCTGATGGAAACCTGAATAGGCGTCCATAAAACTCATCAAGGCATGGCCGGCTGTTGAATCAATCAGGCTGTCGATCTTTGGCAATGGATAACTGTCCTTCGGACATGCCTTGTTCAGGTCGGTGTAGTCAACACACATCCGCCAAGTTCCATTCGGCTTTTTTACTAACACAACGTTAGCTACCCAGTCAGGAAAGTTACATGGCCGAATGAACTTGGCGTCCAGCAGCTTTTTAACTTCAGCTGCTGCCGCCTGACTTCTTTCTTCGCCGTGATTTCTTTTCTTTTGCCGAATGGGCTTCTTTTTAGGATCAACGGCGAGTTTGTTGACAGCGAGATCCGGGCTTATGCCAGGCATCTCTTCCACTTCAAAGGCAAAGATGTCTTTGAATTCTTTCAGAAGCTGGTGCAGACTGTCACCTAGCTTAGGAAATGCAACCGTCCCCACCTTAACGGTCCGCTCTGGCCGAGAGTCGTCCAGAGGGATATCAATGTGTTCACCAGTCGGCTGGGGACGGAGATCTATCATCCGACCGTTCCCCGGTCAGTGATTGCTATTTTTTCTCTTTTTTGACCGCCACCAGTTGATCAATTTTTCTCTTTTTCTCAGCTGGTGGGGCCGCTTGGTCTTCCTTGTCATCATCAAGGTTGACTGTTTGTTTGCCCCGGACGGCTGCTCATTTGGGCTGACTTCTTGGCCGACTGTTCCTTGGCAGGAGTAGCCGACTTCTTGTTGGTGGGTTGTTTAATCTCACCATGGAGAGTGCTCACAAGCTTCATGAGCTCATCTCTAGTTACTGGGTCTGACCCCTCCACATGGGTAGAATCAGACGGCCTCTTTGAATGTCCGGCTGGTTTGCTTGGAGCATTCTGAGAGTGAGGGCGCTCCCGCTTTTCCTTGCTGCGGACGCGCCTGGAGATGAGAGACCCATCTCTAGCAGTATAGGTTTCGACGTCACCGTCGTCACCTGAATCATGGTCCGTCTGGACCAACACTTCGTCCAGGGACCGATTGGTCTCTGGTGGTTGATTAGTCTCCAATGGCCGATTGGTTTCTGGAGGCCGATTAGTTACAGAAATTGGTACAGTTTCCAAAGAGGCCATCTTAGAGGTACTCTCCCCACAGACGACGCCAAATGTTTCGGGGTTTTTTGAGTCCCTCGGGAGAGTTACAACACTAAGACTGGATGCTCGCTTGGATGCCTGTACCTGCAAAACAACGGAGCACCGAATGGTCGGTGGTCCGCCTCCGAAGCTTAAGTTAGTCTAAGTCCGAAGAATAAGGTGCGGAATGTAAAGGGTTATCTGCTCGGATTCCGAGCTCGGGAGTACTGTTCTCTTGAGAGTGACATTTCTGACAATGATTGGCAATCACTGAATATTCCTCGTAAGGAGTGTAAATGATTTTTTGTGTACGTATCACGTAGCCATAAATGAGGAGGTCATCTCCTATTTATAGGCTTCTCGAAAAACGTGCACTCCCTAGGGTTTTGTGCCCTAGGGAATATTCACGCAGCTTTTGCAGACCTCGGGATTTGGGCCTAAAAGCCGCCAATCCCAGGTCCTTTTATCCGTCTGCCACGTGTCGTTCCCTGAGAGGTCCAAGGTGGCGCCCCTTTCAGTAACACGTGGCGGACTCCGATTGGGCCAACTGGCCTAGGGTATTTTTACCCAAATCACATTGTATACTTGCTTAGCTTCCTGACCTGAGCAATATTCATTGTTTCATGCATCGCATAATGTGCTGAGCAACATTTATATATCAGTGATTTTTAATCATACAAAGCATATCGTGCTTAGCTCCTTGACATAAGCAACTTTCATTATGCAATAATCACTTCATCTATATACGTGCTTAGCTTCTAGACCTAAGTGACGTTTAAGATCGTATCTTACACCATATATGATGCTTAGCTCCATAACCTAAGTTCATTCATCTATCGTGTCACATGATGTAATTGTCCTTAGCCTCCTGGCCAAAGAGCATGCATCATGCATAAACTGTTTTCAAGACAAGCAATTCAATTCATACGATTCATTTCGTCTCGCTTATGGAGGAAGTTCAAAACTTCTTCCCCTTTTTCATTATTTTCTTTTGGGGAAGTTCAAAAACTTTTTCAAAATTTTCTCATCGAGGGAAGTTTGAAAATAAAATCTTTTTCATGTCTTTCTTTTTTCGGGAGAATGTCGGTACCCTACACTCATGACAAAAATGACGGAAAATTTTTGCTTTTGCATCTTCGTTTGCTTGTGTCTGCACACACACTCAAATCATACATATACACACACACACACACACACACACAATCACAAGTCATAAACATGTCATGTCAAGTCGTGTCAAGTCAAACTTGGTCAAGTCAGTTGGTCGAGTCAATCATGGTCTATACGAGTCCCTTGGCAAATTTTATTTTGCAGGTCTCAATTACAGCCCACGTCCGGGGACAAGCGGACCATCTACAGCCCACGTTCGGGGCCAAGCGGACCATTTACAGCCCACGTCCGGGGACAAGCGGACCAACTACAGCCAACGTCTAGGGACAAGCGGACCATCTACAGCCCACGTTCGGGGACAAGCGGACCAACTACAGCCCACGTTCGGGGACAATCGAACCACCATCATTTCGCGGCGCAAGGTTCTCGATACACAGAGACTTGCAATTTCATCATCAGACAAGATTTTCCTCAAGCATGGAAAATTGTCATATGTCGACTTTCCTCAAGCATGGAAAGTATCATCCAGTAGATTTCTTCAAGCATAGAAAGCTACCAAATTCAACAGTTGACTTTCCTCAAGCATGGAAAGTATCTCAATGAAACGTCATCCGGTGGATTCCTTCCAGCATAGGAAGCTACCAAACTCATTTGTCACCGATACACTGGTGTCAGATATGCATTCGATCCCTTTACTCTTTTATCTGTGGAACTAACATTTTCTGCAGGTATTGGCGTATACAGAGTGATTTAGGATCGCAGAACGTCTTAAATCATTCTCCGTCCCTATCGACTACTTTGACTATCGTTTTCGAAACTAACGTTTCTACAAACTCAGTCAAAGTGGGGGCTTCTGTAGACACCTAAAAATGTCTCCCCAAAACCAAACCCAATGATGAACAACCTTTTACCGCCATTATTGGTCGGGTTGAGTATGTAATCTTTAGAGTGCTTAAATCCATGTTCATTCCCAATACATTTCATAAACCAACCCAATTCTTAACCCATTTCACCAAATCATAACTTATTCTCCTCTTTTCGTGCCTATAAACCCAAAATAATTCATTTCGTGTCCATTAAAATCATTCATTTCGTGTCCTTTTTATAAAAACGTTTATACTTGTTTACTTTGGTCCATAATCTGGGTCCAATGATTAAATATTTGGATGGGGCTTTAAAAGAGCTTTCCAACGATATATTATAAGCCCAAATCCGAGTTATAACGAATAAGTTATGGCTAAAATACTAAACTGAGTCCAAACCGAACCTAAGCCCACCTTACCTACGACCCAATGATCATGTGGAGGGTCTAAAGGATTTAATTCCACTCCTAATCCAATTAGGATTAATTGGAAGCTTCTATAAGCTTCTAAAAGATTTTAATTATCCTTTTTGAAAAGATAAGATTAAAGCATTTGAAATTGATTAAAACTTTTCTTTTTGAAAGTCCTAATTCTATTCGAATTGAAAGACGTTCAAAGATTGTCAGATATTATTTTCGTGCTTCATAGTTTTTATCTGATTCTTAGATGGTTGGATAGCTCTTGAAATTATCTTTCCAATGATATATTCTAATATTAATTCCGAGCTATAACGAAAAAGATATAAAAGAAATACGAAACTCTATCCAAAACTGACACCGTCCCACTATTTCGGCCATATCTTTTACAAAATATTTTAATCTGATTCTAATTGGGTAAGAAAGTAGATTTCAAGTGCTTTCCAGCAATATCTTATTCATCTTATTCCGATTTCTGGATCAAAAGATATGATAAAAACAAAAACCGCAAAAACTGTTGTCTATCGCAAGAGTTTTATCCGATTCGAATTCTTATCTTTTCTTGATTCGACCCCTCTTTTTTCCCTATAAATAGAGGTCATATCTCCCCTTTTTCAATCATCAACAAGCTTGATCATCAAATCATTCTCACTTCCTCTCTTCTACACCAAAAATCATTCTCTCTCCCTACACCAAAATATTCTTTCCTCTCTCTCTTGCCTAAACTCTAGCCACCCTATTCTCTCATTTTTTATCCCTTAAGCACTCTAAGGAGTCCATATAATACCCGAAGTTCTATACTGAAACCAAGGCGTGAAAGGTATAATTAACTGAGGGTTTGGACCAAATCAACTCTACTTTTTATTTAATTTAATTTCAATTTGATTTATATTTTTATTAAAGTTACTAACCGTTTATTCATGATGTAGCAATTTAAAGAATCGCGGAAAGTGAGTAATTAATCACTTAATTACTCTTATTATTATTTTATATTGCTAGTATCATGATTAGGGTTATTATTATTTGATTTGACTAACGCTATTATTGTTGAATTGCTTCCAATATTAATGTTGATTCTATTATTATTATTTATGATCACCATATTGCATGTTTAAAGGGAATATGTAATTGAAAATCACGATTAATAAGATAATTCGGACGACCGGTTTAGGTTCCTTAATCTTGTTATTAAATCAAGTGATCACGATATTTTAGAATAATGTGTTTCATTAATATTCAACCAATTTAGCTTAATAATAGTTTGGAGCGAATTGAATCTTTATTTGCATGCCTTTGAGATCACAGGAATACTTTTCAATATAAGAATCGAGTAGAGGCCAATACGGGCGAATATGACTCCATGACTCACTTCGTACCATCATCCCCGATCCTCCTTTCGTGGTTCCGAACCATATGGAGTTAGTAATCTCATGGATTATGAATGGGGTGTAACCTTCACGGGTCAATCGTTGTTGTCTTCGTTGTCCCTTAATCGTGGTTGCCTTATAATGTTCCGTGAACGGTTTACAAGTTCCTTAAAAACTTGTTGGCGGCTCCCTACTTTCCTTGTCCCTAATCATTGTCCCTTATCGTAATGTCAATTCCCACTTCCTATGAGTGCCAAGCATATTCACACCATGCTTTTACGTAGGCGCACTTCGAACGACGCCTACAACCATAAATTCAAGATTTAGCAAAAAATATTAAACTATTTCATTGCTCTTATTAACGATTTAAGTTAATATGTTGATAATTACTTAATCAATAAAAGCTGGAATCATTGAATTGTTCAAAATTCCAAAATGAAATGAAAAATCAGTTTGAGATAAACAATTTAGCACCACAATGTGATTGTTGTGATTATTTAACTCAAAAACAAATGATCGTCTAAAGGAATTGTTGAATTAGTTCACAATCCAGGAACATTACAATTAAAATGTATGTTTAAACTTTAAAGCAGGAGTCAAACTTTGCTTGCCATGGTTCGATCCAAGATTTAATGATTTACAAATATCGTTTTGAGGATATGCATTAGAACAACAATAATTGCGAATATACTAAACAGAAACTTAACCAAAGCAGTAGAAAAGATGTCATAAATGTTATAGATTGGAAATGTTCCAAAGTTATCTTTTCTAAACAGGATTGAGAGGTATGAAATCTATGTAAAACATTTACAAAGATAACATAATAAACTCTAAAATCAGAGGTATTATTCCTACAATCGCGTAGAAACAAAATGTTTGTTGCTCACGATAGTGTCTTTATAGAAAGAAATGTCTTCCTACAAAGCCAAGTGGGAGTAAAGTTAGATCTCGATGAGATTTGAGACGAGCAACAAATGGATGTGGATAACACTACATGAGAGACGAAGGCGCATGAAATTAAAATGAAAGGCTTCAAAGAGTTGAAGAGAATAATTCTATTGTCGCTCATACCTATCATAGGTTACTTAGGATCAAAACAAAATGTTTGTTGAAATTCTAGTAAAAGGTGGAATCTAAAATTTTCCTATTGGAATAGTTGGAACCTATACCTATAAGCAAGCTTTGGACAAGTACCAACTCAGGAAGTGGCTCAAAGCCATGAAATCCAGAATGGACTCCATGTCTGTGAAGATGTGTTTATCCATAATAGTCTTACAAATGGGGTCAAACTTGTTAAGAAATGCAGGCCTAAAGATTATTTCTAGTTGTGGAGATCAAAATAGCCTTCATGAAATGTTCTTGAAGGGTGGCATGTATATGATACAACCTTAGAGTTTTGAAATCCAGAAAATTCCTAGAAAGTTTTGTAAACTTCAGAATTTCATTTATGGATTGAAGTAAGCATTAGTGAGTTGGAACATTCGTTTCGATTAGGCAATCAAACAGTTTGATTACCCTAAAAGAACGAAAGAATTCTTGTAGAGACAAGAAGTTTAGTGGGAGCAATTGGTCTTATTAGTCTAGTATGTAGTTGACATACAGTTCATATGAAATGATATATCAATGCTTGAATAAGTCAAGCGATGGTTAGAAATATTGTTTCTATATGAGAGAATTAGGAGATGTTGAGTACATATTGGGAATCATAATCCACAAAGTGAATCTTGAAGAATGATTGGACCTAATCAAGAGACTTATGATGATAAGGTTCTTGACAAGTTCAAGATGCAAGATTCTAAGAGAGGATCTCTTCCTATGTCTCATGGTATTACACTCAGTAAAACTCAGTGTCTTCAAAAGCTAATAGAGTTGAGTTGTAAAGGTAGTGTACCTTATGCTTCTGCAAAAGAGTCTATTACATGTGCCATGAAATGTAAAAAGCAAGCTGTTACAAATGACTTGTGCATATGTAACAGGTTTCAAGCAAATTCAGAATAAGCACGCTTAAAATTATAAAGAATAAATCCTTGAGTAGTTGTGAAGTACTAAAAGAATTTTTCTAGATTATGGTGTTAAAGGTAAACAAGTTATAAAAGGTTTTATGGATGCAAGTTTTTTTTTTCAAACAGGCAAGTTGATTCTTGAAGTTGATCTAGATGCATATTTGTGTCAGTATGGAGAAGTACAGTGAGCTTGAAGAGTTCAAAGCAAAGCACTTTTGCATGCTCAATCTCAGAATATGTGTATTAAGCTATAGTCGGATAGTTAGAGAGGAAGTTCGGATTAGAATGTCATATGACTAAAGGGTCACCTTTGCCCAAGAACAAAGGAGCAGGGTCACATCACAAATCCAAACAAATGAATATGAGATATCGCCTCAGTTATGAGATCATTGACCAGCGGGAGGTCATGTTTAGCAAAGTTTTATCATGAGTAAGAAATCACTAAACCCCTTCCTTAGACTAAGGTATGAAAGTCATATTAAAGTCTTGGATTGAAGCAAGTTATGTAATTCAAGTTGTGCATGTTTTGAGAAGACATATTACATAAGAAGTGCATCAATTTGCGGAATTATGTTTTAACTAGAAATTACTATTTCTCTTATTTAATTATGGTTTTGGAAATTAAATAAAATGTCCAAAATAATTATGAATTGATGGGCTCATCAGGTTGATGACCTGGTGAATTGATACCCCACAGGTGAACAAAATTCATATACTATTTAAGTTCCTAGCTCGAGATCATTAAAGTGGACATTAATGATTTCAATAAATGGACTAGCATGTAAGATTGATTGGATAGCGCAGTTTCATGGGCTATAGGGGCATACTGATTCTCGGTCAATCACTTGGATATGCATGAATGATGCTTGATCGAACTAATGACCTACTTGTAAGTTCAAATATAGAGCTTGCATATATATTAGTGGATTCCTTTGACATAAGTGGAACATGATTTCATTCAATGGATGTTGTAGCTGTGGTACACTCAAACGTCTACCAGTAACTGGAGATTATAAAGGGTGTTTCCTGGTTATTTTAGAAGTTGAGTGGGAGGCTTGTTTCCACAAGATTGGATGTAGTCTACCTATTAATTTAGGAAATGTGTCATGGCCACTTGAAGAGGGAGAATTCAGAAAATATGTGTCCGCGATCAAATGCATTACTCAGTAATCATTTGGTTTTGTAATTCTAACTCTGTTTCAAGTAACGATTTGTAGTTTAATATGATCTCGACATGTGATGCAATCATATTATCAAATCGACACATATTGACTTAAGGAATTTGAATATTGCACCCTTGTGTCAGACAAGTGGGAGATTGAAGGAGTTATGTCTTCATCGTGTGCAATTACTAGATATATAAATGGATCAAATTATGGAGATAATTAAGTACGGACATTTGGGTCGTCGTTTTGCCATAGCTAGAGGTACTTACGATCTTTGGACTAGTAAAATAGGCCAAAGCCTAATTAGACGGATCCTATAAGGTCACACAAAGGGGCTAGATTGAGCATTAGAGGACGAGGCCCATCATGGGCCTCATCACTCTTGGTGCCCGGCCATATGGAGGATTAAGAAAGGTTTTGGGCTTCGTGCACTAATCTAATTATAATGGGATTATAAATAGACTAGGTGCCTAGGTTTCCATGTATGCGATTTACTAATCTTTTGATCAAACCCGAATTAGCAAACATGAAACCTAACCCCTCTCAAAGTCCTCTCTCTCTCTCTCACGGCTCTCTCCTCCTCCTTGGCGCCGGTGGTGTCTCGTGGTGGTGGTGGTTCATGCGGTGGTCGGTTGTCCGAAAAGGTGGTGATCATGGTTTTACTCAATCACTCGACCAATCTAGTATTGGTGAACGGCTCGTTCAAATCTCGTGGACTAAGTTGAGGAGCAATACTTGGGGCTCTATTCTCTCCCTGATTTGCCTGTCGAATAGCTTCATGGAATTCACTCTTCAAAGGTATGATTATGTGTCTTGTGTGTTATGCATACGATTCTTGGTTTAGGTGCTTTATGAATATGATTCATGTTATTTCCGCCGCGTAGTACCTATAAACTCCTATAGTAAGGGTATTTTTACCCAAATCACCCATAGCCCTTATTGCCTCAACAACGCCCTCATCTTGATTTGCCACAAACTAAAACTATTCATCCCCGTCAACTTGTCAATTTTCACAATCAAAGCATCTATCATTCTCACTAGAATAAACCCTAGGGCCCAAACCAAAGCTCCAATACCAATTTGTTAATACGGATGCAAGAAAGAAAAAACCTGAAAAGTAAAATTAATAAGAAAAACACACGAAGATTTATGTGGTTCACCGACAACGTATTAGCTACGTCCATAGGCCGACAAGAGTAGTAGATCTTGGGGAATTTAGACTACATATTCATAACAGATTTAAAACCAATCAGAAAAACACATATTGATTGTCTCTCGGATTTCTAATGTTATTTCTCTCGGAACTCATGGATAAAAAATTCACAAAAGACTCAGATTTCTTAATAATCACTCAATTGTTGACTATTGCGGCTAGGATATAACCTAACGGATAGACTAAAAAAATAGACTTTACTTGAGGAAATAAAGCCCACAAACGAAGTAACATAAATCGACTAAAACTGCTGAGGCACGGACATGCCTCCTTTAAACACCACGTCCAAAAGAACAACATAACTAGAAATTTGCAGGGGCACGGACATGCTTCCTTTAGGCACAAACATGCCTCTCATAGGATGTTCCTTGTAGAATACCTTTAAAGACTCGTTAAGGCACAAACGTGCCTAGTCAATCTTTAGCACTCCTTCATTGAGGCACAAGCATGCCTCCCAAAGGCATTGACGTGTCTTACCCCACTTCTTCCTAGTTCCCAACTCCAACTCAAAGATATTGATTCAAGGCATATTCCTTACATCCTTAGTCTCCTCTCATTGGTTCCCTTTCCCTTTAGCAAGAGATTTAGTGAACCCTGTATAAGTTAAAGGGGTACTAGCTACTACCTTTGTCTGAATCACTTAGGGTTGAACCAATTGATCCTCACCAACAGCCTTAGAAAATTATAGAAGCATAACCTCTAGGGTTTGATTGAGGTTTCTCATAATCTTCATCATATCCCCCTCAATAGTAGCTTTGGCTGACTCTTTAAAGGTGACGGTTTGGTAGAAGTTAAAATAGACTCTTTTGAAGGAGATATGGTGGTTTAAGTAATTTATGGTTTGGAAATTTCATTTTTCTAGGCTAGATCAAGGAGGATTATAGGCTTGAGGAACAACCTGATGATTAGTGGTTGTGGGTGAAGACTCTTCTCTAAGTATTTCAAATGGGCTTTGTTGGGAAATATGCCATGAATCGGTGACCAAGTAGGTACATGATCATGTAGTCCATTGTACACGATCGTGTAGTCAGTGTTATTATGTACTCTTCAGTACACACGACCACGTGATTCATGGTACATGGTCGTGTAGTTCCTCTACTACAAGACTTGTCACACTGTAGGCGTCACTCGAAGTGCACCTACGTCAAAGCATAGTGGTGAATATGCTTGGCACTCATAGGAAGTGGGAATTGACATTACGATAAGGGACAACGATTAGGGACAAATAAGTAGGGAGCCGCCAACAAGTTTTTAAGGAACTTGTAAACCGTTCACGGATCATAAAAGGCAACCACGATTAAGGGACAACGATAGGCAACAACGATTGACCCGTGAAGGTTATACCCCATTCATAATCCATGAGATTACTAACTCCATATGGTTCGGAACCATGAAAGGAGGATCGGGGATGATGGTACGAAGTGAGTCATGGAGTCACATTCGCCCGTATTGGCCTCTACTCGATTCTTATTGTGAAAAGTATTCCTGTGATCTCAAAGGCATGCAAATAAAATATTCAATTTGCTCCAAACTATTATTATGCTAAATTGGTTGAATATTAATGCAAACATTATTCTAAAATATTGTGATCACTTGATTAAACAACAAGATTAAAAAGGAACCTAAACCGGTCGTCCAAATTATCTTATTAGTCGTGATTTTCAATTACATATTCCCTTTAAACATGCAATATGGTGATCATAAATAATAATAGAATAAACATTATTATTGGAAGCAATTCAACAATAATAGCGTTAGTCAAATCAAATAATAATCTTCATCATGATATTAGCAATAAGAAATAATAATAAGAGTAATTAAGTGATTAATTATTCACTTTCCGCGTTTTCTTGAAATTGCTACATCATGAATAAACTGTTAGTAACTTCAATAAAAATATAAATCAAATGGAAATTAAATTAAATAAAAAGTAGAGTTGATTTGGTCCAAACCCTCAGTTAATTCTACCTTTCACGCCTTGGTTTAAGTATAGAACTTCGGGTATTGTATGGACTCCTTAGAGTGCTTAAGGGATATAAAATTAGAGAATAGGGTGGCTAGAATTTAGGCTAGAGCAAGAGAATGATTTTTGGTGTAGGGAGAGAGAATGATTTTTGGTGTAGAAGAGAGGAAGAGAGAATGATTTGATGATCAAGCTTGTTGATGATTGAAAAAGGGGATATATGACCTCTATTTATAGGGAAAAAAGAGGGGGTCGAATCAAAAAAAAAATAAGAATTCGAATCGGATAAAACTCTTGCGATAGACAGCAGTTTTTGCGGTTTTTGTTTTTATCATATCTTTTAATCCAGAAATCGGAATAAGATGAATAAGATATCTTTGGAAAGATCTTGAAATCTACTTTCTAACCCAATTAGAATCAGATTAAAATAGTTTGTATAATAAAAGATATGGCCGAAATAGTGGGACGGTGTTAGTTTTGGATAGAGTTTCGTATTTTTTTTTTATCTTTTTCGTTATAGCTCGGAATTAATATTATAATATATCATTGGAAAGATAATTTCAAGAGCTATCCAACCATTTAAGAATCAGATAAAAACTATGAAGCACGAAAATAATATCTGTCAATCTTTGAACGTCTTTCAATTCGAATAGAATTAGGACTTTCAAAAAGAAAAGTTTTAATCAATTTCAAATGCTTTAATCTTATCTTTTTAAAAAGGATAATTAGATCTTTTAGAAGCTTATAGAAGCTTCCAATTAATCCTAATTGGTTTAGGAATGAGATTAAATCCTTTGGACCCTCCACATGATCATTGGGTCGTAGGTAAGGTGGGCTTAGGTTCGGTTTAGACCCAGTTTAGTATTTTGGCCATAACTTATTCGTTATAACTCGGATTTGGGCTTATAATACATCGTTGGAAAGCTCTTTTCAAGCCCCATCCAACCATTTAACAATTGGACCCAGATTATGGACCAAAATAAACTGATCTAAACGTATTTATAAAATGGACACGAAATGAATGATTTTAAAGGACACGAAATGAATTATTTTGGGTTTAAAGGCACGAAAAAGAGGAACATAAGTTATGGTTTGGTGAAATGGGCTAGGAATTGGGTTGGTTTATGAAATGTATTGAGATTGAACATGAATTTAAGCACTCCAAAGATTACATACTCAACCCGACCAATAATGGCGGTAAAAGGTTGTTCATCATCGGGTTTGGTTTTGGGGAGACATTTTTAGGTGTCTACAGAAGCCCCCACTTTGACTGAGTTTGTAGAAACGACAGTTTCGAAAACGATAGTCAAAGTAGTCGATTGGGACGGAGAATGATTTAAGACGTTCTGCGATCCCAAATCACTCTGTATACGCCGATACCTGCTGAAAAACGTTAGTTCCACAGAATAAACAGTAAAGGGATAGAATGCATATCTGACACCAGTGTATCGGTGACAAATGAGTTTGGTAGCTTCCTATGCTTGAAGAAATCCACCGGATGATACTTTCCATGCTTGAGGAAAGTCGACAGATGATGTTGGCAGTTTTCTATGCTTGAAGAAATCCACCGGTTGAGATACTTTCCATGCTTGAGGAAAGTCGAGAGATGACAATTTTCCATGCTTGAGGAAAAACTTGTCTAATGATGAAATTGCAAGTCTCTGTGTATCGAGAACCTTGCGTCGTGAATGGTCTTCGCTTGGGAGATGATCACTAAAATGATGATGGTTCGATTGTCCCCGAACGTGGGCTGTAGTTGGTTCGCTTGTCCCCGAACGTGGGCTGTAAAAGGTTCGCTTGTCCCCGAACGTGGGCTGTAGATGATCCGCTTGTCCCCGGACGTGGACTGTAGTTTGTTCGCCTGTCCCCGAACGTGGGCTGTTGATGGTCCGCTTGTCCCCGGACGTGGGCTGTAGATGGTCCACTTGTCCCCGGACGTGGGCTGTAGATGGTCCGCTTGTCCCCGGACGTGGGTTGTAGTTGAGACCTGCAAAATAAAATTTGCCAAGGGACTCGTATAAACCATGATTGACTCGACCAACTGACTTGACCAAGTTTGACTTGACACGACTTGACATGACATGTGTATGACTTGTGATTGTGTGTGTGTGTATATGTATGATTTGAGTGTGTGTGCAGACACAAGCAAACGAAGATGCAAAAGCAAAAATTTTCCGTCATTTTTGTCATGAGTGGAGGGTACCGACTTTCTCCCGAAAAAGAAAGACATGAAAAAGATTTTATTTTCGAACTTCCCTCGATGAGAAAATTTTGAAAAAGTTTTTGAACTTCCCCAAAAGAAAAAAGGGGAAGAAGTTTTGAACTTCCTCCTTAAGCAAGACGAAATGAATCGTATGAATTGAATTGCTTGTCTAGAAAACAGTTTATGCATGATGCATGCTCTTTGGCCAGGAGGCTAAGGACAATTACATCATGTGACACGATAGATGAATGAACTTAGGTTATGGAGCTAAGCATCATATATGGTATAAGAAACGATCTTGAACGTCACTTAGGTCTAGAAGCTAAGCACGTATTTAGACGAAGTGATTATTGCATAATGAACATTGCTTAAGTCAAGGAGCTAAGCACGATATGCTTTGTATGATTAAAAATCACAGATATATAAATGTAACTCAGCACATTATGCGATGCATGAAACAATGAATATTGCTCAGGTCAGGAAGCTAAGCAAGTATACAATGTTTTTTCAAATGAATGTTGTCTTGAAAGATGATGACATGCACAGTATTGAAACAAGAGTTCATGATAGAGGGTTCTTAAAGGGAAGGATGATATGGCTATGTATGTGTGAGTGAAGTGTGTGAAAGTGATACTGAGGTTGGCTGCAAAGGTTGTGGTGATGCAAATAGATGCGAGAAGAGTCAAAGATGATGACTCTTGTTGGGCTGGGTAAGCTACGTGATGTGGGTTCAAGCCCCCAAGTCTAGCTCTAAATGGTAAGGGATAAGCATTGGATATTCTTTGACTCAATCATGCATAGATATGAATATGAATGTGGCCGCACCTCAATGTGAGGTTGCCTACATATCCGTTAGGAATCAGGCCAAACGTAGCTCTAACCAAACTTTGCACAAGTGTATATACACCTCAAAGAGGTCTTTCAAGGGTTGTAATGCGGTTAAGCTGATAGGTAAAGAATAAAGGGTGAAAAGCTCAAGACCCGAGAGAATCCCCCCGAGATGTGTAATTGTGTATTGAAAATTTTTGAATTTGCAAGTTTTAGTTTTTTATATTCTTTTTGCTTTGAACTTTTTTTTTTTTTTTTGAATCAATGTAGACAATCTCAGATCATGCGGTCCATCACTCACTTAGCATTCATGTTTCTCAGGCACGGTACCAAGCACTTGATGAGAGACGCAATTTGAGACGTGTTCATATCAAAGACATTGGAACACTTGCCTTTAGACATTATTTTTTTTTTTTATTACTTATTCTTTTTTTTATTTGAACTTGCTTTTTGAATGTTACACAAATTGCACACCTTCCCATCCCAAGGTTATGTGAATGTGGGTTGAAGAAATAAAGGTCAAACGTTAGACGAGGCTCAAAGTGGTTGATGAAGAAATGGATATGTGATTGAAATGGTTTAAGGGGAATGACAGGGTTGCAAAGGTGCCTCAAATCATTGGTGTACCTTGTATTTAGTTCGGCAATTTTTTTTTTTTTTATTTGAATTACATGATCAAGCAAAGGAAAGAAATGATCATTGATGGAACATTACATATAGACATAAGGATAAGGAGAACCTATGCTAGACTTATTAGGGGAAAAGGATTGGAACAAAAGAAGAAAAAAAAAAGCATGAAATCTTGTATGGAAACTTGTTTTGTGCTTCGTCTTCATGGATACTTATGAATTTCTTGTTACCGTCAAGGGGACAAGAAATTTGCTGCTGTTGATGCTTTGATTAGAAGAAAAGAAGGAAGGAATGACGTTCCCCTTTGTAGGAATGTAATCCTTCAGTATATTCATTGTATAGCATTGTATATATACAGATACAAATTACCTAGGAAATACACTAAGTCCTAGGGAATGAATAAATACTAATTACAGCAGCCTAACATTAACTTAGTCTAATACACACCCGTAGTCGAAGCTGGAAGCAAGCTAACGCGTAGGCTGGCTCGGAAGTCTTCGAATAAAATTTATGGAAGGCCCTTAGTGAAGACGTCAGCTACTTGGTAGCGAGAAGGAATGTGGAGTACACGCACTTGGCCTCGGGATACCTTTTCACGCACGAAATGGATGTCCATTTCAATGTGCTTTGTGCGTTGGTGTTGAACGGGGTTGCCGGAGAGATACACCGCTCTTACATTATCGCAATAGACCACAGTAGCCTTCTTGATTGGGCACCGTAGCTCGAGCAAGAGATTTCGTAGCCAACATGATTCGGCTACAGCATTTGCCACTCCGCGGTACTCGGCTTCAGCACTAGACCGAGACAAGGTAGGCTGCCTTTTAGCAGACCAGGACAGCAAGTTATCCCCCAAAAAAATGCAGTAGCCGAGTGATTCTTCCAACTCTTACCTAGTGATTCTTGAACTCGAGTACTATGGAACAAAATGAGCTCACTTAATGCATTGACTCAATACTCGGATTGGAAAGGAAGAGTATATGAAAGAATTTTCAAAACCAATAGGAAATACTCCACTCATTCCTATTACGACGGAAAATGACACATGCATGGTCCTAGTATACGATCATAAACAATACAGTGCATAACTCGAAGACAAAGTGTGTGCAACGACTCAACATGTATGATTAGGTGAGTTTATTAAGACTCATGGTATGATCGCATGGCTAGACATGACGACGTTGTGAAAAACAAAGGACCTAGGGACCAAATAGCACGAAAGACTAAAAGCCAAACTAACTTGATTAATTTTGTCCAATTTTAATGTTTATGCTATTTACTAGGTGAAAACGGTCCATTGGCAATCGTTAGTCATAAATAAAGATCAACAACAATCAAAGACAAAGAACACATGTTAAGATTAGCACAATAATCACAAGAAACTAGGAAGACGAATGGAATTCTAGAAGAGTTAGGACTCATGGGTATAAATAAATAAATAAAAATAAAAATCTATAATACTATGTTATACAAGTTGACACGGATTAAAGGACTTGGGTAAGACTAGCTTGACACGAAAAGAAAAAATAAAAATAAAAAGGTTGCACACTAAAAAGACACCTAAACTGGACAGACTGTAGTATATCGGTTATAACTTTGTATCTGTGATTCTGATTGGGATGAAACCAACGCCCAATTACAGATAAAACTCGGGGCTACAGATCCATAGGTTGCACGACACGTAACTCTTTCTAGAACTCCGGCTATGACCAAAACAAGTCGACTCTTATGCAGGATACGGGAATAAAAATCCGGGTTGACTCAAAATTTAAAAATAAATAAATACTATGACTCGACTCTAATAATAATAGTAAAAAAAAGAAGGTTTGATAAGAGAAAAAAAAGAGAAGAAAAATAAAATAAAATATGCACACATAAGCACATTGTCACGCATGATGCAATGAAGTTCGCAACCTAAAGTCAAGATCTATGTTCCACTATGGTCAAGCTTATTTGGGTGTTAAAGGGTACCAAGGTTAAGAGTTTGGACGCGTTAGCAAGGCAGCCTCCCTTGAGGGTGTATGCCAACGGGAGGCTCCGCGAGTTCGTGATGAAATCGAACTCGACTCCATGGTTTGGGTGAATTTAAAAACACGGATGAACCCTTATTGTCATGAACGTTTTTGGGTTGATAGATCTGAAATCCCCCGGGCTAGCCACGTACGTAGAACACGTACTATTGTGGAAAAATAGGTAACCTAATATGCATATGCATATGTGACAATGCTAATTAAATCGCAGGAACACAATTCAAGAATCTTTCAAGTCTCATCCACTCATCTCAATTAAATACCGATCACTCAAATCGATAAATAACCAAGAATCCTCCCCAGTGGAGTCGCCAAATTGTAGGTGTCGCTCGAAGTGCACCTACGTCAAAGCATAGTGGTGAATATGCTTGGCACTCATAGGAAGTGGGAATTGACATTACGATAAGGGACAACGATTAGGGACAAATAAAGTAGGGAGCCGCCAACAAGTTTTTAAGGAACTCTTAAACCGTTCACGGATCATAAAAGGCAACCACGATTAAGGGACAACGATAGGCAACAACGATTGACCCGTGAAGGTTACACCCCATTCATAATCCATGAGATTACTAACTCCATATGGTTCGGAACCACGAAAGGAGGATCGGGGATGATGGTACGAAGTGAGTCATGGAGTCACATTCGCCTGTATTGGCCTCTACTCGATTCTTATTGTGAAAAGTATTCCTGTGATCTCAAAGGCATGCAAATAAAATATTCAATTTGCTCCAAACTATTATGATGCTAAATTGGTTGAATATTAATGCACACATTATTCTAAAATATTGGTGATCACTTGATTAAACAACAAGATTAAAAAGGAACCTAAACCGGTCGTCCAAATTATCTTATTAGTCGTGATTTTCAATTACATATTCCCTTTAAACATGCAATATGGTGATCATAAATAATAAAAGAATAAACATTAATATTGGAAGCAATTCAACAATAATAGCGTTAGTCAAATTAAATAATAATCTTCATCATGATATTAGCAATAAGAAATAATAATAAGAGTAATTAAGTGATTAATTACTCACTTTTCGCCTTTTCTTGAAATTGCTACATCATGAATAAACTGTTAGTAACTTCAATAAAAATATAAATCAAATGGAAATTAAATTAAATAAAAAGTAGAGTTGATTTGGTCCAAACCCTTAGTTAATTCTGCCTTTCACGCCTTGGTTTAAGTATAGAACTTCGGGTATTGTATGGACTCCTTAGAGTGCTTAAGGGATATAAAATTAGAGAATAGGGTGACTAGAATTTAGGCTAGAGCAAGAGAATGATTTTTGGTGTAGGGAGAGAGAATGATTTTTGGTGTAGAAGAGAGGAAGAGAGAATGATTTGATGATCAAGCTTGTTGATGATTGAAAAAGGGGAGATATGACCTCTATTTATAGGGAAAAAAGAGGGGGTCGAATCAAAAAAAAGATAAGAATTCGAATCGGATAAAACTCTTGCGATAGACGGCAGTTTTTGCGGTTTTTGTTTTTATCATATCTTTTAATCCAGAAATTGGAATATGATGAATAAGATATCTTTGGAAAGCTCTTGAAATATACTTTCTAACCCAATTGGAATCAGATTAAAATATTTTGTATAATAAAAGATATGGCCGAAATAGTGGGACGGTGTCAGTTTTGGATAGAGTTTCGTATTTTTTTTATATCTTTTTCGTTATAGCTCGGAATTAATATTATAATACATCATTGGAAAGATAATTTCAAGAGATATCCAACCATTTAAGAATCAGATAAAAACTATGAAGCACGAAAATAATATCTTTCAATCTTTGAACGTCTTTCAATTCGAATAGAATTAGGACTTTCAAAATGAAAAGTTTTAATCAATTTCAAATGCTTTAATCTTATCTTTTCAAAAAGGATAATTAGATCTTTTAGAATCTTATAGAAGCTTCCAATTAATCCTAATTGGTTTAGGAATGAGATTAAATCCTTTGGACCCTCCACATGATCATTGGGTTGTAGGTAAGGTGGGCTTAGGTTTGGTTTAGACCCAGTTTAGTATTTTGACCATAACTTATAATTGGTATACACTAGACCCTAGTATAGGTACCACACCCTACACCCCCCTGTAAACGATGCGTTTAACAATCTCCCTCATATACCCACTTTATGCAATTGTACAGTTAAAATCAAACCACCATTTATCTTTTTTCACTTTCTCTCTCCTTACCCATTTTCTGCATTTTCTCTCTCTACACCCATTTTCAGCATTTTCTAATCCAAAATTTTCAACAAACTTTGCGACAAATTATCCAAAAAAGTTGTTCAACTGCTACATAATTCAACAAATCTAGGTCGAAATTCAAAGAAGTAAGTGATTTTGTTCACATTTAATCCGAAAAAGAGTATAAACCCTAATTTTTATAATATATTGTTGCAATTGTGTTATAGGAACATTCACTATTTTTAGTTTTAAAACAAGTAATTTGAACAAGTACATTTTGAATTTTGAGTATGAAGTATTTCATTTTTTTTATTGCAGTATGAAGGAAATAGCTTCAGAGAAGAACATCAAAAAAAAATCTGGAGAAAAGTAAGCATTAATTAAATTGGTTCGTAGTGGTATTTTTTTTTTTACAAAAAAAAAAATTATAAAGGTTCATTTTCATTTTGTTAAATGTTCATTTATATATTAGTATACAATCTTTCACATGATAATAGATGATTATTACAAATATTTATTTATATATTACTACATAGTCATTGTAAAAATCTCCTATTGTAGATCAAGAACTTTTAAAAGATATTAAAACTTATGATATAGATGTTAACATTTCTACAATTCCGAGGTAATATATGAACATATACTGAATTATAAATGTTTATTTGTATATTTGAATCTATTTGAGTTTATATTTGACTTTATATGCCAAAATAAAAAAATGTTCATTTTTATGATACGTTATGCACATTTATGAAATGCATAAATATTCATTCATGTGAGTTGAGAAACTAACTTATGCATACTATGAAATCTTTTGATCATATATGAAATTCATAATGTTAATTTACATATATAGTAATGTAAATCAATGTAAGTATTATACTATAATCTTAGCAATTTTTATTGAACAACTAATAAATTATATCTGTACATTCTTCAGTTTTGTTTGCAGAGCGAAGGAAACCGTTTCAGAGAACAAAAAGAAAGATTATAGTTCGCAGTTATTTTTTTATTATTATTCTTTCTTTAATTTTTTTTTATTTTTATGAATGTTCATTTTCATTTTGTTAATTGTTCATTTATATGTTAGTATAACGTCATTCACATTTTAATAGATAATAAATGTTAATTTACGTATTGATAAATGTTCATTTTCATTATATATAAATGTTAATTTACGTATTGATAAATGTTCATTTTCGTTCTTATTCATGATCAACAAGTAAATGCATTAATTTTAAAATGAATATGTGCATATACTTAGAAGTTCATTTTTATACTACTAATTAAAGCACCCAATTATATCATGAATTAGTTATTTTAACAAATTTATTAAGGAATTTCAATAAGAGTGTGTGCTATGTTGTAGTTTTCATGGAAATGATTCTTACAATTACAATAAGGAGTGTGTGCTACCTTCAAAAATTTTCAATAACAAGTACAAAATTATAAATTTTATACATTTTTCATCTACTACGTATAATAATGCTCCATAATTAAATGTTCAATTATAAATAATTGTATGTTCATTTACAACTATTAATAAAATATGTTCAGTTTTGAAATATTATATGTGCAAAATGACGTCACTTGGGGAGGGGGGGTGTAGGTAGCAGAAGCTACACCGGGGTGTATTGTAAAATTTTCACATAACTTATTCGTTATAACTCGGATTTGGGCTTATAATACATCGTTGGAAAGCTCTTTTCAAGCCCCATCCAATCATTTAACAATTGGACCCAGAATATGGACCAAAATAAACTGATCTAAACGTATTTATAAAATGGACACGAAATGAATGATTTTAAAGGACACGAAATGAATTATTTTGGGTTTAAAGGCACGAAAAAGAGGAACATAAGTTATGGTTTGGTGAAATGGGCTAGGAATTGGGTTGGTTTATGAAATGTATTGAGATTGAACATGGATTTAAGCACTCCAAAGATTACATACTCAACCCGACCAATAATGGCGGTAAAAGGTTGTTCATCATCGGGTTTGGTTTTGGGGAGACATTTTTAGGTGTCTACAGAAGCCCCCACTTTGACTGAGTTTGTAGAAACGACAGTTTCGAAAACGATAGTCAAAGTAGTCGATTGGGACGAAGAATGATTTAAGACGTTCTGCGATCCTAAATCACTCTGTATACGCCGATACCTGCTGAAAAACGTTAGTTCCACAGAATAAACAGTAAAGGGATAGAATGCATATCTGACACCAGTGTATCGGTGACAAATGAGTTTGGTAGCTTCCTATGCTTGAAGAAATCCAGCGGATGATACTTTCCATGCTTGAGGAAAGTCGACAGATGATGTTGGCAGTTTTCTATGCTTGAAGAAATCCACCGGTTGAGATACTTTCCATGCTTGAGGAAAGTCGAGAGATGACAATTTTCCATGCTTGAGGAAAAACTTGTCTAATGATGAAATTGCAAGTCTCTGTGTATCGAGAACCTTGCGTCGTGAATAGTCTTCGCTTGGGAGATGATCACTAAAATGATGATGGTTCGATTGTCCCCGAACGTGGGCTGTAGTTGGTTCGCTTGTCCCCGAACGTGGGCTGTAAAAGGTTCGCTTGTCCCTGAACGTGGGCTGTAGATGATCCGCTTGTCCCCGGACGTGGACTGTAGTTTGTTCGCCTGTCCCCGAACGTGGGCTGTTGATGGTCCGCTTGTCCCCGGACGTGGGCTGTAGATGGTCCACTTGTCCCCGGACGTGGGCTGTAGATGGTCCGCTTGTCCCCGGACGTGGGTTGTAGTTGAGACCTGCAAAATAAAATTTGCCAAGGGACTCGTATAAACCATGATTGACTCGACCAACTGACTTGACCAAGTTTGACTTGACACGACTTGACATGACATGTGTATGACTTGTGATTGTGTGTGTGTGTATATGTATGATTTGAGTGTGTGTGCAGACACAAGCAAACGAAGATGCAAAAGCAAAAATTTTCCGTCATTTTTGTCATGAGTGGAGGGTACCGACTTTCTCCCGAAAAAGAAAGACATGAAAAAGATTTTATTTTCGAACTTCCCTCGATGAGAAAATTTTGAAAAAGTTTTTGAACTTCCCCAAAAGAAAAAAGGGGAAGAAGTTTTGAACTTCCTCCTTAAGCAAGACGAAATGAATCGTATGAATTGAATTGCTTGTCTAGAAAACAGTTTATGCATGATGCATGCTCTTTGGCCAGGAGGCTAAGGACAATTACATCATGTGACACGATAGATGAATGAACTTAGGTTATGGAGCTAAGCATCATATATGGTATAAGAAACGATCTTGAACGTCACTTAGGTCTAGAAGCTAAGCACGTATTTAGACGAAGTGATTATTGCATAATGAACGTTGCTTAAGTCAAGGAGCTAAGCACGATATGCTTTGTATGATTAAAAATCACAGATATATAAATGTAACTCAGCACATTATGCGATGCATGAAACAATGAATATTGCTCAGGTCAGGAAGCTAAGCAAGTATACAATGTTTTTTCAAATGAATGTTGTCTTGAAAGATGATGACATGCACAGTATTGAAACAAGAGTTCATGATAGAGGGTTCTTAAAGGGAAGGATGATATGGCTATGTATGTGTGAGTGAAGTGTGTGAAAGTGATACTGAGGTTGGCTGCAAAGGTTGTGGTGATGCAAATAGATGCGAGAAGAGTCAAAGATGATGACTCTTGTTGGGCTGGGTAAGCTACGTGATGTGGGTTTAAGCCCCCAAGTCTAGCTCTAAATGGTAAGGGATAAGCATTGGATATTCTTTGACTCAATCATGCATAGATATGAATATGAATGTGGCCGCACCTCAATGTGAGGTTGCCTACATATCCGTTAGGAATCAGGCCAAACGTAGCTCTAACCAAACTTTGCACAAGTGTATATACACCTCAAAGAGGTCTTTCAAGGGTTGTAATGCGGTTAAGCTGATAGGTAAAGAATAAAGGGTGAAAATCTCAAGACCCGAGAGAATCCCCCCGAGATGTGTAATTGTGTATTGAAAATTTTTGAATTTGCAAGTTTTAGTTTTTTATATTCTTTTTGCTTTGAACTTTTTTTTTTTTTTTTGAATCAATGTAGACAATCTCAGATCATGCGGTCCATCACTCACTTAGCATTCATGTTTCTCAGGCACGGTACCAAGCACTTGATGAGAGACGCAATTTGAGACGTGTTCATATCAAAGACATTGGAACACTTGCCTTTAGACATTATTTTTTTTTTTATTACTTATTCTTTTTTTTATTTGAACTTGCTTTTTGAATGTTACACAAATTGCACACCTTCCCATCCCAAGGTTATGTGAATGTGGGTTGAAGAAATAAAGGTCAAACGTTAGACGAGGCTCAAAGTGGTTGATGAAGAAATGGATATGTGATTGAAATGGTTTAAGGGGAATGACAGGGTTGCAAAGGTGCCTCAAATCATTGGTGTACCTTGTATTTAGTTCGGCAATTTTTTTTTTTTTATTTGAATTACATGATCAAGCAAAGGAAAGAAATGATCATTGATGGAACATTACATATAGACATAAGGATAAGGAGAACCTATGCTAGACTTATTAGGGGAAAAGGATTGGAACAAAAGAAGAAAAAAAAAAGCATGAAATCTTGTATGGAAACTTGTTTTGTGCTTCGTCTTCATGGATACTTATGAATTTCTTGTTACCGTCAAGGGGACAAAAAATTTGCTGCTGTTGATGCTTTGATTAGAAGAAAAGAAGGAAGGAATGACGTTCCCCTTTGTAGGAATGTAATCCTTCAGTATATTCATTGTATAGCATTGTATATATACAGATACAAATTACCTAGGAAATACACTAAGTCCTAGGGAATGAATAAATACTAATTACAGCAGCCTAACATTAACTTAGTCTAATACACACCCGTAGTCGAAGCTGGAAGCAAGCTAACGCGTAGGCTGGCTCGGAAGTCTTCGAATAAAATTTATGGAAGGCCCTTAGTGAAGACGTCAGCTACTTGGTAGCGAGAAGGAATGTGGAGTACACGCACTTGGCCTCGGGATACCTTTTCACGCACGAAATGGATGTCCATTTCAATGTGCTTTGTGCGTTGGTGTTGAACGGGGTTGCCGGAGAGATACACCGCTCTTACATTGTCGCAATAGACCACAGTAGCCTTCTTGATTGGGCAGCGTAGCTCGAGCAAGAGATTTCGTAGCCAACATGATTCGGCTACAGCATTTGCCACTCCGCGGTACTCGGCTTCGGCACTAGACCGAGACAAGGTAGGCTGCCTTTTAGCAGACCAGGACAGCAAGTTATCCCCCAAAAAAATGCAGTAGCCTGATGTTGATCGTCGCGTATCGGGGCAGCCACCCCAATCCGCGTCTGTGTAGGTCAGCAGCCCAGCAAGAGAGGTGGGAGAGAGATGAAGACCGAGTTTGAGGGTTCCTTGTAAGTACCTGATAATCCGACGAAGAGCTTGCATATGCTCTTGGCGTGGATCGTGCATAAAGAGGCAAATTATTTAAACGGCGTATGAGATATCCGGCCGTGTGAAGGTTAAGTATTGGAGGGCACCGGCCAAGCTCCGATAAAGGGTGGGGTCATCAACCGCGGGGCCGGAGTTGGCACTTAATTTAGCCTTGGTGTCTACCGGGGTGGAAGAAGGCTTGCACGAAGACATGTTGGCCCGGGAGATTATGTCTTGAGCATATGATTTTTGAGAGAGGAACAACCCATTAGCATGATGTGTGACAGAAATTCCGAGAAAGGAGCTTAGTTTTCCTAAATCCTTCATTGCAAATTCCGAATGCAATTGTGACATGATTGATTTGCGGAGAGTGTCGGAAGATGCCGTGAGAACAATGTCGTCGACATATAAGAGGATGTAGGCTATGTCCTTGCCATGAGAGTAGATGAATAAAGAGTGATCAGTTTTGCTGTGGATGAAGCCAATTTGAGAAACAAAAGTAGCAAACCGATGGTACCATGCACGGGGGGCTTGTTTGAGACCATAGAGTGCCTTTTTGAGAAGGCATACATGACCCGGATTGGTGGTATCACGAAAGCCGGGAGGTTGATGCATATATACTGTTTCTTCGATGTCACCATTTAAAAATGCATTCTTGACATCCATTTGGTGTATGGACCAAGACTTGGAGAGGGCAATGGTGAGAACCGTCCGAATAGTCGCCGGTTTTACAACCGGGCTGAAAGTTTCATCACAATCGATGTCAACCTGCTGATTCCTGCCATTAACAACAAGTCGGGCTTTATGCCGCTCAAACACACCATTAGCATCTTTCTTGTGGCGAAATAGCCACATACATGGAATAACATTAACATTGGAGGGGCGAGGCACCAACTCCCAAGTCTTATTTTTAATTAGAGCATTAAATTCGTCGAGCATGGCATTTTTCCAATTGGTGTCATCTAAGGCGGTGAAAGGGTTGCGTGGCAGTGGTGAGGGGGAGGTGGAGGAATAGAGATTAAATGGCACTTTAGGTTTGTAGATGTCGTGGGAGCTACGGGTAGCCATCTGTGGAGAAAGAGGTGGATTGATAATATAATGTGGTTGGGTTGGACTATTGGGCTGGTTTGGGAGAGGCCCAATTGGAGTAGTATGTTGGTGCGCTGATGATGAAGCAGGAGTGAGGGAGTGGGCCGCAGAAAGAGGGGAGTGTTGTGGGCTGTCCTGCTGGGCCGTACGGGTGGGGGGAGTATGTGGGCTGCGCTGATGGGCCACAGGGGAGGGAGGATTGGTGAGGGTATGCGGCTGGGCCTTTGTAGGGATTTGGGCCGTGGGAATTGGTTGGGCTGGACTAGGAGGGGAAGAGTGAGTGCTTAATTGATGCAGAAGAGATGGTGAAATTCCAGAATCTAAAAAATCATATGTTGTGGCAGAAGGAGTGTGAATTTTAGAGAACGGGAATTTTGTTTCATCAAATATGACATGGCGAGAGATAAAAATCTTATTAGTGGACATGTCATAGCACTTGTAACCACAGTGATCGGGGGGATATCCTAAGAAAGCACACGGGGTAGATCGAGCTTGGAGCTTATTGATGGTAGTGGAGGGAAATAGAGGGTAACAAAGACACCCAAAGACACGAAGGTGAGAGTAGGACGGGTCCTTGTGATAGAGAATTTTTGTTGGAGAGTTTAGAGCAATGGTTTTAGATGGGAGAATGTTGTGGAGATAGGTTGCCATTTGTAAGGCATGGTGCCAAAAGGAAGGTGGCATGGATGAGTGAGTAAGAAGGGTTCGAATCATATTGTTTATGGTGCGGATTTTCCTCTCCGCCTTACCATTTTGAGAGGAGGTGTGAGGACAAGAGAAACGAAAAAGCATGCCATTTTGTTCAAAAAATTGTCGAAAGGGACCATTGTCAAATTCTTTTCCATTATCACATTGGAAGCATTTCACTTCCCTCTCAAATTGAGTTTTAGCATATGATCGAAATTGGAGAAAATATGAGTGGACTTGGGATTTTTTACAAATAGGGTAGGTCCATAAAAAATTACTAAAATCATCCAAGAACAACACATAATATAAATGACCCGCCGAACATAATTTTGGTGATGTCCAAAGATCACTATGGACTATGTCAAAAGGCATACAAGTACGAGTTTGAGAGTCATAGAAAGGCAGTTTGACATGCTTTCCAAGAGTACAAGAAGAACATAAAGAAGAGTTCACAATACGATTACATTTAACAAAATTGTTCCCCTTTAGTGAGCGCAAAACATTAGCTCCGGGGTGCCCTAGTCTATCATGCCACAAAGAAGAAGAAATGGCAGCAAAGGTAGATGGAGAATTGGCGTGAGTGAGGGCGGTGGAGATGGGGTAGAGGTCGCCGGAGCTATCACATCGCATAAGAGTTGTCCCCGTCGGAAGGTCCTTCACAGAAAAACCAAACGGATCAAACTCAATAGAAACCCAATTGTCACAAGTGAATTTTCTAACCGAAATCAGATTTTTGATAAGTTTGGGTGCATGTAGGACATCATTGAGGGAGAAGGGAGGGTGAGGTGGGTAAAGGGACGTACAACCAACACCAAGAATAGGAATGCCATGCCCATTTCCAACAATTATATTACGATGTTTGCTCAAATTAAAGTAAGACGAGAGAGTACCTTGGTGGGAGGTCATGTGGGAGGTGGCGCCGGTGTCCATGTACCACCCATCGTCCGGAGGAGTGAGGGATAGGGTGTGCATAGCCGCGTCGATATCCGTCGGAGCATAGTTCACAGTAGAGGGAGCATGAGCCGAATATGCTTGGTGTTGCTGTTGGGGTCGTGAGCCCAGAATACCCTGCTGCTGCTGTGGCCCAGAGGGGCGGGACCACGCTGATGTGGGGTACGGACAGGGCGGCACCGCCCACTGCTGCTGGGCCCATGGTGGGTACTGCTGCCATGGTCCCCATGGAGCCCAATATTGCCCCTGTTGTGGTCTATAGCCCTGGTGTTGTTGCTGGTTGTTCTGGTGCGCACCCCCGCGGTTGTTGTCGTTGTTGTGTCGCCCTTTACCTCGGCCACCACCACCACGGCGGCCGCCGCGTTGATTTCCCCTGTTATTGCGAGGTTGAGAGCGGTTGGTGTCAAAAACAGAGGAGTTGTCTTCGGGGTAAGAATGTGAGTCATTTCCGGTGGCCACCAAAGCGGCACCGGCAGTGAGAGCCTCGTTGGCTGCTTGAGTAGCGAGGCGTGACTCCTCTAGGGTGAGCATAGACCTAGCTTTGTAGAAAGAGGGCAAGGGATCCGTTTGATGAAGAATCGCGGCAACACCATCGAAAGACTTCGGGAGGCCGCGAATGAGGGTGAGCACTAGACGGTCGTTGGTGACCGGAGCACCAACATTAGCGAGTTGGTCGGCCAAGCTTTTCACCTGCTGGCAATAGGCAGAAACATTGGGGTAGTTTTTCATCTCGACATTAGAAAATTCACCCTCCAATTGAACAGCACGAGTACTCTTGTTGTCTTGGAAGATGTCTAGTAAGCGTTCCCACGCTTGTTGTGCTGTAGAATCTGGTTCAAGAATTGTGTTGAGGAGTTCGCGAGATATGGTGCCGTAGATCCAGCCAAGAACAATGGCGTCAAGGCGAGACCAAAGAGCGGGGTCTGCTGGGTCTGTTGACTCGGCTGGAGGGATAATACACTAAGTCCTAGGGAATGAATAAATACTAATTACAGCAGCCTAACATTAACTTAGTCTAATACCCTTATTCTTCCAACTCTTACCTAGTGATTCTTGAACTCGAGTACTATGGAACAAAATGAGCTCACTTAATGCATTGACTCAATACTCGGATTGGAAAGGAAGAGTATATGAAAGAATTTTCAAAACCAATAGGAAATACTCCACTCATTCCTATTACGACGGAAAATGACACATGCATGGTCCTAGTATACGATCATAAACAATACAGTGCATAACTCGAAGACAAAGTGTGTGCAACGACTCAACATGTATGATTAGGTGAGTTTATTAAGACTCATGGTATGATCGCATGGCTAGACATGACGACGTTGTGAAAAACAAAGGACCTAGGGACCAAATAGCACGAAAGACTAAAAGCCAAACTAACTTGATTAATTTTGTCCAATTTTAATGTTTATGCTATTTACTAGGTGAAAACGGTCCATTGGCAATCGTTAGTCATAAATAAAGATCAACAACAATCAAAGACAAAGAACACATGTTAAGATTAGCACAATAATCACAAGAAACTAGGAAGACGAGTGGAATTCTAGAAGAGTTAAGACTCATGGGTATAAATAAATAAATAAAAATAAAAATCTATAATACTATGTTATACAAGTTGACACGGATTAAAGGACTTGGCTAAGACTAGCTTGACACGAAAAGAAAAAATAAAAATAAAAAGGTTGCACACTAAAAAGACACCTAAACTGGACAGACTGTAGTATATCGGTTATAACTTTGTATCTGTGATTCTGATTGGGATGAAACCAACTCCCAATTACAGATAAAACTCGGGGCTACAGATCCATAGGTTGCACGACACGTAACTCTTTCTAGAACTCCGGCTATGACCAAAACAAGTCGACTCTTATGCAGGATACGGGAATAAAAATCCGGGTTGACTCAAAATTTAAAAAAAAATAAATACTATGACTCGACTCTAATAATAATAGTAAAAAAAAGAAGGTTTGATAAGAGAAAAAAAAGAGAAGAAAAAATAAAATAAAATATGCACACATAAGCACATTGTCACGCATGATGCAATGAAGTTTGCAACCTAAAGTCAAGATCTATGTTCCACTATGGTCAAACTTATTTGGGTGTTAAAGGGTACCAAGGTTAAGAGTTTGGACGCGTTAGCAAGGCAGCCTCCCTTGAGGGTGTATGCCAACGGGAGGCTCCGCGAGTTCGTGATGAAATCGAACTCGACTCCATGGTTTGGGTGAATTTAAAAACACGGATGAATCCTTATTGTCATGAACGTTTTTGGGTTGATAGATCTGAAATCCCCCGGGCTAGCCACGTACGTAGAACACGTACTATTGTGGAAAAATAGGTAACCTAATATGCATATGCATATGTGACAATGCCAATTAAATCGCAGGAACACAATTCAAGAATCTTTCAAGTCTCATCCACTCATCTCAATTAAATACCGATCACTCAAATCGATAAATAACCAAGAATCCTCCCCAGTGGAGTCGCCAAATTGTAGGTGTCGCTCGAAGTGCACCTACGTCAAAGCATAGTGGTGAATATGCTTGGCACTCATAGGAAGTGGGAATTGACATTACGATAAGGGACAACGATTAGGGACAAATAAAGTAGGGAGCCGCCAACAAGTTTTTAAGGAACTCTTAAACCGTTCACGGATCATAAAAGGCAACCACGATTAAGGGACAACGATAGGCAACAACGATTGACCCGTGAAGGTTACACCCCATTCATAATCCATGAGATTACTAACTCCATATGGTTCGGAACCACGAAAGGAGGATCGGGGATGATGGTACGAAGTGAGTCATGGAGTCACATTCGCCTGTATTGGCCTCTACTCGATTATTATTGTGAAAAGTATTCCTGTGATCTCAAAGGCATGCAAATAAAATATTCAATTTGCTCCAAACTATTATGATGCTAAATTGGTTGAATATTAATGCACACATTATTCTAAAATATTGGTGATCACTTGATTAAACAACAAGATTAAAAAGGAACCTAAACCGGTCGTCCAAATTATCTTATTAGTCGTGATTTTCAATTACATATTCCCTTTAAACATGCAATATGGTGATCATAAATAATAATAGAATAAACATTAATATTGGAAGCAATTCAACAATAATAGCGTTAGTCAAATCAAATAATAATCTTCATCATGATATTAGCAAGAAGAAACAATAATAAGAGTAATTAAGTGATTAATTACTCACTTTCCGCGTTTTCTTGAAATTGCTACATCATGAATAAACTGTTAGTAACTTCAATAAAAATATAAATCAAATGGAAATTAAATTAAATAAAAAGTAGAGTTGATTTGGTCCAAACCCTCAGTTAATTCTACCTTTCACGCCTTGGTTTAAGTATAGAACTTCGGGTATTGTATGGACTCCTTAGAGTGCTTAAGGGATATAAAATTAGAGAATAGGGTGGCTAGAATTTAGGCTAGAGCAAGAGAATGATTTTTGGTGTAGGGAGAGAGAATGATTTTTGGCGTAGAAGAGAGGAAGAGAGAATGATTTGATGATCAAGCTTGTTGATGATTGAAAAAGGGGAGATATGAACTCTACTTATAGGGAAAAAAGAGGGGGTCGAATCAAAAAAAAGATAAGAATTCGAATCGGATAAAACTCTTGCGATAGACAGCAGTTTTTGCGGTTTTGTTTTTATCATATCTTTTAATTCAGAAATAGGAATAAGATGAATAAGATATCTTTGGAAAGATCTTGAAATATACTTTCTAACCCAATTGGAATCAGATTAAAATATTTTGTATAATAAAAGATATGGCCGAAATAGTGGGACGGTGTCAGTTTTGGATAGAGTTTCGTATTTTTTTTATATCTTTTTCGTTATAGCTCGGAATTAATATTATAATATATCATTGGAAAGATAATTTCAAGAGCTATCCAACCATTTAAGAATCAGATAAAAACTATGAAGCAAGAAAATAATATCTGTCAATCTTTGAACGTCTTTCAATTCGAATAGAATTGGGACTTTCAAAAAGAAAAGTTTTAATCAATTTCAAATGCTTTAATCTTATCTTTTCAAAAAGGATAATTAGATCTTTTAGAATCTTATAGAAGCTTCCAATTAATCCTAATTGGTTTAGGAATGAGATTAAATCCTTTGGACCCTCCACATGATCATTGGGTCGTAGGTAAGGTGGGCTTAGGTTCGGTTTAGACCCAGTTTAGTATTTTGGCCATAACTTATTCGTTATTACTCGGATTTGGGCTTATAATACATCGTTGGAAAGATCTTTTCAAGACCCATCCAACCATTTAACAATTGGACCCAGATTATGGACCAAAATAAACTGATCTAAACGTATTTATAAAATGGACACGAAATGAATTATTTTGGGTTTAAAGGCACGAAAAAGAGGAACATAAGTTATGGTTTGGTGAAATGGGCTAGGAATTGGGTTGGTTTATGAAATGTATTGAGATTGAACATGGATTTAAGCACTCCAAAGATTAAATACTCAACCCGACCAATAATGGCGGTGAAAGGTTGTTCATCATCGGGTTTGGTTTTGGGGAGACATTTTTAGGTGTCTACACACACGATCGTTTGCTTCAGGGTACACGACCGTGTAGATGGGCGCACTATTTTACTGTGCGAGGTACACGGCCGTGTGGGTCAAGGTACACGACCGTGTGGTTTTGGTCCGTGTGGTTATTAGTTGGGCTTTGGCCTAAATCAGTTTATGTTTCGGAGAGTTCTATATATATACCCCTTAGGGTTATTTCCTAGCCGTGACAATCGTAAGTTGAGTGTTTATTCAGAAATCTGAGAGTCTTTTGTGTATTTCTCATCTATGAGATCTGAGAGAGATAATATTAGAAATCTGAGAGAGATAATATTAGAAATCTGAGAGACAATCAATCTGTTTCTGTGATTGGTGTCAAATCTGTTCTGAATCTGTAATCTGTATTCCCCAAGATCAATAAAACTATTACTCTCGCCTGCCCGTGGACGTAGTCAACATACTGTTGGTGAACCACGCAAATTTGGTGTTATTTATTTGTTTTGCATTCATTAATTTGTTCTTTCTCACATTCGTTATAACAGACTTCAAATTTCTTGAAAATAGTTGTCAGAAGATGTTATATGTTGATCGTAGGTTAATTTTAGGAACGAATTCTTCTGTTTAGCTATGTATTGTTATATGTTGTTGTCTAAAACCTGAAGTTAGGGTCATATTTATATGACAGGGTCCGGAAAAGAGGTGTCATGCAAGAAATAAATACACCGCATAAGAATAAAAAAAATTTGTGCCACGATGAAAGTGTTGTGACGCGGTGAATGCACTATTGTGCAATGCATTTCCGCCGTTGCTCGGCACACATGAGTTTTGTGAAATGTTTGAATTTTATCAATTTTGCAAGATTATAAAGGTAATTGCTTGACGGCCACTCTAAATGCGTTTTTTGCCTAATACATTTTAGGTTAGGGCTTAGGTGGTTGGGCTTGATCGATGTAGCGTTGATAGATTGGGTTTAGGCTCAAAACAGGAGGAAGAAAAGGCTTGGATTGTGATTTGTGCTATAAGGGAAATGGTTTAAGAAAATGGATTGGGCTAAAAAATAGATTTTAAAGCAACTCTTAGTTTCGTTACGCAAGTTGAATAATTAGTGAAAAATGGTGCCTACAAAAACCCTCAGGGTTTGATCAATCATTCACGCCTAGGACCGTCGACAGAGCTTCAAGTATAGTATCAACGTATAGGATTACTTGGAGGAGAAATTGTGAAAGTAATTACCGATTAGAAATATAAAAGACTAAAACGTCCTATTAAGCTTGGATTGGTTGGCAGATTAATTAATCTATGGATTTGGCTAACGAAAGTGATGAGTCTATTTTATATATATTTTTTATTCCCCGTCCCACGGTCATATTTGTGCTTATTTAAGCTCTACAGAGCTATTTTTATTACTAATATACGTTTTCTAGTTATTTTGTAGGGATTTGCAGATTTATGATAATTCCCAAGTTTATTGAGCCACTACGAAGACATTGGAGTCAGATCGTATTTTATGACTAGATAATTGAATTCCAAG
Source organism: Chenopodium album (assembly GCF_948465745.1). Classification (NCBI taxonomy): domain Eukaryota; kingdom Viridiplantae; phylum Streptophyta; class Magnoliopsida; order Caryophyllales; family Amaranthaceae; genus Chenopodium; species Chenopodium album. The sequence goes on along the minus strand of NC_137857.1, from coordinate 21,975,826 downwards.
GTCGAGCCAATTAAATTTGGTTTGGTTATTAAAGGTCGATTTATTTGGAGTACTAATTTTAATACAAGTCTAAGATAGATCAAGAAGAAGAAAATTGGGCCAACTCATATAAAAGCACATGTTACAAATCAAAAGATGCAAAGAAGCCCAATCTTGAATGGAAGTCAGCTGGGTGAAGCTGAATAGCGGGACCGACCGGGCAGACTAATGGCCCGATCGGGCGAGTGTGATGCAAGGTCATTCTCTAAGTCGGTGGACTTGATTTTATTAGCTGGCCTTTTCTTATAAAAGGGGAATGATTTGTACAGTATAGAGCTGTTAAAAACTAACCCGACCCGAGAACTCGACCTGAATCGGCAATGCTCTGAACCCAACCTGTACTCGAACAATGGGGTGAAACTAGTGACCTGTAATCCGACCTAAACCTGATCTGAACCTGACCTGATCTTAACCGAAAACCGATTTGATCCAATACTTTTTGCCTTGAACCTGAACCTGCACTCGACCAGATAGTAACCGTCAACCGATTTAATCCGGCCGGAAAATAATTTGAACCCGAACTAGTACCTGACCCAATTAAAACCTGTACCCGAGTCATGGAAGGTTTAATAAAATTTTATATACCTTTTATTCTGCTTATATACTGGTATAATTCTATAAACCCTCAATCCGATTTAATAAAATCTTTTGTTCAGCTTATATACCTTTTGTTCTCTATTACTCGCATATAGGTTTAATAAAATCTTGATGATGCTTGATCAAATTTTGAAAGGCGTAATTATATAGTTCAACTTGACCAAATCGATATTTATTAGAATTGAACTTGAACCAAAACTCGACTCAATACCAACCCGAACTCGAATGTACCATCTTATTAACCTATTCAAACCCGACTCAACACAACCCGAACCTGAAATTGAACCCGATTTGATTTTAACTTGAATTGAATCCGACCTATATCCGAAAAGGTGAATGACCCGTTATAACTTGAACTGAAATTGACCCGATCTGAACCTGATCTAAAACTAGATTGACTCGACATAACCTGATCCTGATATAATTGGAAACCTAATTTGACCCGATCCAAACCCACTTGAATACCCGAATTGACATCTCTAGTACAGTAGGTAGGAGGTTAGATTATTCTCTTAGAGACTTAGAGTTTTACTTTTTAGCTAGTTTTCCGTAGCTTTCTTTAATCTAGTTGTTATTAACTTTGTCTTAGTTTTTTGCTTTTGAGTTTTAATTAAGAATTTTGTTTAAGTTTTGATTTTTCATGCTTTTCCAATATCACATTTTTCTTATGCTTTTGTCCTATTTTATTTTCAATACTATGTTATATGTTTTTCATATTTTCTTGTTTTCACTTTAATTTTATTGTTTTTTTTTTATTAGTTATCATAATATTGGTTTAGTAGTCTAATTTTTTTTACTTAGTTTAGATTTTAATATGTGTGAGTAGTTTAATTCTAGGGTTTCTGGGAATCCATAAATAATATGAAGGGATAATTTATTATTATTGATTGTCAATGCTTTATTAATTTCCTATTGATTGATATAATGTTATGCAATTAGATTAGCGATGGTTCAATTGTATGAGTTATGCAATATTGATTCGAGATTCGATAGATGAGAATTGATGTTTAGGCTTAGTTTCAATAGGCAGATTATGTTAAGATTCAAGAGATGATATTTAATACCGATAGATTAATTCCGTGATTATAAAACGTAGCGAAAGCCATTTATAATCTGGTTAATTTATACATTGATAATTGATTGTTATGTTTTATCCCGAAATATTATTTATTGGTGAACCTATGACCCTAGATCTTTTAATTATTGCTTATTCCCTTAGTTTAATCATTGTCATAGTATAATTCTCATAATTCATATTGGTTACTTAATAATCTAGATGATAATAATTTGTTAGGAATAAAAGAGTATTGTTTCCCTGTGGGTTCGGCCCTACTTCCCTATCTATTTTAGTTAGTGGTTTTAGGAATTACTTTTGATTAGGTAATACGACTTTAGGATGTCTGAAAAGATTAAATAAAAATGATTGGACTTAAAATGGAAGTAAAGGTGGGCTTGGAAAATGAAATGAACTAGGCTTTTTTTAAAAAAAAAAAAAAACAGAGTACTCCTTTTAATCAATACTCAACTCCAACCAAATCACGATAAAAGGTTTTACACATCATCGGGTCTCAGATAGGAAGACATTTTTAGGTGTCTACAATAACCTTCGTTTTAGCTTTCTTAAACTATGTGCACTCCCTACCGTTGCGCTTATTGCAAAATGGAGGGAGTAACATTCAAGACATAGTGTCCTTTAAAATTCGATTAAGTGTATACCAAAAACAATGTTACCTATTCCTCAACCCATTCCCCAAGCTCAATGAAATATGGGATACAAAGGTAATATCTGGTATCACATGTATCATGTCCAAAACAGAATTTTTAAACAGGCTTGTTCTAGTAAGGAATTTTCAACAACTTGGCTCAGTAATGTTAGATTTTGCTAAAAAAGTGATACTCTGTAGTAAAATTGATTCATAATATTGATATTAAAGAAACTATTTCAAAGCATCACTTTTATTTGTTAGTTATAATTATTTTTTACAAAACAAATGACACTTACCGTGCATGGCACGAGGCCTAAGCTAGTTTACATATATAACAATTTGATTCTCATCCATTAAATATATGTATAGATATCAACAAAAAAAATCCCAACAAAATATAGTTCCATCTAATACTATACCTAATTTTCCTATAATCTAAGCCAATATCAGTTCCTACAATTAACAACTCTACAAATATAGCGAAAATTAAAAAACTACAACAGCATTATAATAACTAAACAAGAACTTCACCAATCCCTTTCTCAAAGAGGAGGCATTTTGATAAACAAAGACATTTATCACATGGCATTTTGATAAATAAATCTACTTTATCCAATCATCCAACACTTTAAAAGTTGTTAATTCATTAAGGAAAATGTCATGTGATAAATAAAAATTGTTTATCTCTAAATAAACTTGTATTTCCTATTTCTCAAAACCCCCCACCCCTTTCCCAAAAATTATTAAAAAAAATTAAAAAAACATTTTTTTTTTTTTTTTAAAAAAAAAAAAAAAAAAAAAAAAAAAAAAAAAAAAAAGCGAGAGAGAAAGAAAGAAAGAATAGAAATAATAATAATACCTTTTTTTGTTTTTGGAGACTAATAATATAATAGTATTAATTATAGTAATAATAATTATAAGTATATTCATCATGTTAATAAGTTTAATTATGCATTCAAAATAATTTAAATGTTTTCAGAAGCATCTTCTTTCTTTCTTCGATAAAATAGTACATATGCAGCATTAGTCTTCACCTCATCTTCACCAATAGCCGATATATGGTTATCGTCAAAGCTATACCACCTGTTCTCATCTAAGAGCTGTAAAAGAAAAATATCAAATCAATACACCTCAAGTCAACAGAGCATATAACAGGCAGCAAGATGATTCTGCTTCACACAAAATTAAAGGCAGAGTTCCATCAACAACAGAATAAGCAACTCGGATACAAAAATGAAGTGAGTTTCTTTTGCATGGTTCATATAATCATACAGGGTATTACACTATTACAGAGAGGGAAAAGAAGTTGATAAAAATCTTTGACCTTTAATTTTCCTTTCTCCTTCTTTAATTACACATTGAATTCCTTTAGAAACATGTAAGCTGTTACAAAAAGCATCAAACAAGCAACAAGAGTTACTATGAAAAGCGATCTATTACACATTGAATTCCTTTCGATTTTATTCCCTTCCGTACCTTTTCCCTTAATATAAAAGTAAAATCAGTAAAAACAGAGACATATAAGCAATGGGTTACAAAGAGCATCAAACAAGCAACAAGAGTTGTCATGAATAGCACTCTGAATAAAGCAAGCATAAGTAGAATCTACAAAACCAGAAAGCACCACCTGCCTAATTTATGTAATGCAAACGAACACAGCAGTAAAGTACTCGGAGCTTTGTACAGAAATCTTCGTTTTACAAGATTGAAAAAAAAAAAAAGAAGGAACCATAAGCAATGCCTTTTGTCCAAAAAGATGGGATTAGCTGCTTGAACAAAGAATATACATGTGGGCATTGAAGAGAATCCTCTACCTTTCGTTTTGCTATAATTCTATAAACACTACTCCTCGAGCAACTAGGAGTTGAATTTTTAGACAAACCAATAGATTATTTACTGTAAAAAAGGCTATAATGTTGTTAGATCAACATCACAGCTAAACATGGTAGCATCATCATCCAAATTAATCTAACCTTAGCATTCACCGAACATTAAATACTCATCTTGGGCCGGGGGAATATGAGCTTTAATAAGTGAAATAAGAGGATTTATAGGAGTTATAAGGCACCATCTAAACATGACCATAATCTTAAAGTTTCAAGTGTAGGTATATACACCTCATTTGCCTCTCATTGATGACTACCATGGCGACTGACTTGTGAAACTCGGTCAAGCCAGTTTATAGACTGTGCAGCAAGCTTAGAAAATTGACAGGATTTATTGGACAGTGGAACATGAGAAATAGGTGTGTACATGGTGACTCATAGCTCTAATGTGGAAGCGTTGAATACGGATCTCTAAATCAATTTTAATCAGTAGTTATGCTCAGTAAAATACCGGTGAAAAGAACAGGAACTAAGTTAGGATCTTGTGTAAAGCAAAGTACATTTCAACATATGTACATTATAGTCTTAGTTTTGAAGGGCCCAAGGCGCAAAAGTCCTTGGAGCTTAGGCGCAAGGCGAAGGGGAAGGTGCACCCCTTTTGTAGGTGAGACACTTTATTATATTAATCTCTACCTCATATTAAGCAAGTCTAAAAAAGGAATTCAGGGAAAAGGTAAAAGGGCCATTTGACTAATAGCTAGGGTTCTTTAAAAGGAATTGGGGGATATGGGGTTTCTCTATCCTTTAAAATTAGTGTAAACCTAACCATTGCAGTATCATGTGGTGCTTTATTTTTTTTTTTAAAATAAGATATATAGCTAGCACACTGACCATTGACGCCATACAGCATAACACAAGACATTAGGTGCAATGGCACCGGAAACAACCTAGAAAAAGAGCACATAGGCATGTGCCTTTTGTAGGTCTTTGCGCCTCACAGAGCTAAGGAGCCAGCTCTCATGCCTCACCATGCCTTGTGCCTAGGCGCGCTTTTTAAAACTAAGATAATAATGTGGCAAAAAGAAATTGTCTCACAAGGCTGAGTGTGTGAACTACCAAGTTGAAAAGCAAGTTCCTTAGTTTCCTAGAGTGACTGATCTGTGATGTTTAGCTTAATCATTCAGAATTGGAAAGCAAGTTTGGGAAGGAGAATGTACTCGGGAGTTATATTAGAAATAATGGCTCAAGAATGTGTATTTGTTACTCTATTTGTTTAAATATGAGGTTTACCCTCCTTTACCCTTGAAAGAGAAATGCATGTCCATATATTATGTAAAAAAAATAGTACCCACCAGCTTAAAATGGGAACGTAATCCTGTAATTAGGAAAACCACTACATAAAATTTAATGCTTACACAGGTTGCTAAGGATAATTATAAAAACCAACCAGCATAATATTGTAAAAAGAGCTGAGATTCACCTTGATGTGTGCAGTATAATGCCCACTACCCATGCTTCCATAGTGGTTGATTAAAGCGTACAGTTCATAAAGCTGAGGATCAGAATTGTTCTTGTTTGCTATGTACTTCGTAATGTCAAGATCATATATAGGGAAGTTGACAAATGTATCCAACTTGTGCTTGATTGACCTATTATATGAGAACCGTTTTAGATGGATAACTAGAACCTTTGGAAGCCTCCACAAATCCAGCTTCTTGCTTGCCTGTCGCCGCTCTTTACACTGAGGACATTTCCTGCATTGATAACAAAAGACTTTGTATATTATTCCGTTCTTGAAGAATACTGTTCATTCCCTGCCAACTGAACTGTCTGAAAGTACAAAAATATTTCCCCCTAAAAAAGATAGTAAACAGCTACAGACTTATCAGGTATTCACAGGATAATGGAGGAGTGGAAGATACTAATTATTTTCATCAAACTTGAATATTGTTAAAGTGATACAAAAAAGGGAAAAGAAAAAAAGTGCAATCTTCATTCTAATGAATTAATATGGGTTTGAATGTTTACAAGCAAATTCAACATTGTAATATTATCATGGTGGTAAATTCTGAACAAAATTTAATCAGTCTTAGTGACTCATTTTGTTAAAATAGGCAATCTCTTCTGCCCAGTTTCCATCAGCTTTATTGATGTGGCAACAGAATGTACGTCTAAGGCTCCAATCTGATCAAACACAGTTCCTGAACTGACCTAAAGCTCTAAAACAAGCACTGTGAAAATTAACTGAGCCTACTAATGCATGATGGATTTTATTTATGGCCACAGCAAGACAATAGCTTTACAAACAAAACATCACTTTCTAAGATGTGTAGCTCAATTGTTAAGCCATATAATGATACAACACTAAACTATTAACCAGCAGATAAAAAAACCTCAGAAAACATGGATTAACTATGATTTTATAAACAGATAAGCATAGTCTCTGTACTAAGATTACGTACATCTAGGCCTCCCTAGACCCAATCATAAGATGAGATACCTCAATTATTCCGGTCATGTTCCACAGAGAAAACAAAAAAGGACCAGGAGACCTCCAAGAAAGTGATCATGAGTCCACCACCGTATACAGTATACCCATATAATAACTCAAAAAATTAACTAGGAAAATTGTCCAAAGAACCAGTACATGGAAGTACTGTTCCTTTGCAGATAAAGAACTAACTTTGAAAATTGCTATCAGCCCTTACCAGCCACAGATTTCACAAGATAATCAAGCATAGACTGTGATGTCTCTTTTCCGAGGCATATCCTTAGTAATAATCAAACTCTAAGTTTATCCTTGAATATGCTTAGACAACATCGTAGGTGGCGTGACACATGGTGCTACTTAAAGATACCAAATAGGTCTCATGAGCTAGCATGTAGACTCTGTTATAAATATTAGTTTATATATATGATAACGTTAATTCTCTAAATTCAATGCACAACACTTATAAATTTCCAAATGTACCCTTACATCTAATTATTTCATACAATCCACGTCTCATTATTGATATTTTCAGATATATTTATTTCAGTCCTCAATTTTGTGCACATCCTATAACGGCACTTGTTCAGATGCAAAAGTTACACTCGGAGACATGAACTTTGGCCCAACTAAAATTATTACACCAAATTGACAGTACTATTAAAGGACCTCAAAAACTCAATCAACCTTGGCAAACCATTATTTAAAAAATATATAAAATAAAAAAATAAAAAAAAAAAAATAAAAAAAATCCATAAAATAAATAAATAACCCTAAAAGAATCTGGTCCCATTACTACAGCCTTTGTGACTTCTAACAGCCATAATAAGTCTAACTTCTATTAACTTCCCCATACTGATACCCTCATGTTTTCAACTATGATTCCAAACTCTAGAGACCATAATACACTAGCTTTCTGATGATGCCAAGCTCATGGTGTTTTCAGCAAGAATTTCAAATTAATGTCAAAGATTGTAGTCGAATTATTGAATAATATCCCAAGTTAAATTATAGAGGGTCTAAGTCTTTAGCAAGCGCACAAGCAAAAGTGATACAATGTACAGACAACTACTTATTCAGTTTATACCTTTTCTAGGTCTTGAAATACCAAGAATATTGAACAGGATACATCTTTATAGGCCGATTTGATTTATTGTATAGAAGATTTAAAAGAGTGTGTGTGTGTGTGTGTGGGGGGGGGGGGGGGTGAAGGGAGGGGGGAGGGAGGGGGGGGAGGGAGGGGGGGGGGGAGGGGGAGGAGACTAACCACATATCAGGTTCAGAGACCAAAGGCTCTTCACGGAGAAAAGCTTCCAAGCAGCTATACAAGGATAAAGGTTCAGTGCGAGCTTTCTTTGCTGGAAGTCCATTCTTGCAGACTTCAGGCAAACTTTCCAAGTAAGATGTATCATATTCCTCCAGAAGTTCTTTTGACCAATTAATAAACACTAGTAGAGATTTTGATGATGAAGAAATTTTGATAGGTTTCTCTTCTCCTACAGATAAGTCAATGCATACATTATTTTCATCTACCAAGTGAAGGGGCAATTTCCCTGTTCCGTGAGTTGCATCATTGATTCTTTCTGTCCATGATGACGATTCAGAAGGTGGTTCAACTGCTGATGAAATGCCATTTTCTGACATATCATATTTTTCTCTATGCTTTAATAACGGAGATAGCATAGTCCGAACCATTGATTGAACATCACCCCTTGTAGTTACATCATCACATGAGATAGGTGAAACAAGTGGGGTTCCATAAGGCTTCCATCCCTTCACACTCTGAGCATTAACTGTCTCCCTGTAAAGTTTTAACACGTAAACAAATTTATCAAAAGCCAACATATGTCAAGTTTGGATCATTTCAGTTGCTGACTGCACTTGACATATATATGAAACATATAAACTGATCAATAATAAAACAGCAGTAGTGGTCTATGGGCCACTTGTAAGCCCTTATCTAACCTTCAGTGTGGACAAACTGACAAAGTACACTGGCTAGGAAGACATCATATCCACCAAGGAAATTAATGCAATGTTGAATAAAGGAGCTGGAAAGTATTTTATCCTTACCACACAAAGGAACTATAATTTGATGACTAGACTGGATTATATCTAACATTTGAACTGAATGAAACATGTAATACACGGCCTTCAATATTTTGAAAAAAACCAGTCCTAAATCAACTCAGACACTTATTGCGTAACTTATCCAAAGAAAACTAAATCACAGTCTTAAGTCATAAGTGGAAATTTCAAATAACTTATTAACATCTTATCACCCAAACAAAGAAAGCAAGAAGAGTGTTACAAAGCAGCACTAAAACATGCCTCATAGGCAAATTGTTCTTTATCACTTTGACAAAGCTAATATGGGGCAGTATAATTGTACACCAAGGACGTGATTGTAGACCACGTTGACATGACTGGAATTCAAAGAACGCCATAACATGTGTCAACCAATGGAACCTAATCAGTGCTTTAAGGATTTGAAATAAAAAATAAATAAATAAAATAAAATAAAATAAAAAAAGCCAAGCAAGCGTGCTGAGAGCTAAAAGGGACAATTATGAATATAAAAGGGAGTAAATTTTAGCAGATAAAGGACTATAACTCCCTTTGCACCAATTTTATAAAACTCAAAATGTCACATTTCTTTGTTCTGTATTTAGCAATAGCATGACAATTTTCATCCAAGCTAATTTTCAGGGGAAAAAAAAAACACACTCAATGCATCCAGACTTGAAAAAATCTGGCCAAGCTGGGTGCGATACACATATGCATAATTATTACAAACTCATTAACTAAATTTGCCCAACCATTGGACATCGGACCGGGAATCATAGAATTTACAGCAGTATTATCGTACACAAATTCTGGTAAGATAACAAGTGTTTTAGCCATTCGATGTAAATACAGTATAGAATATTTTCAATCCAATGGTTGGACAAGCATACATTAACAATTACCAGGATCTAATAGCTTCATTCTGTTAAAGCCACATCTAAACAGATGAAATAACAAATATCTACAAAAATCGGTTCACACCTAGATAACAATGACAATTTGTGGGTTGAAGTTTTCTGATGCACCAATTTAGCTTCTAACTTAAAAACTAACCAAGGAACTTCTTGAAAGCTTACATGCATAGTGATTTTAGAAGTTGAAGTTAGGGTTTATTGTCTTACAGTATGAGAGGAAGGTTTGACTTATAGACTGTTCAATCAATCAATCAATCAATCAATCAAAGCCTTAATCCCAAAAGTGGGGTCGGCTAACATGAACCAAATTTGATTATTCCGTGTAGTCATCAACATAAATCTTTCTCCTCCATCCCTTACGATCCAAAACTTCATCCTCACGTAAATCCATGCACTTCATATCCTTCCTCACTCCTTCCAACCAAGTCATCTTTGGTCTCCCTCTTCCTCGTTTAATCCCTCCATGGTCCCACTCTTCCACTCTTCGCACCGGTGCACCCTCGGGTCTCCGTCTTACATGTCCAAACCAACGCAGCCGATTTTCCCTTAATTTATCTACAATGCCCGCCACACCTACTTTCTTGCGAATAACCTCATTTCTGATTCTATCTCTTAAAGTGTTTCCACACATCCACCTTAACATGCGCATTTCCGTAACCTCCATCTTTTTAATATGCTCTTTCTTAGAAGCCCAACATTCTGTACCATAGAGCAACACTGGTCTTATGGCAGTCCTGTAGAATTTTCCCTTCAACTTTAAGGGAATGCTGCGGTCGCATAACACTCCCGTGGCCGCTCTCCATTTAAGCCACCCTGACTTAATCCTGTGGGTCACGTCTTGATCAATGTCACCATTCTTCTGGATGATCGACCCTAGGTACTTAAAACATTCACTCATGGTCAAATCCTTTCCATCCAAACTCACCACTTCATTGCTTGTCCCCCTCTGAGTGCCAAAACGACATACCAAATATTCAGTCTTACTCCGACTTAGCTTAAACCCTCTAGATTCCAACCTTTGCCTCCATTGCTCCAACTTGACATTAACCCCATCCTTAGTCTCATCCACCAAAACGATATCATCTGCGAACAGCATACACCATGGAACCTCATCTTGAATTGGTCTAGTTAATTCATCTAGAACCGTTGCAAAAAGAAAAGGGCTTAATGCAGACCCTTGATGCAATCCGATTGTAATAGGGAAATCTTTTGTCAACCCTCCGCATGTCCTCACATTTGTTGACACATCCCGATACATATCCTTAACTAGGTCTACATACCTTCGTGGGATACCTTTCTTCAACATTGCCCACCAAAGTATCTCTCTTGGCACCTTGTCATATGCCTTCTCTAAATCAATAAAGACCATATGAAGATCTTTCTTCTTTACCCTATAAAACTCCATCATTTGTCTTATCAAATGGATTGCCTCCATAGTAGATCTCCCAGGCATAAAACCAAATTGGTTATCTGAAATGCTTGTGCATGCCCTCAACCTTTGTTCAATCACCCTTTCCCACAACTTCATAGTATGGCTCATAAGCTTAATTCCTCGATAGTTAGAACAATCTTGAGCGTCTCCTTTGTTTTTATAAACCGGGACCAAGGTGCTCTTCCTCCAATCTTGTGGGATCCTTGTAGCCGTCCATATCTTGTTGAAAAGGTTTGTTAACCAATCAATACCAATCTTACCCAAACACCTCCACACCTCTATCGGTACCCCATCAGGGCCAACCGCCTTCTTAGGTTTCATCTTCCTCAGTGCAATCTCCACCTCTACTCTCCTAATCCTTCGCACATACTCCATGTTGATTTCTTCATCACTCATAGAGGTATCTCCTATCACAACTCCATTACTTCCATTAAACAATTCATCGAAGTACCCCTTCCACCTATCCTTGATGTCCTCCTCTTGCACTAGGACCATTTGGTTCTTATCTTTGACACACTTCACCATGCCAATATCCTTCCTTGCCTCTTGTCTTCTCTTTGCCATCTTATAAATGATCCTTTCTCCCTCCTTGGAATCAAGCTTTTCATAAACCTCCTGATATGCCTTTTCTTTTGCTTGGCGAACAGCTGCCTTTGCCTTACTCTTAGCCTCCTTATACGCTGCAAAGGTTTCATCACTCCTACATTTTCCTAAGGCTTGATAGCATTCCCTTTTTTGCTTAATTACTGCTTTCACCTCTTCATTCCACCACGAAGTATCTCTCTGTACCGAAGTTCTTCCCCTTACTTCCCCTAAGACCTCTTTGGCCACTCTTAGGAAACAGTTCTTCATTCGTAACCAGGTCATGTCCGGATCCACCTCTCCATCCCAATCCGCTTCTTCAATTACCTTTTCTGTAAAAACCTTAGCTTTTGCATCCCTTAGGGTCCACCATCTTATCCTTGGTTCTTCTTGTCTAACTTTTTTCTTCGCCTTCTCTTTCAGACGAATAGTCATTACCAATAGCCGGTGTTGGGTGACCACACTCTCCCCTGGGATAACCTTACAGTTTATGCAACTTTGTCTATCTATGCTCCTTGTGAGCAGGAAGTCTATTTGAGTTGCATTTGCTCCATTCCGAAAAGTTATCAAGTGTGAATCCCTCTTCTTAAACCAAGTATTAGCCAAAATTAAATCATATGATTGGGCAAAATCCATAATAGCTTCACCACCGGCGTCCCTCTGCCCATACCCAAAGCCTCCATGGACACTCTCATAGCCATCTCGGCTCGCCCCAACGTGCCCATTTAGATCCCCTCCAATATATAACTTCTCTGAGTGGTGGACACCCTGCACCACCTCGTCTAGGTCCTCCCAAAATTGTCGTTTCTCTTCTGCATCTAAACCCACTTGGGGAGCATAAGCACTGATAACATTCACAATCTCCTTGCCACATAGCAACTTCAGCCTTATCAACCTATCGTTCTTCCGATAGACCTCGATCACCTCTTTTGCCAACCTCTCATCGAGAACCACACCAACTCCGTTCCTAGCTCCACCATTCCTTGTTCTGTGGCTCGTTTCTTGCCCAACATACCATACCTTATACCCCAAAACCAAGCCTCGAGCTCCTTCTCCTGTCCATCTTGTCTCTTGGAGGCACATGATGTTCACGCGTCGTCTTTTCATTACTTCTACCAATTCTGCTGATTTTCCCGTAAGAGACCCCACATTCCAAGAACCAATCCGCAAACTAAATTCTTTTCTCCCACGCTCCCTCCTGATCCCAACTCCAAGTCCTTGATTATTTGACACCACAATTGGGCAATATGGCGCGTCGCTTCTGGGCGACGACCTAGCAACCCTTACATACTTATCACTGCACCCGGGTCTGGGAAGTGCAGCGCGTCGCTCAGTAGGGAACGCCCCAATGGCACGCCCTTGCTCATTTGACACCACACTCGGGCAATGTGGCGCGTCGCTTCTGGGCGACGACCTAGCAACCCTTGCATACTTATCACTACACCCGGGTCTAGGAAGTGCAGCGCGTCGCTGAGTAGGGAACGCCCCCACGAAAATATCTGTTTGGCTCATGTCATGGGATGTGACGAAGTTTTATACTGGCTGTCACTGGCCTACCGTAACCCTCCTCCTTTATCCAGGCTTGGGACTGGCAGCGGGAAACCCACTGGCGGAGTTGACTTATAGACTGTTCAAAGATCCCAAATTTCCACTTAAATTCAGGTGAAACCATAAATTTAGTTTTATTAAGTTCATACATGCAGCGAGTAAGAAATTATTACCACTAATATCTAACAATTCAGCAGACAAACCAAATAATACATCGTTACATACTTGTCTTCAAGACGGTGTATAAGCTGAAGAAATATTATTCCCTTTGCAGGCTGAGGGATCCTGTATGCAGCAAGGTGATCCTCATCTTTAATGCTGGACAATGATGTCAAGGGATCTTCAAAGAATCGATGGATCAAGTGATTCTGTATCTGCAGATGTACTTAAGGGATAAATTATCACAGATGAGCTTTAATAAAGTATCAAAATCAATGGTAATGAAAAACAAATTCTAACCTCTGCAAGTAGAAGCTTCTCATGAGGCTTTAAAGAACAAATGGCACTTAATGCTTGGATCAAATCCCTACATCGTCCTTGCTTTGGAACAGTCACAGTGCACACATTAGGCAGTAGACTTCCATCACTGCTAAAGATGGTTACAGTCAAAGGGCGTGTAGCAGTAGACTGGAGAGGCAACGAAAGATACATGAAAGGATCAAATGTCACAGAAACTTTTGCGCACACAGGACAGACCAGAGTCGACTTGTATTGGCCCTGCAAAGGAAAGTGTAAGAAGTTGCAACAAGGCTACTCAAAACATCTAGTTCAACTTCGATATCTAAGTATTAAGCTACTCATACAATCTAGTTCAACTTTGATATCTGAGGATAAAGCTACTCAAACCATGGAGATCATAACAAGTATAGCAACAAAAGTCTAAGACTGTTTAATAGCTTCTATGTTATGCAAAAACTGTGAATTAACTTATGGCCTTCAAAATTCCTTAATTTTTTTTTTTAAGGTAAGATGAAGGACCCTACTGAACCAGCACTTCTCATAGGTTAAGCCAGCTAGCTCTGTAGGTCAACACTTGAGAGTAGAAGGGGGAGGTAAGGGAATCCACCTACCCCAAGTAATTGTAGTTGGCGGGGCACGAAGTTGTGACCTCAAAGTCACAAGGTGAGTTCCCCACCAACTCCACCAAGCTTAGCTTGGTTTCAAAATTCCATTGTTGAATTTTAAAAATAAAATAAAATTAAAAATAAAATAAAAGTCCACAAGCAAAAAACCAACAAATATAAAAGAAATAGGATTAAAAGCTTGGTGGCTGAGATCCAATCAACCAAATACAAGGTTTAACAAGATACTAATCTCTTAACTGAATCTCACATACAGTCCATAATTTTCCTTTGCTCGCTCAATTTGTGGTGCAGAAATTCTGAACATTATTTCTTTAAATTGCTTATGACATTAATCTAGTTTTCAAACTCAAAGTGCAATCTTGTAAGCACACATAGAGAAATATAAGTTATAGATATGGTCAATTGCCTTCATCACAACTGGCATCAAATTACATGATATGGTTAAAAGTTCAAAAGTTCTAGCTTCATTGTCAAAGAAATTCAGGACCACTTTGGGGAAAGAATAAATAAAATATGTTGTTTGCAAGAATCAAGTGGATTAAATTTCGTAGATTAAAGAATCGGCACAAGGCTAGCAAGATTAATTGTTAAAAGCTGAGTACTGTGTTTCTTCAAGCTGACTGACTATGAAGTAGTACTATTTTCATTTAGTGAACCTCCAAAAATGGAGATTCATTACTACATTCAATGTTATTCTTCCAGTTTCACTAATTTACCCATAAATCTATTGTCAACAGACCCAGGGGTGTTGTAAGCAGTCTTTGGTGAAGCAAGGACCCCAAGCAAGAACAAGAAGTTCGTTGGGGGTAAGAAAAGTAGAGAGAAGAATGAAGATTAGAGATTATTCACTTAAAGAACCTGGCATTAACAGATATACACTTAAATTTGGTTTGCAGCCTTTACAACTCTATGGCAGGAAGCTGGGGGAAGCAAAATTGGAGAAGCTATGAAGAGTCCAAGATTGGAAAATATGCCACAGCCATTTATAGTACTCACCTTGCCAGCTGCAGCTCAACAACTTATAAAGTCTAATCGCACGATGTTAACTATTTGAACCAACTTCTCACAATTTGTTTGGAGGAGATTGCATTTTCCATCAGGTTGCATCTCCACAACATTCAACATTTCAACAATTTTTTTTTAAAAAAAAAATAGGTGGTGAACTAAACAAATTTATCTGCATTTTCCCAAAGTTTTTGTCTTCCATTACTTAGCTGCAAGGAGGTTTTCGACGAACTACGTCAACTAACAAAACCCGAGAATGATGATGAATTGTGACGTCATTCTCATGCAACTTTAGCTAGAAAAAGAGAATGGTATACACTGTAATTAACAAGTTCGTTACACTTTTTGGGCTGCAACTTGCTAATTTTTATAAAGGCCGCAATTGGCAAATTGAGTAGATTAAAGGGTTGCATTTGGCAAATTTTCCTCTAAAATTAAACATATTTTTAAATATGATAGATGCAAATATCTTGAAATATAATTGCACATTAAATATTATCATCCTTGCAGATGTCAAATATTCAACGAAGAGATAGATGTACTTTCAAATATATCAAACTATTAATTGGATACGTTGGGCTTCACTACACTTTTCGATTTTTAGTATTCTCTACAATTAAATCCTTGAAAAAAAAATTGCCCTTAGGAGTTCCGAAAGTACTATCAAAGCTGCTATGGCAATAAAGTACTTTAATAGAGAACACCATTTGGTGGAATTGGTTCCATTCTGAAAATTTAGAATTGGTAATAATCCTTGAAAGAAATTGACATTCATGGCATATCCATTTTTACATTTTGGCCACCATGTATGGATTCTAAAAGAGAATAATGTCAATAAACCATTGGTAGAAAAGTTCGTGATTTTTATGGTGGAGTTTACCTGGCATACATCAACAATAATGGAATCATTACGAGCTTTATGATTTGCCCAGTATTCATCAGCAACTTCTTCATCAGGTCTTCCATTTGCATCCTTAGAAAGTATGTAAGGTTTATCTTTAACACGATTCAAGTCTTCATGTAACCCATCCAATAGAAAAGCCAAGAGTTCCTGGTATTCTCCACTAATAAGAATATAAACTATTAAAAGAAAGACAAAGTTGAGACAATGTAGCTACCTGTGAATCATGCTGGTTATATCCACTGAACTGAGGGGCAAAGCGAGCCAGCTTTGTTTTAAAAGGCCGAGGAGCAATTGGTGTTCGTCCAGCAGCCCAAATTTTTCTAAGTAATTCACCAAATGAAAGAGCCAGCTCTCCCTGAAAAATGAAACTTACTATGAATAAACAATCCAAATAAGGAACAGCAATTTTTTTGCACATGACATGCAAAGCAACCTGGCAGCTGGCACCACTATAATATTCAAGATTTCCTAGAGCATAAAGGTCAATAGAGATATAGTATCATCCTAAAGCAAAAACAGAGGACAAAGCTATAGGACCAGAAAGTAAAAATGAATTGAAACAAAAATTATTGCAAGACTTTTAGAACTTAACATTGATGTCCATAAGGGTTATAGGCCAAGAACTCAACATCCATGATAGTGGAATCTTAGAACTTAATAGATACACACATCCACCACATATACGACTTAGCATAACATTCAAAAAAGTTATAAATCAGTGATTATAAAGTGTTGAATAAAATGTGGAATTTAAACATTAATTCATTGTTATCAGGTAGTCCTATGCCCCTGTAAATCCATAAAACAAATAATTATCGCCTGTGATGTTTATCAAATCATCAAACTCTAACAAAACCTCTCATTCAT
Organism: Chenopodium album; assembly: GCF_948465745.1. Classification (NCBI taxonomy): domain Eukaryota; kingdom Viridiplantae; phylum Streptophyta; class Magnoliopsida; order Caryophyllales; family Amaranthaceae; genus Chenopodium; species Chenopodium album. The sequence continues at coordinate 21,958,766 of NC_137857.1, read as the reverse complement.
CTTGGTTCTTCTATTCATACCATGGAATAATTTACACGATTTTGATCACCAATTCACCAGTGAGAACAATCGCAGCATCGCAAGAAAGGAATGATGCGTTTGGTGCTGACTGTACAGAAGTTGTCGCGTTACGAATATGATTTTTTTTTTTATTAAAAAGAAAAAAAAAAGAAAAAAAAAAAAAAAAAAAAAAAAAAAAAAAAAAAAAAAAACACAACAAGGTTTCATATTAAACTGTACCCAAGTATAATAATTTAGGATATTTATATTGTAGTGCCCAGCTGTTTGAAAATATTTAAAATTAAAACAGTTCCTGAAAGCCAACCACTGTTAATAAAACAAGAAAGATCCCGCCACCTGCCAGTCCCAAAAATACCACATAACGACCTTTGCAATTTATTAGGGAGGGTAAAAAAAAAACATGTGACACTTTCTACTCACTCAAATCTCAACCTCCAGCACTTCTTTTTTTTTTTTTTTCTTGTTGTATTAGATCTCTCTCCTCTGTGATCTAAGTGCTCTTGTTCTTTCCCTCAAATGTTAATGGTGATCTCCTACTCTTGAGTTTATCACTTTATCTCAGGTGAATCAAAATTGATAGGAGACTTAGGAGTGAACCAGCCAATATATCAGGGTTAAAAAAAAAAAAAGACCCCACTGTGTACCAGAAAATTCTGTTTCCCAAGTCTCAAAATCCGTTACAACAATGATCCATCGCGGCAATACGGCCACATTTTAATTCCATGAACAAACAAATTGAAGAAAAAAGGTACCAAACCATCAGCCAATTCTCCAAATCACCTATGCGTCAACCATGTATAGAAAACGATTTAAACTTATAACAACATGTGGGACCAATACATTTAACAATCAAATAGCAGTCATTGTGACTTTTATAGGATACATAGAGGACAACTTGTTAATGATCTTCCTCATTTTGTTTCCATTAAGTTCCTCGTCTTCTAGCAAGTTGATCAATAGTAAGACATATTTCCTCAACGAGTTCAAGGATTTTAGTTGACAAAAGACCAACGGGAGAAGGAAAATAAAACTAATTAAAAGAGTAAAGGAAGACCAATAAAAAAGACAAAAAATACATTGAGCTGAAGCAGTATGATGGCAGTCCTTTCAAAATTAATCACTTAAGTATTGATAGCCAACCAAAACAATCCTTACAGGCATGCAATATGAATAGAAAATGCATCGTAGAGAAATAATCATGAATTTATATCAAATAGATACTTACAACCATGCCCATTGGATTCTGCCAGTTAATTTCTCCGCGATAATCTTCCCTGAAATATCTAGCAAATTCTGGTGTATGAACAAGACATTGTATAGCGCTATTCATATAACAAGTATTTCCAAGATTAAGTAGCCCAGTGAGCCCTGCGGTAGCACTTCTTGTGGTAACACCACTTGACTCTTGTACATTGTTTGATTCCCGATGCGGGGAAACCTGATTCTGAACTTGTAAGAGATCCATATTGCCAATTTTAGATACACCTTTTGTCGCAGACAAACCTCCGGCAATTGATAAGCCTGACTTTGAGGGCTCTAAAAGAAAAGAATTTGATTGTTTCCCCACAGGATCATTGTTCTTAACATAATTTGTCATATTCACCTCCACAAGAATCTGTAAAAAATTAGGAGATTGTTAATAATTAGAAAAAGAGGAAAAATGCTGATAAAGAAGAAGAAATTGAAGATATATATAACGGAAATAAAGCAAAATTGAATTTTGTATTTAGGCGCCCCCAATAAGGAATAAACCCACGACATTCGAGAGTGATTATGTACTCTATCAATATCACAATCACAAGATAATTACCTCAAATGTCAGATTGCTTTTCAAATACTACATATGTCAATAAACCTCAGGAGCCAAAGTTAGCAAGATCGATATCAGAATATTACCAAAATAAAATGTACACACATACAGTATAATTTGAAAGGCATTGAACTGCCAAAGAAATAAAGAGCGAGTCGTTGACTTAAATTTTGGTACATATGTCATTATCAATATATGAGTCAAGTTTGGGCCTTGTTATATGACATGTTCAGTTTAAGGTTTGACCATTTTCTTGTGTTTATCAAATCAGAATCTGGTTAGTTTAAGATAGGCAGCTCAGGTAAAATCAGCTTTGAACACTTCTACCCATTTAAACTTCATAATAAATGAGCATCAAAAAAATTAATTAGTAGCAAGTATTGAGTAATACTATGCAGAATATACAAGGCTGCTTTGTAAGGGTTACTAGGTAATTTTATTAAGTAGAAGCTAAAGAATACTCACTTCCTGATCCATCTGTATGTTAGCATCATCAAGTGTTTTGTCCAGATCCATCGGTAATGCATGTTTCTTCTGCCCATAAAAGTCATAAATGCGAATCTGAGGCAGTAAAGGGCTCATCAGTTTGTAAATATAATCCACCATACAATCCATATTCCTTGAAGTGGTATAATTTGTGAGCCAATAGAGAAGTAACATAATTAGAAATTTCAGAAGACAGGAAAAAAAATAATAATAATAATTACTTGCTCAGGGTCAAGGTCAAAAACCTCACAAACTCGTCTGTAAAGCTCCCTAATGGTTTCCTGCACATGTTATGAACAGAAAAACATTAAAGGTATTGCGCAGACCTTTCCTCAATTTGTTTGGCTAGAACTCAGAAGACATTAGGGCTCACCAAAATGATTCTATAGTGAGAAAACACAATTAAACATACTTATAGTAGAGCAACCACCTTTTTGCTTATTCTTATGGTAGATCGATCGCCTTTTGGTGTTAGAAGTAGCTCAAGGTGCAAAGGATACACTTCTACAGCTAATTCCATTTGACTAAGACCAGAATTGATAACTTTCCTCGCTAATGTTGGTCCCCCTCCATACCTACAAACAATAAAGCAATTTAAATTACGCATATAATCCTCAATTTTAATATCCTGACACAATCAAATACTTCTTAGGTTGCAAACTGCCACATGAAACACTTGAGAAATACCTAAACCACTGTGGCATCAGGCTGCCAGTGTGAGAAACAGAAAACACCAGTTAGTCAATGGAGACAATCAGCCATAGCATATTAGCATATGACAGAAACTTAGTCAGCAATGACATTAACTAAGGAGCACAGGTTACCAAATCTCAAAAAATTAGATTTGACCAATGTATAAAAAAGCTCAAGGCGTGCTAGAGGGAGAAAAACTCTGCTGCACATTAAGCACAGTAAAGTGTGCCTCTTTGATTAACATATAAAAAATTTGACTGTAGTGCGCTTAGATGCACCTAATACGCTGCCGAAGACCCTCGCCTAAAGAAAGAGTAGAAATGCGCTCTACCCTAATCACCTAGCTCCTCAACACCTAGGCACTCATTTTACACACTGGATTTGAGCATGGACTAGTAACAACTGACAAGGTCATTGAGCTCAAGCAAAAGCTTAATGCTACAAAGAAAACGCATCGCCGATGCCCGATAGCACATCCTCACTGGCATGTTACTGCCTTCACATTAAACAAACTTACGATTCTTTCCTATACTGAATACATACACGACTGAAAACATGTTTTGCTTTAAGCATTTAGTGATTGCATCATTTCCTTATTTGGTATGCTTTATTCACATATTATTTGTGTTCACACACAAAATACCCTAATTACCCTTAGTTGCATGTGATAACAACCATAATTCTCTCTCTCTCTCTCATTTGTTTGTTTTACATGGGCAAATAAGACAGTCTCCATCTTTCACTATATTTCTTAAATTTTGTGCCCACAACATATGGTGCGATTTACTCATAAAAAAACTAAGTTAGTATAACATATAGAGGTAATCAGGAAGCTAAACAACTTAAGCCAGTTTTGCACCATGCCTATTCCTAATGTCAGTATACTATAAAAGTAAAAATTGTGTAATAATTCCTCCGTTTCTTTTTAATGGACACAGTTGAAACAGAAGAAGTAACATATTTAATCCACATATTACCTCTTCAATCCCTTATTCCCACTTTCACAAAAAGATTCATACATACCAAATGAGCCATTAATATCCTAACCTGAGTCCACTGACTCAAAATTTGCAAGTGATATAAGAAATAAACTAGCCAAAAGTGAAGTGAGAAAGACAAGTTAGAACAAACCAAAAAATCAAGAAAAAGAGAAACGACAATTATCAAAGATTTCAACTAACATAAAAATATATAAAATAAAAAATATTTAAAATTAAAATAAAAATAAAAGATAAGAGGAAAAAAAAACAACACAACAAGGACCAAACAGAGTCCATCCCCATAATGCCAATAACTTTCTAAATTGCTAACAAGAGCAACACATAAAGAAGAATACAACATAATCCTAAGTACCCTATTGATAGAGACCATCCCAAATAGAAGAATTAATTTATTTAGTGAAACTGAATAACAAAGTGGAATATAAAAATAAAAAAATTAAAAAATTAAAAAATTAAAAAATAAAAAAAAATTAAAAAATTAAAAAAAAAAGGGATAGATCTAATTGCTCCATGAAGTAGTGATATGTTGCTTAACTTAGGATGTTTGATCAAAAGAGTCTCAAATGCCTAACTCCTAATTGTAGGTTCTGCCAGGAACCATTAAGTTCAACACATAGTTATTGCAACAATACCTCAGCTATTGCTTATTGAGCTATTGGTACATACACACCACACGACTCATAAATGGTCCACTAGAGAAATAACTGGAGGAAATGATTTTGAGACTATATGTATTATTGCAAGGAAAGCTGCATGCCAATGTCCATGGTAACAAATTACTAATCCAATATTCTTCATCTGTATATTTCATTACCTTTTAAAGAGGTGGAATTGAGTAGTAATGGAAACCTAGGAAGAAAAACATGTAATATGATTTAAAGATGCTTTAGCATGCACATTGACATGGGACTTTAGAAACAAAATTACACATAAAACCAATACCATTATCGCCTACTAAATGGGCCACACAATAGCTAGACTACAGAAGTACATGACAAAACAATCTTAGCAAAAAAAGAGCAATTTATCAATAGCTGAATCATATTCTATTGGATGACATATTCTCATTTAATGCCTAAATAGTGTCAATCAATCAATCAAAGCCTCAATCCCATAAGTGGGGTTGGCTACATGAAATATAAGTAAGTAAATAGCAAGAACATTATTGCAACGACAGATAAGATATTAGGACGAGAGTGGCTGTTAGGTTGTTATTGTGGATCAGCAATTTACCAAGAATAAAGCTGATTCCAGACTTCCTCCGGCAACAAGACATAATCACGTCCTTCCACCAAAGTGTCATGAAGTTCCGCTGCACTGCAATCACTTGTGGTAGATTCATATATCAGAACTTTATTATCAATATTGGATGGTCTCTTTGATACACAAGCATCTGCAGAGTCTAAACTGTGCGGAGAAAGTCCATCATTCAATTGATCTTGATTAACATAGTCAAGCCAGTTTTGCCACCATCTGTGATAAACATGTCAAAGACATAGAGGTTAGGTCCTTACAACAAAATCCAACAGAAGTATTCTAATTTCCATGTAAATAGAGAAAATAATTTACAAAAAAAACTAAAAAGAAAAAGTTTTAAAAAAAAAAAAAACATCTGATGGCTTGTTTGGAGTTTTGAACACAGTAGGTATTACTACTTGAAGTGGGAAAGAAGCTGGGTGATGTGGAAGAATAGGTATAAAAAATAAGCATTACTTCAATTTTTTAATTTTCTTTGGCGTACAAATCTCAACCTGTCTGATGGGTTAGTGCTAAGCCATTTTGGTTCCACTCTACTTTGCTTACAATTTGTCGATTGGCTAAAATGAGTTGCTTGAACTAGTTCCATTAAAGTGGTTTTTGCTTGCGCCCATAAAATTGAGCTCAACAAACCCTATTCGTACTTGACGCCCGAGTAAATTGCACTAATCCGGTCTAATATATATGTTAGCTTTTGGGAAGAAAAAAAAATGTGTGAGAGTTTGTTTTGGAAGAGAGAATGTCTTCTTTGGAAGCCTACCCTCTTGCTAAGGTTAAAATTAGGAATGAATTACACATCCAATTTTGGAAGATTTTCACATAGAAAAACAACCGTTATGTAATCATCATCCGATTCTAATTGGTTCACTACTCTACATAATGCTCCGGTGACAGAAATTTATTGCACAATGAATGAACATTACATTAAAAGGCCTATTATGTGAAACTTCATCCTGACCAGGTTATAGACGAAACATTACTTAAAACACTGAACTTTTTTTTTTTACAAAATACAAGATACAAGAATATAAGGTGCAATCAATTTGTAGAGCTAATGTAGCACTAATTTAGATACATTTCTTCATATGAAATAGGTTATTTGCTTCAAGAGCGAAAAGGATAAGCAAGTTCAATTTGCTATTAGTATTACCAAACAAAAGGAAAATATTAGAAAACCTACACCACAAAAGCATATATAGCAAGCAGCTAGAAGAAAGACCTCCAAAAATATATAAGCATTCTTTTATAGCATCAAAAGCACGTCAACTCAAAAACTGAACCAAAGGAAAAATCTGTCAGAGCCTCCTCCCCTAAAGTATAAAATTGTTAGTCAGTATACCTAAAACCATTGTGTAAGCATAATATTTCAAAGGCCCTTTGAACAGTCAAATTAACGGAGGGAAAGATGAAAGTTGAGATGTATTAATGTATCTCATACTGACAACAATGACAAGACAAATAAACCTCTGACCCCATACACTCTACAAGTGCCGCAACCACTTCTTCTTCCTACTCTTCCCAAACCCCTGAAATTTAATTTGCAACCAATCCACAACCTCTACATGAAAAAACCAAGTTTCCTCCTGCAAAGCAAAAAACTTCTTGTAGAGACATCTTGCCATATCACACCCTCAACATGGAGATATCGTAAAATAACCAAACCCGGAATCTTAAAATTTTTGTCTTATCAATAATTAAAGAGGAAAAGGCGTCAAACAAATCAGCCACAAGAAACTTTTTCTCAATTCTACCGGGCGAACACCAAAAGTTACCACACACTTTAGGTATACGCACCAATATCTATTTTATACATAATCTTTATTGTCATCACAACAAAGTCAATCACTCATGAAACTCTCAAGCCATTTGAAACAAGTATCTTGAGCAATAACAAAAGTAACTAATGAGGACTACTGGACACTTGGACAGCAAGCAGAAGCAATGTGCTTTAACTGCCTGTGCACAATTACACACAAACAGAACACTTGAGTACATAAGAAACCCCTTGTGGGCTAAAAAGGTAGCCAGATAGACACTACAAACAATTAAGTTTATAATTTTTTTTTTAAAGTCTCACTTCACATCCATTTGATACTTATTTACCTAATAGTCTAATACTGCCCAATTGGCCTTTTATGGGTTCTGAAACAAATTGCTAGCTCAAGTAGGTCATCATTTGTCATCTACACCTTATTATAGGTGACGAACAATCCTTCAAAAGGGTCGATTCCTTGATGGATTCCAAACAAAATCAACAAGAAACAATGAAGAAACATCTATTCTCATAAGTTATAACAGTATGTAATTCCATTAAATAGATTTTAAGATAGTTCTTTACCAACAGATATTCTAAAACACCTTCGGTTCCTATCCAACATCCACTTTATTTCAGCTTTCCACAACAGTATGTAATTCCATTAATTATATTTTAAGATAATTCTTTACTAACAGATATTTTAAAACACCTTCTGTTTCTCTCCGACATCCACTTCATTTCGGCTTTCCACAGCAGTATGTAATTCCATTAATTAGATTTTAAGATAATTCTTTACTAACAGATATTCTAAAACACCTTTGGTTCCTCTCCAACATCCACTTTATTTTGGCTTTCCACAACAATATGTAATTCCATTAATTAGATTTTTAAGATAATTCTATACAAACAGATATATCAATCAAAAAAGCTTTTACTATGAGGGGGTGTTTGGTATAAATATTGTAAATGAAATGGAAAGGCAAATAAGTAGGGGAAAAGGTAATGATAAACGTTAACTTTACTAAATGTTTGGTATCCTAATGGAATGGAAACAATTTGAGTAGATTGTGATTGAGTAAGGAAACGTATTTTGTTTCCACTAGTTTGTCAAGAGTAACAAATTGGGGGATTTCGTTACCCTTAGGAAACGGTATTTGTTACTTTTAACATATACCAAACAACTAGAAATGGAAACACTTAATTGAATCTGTTTCCTGCATCTAAAATTACTATACCAAACATCCCCTAAATATCTTCGGTTCCTCTTCGACACCCCCATTAGTTCGGCTTCAAGTTTATAGACACTTGATTTTTGCCACCAAAATTGCAAAAATCATTCCAATTTCAAAATAACTGCAAACAAAATATTCCACTATATTGTAGCCTTAAATAAATAAATTAGCTGTTTACAAAAATTAAAAAAAAATAAATAAATACAATAAACCCTTTTCACGGCTAAAATACCATTTTAATTTTGATTAAATTAAAATAAAACAATTAAAGAAGGTATGAAGTTACGGAAGAACAACCGTTGAGTGATGATATAGAAAGTATCGCCCTCTTTACTTTGGGCTTCGGCGGCCAACGAAATGTCACGAATTTTCAATCTCTCTTCCTCCGGCGTTGGCCAGGCCCGTACCTGAGCAAGAGAAGGAGGTCTCGGCTCAACAAATGGAGTCATAGACTTTCCCTGAGATTAAACCAAATTTAACAAATCACTGGATTGTGAAATTGATTTTCGAAAATCATAGAAAATGTAACAAATAAAATAAAAAACATCTTACCTCAGAATGTTCAGTGGAGGAGAGAAAGGTCGGAAGCTGATTCAATGGAAAATTCAGAGTGCGCTTCAATGGAAAATTCAGAGTGCGCTTCAATGGAGGAGAGAGAACTACAGGGGACGGGGGGGAGAGAGAAGGAGGGTGCAGTCTGTGGAGTGACTCAGTGAGACAGCCAAAACGTGAAATAAATGTAACGGGGAAAAAGAAATGTCACCCCTATTATGAGGTTGGCTCAGCCTCCGGCAAGGTGCTCGGGGATTTTTTTTTTTTGTTTTTTGTGTTCCATCGGTTTACCCTTGGCTTAATCTGAATTCGGAGTTTAGTTTTGAGTAGTTACATCTCAATTCCTTCAAATTGTTGTTCACCTAAAAAAAAAATTAATAATCCTAATTATGGGCAAATTATAAGATGCACCATGGTGCATATAGTTCTATGTGAACCACCAATTAAAATATACTCTCTCTCCTCTTTCCTCCTCCACTTTCTTAAATTCTGATTTTTCTCTCTTTTATTTTCTCTCTCCTCTATTTTTCTCTCTATTTTATTTTTCTTTCTCGTGAATTCGTTCATCATCCTTTTAATTGAATTCCTTCATATTGTAGATCAACATAGAGTGAATTCCTTCATTACAATTGATTAAATTCAAATTTTGTTTTCTTCAACCTTTGATTTAAAGCTTTGTTAATGGAGTTTTTACAAAGAAGTAGTGAAGCTAAAAATGGCGTCGTTATCGAAGAGAAGGTGGTTAAGATGTTGGTATGATTATTTTTTGATGAGATTTCATTATCTAAATCACCATGGCTAGGTTTGAGTTTTGGAATATGTAGCTTTCATTTTTTTTTTTTTGATTTTTTTAGTGATAATTGTGTATTTTGCTATGAACAATTGTGTATTTGATTATATTTTAGTATTTTGAACATTTTAAGTTAAAAATATGAACGTATGATGCGTTTTCAATAAATACATAACATGTATTTTTGGAATTACGAACATCTTTATTATAATTTTGAACATCCGATACATTACTTATGAACTTATTTTTGTTTTTTTTTTTTGACACAAACTTATTTTTTTTTAGATCCATGTATTTTTAATTTTATTAAAAAATTTGGCATTCTCTAATTATAGTTTATAATTCTGAACATTTGACATTTTGAGTAGTGTCTTCGACTGCAGAAGTTTTTTAAGGGTGTTCAGTGGTTTGTGGTTAGGGTTCAAAGATTTTTGTAGGAGTTAAGAGGTTTTTTAAGGGTGTTCAGTGGTTTGTGGTTGGGGTTCAAAAGTTTTTTGTAGGGGTACAGAGGTTTTTGTAGGGTGTTTAGTGGTTAATGATTGGGGTTCAGAGGTTTTTTTAAGGGTTCAGAAGTTTTTGAAGGGTGTTCAGTGGTTTGTGGTTGAGGTTTAGAAGTTTTGTAGGGGCTTCAAAGGTTTTTGTAGGGTATTCAGTGGTTTGTGGTTGGGGTTCAGAAGTTTTTGGGTTCAGAGGTTTTGAAGGTGTTTAGTGGTTTGTGGTTGGGGTTCAGAAGTTTTTGTAGGAGGTTCAAAGGTTTCTGTACTTGGTGTTCAGTGGTTTGTGGTTGTGGTTCAGAAATTTTTGTAGGGGGTACAGAGGTTTTTGTAGGGGGTTAAAAGGTTTTTGTAGGGTGTTCAGTGGTTTGTGGTTGTAGTTTAGAATTTTTTGTAGAAAGTTCAGAGGTTTTTGTAAGGTGTTCAGTAGTTTATGGTTGGGGTTCAGAGGTTTTTGTAGGGTGTTCAGTAGTTTTATGGTTGGGGTTTAGAGGTTTTTGTAGGGGTTCAGAAGTTTTTCAAAGGATGTTCAGTGCTTTGTGGTTGGGGTTCAAAAGTTTTGTAAGGTGTTCAGAGGTTTTTTTAGGGTGTTCAGTGGTTTGTAAATGAGGTTCAGAAGTTTTTAACAATTGGTTTTTTCTTATATACATCATCTAATTTCTTCTTTTTTGATGTTCTAACGTTGAACATTTGACTAATTTTACTGTTAAAAAAATTTTGGGTTCAAGTTAGTAATCAATTCAAAAATTTAACAATTTCAAACAATAAATTACTTACAGCAGATAATTTTGATTTTCTACAAAAATAAAAAATAAAAAATAAAATAATAATAATAATTTTAAAACAGTAAAAAAAAAAAAAAAAAATTATATAGTAAAATATAGTTTCAATTTTACAATTTGTTGAATTGTATTAGCAAATTTAACATAAATGTATGAAGATCAAAGTAGTTTAAGTGATGTTTATCTTTTTGAAGGTGTTTTTGTGTGTTTTTTGTCTTTTGCCATGGTAGATGCAGTTTTAAAGAGAGAGAAAATGGTGAGAAGAGTTAGAAAATACAAAAGAATTAATTAAGGAAGGTTTTTAATTTATGAGAGGAGAGAATAAATTTTTTAAATGAAATAAAAAAAAAATAGAAATGCCATATTTTTTTTTAAACTTAAATAATATGACAGTTGGAGAGAGGAGGAACTATTATTCTAAAAAAAAAACAAACTAAACTTCTGGGCTTCTTTCGTCTGGGCTACATCTGTTGGGCGCGAATATGGCCAGGTGCACCTAATAGGTGCACCATGGTGCACATAACACTAATTGCTAATTATGTGCTGTTTGGGTCCAATTTAGTCCAATTGGGTCCAGTCCATAAATGATCCAATTAAAAGCCCAAGGTCAAGGTTCAACTCTGAAAATTTTACCCTACACCCTATGCTACGTCGTTTTGTAGCTGGTATTGAGTTCTCATGTGCAGCTTCTTTCCTTTTGCGATTCTTTCCTCTTTTTTTTTTTTCTTTCTTTCTTTTTTTCTTTTCTTCCTCTTTTTTCCTTTTTTCTTTGTTTCTTATTATTCAAGCTATGTATATATATGATTTTAAACCCTATTTTTTCTCTCTCTTCAATTGATCAACCTCCATTTTTGATCTACATTTTTCTCTCGTTAATTCATCTTCTTCATTTGATTTTTTGAACGAACTCGTTAATTGTTACCGATCATCAATGGCGAATTCTGCATCTGGAGATTGCGTTGATTTTTATCGTGATTGCGAGCGTGTGTTTCCTTTTGGAGTTCGTTTGGTTGATTTGTTTGTGCAACAATGTGAGTAATTGTGATCATAATTTTGCAATTTTTAATTATCTCTAATTTGTTCTGTTATAATGCTCTGTTAATTTGAACTTAATTGATGTATTATTATTCACTTTCGATTTTTGAATTTACTACTTTTTTTTTTTTTTGAATTTACTACTTTGATTACATTATGATGAACGTTTTTGGATTGTTATACTTTGTATGAACATTTTGTTGCTTCATTTGTTGTTTCATTTGTTGTTTTCTCTGTGTTTTAGAATTGTGTGTTTTTGTTGTATATTTTGTAGATTATACTTTCAATTAATCGTTTATGTTTTCTTATTCATAGTTACTAATGTGTTTATGTTCAGTCTTAAAGTCATTTTTGATCATTTATTTTTACATTTTTATATCGATATTATGTGTAGTGGTAAATAATGAAAATATTGTTCAAAATATTATGTGCTGAAATTCTTTTTGCAATTGATCATGTGCTGTTTTGATATTGAACATTTTACTTATTTGTTATTGTTCATTCATCAAACTCTTTATGATCATTTATAATTGTATATTGTGCAGTGGAAAAAAATGATGATATTATGTATTTAGAAGCAGAACAGTTTGAATTAAAGGATAAAGAATTTAAATCTGAAGATGAAGCTTTCGAAGCGTATAATGAATATGCTTTTAGGAAAGGTTTTGGAATTCGAATTGGGAAGAGTAAGAGAAGAAGAGATGATTCTTTTTTGATAAAAAGATTTGTTTGTTGTAATGAGGGATTCAAAGATAATAAGTGTAAGAATAAAAGGATTTATGAGAAGTTGGATCATCGAACTTGTTGTTTAGCTTTTGTGCAGTTTCATATTGATCATTTAGGGGTCTATACATGTACAAGACATGAAATGGTTCATAATCATGCTATGATTCCTCCTGAAAAAAGGCATTTGATAAGGTCTCAAAGAGATGTGAATAAAGAGCAGCTTCTTTTCATTTCAACAATGAAATTGAGTGGAGTCAAAGTTACTGATTCTTTGAGGGTTCTAAAGAAGGAGATTGGGGGATCTCCTAATCTTTGTTTTACTGCTTCTGATGCTTATAATGCATTGTCATCTGAAAAAGCTGCCCAAATTGAAGGATGTGATAGTAACCAATTGAATAAAGGTGCTTCTTGTGTTAAAACTTACAATCAACCTACTGCGTCAACAAAATCTCATGCTGTTATTCAACCTACAGTTCCCAGGAATGTTCAAAATCCTACTCAGAATTGTTCAAATACCAATCCTAAAATGATCATATCTAACTCCAGAAATGTTCAATCAACAAATGTTCAAGTTATTTCTCCTACAGTTGAAAAAAATGATCAAGGATATTGTGTTCAGAATGTTCAAGTTATTCCTCCCACAGTTCAAAGAAATGATCAAGGTGCTCGTGTCCAAAATGTTCAATCAAGAAATGTTCAATTAGATTCTGGAAAGATTTCTTCTAGGTATGACAGGTTGTTAGCCTTTTTTGATACAAGTGTAGCTAAACGTTTGGCTAATAAAGATAAATAGGTTAGTATTTCAGAACATTATAAACATTAGACTTTTTTGTACTGTTGATTTAAGAACTATATTGTAATTTTGAAGTTTCAATCTATTATGTAAAAGACACAAGTATTATATTTTATATAGTACTATTTTTAGTATATTTGAACTTTGTGTTAGAATTTTATATGTTTTTAAAATTCTACATTTTTCAATGATTATTTAGTCATTAGAATTTTATATGTTTTAAAATTCTATATTTATCAATGATTATTTAGCCACTTGTATATGAACAAAAGTAAGAACCAACATCAAATTTATAAAACTTATAAAAATATTCATTCAAAGATTAAAATAAAATTTCAATTACAATAACATTTTTAAAAATAAAATCTATAAGTCTATTTCTTAAAAACAATAGAGTCTATATATAAGATATGAACATATATGTAGTTGTAAATGAACATTTAAAGCTACTCAGTTGCAAACTTTCTTGCTTTCCTTCTGTTTGCTCTTGATTCAGTGTTTTCCTCAAATAACATCAGTTCTACTGTGTATTGAAGCCTTAGCTTCCTAATTTGGTCCACCTGTTGAACAAAATGAATTGTCAAATTTTAATTAAACAATCTTTACTGTTTCATAAATGAACATTATATCTTAAATAATTGAACATTTATAACTCTTACATTGTTTGGTTTTAAATCACAAATCCAGCTCTCATTAGGATCATCAGTGAAGGTTTCCATATGCTTCATTATGTAAACTCCACAATTTGTATAGTTATCGTTGCTACGCCATTTCATCTTTTCCAAAACAACTGTGTAGTCTTCAATTCTATTTGCATCTTCATATCCAAGGTGTTTCATGTACTCTGCCAAACCTTTTAACTGATCAAAGCAAGAGTAAAAATTGTTTAGAAGTTGGTAATGTGATGAAGACATGAACAATTAATAAAATATAATTGATCATTTAGCCAAGTATAAATGAACATATTATCTCACCAGCATTTTTTGTTGATCTTCATATTTTGCTTGGATTGATACATGTTGTGGTAGTTTTCTATTGTCAATTATATGAATTTTGTCTTCTATATGATTGACGCACAATAGAAAAAATGTTGAGAAGTTGATACTGGGAAGAACACCTGAACAAATTATATAATGTTATTGGATAATATACTGAATGTAATTGAACATTTATATTTAAGCCTCAATGAATACTCAAATGAACAAATATACATATATGATCATAACTTTATCTATAAATGAACATTATGAGTGTCACATTTGATCAAACACAAATAGCATATTAAACAATCATAAAACCAAATATTATCAAATACAAGTAACATATTACACATGATTATAATATATATTGTAAATGATTATTTACCTTGGAAGTGGAGACATTTTTAAATCCGTACCAATTGACTTGTCAATATCTTTTAAAAGTTTAGGATCTACAATTGGAGTCTTTTCGCGGTTTTTTTTCAATTTTTCTAGTCTTGATTGAAGAGGTACATCATCATCTTCATCGTCTCTGTTTTATTTAAGAAATTGTAAATGTTTTAATTGATTTGTTAATTTTCAGTAAAATTTTACTACAATCGCAATAATATGAACAAAAATTAGGGTTCATACATAAAATTGAACAAAAAATTGATTAAAAATGAACAAAAATTAGGGTACATACATTTCTTCAGAATTTTTCACTGATTTACTCGTCTCTGAAGTGTTCTTCTCCAAAGTCATACTATAATTGCAACAAATTGAACAAAAATTAGGTTTCACATATAAATTCGCTCTATAATTTTCATCGCAAGAAAATGAACAAAATTACTTACTCTTTGGACACATTTTGCTCCGTTTTTCCAAATTCTTCTTGCATGTTCTTCTCTAAAGTGTTTTTTTCCAAAATCACTCTACAATCACAAGAAAATGAACCAAAATTAGGCTTCATACAAAAAATTGTACTAAAATCGCAAGTAAAATGAACAAAATTACTTACTCTTTATCAAAATGTTGCTTCGATTGTTTAATTTCATCTCGAATATCAGACATTTGAAGCAATTATGTAGTGTTTTGAAGCAATTTTGCAATAATTTGAAGCGAATTTCGTCCGATTCGACGGTGTGATGAGAGAAAAACTCTAGAGAAATGAAGAAGATGGTTTTTAGAGAGAGAAAATGATTTGAAATGGATTTTTTTTAAATATATATATATATATATATATGTGGGGTAGGGGAAGTTATTTCTAATTTACCCCAGTTACCGCGGTTAGTGGGGGGTGAGTGGGAGCAGTTACTGATTTGTGGGGGTAGGAGAAACATGTGAAACGATGTATTTTGATGGGGGTGTAGGTTGTGGTACCTACACTAGGGTGTAGTGTATACCAATTAGGTTCAACTCTCCATTTGTGCTAAAGTCAAGGCCAGTCAACATGGCAAGCCCATTTGGCTTAGGCCCACTTCTCCAATATATGCAAAGGTATAAAAGCCATCAATTGTACCATTTTACATTTATTCACACATAGCCTCAAGAAATTAATACTCTTGCATAGTTTTCTCTCTCTACACATTGTACTGACTTTAGCATCGGAGGGGCCTTCCTCGGCAACACCCCCGAGGCTAGTTTACGTGTGTCTCGGCCCAACATTACTTGAACCGAGCCCAGTCTTCACCACATCTTTGGACCTTCGGCAAGGTCCCATTGTTTTCACCCGAAACAATTTGGCACCGTAT
This sequence comes from Chenopodium album, assembly GCF_948465745.1. Taxonomy (NCBI): domain Eukaryota; kingdom Viridiplantae; phylum Streptophyta; class Magnoliopsida; order Caryophyllales; family Amaranthaceae; genus Chenopodium; species Chenopodium album. The sequence continues at coordinate 21,942,625 of NC_137857.1, read as the reverse complement.
GTGGGGAAGACTTTCCTTAAGCCAATCTCAATCGTTCTACCGTAATCTTAGTATCAATAGATCAATGGCTAAGAACCGCAAGAACAAGAACAATGGTGCTTCTCCTTCAAGGAAACGCCGAAAGTCACTAGGTGGGGGGCCCTTGGACCACCCTACTCCTAGTTCATCTCCTCCGCGGGACCGGAGCCCCTCTAGGGAGCCCAGTTTCGAGGGGCAATCAAGGGAGAGAACCCTTTCTCCCCTAATTCAATCCAATCATCCACTGAGTCCACCACGGCCGAATGCTAACAATCAGTCCACTCATAGGACTCAATCTCATACTCGGAGTCAACATCGGAGTATTCATTCTCATTCTCGCTTTCAGCTGAGGACACCCCAAACCGGGCCTAGCTCGGAGGAGGTAACGAGAGCCTTAGCGGTACTCATGGATGCCATAAAGGTCCAAAACATGCCGCCTCCACGCGACCGAACCCCTCCGCAACCCAGGAATCAGCAAAGAAGGCTCGGCCAAGAGGGGGAGAAACCCCCATCCTTCAGGGAGTTGGCAGAATGGGAGGAGGAAACCTGGAGAACCGAAAGAGAAAGAAACAGGAACTCTCACTTCTTTAGGGAACCTACTACCCAGTTCACCTTGAGCAAAACGAATAGAAGCAGAAGCTCTGCCTCTCGGCCAGAGACTGTTCGCCGAAGCGCTGTCGACCGTCTCGGCGACAGGGAGCGGAGTGTGCACAGCCGCCTCTCCTTGCCTGCAGCCGAAGCCCAGACTTCCCAGCTAGGGACGAAAACCACTTCTACCTCTCTGAGAGGGTGGAGCGCGGTCCCTTCGTCTAGGAACAAGGGTAAGGCCGTTATGGTTCCTACCAGTTCTCCATTCGAGCAATAGATACTGGAAGAACATGTGCCGACGATTAAAATCTTGTCGCACATTACTTATGATGGGACTTCGGATCCGAAACACCATATTGCCTCATACGAGGCACACATGCATCTCTGCCTCAGGTCCGAAGCGACCTGGTGCAAATATTTTCCCACCACTCTCAAGGGGGTCGCGCAAGCGTGGATCTCCAAGGGAGTAAAGGAGGGCTCGATAACTGGGTGGGACGATTTGTCCGCCAAGTTCAAGAGCAAGTTTTCTATGGCAAATCGCCAGGAGAAAACTACTAGGGGAGGCCGAAAGCCTCCGCGATTATCTGACTCGCTTCAGCAACGAGTCATCCAGCATTTCCCAACTGGACCAAGGGCTGGCAGTTTTCGCCCTTCAGCACGGTCTCAGAACTGGACCGTTCTCCAACTTCATGGTCATGAACTCACCTCGGACCTTGGAGGAGGCTTTGAATGCTTCGGATAAGTTCATTTGGGCTGAAGAATGGAACAAAACAAAAACCCAACCTCAATCTGAGGGAGGGAAACAAAAACAACAATCGTCCGAAGGCTAAGGCCAGAAGACGAAAGGAAAGGCGAAAGCCTCGGAATAATCTTCGGCCAACGAGTCGAAGAAGGAAAAGTCTGCTCTGTTCGCGGGCAGATATGAGTCCTACACTCCGCTCGCCCTCCCGCGCGCTAAGATTTACAGCGTGACAAAGGAAGAGCAGAGTTACAGAAAGCCGAGACCACTCCCAGAGTGGGGGAGTGGTATCAGCGAAAAAATAAAAATCAGTGGTGTGTGTTCCATGAGTCACCGAGACACAACAATGAGGAGTGTATCCAGCTGAAGGACCAAATAGAAGACATGGTCCGGAAGGGGAATTTGATGAGTGACATTTATGGCACTCATTTGATCTCTTTTAGGATGATTTTCATTTCATTTTGTAGCTCTTTTCCTTAGTTTTTCTTAGTTTTGCTCTTTATTTCATTACTTTGTGCTGTTCGTTGTTAGTTTCTTTATTTTGTGCATTTCCTTGTTTATTCGTTGTTTTTCTCTATTATTTGTTTGTTTTCGTTTGTTTTCAGGTTATGGTCGAGCTTCCAAATATTTCCGAGCTTCCCTTCTACATTTCTCATCATATTGGATGCCTTATGCTAGCATTTGGAGCTTCAAGCTTGGAGGAACTCGAAGGGCAAGTCTCAAGATCGGTGCACGTATGCGGTGGGGGCATCATCTATGCCACAAACCCACCAAAATGCTCATTTCAAGACTGCATACTTTGATGTTCATCACCATCACCAAGTCATGCGCACAAGGTTTATCAAGATCGAAGAAGGGGAGGAGGAAGACCCTCCTAGGTGCGGGCACAACCAGGTCTGGTGCGGGCGCACCAGTGGCGCGTGCGGGCGCACCTACCTGGGTTTGTGCCCGTACCCTGCTCCGTGCGCCTTCTTCTCCCCCTTATGCGGCCGCATCCCCGTGGGTCTATTTTTGGACGATCTGATTGACTTTTCCCTTATATATATAATAGTTTCTTTCTATTTTTAGGTAGATTTTAGAGAGATTTTTAGAGAGAATCATTAGAGGATAATTAAAGAAGTAATTAGAGAGAGGATTAGAACTTTTGATCATATTTTGTAGAGAGAGAAATTCATGGTGTATTGTTGATGATTTAAGATTTCTTCATTCCAATTGATCTTTGATCAAGTTTTGTAAGGTTTACTCATCTTTGATTCAATATAAATTTGATTTTAGTTGATTTCATTTGTTTTTCATATGATTGTTGATTGTTTGATGTTTGATTGAAGTTTGATTGAAGTTTCATTGATTTTTGTATTGATTTTATATTTCTTAATATGATCATGATGAAATTGTTGATTAGTTGTGTTTTGATCTTAATTACCATGATTAGTGAGTAGTTTGCTTGCTAGGGTAATGGTGAAGCATGTATGAGTAATGGATTAGTGTTAATTGGGGATAATTTATGGAGTTGATGATGTGATTTAACTTGGTTGATGAATCATGTGCATGTGTGTGATTAATTGAAGATTGACCAACTTTGATTGTTGCACTGGATTGCATTGTAAGTTCACTTTGATACGGACCATTGATTTGTGGCTTGCATTTACACGATTGAGGTGTCTTGTGATGTTTCCTAGCTAGATTTTATCGTAGTTGACGCTAGTTAGACCTCTAGGAGAATAGCTTGATATGCTCTTTTGGTTGCATGATTGATTTTCCCTCACATTGTTTGACTTAGCCAATTTGACCTCCCAATTAGCCATTTCTATTATGAATGCATGTGGATCCTAGCCCTAGTGTTTATCATCTTTGATTTCTACAAGTTTAATTGTTGTGATTAGCTCTAGTTTTAGCATTACAACCCCACCTTTGATTTCGGAATAGCTTAGCGATTGACAATAGACCATCACTCACTATTCCTTTGGGTTCGACCCTTGACTTGCTACTATACTTGTATAGGGGTTGGCTGAGTGTTATAAATTTTGTTAGACCGGTTGGGGTGGGTAGTCCAACAACCTACCATTTCGCCATCGATCAACTTAGATTTACAAAAATACATCATGGCACGTAGTCCGTATTTTCTATCCTAATCGGGTCCCACTAGTTGCCATTTCATAAAACCTGTGAGAGAATACACATTCCATTATCCATTCACTATATGTGAATGACCTATGCATTTTACAACGATAAACAAGTAATAATGCATTAAACAAACACGCGCACTAGTAACTAATCTAGGTGGCTAATCCGATTAACACGCCTAATTACAATTAGTCAAAGTTGTTTAACCGATTATGTAATTGACGTAATTAATAATTGAAGCTCCCACTGAATTCCGCATCCATCTTAATTAATCCAATTAATTAAGCCGGTAGAACCCAAAATTTGTCAAAATAAATTTTGCCTATGACGCTCAAAACCGAGGCCTAGCCTCCAAAAATTTTAATTAAAATTATCGAGATTAATTAAAATAAATAAAACGACAAAATAAGCAAACAATTATGTAGTCCAAATTATCCAAGTGCCTAGCACTACGATTTGAAGTGCTCACATCTCGCATAACCGAGTGATGCTCAACGAACGTGGGAGTGAATCGATGTCGCTAAGCGTTACACCGACCACATCAGCGAACTTTCAGGCATCATCGTGGCCAGAGTGGCCTTCTCGTGCAAGTTCATCGCACCACATTGCTTTGTAAACAATGTCTACGTACATTATCCTTTTTTACGTACCATGTTATGCATACATATGCTAGCTATGCGCACCATCGCAATCCTCGCATCATAACACACACGCGTACCCTTGCCGCACCAAGCAACACAAACTACACACATTTGCTCAAGCTCGCACCAGCCTCGGCTAGCCAAGCGTGGCAGCACGCACAACGTACACAACTACATGCTGCTGCTGCTTGCTGGCTGGCGCGCCTAGCAGCTGGCAGTGAGCATCAGCCACGCACCGCATGCACGCACAAAGGGGGCAGCCTCCTTGGCAGCCACATGCAGGCTGCTATACAGCCCGGCTAGCCAAGTGAGGTTTTTGCCTCATTTTGCGTCACATAGCCTCGGGATTTCGATCCTAATTTTGCTTGACAAAATATTGATTCTAAACTAATTTTAGAACTAATTCAATGAGCAAAAATTGAAAAATTAAACAAGTCTAACTTCAATAAAATTTATCAAGGTGCATTCAACCAAAATAATTCCCAAGAACCATTCTTAAATTAAATTGGTTGAACTTGGTGCAACAAAATAAATAAGGCAATTTCTCATTATTAATTTAATCAATTTAAATTAATCTTTAGATTGGAGAAAGTAAAAGGGAGTTGAATTGGAAAAATATGAACTTTAATGTTCAAATGAAAAATCCAACTTCTAACACTTGTGAATCCTTGAAAAATTATATCTTCCAATATGAAGATAAACAAATTTGTTTGAAACTTTATGTTTCCAATCAATCCAAAATGATTAAAACAACAAAGTTCAACATAAAATTTATGGAATTTAGTAACTTTAAAGTTTCAATCACATAACATAATTAAAGATTGAATCTTTGGCACTATAAAAGCCTCAAAAACAAAATTTTCACACTACAATGCAATTAGTTTGCAATTAGGTGAAAATTAATCAATCTTTTAAGCACTAAATACTACCAAGCAAATATGCTTTAAAGTCCGACTCACCGCGGAAAAAACCCGAGCCAAGGATCCACTCGCAATAATTAAAATCACAAAAGCATAACAAATAAACACGAAAGGGCGAAATAGGAAATATACCTTTGGAGCGTGCTTCGCCCGACCGATTGGGTTCTTACTTGAAAGCTACCCCCGAAACTATGATGGCCTCCGATGGAGATCCACCCGCAAAACGACTACCTACTTTTAGGTCCGTTACCTCGGGGTTAGCAAGGTTTGACCAAAACCCGAGTATTATATGAGTTTAAGGGTTTTTGCAAAGGCAATGCCCTATTGAACGCCTACTCAAGCACCATTCCCAAAAACCCAAGGTGGGTATTTATAGGGAATGGTGAGAGTGGGAATACTTCTCCCATCAATGTGGGACTATGAGAATTCCTCATTTTATTTTAAAGCTAAACAAAAATAAATAAGCAAACTAGTAATAAATCAACAAGTGTGATCAATATGTAAAGGGAAGTGAGGACCACTTGGAGAGGGGGGGGGACCAAACTTGCCCTCACTCTCTTCATCTCCTTGTGCCAAATGTCCCTCACACTTAAAGCCTCCCTCACATGCTTCCCCTTAGCCCACAGCCCAGCTACCCGCACCAAGGTGATGCGGGTTGCTGCTGCTCGCAGCTAGCAAGCCTCGCACTCCTTGTGCGGGCTGCTACTGCTAACGGCCAGCAAGCCACACACACCTTGTGCGGCCTGCTACTACTTGCGGCCAGCAAGCCACGCACACCAGGTGCGGGCCGCTACTCGCTTGTGGCCGTGGCTGCCCTTGGCTGCTAGCATTGGTGCGCTAGCATGCCCTAGCTAGCCTAGGCTCGGCTTCGTGTGCATGCTAACCACCATCCCACGCGATATGCCCTTAGCACTCGGATTCAGCTAGGGGTATTTTGGGAAACATGTTGATTTATTATTATTTGCACATATCGTCTTTTATTATTTTTTACTCGACTTCCGACGCTGTAAGCTCAAATTTTCGACGTCTAAATATTTATTACTCGGGTGACTCATTAATTCCTTCCGTGTCAGTTCGTTCATTGCTTGGGTGTGACCCGAAGGGTTCATTCAAGATTAAGCTGTAATATTAATTATACAATAATATTACTGATCGAAAGCGGCCTCCACCCAGGCATCCCAATCACTTGACCTTACTTAATATATTAGCTTTCATATAATTCTGAACCCACTATCAGAATAATACACTTGTTCGAAGGACACCATTCCTTTCATTTTTTTTAGAATGGGGGTACAGCTGTAATTCTATGTACCCTCTGGATCCGCCACTAAGGGTCTGTCAGCCAAGAAGACTCCTCAGGCTAAGAGGAGAAAGCCAGTCAAGGACAGACAACCTACGCCACATCCAAAGGAGAATGCCGCAACCACAATTGACTGGTCTAAAGTTATTCTACCATAGAAGGGCACAAGGCAAGTCCGTCTACAAGGGCCCTCAGGTGATTGGGTCAGCCCCGCATGTGCCTCAGATGACATACGGGAAATATGCCCTACCTTACATGCAGCCGACCCTTTTCAAGGGTTAGGCGGCATCAACATCCAACCTTTGGACTGGCAGCTCCGTTTGCTTAAACTTGGTGAACAACCTTCTACGTTGACCAATGAGATAACCGAGGCGGCACTGTAGATGTTTATAGGTACTACGCAATGGAAATAAACATGAATCATATTCATACAGTACCTAATCCAAGGATCTTTGCATAACATATAAAGAACACATAATTATACCTTTGAAGCGTGATTCCACGTGCGATCAAGCAAGAACAAAGGGAGATAAAGAACCCCAAGCGTGATTCCTCTACTTGGTCCACGGGCACAGATTAAACTTCCACTAATGCTAGTTAGTCGTGACTGAACGCTTCAATCAACCTTCAACGGAGAGGAGAGACACGAGCTAACCATGAACCACCACGACGAACACCACGAGCCACCAAGAGGGGCACCGCACATACGGACGTGAAGGGAGAGGGGAGGGCCGTGAGGTGAGAAGAGTGTTTAGGGTTTGGGACTTGGTTGCTTCTTTCACAATCTACTATATATTGATTGTTACTGCTAACTTGCAACCCTAGGCATGAATCTTATTTATAGATCACATCTCTAAATAAGAGCCCATGTCAAAAGCCCAAAACCCTTATCCTAAACACACTTCTCTAGCCCAACACTCTACATGGGATGTCATAATCTCATGAGGCTCATTAATGGGCCTCTTACTTGTTTAACCCAATACCCTTATTGTGTGACCTCATAGGATCTATTCTATAAGGCTTTGGGCTATTTAACTAACCCAAAGATCAATTATCATATCTAGCAACAGATATTGACAACCCTATAGAATGAACTTATTATCTCCATAATAGTGATCCTTGATATATCTAGTAATTGCACTTAACGAAGACACAATTCCTTCAATATCCCACTTATCTGAGACAAGTGCGCAACATTCAAATTCCTTAAGTCATTTTTTGTCGATTTGATAATATGATTGCATCTTATGTAATCATTATAAATCTACAAATCTTTTTCCTTAAATCTGAGTTAGAATTACAAAACAAATGGTTACTATGTAACACACTTGAGCAAGGCCATGCATTTTCTGAATTCTCCCTCTTCAAGAGGCCAATATAAGACACATTCCTAATTAAATAGGAAGACTCTATCCAATCTTGTGGCAACCAAAGCTCCCACTCAACTTCTGAAATAACCAGGAAACACCCTTTATAATCTCCAGTTACGGGAAGACGTTTGAATGTACCACAGTTATAGCATCCATTGAATGAGATCAATCTTCTACTCATGTCAAAGGAATCCACTAATATATCCGGAAGCTCTATACTTGAACTTCAAAGTAGGTCAATAGTTCAATCATGCATCATTCATGCATATCCATGTGATTGACCGAGCATCACTACGCTCCTATAGCCCATGAAACTGCGCTATCCAATCAATCTTACATGCTAGTCCATAAATGAAATCATTTATGTCCAGTTTAATGATTCCGAACTAGGAACTTAAATAATATATGAATTTAGTTCACCTGTGGGGTTTCATTCAAGAGGTCATCAACCTAGTGAGCCCATCAATTCATAATTATTTTGGACATTTTATTTAATCTTGAAACCACGATTAAATAAGATTGAAACTTTGTTCAATTGATAAACATAATTCTGCAAGCTAATGTATTTACTTTTGTGATATGCTTTCTCAAAACATACACAACTAAAATTACATAACTTGCTTCAATCCAAAAAGACTTTAGTATGACTCTCATACCTTGGTCATGGAAGGGGTTCAGTAAGTAGAGTTCATGAGACATTCTCATAAACATGAACTTTGCAATTTCTAAATTTTATAATCATTTTCATCTCCATACACTAATGTAGACACCCATTTGTGTCTCCCCAAAACCAAACCCAGTGATGAATGCCTTTCACGTTGTGTTATTATCGAATTAGGTGAAAGTGATTTGAAAGTCGAGTGTTGCGGTTTAGTTTTAATTAAATTCTTTTCTCTCTGTTTTTGAAAATGACTTTATTTATTTGAAAATAGCCGAACCAGTTTAGTTTGGTCCATAATTAAGGTCCAATAATGGTGTAGTTGGATGGGGCTTGAAAAGACCTTTCCAACGATATATTATAAGCCCAATTCCGATGAATAATGAGGAAGTTATGGCCAAAATACTAAACTGGGCCCAAACCGGATTTTACCTACGACCCAATGATCATGAGGAGGGTCCAAAGGTTTAATCCTATTCCTAAACTAATTAGGATTGATTAGAATCTTCTATAAGTTTCTAAAATATCTTAATTATCCTTTTTTGAAAAGATAAGATCATAGAATTTGATTTAAATATAAACTTTCATTTTTTAAAACTTTCCTAATTCTATTCGGATTTAAACATGTTCAAAGATAGTCAGATATTATTTTTGTGCCTCATATTTTTTATCCAAATTTTATATGGTTGGATAGATCTTGAAATTATCTTTCCAATGATATATTATAATATTAAATCCGAGCTATAACGAAAAAGATATTAAAGATATACGAAACTCTATCCAAAACTGACAATGTCCCACTATTTCGTCCATATCTTTTTATCTACAAAATATTTTAATCTGATTCCAATTTCATTAGAAAGTAGACTTCAAGAGCTTTTCAACGACATATTATATGACTTATTTGGACTTCTGGATCAAAAGATATGATAAAAACAAAATTCGTAAAAACTGCTGTCTACGAGTTTTATTTCGATTTGAATTCGGATTTCTTTTCTTATTCTTCGACCTTCTCTTTTTTCTTATAAATAGAGGTCTTATCTCCCCTTTTTCATCATCAACAATCAACTACTATCAATTCTCATTCAATTCTCATCCTTAATTCTCTCTTTTCTCTCTCGAGCAATATTTGCTTTCTTTCTCTCTCTTTTTCTAAACTAGCTTTTTTAAAATACAATATTCCGCATTCGCTAGACTTAGAGTCATCTAGCCAAGTTCGAAGTTGCCTTCGCCCTAGACGTGCAAGGTTGATATTTCTGAGGGTTTGGTCCAAAACTAGTCTAAACTTTATTTAATTTGATTTTAATTTAATTCTTTAATAATTGTTCTTTATTGATTTTCATTGAAGTTTACTAACTTGTGTATTTTGTTATTAGAAAGAGGTACGAGGCTTCAAAGTAAGTAGATTAGCTTACTTCCTATTTCTTTCACAATGTAGATTGCATGCTTATTATTGTTTATGATTCCTAGTGTCATGTTAGGATGCTTTTAATGCTTTCTAGTATCATGTTAGGATGTTATCTTATGCTTTCTAGTATCATGTTTAGGATGTCTCTTATCTTTCTAATATCATGTTAGTACCATGTTAGGTTAAAGCTTCGATCTTTATTGCTTAGTGACATGCTGGGACTTGTTATTAATCTTGTTAGTATCATGCCTAGGATCTTGCTATTATTATTAAGCTTTATTATGCCTTATCATGTTATTATCATCGTTATTATTTATTGTTTATTATTATGTTGCTTGATATTTTATTTGTTATTGCTTGATCACGCCTTTTATGCAGGTTTAAAGGGAATTTGTACTTGAAATCACGCTTAATAAGATAATTTATTAATTTGGTTTAGGCTAATGTGATTTTAATTCAAGTGATCGCCAATAATAGTCTTATTTGTGCATTAATTTCAACCAACATAGATAAACAGGGTAGGTTTAATATAATATTTGTATGTTATTCGAAAAGCGCACATGAATACGAGCAGAACAAAGTAGAGTCCTATTTTATAGGACGGGTCCTTTCTTTTGTAGATTGGATTCGTACCCTCATCCCCGGACCCTGTTTGGTTCAAGACCTTATGGAGTAGTTGATGGTCCTTTTGGATTGTCTTTTGGGTTTACAAGTTCCTAAAACTTGTTGGCGACTCTTTTTACTCTTTGTCTTTCCCTTTGAAACGCCACCGTACTTTAGTGTATGATCACAGTGGGGTTCAAGTTTGGGGTTATCATAATGCTTGAAATATTCCCTACAACTAAGAATTTTCCTTCGCCCTTTCGCAAGGAATTTAGGAATTTCTAATTTGTATTCCAACGTTACATTGAATTTCGATTGAAATCTATCATCACTTGTTCTTTAAAACCCGTGAATCAAATAGACGAGTATAGTCCATGGCATGCATGATGCATCCTTTGCGAATTGCATAAGGATCATCACTCAAGGTCTGAATTTCATCAACCTTTCTCAAGGTATTGAATCATTAAGCAACGTGCCATGTCACATGGGATTGAAACTCTTTTCAATATAATGTTGAACCTTATAAGAATCTTATCAATATAAGCTTCTTAACCAAAACTCAAACATCCTTCGAGACCTATCTCTATAGATCTTGAATCCCAAATGTACTCATCATCCTCTTCAAGGTTTTTTCATACAAAATGCATTACCCACCACTTGACTCTTCAAGCAATGAATAATTGCTCTTTATACTAGACCAAGAAGACTTCATAGCTCCCACTAAACATCTTGTACATACAAGACCTTTTCTTCATTTTACGAGAACATCAAACGATTTGATTAACTCACAAAATTAAGAACATTAACTCCCTGATGCTAACTTCAATCCATTATGGATATTTTATGCATCCCTAGGATTATTGGATCTTCAAACATTTGATTGTATCATATACAAATCTTATTTCATGAACAATTTCAAGAAAGTGTTTTGAAATCCATCTACCAAATTTCATAAGGTAGAAATCACTAAAGTATCTTTAATAGATCTCTGCAACATGATTAATGTAAAGGTTTCATCGTAATCATAGTCATACTATGAATTAGTTGAATCCTTTAAGAAGTCTTTGCTTTAGTTATAAAACATTTTTCTTTCTTGTCTGCTTTGCTTACAATCAGGGGCGAAGCCAGGATTTTCAAGTCCTAGGGGCCGGACTTGTTAAACAAGGGATTGATGGAAAAAAAATTAAAATGTACTAGAATTTTATTGTTACAAAAAACATTAGTTGAATCGTACTCTACGATTTTTCATGGTAGCAAAATCATCAATCAAAGATTCAACACTAAAATCTACAACAATCTCTTTTCCTATGTATACAACCAAAACATCTCTAAGAAAATCATCCTCCATTTTACTCCTTAGTTGAATTTTGACGATATTCATTGCAGAAAAGGCACGCTCACAAGTTGCTGTAGAGACAGGAAGGGTTAGCACAAGACAAATCAATTGATCAACAAGAGGATACGTAGACGATTTCCCTGTTGTAGTTAACTCATGGCAAAGATGTGATAAGGTAGATAACTTATCGAATTGCATATTTACACAAATATCCAAGTAAAAATGTTGCAACTCACATTCAAGTTGATATTTTTCTTGTTCAGAGAAGTCTTAAGTGTAATGCTTTTGCACCAAGTGGCATATTTTATGAACATCAAAAGACTTAAAAGAGTCTTTAGGATCTAATGTTGCACTCAATATAAGAAGATCAATCATTTGTTCATCAAACCTATTATTAATTTCTTGTAGTTGTGAATCTGAAGCTGCAATAAATAAATCAACTCGATAATGATGCTCCATTGTTATTTTTCCACCTTGACGAGAACGAACTTTACCGGCTGTGTAAAGAGTAGTCATATCTGGAATATCAACATTATTCTTCTCACAAAAAGACTTCACCTTTTCAAACAAATCATCCCAACCAGTCAATCTAAAATTTTGTATCAAGTCTTTTGTTGTAGAAACAAGACTCATAGCACTCACTATATCTTGACCACGCCGTTGTAGAGCTTGGCATAAATTAGCAGTCACCCCTAAAAGTTCCCTCATCAAATGTAAAATAAAAATGAACTCAAAGGACATCAATGTATCATAAGCAGCATCAGCATTGGCACGTTGTTCAGAATTTCCTTCTTTAATAATGGATAGAAGAACACTACCTGTAGAAGAAAATGTCCTTACTAAACTGTTGATTGAATTCAAATGAGATGTCCATCGAGTATCAGCAGCACGCTGCAAGCTCCCTATTTGATTCAATCCTCTCCCAGTCTGAACCTCGTCATTAGCAATCTTATTTGCTAAATCATCTTTTTATGCAGCTTGTAACTCATCATGTCTTTTGGAAGATGCATCAACTATATTGACTATAATTGCCAATTTAGTGAAAAATTGTTATATGGGAATCACTTCTTTTGTAGCTCCAACCAAAGCTAATTGAAGCCGATGAGCAAAACAATGAACATAGTATGCATAGGGTGAATCTTTCAATATTAAAGCTTTCAAACCATTAAATTCCCTTCTCATATTAGAAGCTTCGTCATATCCTTGACCACGAATATTTTTTGGGTTCAAGTTATGATAAGACAAAACTTTATATAATTCTTGTTGCAAGGTAAATGATGAAGTGTTTTCCACATGAACAAGATCAAAAAATCGTTCTTTTAAAATTCCATCATGATCAACAAACCTTAAAACAATTGCCATTTGTTCTCTTAATGCCCTATCTTGAGATTCATCAAGGATGACACAAAATTTTGATTCTCCAATTTCCTTTCTTATTTTATCTTGCACTTTTTTCGCTAAAATTTGCAAAATCTCCTTTTGAATTGTGGACGACGTATATGAAGCATTCCCTACAAATAGTAGTGTTAGTTAAATGATGTTTGGGAGCATTGAATAAAATTACAAATCCTCTAAAACAATTTATTATGAGTACCTTGAGCATTTTGCAAAACGACTTTGTTCACATCTTTGTTGTATGAGGCTATAAACTTTATTAGCTCGAGAAAGTTTCCTTGATTCTTAGAGTTTACACTCTCATCATGGCCTCTAAATGGACAATTTTGCAATGCTAGCCAACGAACTGCATCAATTGAAGTTTTTAACCACAACTTGTTATTCTTAATCTCTTCTTCTGTCTGCCCTAAAAGTGCTGGTTCAATACGTTGATTTGTATTCAACAAGTCATCACACGCCTTTTGATTCTTATTGTGTTGGGAATTCGGACCTTTTCCCATATGATTCAAAAAGGAACAACTCTTTCCACTATTCACTTTTTTCCAATTAATAAACCCATCATGGGTAAAACATCTGGTTGCTTTATTTGTAAAAAGAAAGCATGGAAAACAGAATGCCGCATCTCTTGATGAAGAATATTCTAACCAAGGAAATTGTTTAAACCACGTTGATTGAAATGAACGACGATGTTTTTTTGGCCCAAAATAGGGATAATCATCTTGAATGGGTTGAAACGCTTTTAGTCTCAGATACTCCCTCCTTATTTGCTCACGCTCACTGGGATGATAGTCACTAATTTGTTTGCGTAGTCCGGGATCACGCTCAAGAGTACATGAGGTATTTATATCGTTAGTTTCAAATCTTGGAAATTTTTGAGGGTTATCAGTTTCGGGAATTGAAGTACCAGATCTTTTTTGCCCCTCAAAATTTGTGTTTTGCTCATTATCATCACTCAAATAACTTTTGGGATTTAAATTTGCCTTTGAAGTGGAACCCTCTTCTTGTTGATTTATGAACTTTTTTGTAAAAAAAAATCTAGTGTTTTTGATTTCATGATTTAACCTATATCAATGCAAAACAACAACTATCAAATTAAGTAGCATATAACCCTAAAATTTGATCTAATGGTCCATTCAATAAATTAAAAATTAGCTAAAATTATTAAATAAATAAACATATTAACCAAGTAGACAACTAATCACAATCATGTAAAGAACAATAAGAAATTTATTAATTAAATGAAATTACATAATTTAAAAAAAAAATTAATGAAGAAGAATTTTTGAAAAATACCTGTTTTGTTTGATTTGCTTAAGAGTAGAATCTCAATTCTCAAAGTATGATGCAGATTTTCGTTTTCCGTCATTAAGCTTATTTGCAGCTTAAGTCTTTGGGCTTTATTATCAAAATCAAAGCTCAAATTGAATAAGAAGCTTTTTCTAAAAATCTTAAAAACATGTGAGTGAGGGGAATCGAACCCAGGCTGCTTGGGAAGGAGTATCATCACCTAACCAATATGACAGGCTTCATTTGTTGTATAATGTGTGTCTTCAATACCATATATAATAATATCTAGGGGGGCCAAAATCAAGGGCCGCAAATCTGGGCCGGGGAGGCCGGGCCTCCACCAGCCCCCCCACCCCCCCGGTACCTTCTCCCTTGCTTACAATGGGTTTCACCCAATTTAGGCAAATTAATCAAGTGTCATACACTTTCTTACAGACTTAGAATCTATTTCAGATATCCTGGTTTTAAACCACTAGGAGTTATAATTTGTCAAATCATCCTTATTACTTGCATAATCATCATGTTCCAAAATAAATATTTTAGAACTCTTAGTCAATATGAAATCATATTTATTTGGCTAAGTTTATATATGCTAGTTATCATTGTGGGTGTTATGCAACAATTGAAACTCATACAACAACTTTGTTTAGCTTTTAATGAGAAATAACAATATAGGATGTGCACTTGGAATGTACTACCTTCGACACATGGTTATTAATCCCATTCCACTTAATGAGACCACGCGTTGTCATTTGTAACATGAGGTGAATCATGATCATATTGTTGCTTTTGTTCGATAACTTCTCAAATTTCTTCAAGATTTTCGAAATCAGTTTTCTTGAACTCTTTCAAGGCTCTCGAACTTTTCGAGATTCTTATACTCCCACTTGCCTTTTGAGGAGGCATATTTAGCATAGGGTGAACCAATCATGGTTTAAACCACGTTTGTTTATTGCTTTTCTCAAACTCTTTCGAGATTTACACTACTCCCACTTGACCTTTTGGAACAATTTCCATAAGGGCACCTACTTGAGCAACAAACATTTTGTGCTAAGTGTGATTTGTGTAGTAGTACCCCATGCTCTGTATAGGAATAGAACGTGCATTACACGTTTTAATACAACTTTTATTCCTTGCTTTGTAGAATGACTTTATAAGAACTTTTCTTATCCATATCACATATGAAGCCTTTGCTACTTTTGATTTGACCTATGTAGTTTTTGTTTAGTTTTGTAGCTTATCTTAAAAGTATATCCCTTGAACAATGGTTGGAAGATAGGTAATTTATATCCATTATCAAAATATATCTCATATAGATTGATAGCTCCCTTCATAAACACTTCACAAGGTTTGCTTTCGGAGTTTGTTGTAAAACGATTTTATAACTCTTGGATGTCGTTTATCAATGTCTTGGCTTAAATTCTCATTATTACGATCATATCGCAATATTTCGAATGTGTTGCCACGTACATGTCTTGACTTAAATTTTCACAGTTACAATCATTTTGTAATGTAATCATTTTCTTGTCAAGTTGATACTAAACTTCATACTGAACATTTTGAACTGTTCAAAATTTTCACTCTTATGCTTCAACTAAGCACAAGTAGTGATCGTATCACAAATGAAGTTTCATTGTCCGTCTCTAGCTTTTGAACCTTTGGTTTTCTTACATCGATATGTATTCGACCTTGAGTTCTCATCATCATTTCACTAAATGGTGACTTAGTCAAAATTTCAAATTATAATGATAATTACATATATCAATGGATTCATAATCCAATCATATTGAAAGTCCATCCCTTTGGATCTTCCGCATGTAATTTTCATTTTCATTCGAATTAATTGACATATTAAAGACAACTTATATGTATAGAAATGGTTTAACTATTTCTATCATATAGAACTTTAAACCTATTGAGCAATTCAAAACACATTATGACTAAATGAAGCATAAAATAACATTTATTCCACGTTTTGAATCTTCGATGTTTAGTCATTACTAACATTGAATGGTGTTTTGATAATGGCAAGAATGAATAACATTTATTTAATTCTAGCCAATTATTAGTGGTGAAATACTGGTTCTGCTTGTAAAGTTGCAACTTTTGCTTCCAGACTTGTAGATTCTACTTGTGAAGTAGCAACGTTTGCTTCTTAAACTTGTAGATTTATTTCTCCTTTAGCCATAACTACACTGTGCAATTAGTGATCTAAACAAGACATCATATGTCCAAGAAGTAGCAATATGCCAAATTAATTTCTATAATATACTTCTTAAATTGGAACATTTCCATTCTTTTACCTTCCAACTGTATGAGGTGGTTTCTAATCCATTGGAATTGGTCCATTTAATTTGAAACATTTGTTGTTCATAACAACTTTTAGCATGTAAGTAGTTCTAGGTTTGAGAAGTAGCAACTTGTTTGCAATTCTTGGCCTATAACTTCTTATTGCAATCCTCATACATCCCTAAACCTTTTCCATTTGAGCCACTTAGAACACTTCTCTTAAGTTCAAAATAAATGATGCTTTACTTAACTACTTTAAGCACATTTCATAATTTTGCTAAGTCTATTCAATCATTTTTCATATTTGAGTTTAATCAAATATTAAACTCTATATGAAATGGATGAAAATAGTGTCATTTGATCTACTTTTGATCATAGATATTTCCAATCACTTTCTTATATTCAATCATATTGTAGATAAGAGATTTTGTTGGACTTCTATACATGTCTTTTAGAGAGTTTGTACCTCCCATCTCATTATATCCCTTGAAAAACTTTTCAAAATGAAGATGTGCTGGCATTTTACTCAAACATTTTGAATAAAACCAACCTCAGACATGTGACATGGAAATCTAAAACTTGCCTTTTAGAACAATCTTAGCAAAATTGGAATATAGGTTTATGAATTATCTTTTAACCTTTTGAGAACGTTTCTTAACTTTATTTTCAATCGAGGAGATTATATATAATAATAAAATTAGAACGACATGTTACTTATAAGTAAACGCAAATTCAATTATGTTTATTAAATTTAAAGTACCAAAAGCGAATTAAATTGGTAACTTTAAAACACTCTATTCAATTTAAGTGATCCCAACTTGAATTAAGTGATTCCAAGATCCTTTATTTGTGCAATAATTGACCAGAGTGAGGCCCTGCCATCAACCATTACATTTTCAAGGTGAGTAAACTCTTTACTGATTACAACTCTTGTAACTCTTAGTTGAATAATTAACCATCACATGTTTTATTACCCTTAGCTCAAGGTTCTAAACGTTTTAGGTAACCTTGTTGAGTATAACCAATTAAAAGTGTAGAATGGGTCCTACCCCACTTCCCCAAGATATATTATGACGCTCTGCTGAGGGCCGACCCATCATAAATGATCGAAGGTTTCATCGGGTTTTTAATTGGAAAAGCTGCCTCAATATTACTGGGAACTAGATTTATTATGTTGTGATTAAATAGTGAACTCTAGCGCATCATCATAAAACATCAATAAAATCTAACATGCATAAAATACTGAATGCATAAATAAGACATAGCATGACCCCTAATCCTAAGAAAACTAATAAAGTAAATGCTCCCACTTAAATCTTCATGGATCTCATCCACCTTGCTCCTTTGGGCCTTCACTTCATGGGCTTCTTGGATTAACTGCAACCTGTAATTCTACTCTATTCTATCTACTACTTAAATAAAATAAAATAAAATACAAAATACTTTATCGGTTCGTAGACCGTACTAAGATTACAAAAATACATCACGATGCGCAGATCGTATTTAGCAATCTATTGGGCCATACTAGTCATTATATAGCAATAAACAACATCATATATTATAAAATTGCCACATAATAAATCACTCATCATGCTTTCCTAAACTATAACATCGAATGATCATAATTAAGAAAACATGTCATCTAAATATCTCATATTTTAATTAGTGCAATTGTAGGGGTTTATAGGTACTACGCAGCGGAAATAAACATGAATCATATTCATACAGTACCTAATCCAAGGATCTTTGCATAACACATAAAGAACACATAATTGTACCATTGAAGCGTGATTCCACGTGCAATCGAGCAAGAACAAGGGGAGATAAAGAACCTCAAGCGTGATTCCTCTACTTGGTCCACAAGCACAGATTAAGACCTCCACTAATGCTAGTTAGTTGCAATTGAACCCTTCAATTGACCTTCTACGGAGAAGAGCGACAAACTAACCAATAACCACCACGAACCACCACACGCGCCACCTAGGGTGGCCGACCGTACGGACGAGGGGAGGAGAGAGATAGCCGTGAGTTAGAGAGAGGAATTAAGGTTTTGGGATTGGTTGCCTTGATGTCAAAATTCACTGTGTGTGAATTATGACTGCTTGCATCCAACCCTAGGCATGGATCTTATTTATAGATCTCATCTCTAAATAAGAGCCCATGTCAAAAGCCCAAAACCTAATTCCAATCTAACTATGCTAGCCCAATCGATTTCATGATTAGTTAATTGCTCATGAGGCCCATTAATGGGCCTCTTACTTGCTTAACCCAATACCCTTGTGTGTGACCTCATAGGATCCATTCTAGAGGGCTTTGGACTATTTGACTAGTCCAAAGATCATCTCTCATAGTCTAGCAACAGAGGATGACGCCCCAATAGAATGAACTTATTATCTTCATAATAGTGATCCTTGATATATCTAGTAATTGCACTTAACGAAGACACAATTCCTTCAATCTCCCACTTGTCTGAGACAAGTGCGCAACATTCAAATTCCTTAAGTCATTTTTTGTCGATTTGATAATATGATTGCATCTTATGTAATCATTATAAATCTACAAATCTTTTTCCTTAAATCTGAGTTAGAATTACAAAACAAATGGTTACTATGTAACACACTTGAGCAAGGCCATGCATTTTCTGAATTCTCCCTCTTCAAGAGGCCAATATAAGACACATTCCTAATTAAATAGGAAGACTCTATCCAATCTTGTGGCAACCAAAGCTCCCACTCAACTTCTGAAATAACCAGGAAACACCCTTTATAATCTCCAGTTACGGGAAGACGTTTGAATGTACCACAGTTATAGCATCCATTGAATGAGATCAATCTTCCACTCATGTCAAAGGAATCCACTAATATATCCGGAAGCTCTATACTTGAACTTCAAAGTAGGTCAATAGTTCAATCATGCATCATTCATGCATATCCATGTGATTGACCGAGCATCACTACGCTCTTATAGCCCATGAAACTGCGCTATCCAATCAATCTTACATGCTAGTCCATAAATGAAATCATTTATGTCCAGTTTAATGATTCCGAACTAGGAACTTAAATAATATATGAATTTAGTTCACCTGTGGGGTTTCATTCAAGAGGTCATCAACCTAGTGAGCCCATCAATTCATAATTATTTTGGACATTTTATTTAATCTTGAAACCACGATTAAATAAGATTGAAACTTTGTTTCAATTGATAAACATAATTCTGCAAGCTAACGTATTACTTATGTAATGTGCTTTCTCAAAACATACACAACTAAAATTACATGCTTCAATCCAAGAACCTTAGTATGACTCTCATACCTTGGTCATGGAAGGGGTTTAGTAAGTAGAGTTCATGAGACATTCTCATAAACATGAATTTTGCATTTTTTAAATTTTATAATCATTTTCATCTCCATACACTAAAAATTTTCCTTCGCCCTTTCGCAAGGAACTTTGGAATTTCTAATTTGTATTCAACATCACATTGGATTTGATTGAAATCTATCATCACTTGTTCTTTAAACACGTGAATTAAAAAGACGAGTATAGTCCATGACATGCATGATGCATCCTTTGCAAATTGCATAAGGATCATCACTCAAGGTCTTAACTACATCAACCTTTCTCAAGGTATTGAATCATTAAGCAACGTGCCATGTTACATGGGATTGAAAATTCCTTTCAATATAATGTTGAACCTTATAAGAATCTTATCAATATAAGCTTCTTAACCAAAACTCAAACATCCTTCAAGACCTATCTATATAGATCTTGAATCCCAAATGTACTCATCATCCTCTTCAAGGTTCTCATACAAATGCATTACCCACCACTTGACTCTTCAAGCAATGAATAATTGCTCTTTATACTAGACCAAGAAGACTTCATAGCTCCCACTAAACATCTTGTACATACAAGACCTTTTCTTCATTTTACGAGAACATCAAACGATTTGATTAACTCACAAAATTAAGAACATTAACTCCCTGATGCTAACTTCAATCCATTATGGATCTTTTATGCATCCCTAGGATTATTAGATCTCCAAACTTTTGATTGTATCATATACAAATCTTCTTTCATGAACAATTTCAAGAAAGCGTTTTGAAATCCATTTACCAAATCTCATAAGGTTGTAATCACTAAAATATCTTTAATAGATCTTTGCAACGTGATAAATGGATGTGAATTACACCACATCAGAGACGAAGGCGCATGAAATCAGCTAATTTGATAAAACATGTGTCGAAGCAAGCTAATTCAACTAGCGAGGCTTCTATCGTCCCACTTGAATGAAAGGCTTCAAAGAGTTGGAGAGAATAATTCTATTGTTTCTCATACCTATTGTAGGTTACTTAGGATCAAAACAAACAGTTTATTGAAATTTTAGGTAAAAGGTGGATTCTAAAATTTTCTATTGGAATGATTGGAACCCATACCTACAAGCAAGCTTTGGACAAGTGCCAACTCAGGAAATGGCTTTAAGCCATGAAATCCATAATGGACTCCATGTCTATAAAGATGTGTTAGTCCATGATAGTCTTACAAATGGGGTCAAACCTATTAGTTGTGTAAGTCTATGCGGATTATTCTAGTTATGGAGATCAAAGTCTTCTTCATGAAATGTTCTTGATGGATGGTATGTATATGATACAACCTAAGAGTTTTGAAATCCAGACGTCAAAATGCCACTCATTAAAATCCCCCACACTTTCCTCTTGCCTGTCCTCAAGCAAAGAAAGCTAGAAGAGCTGAAGCTAACAAAGGAAAACCCGAATTTGCTTTTAGCATGAGCAACAAGCCATTTGAACCTCAAGGTCGCCGATGAGGACGAGTTGTGATCTTGTGAGGGTTTCCAAAGAGTTTACCTCACAACTCTCACAAAATTGCGTTCTAGACAAACCAAGAAGGACAAAACAAGAAGATGTTCAACGAGCACATACATGCAAATCTTAATCAAATCAAGCTTTTAAAGACAACAAGCAATAAGTGGTGGCAAGCTTTCTATGTAGTAAAAGTAAGCACGCAAGGGGATGCCAATGGTTGATTGAAGGATATTTAAATCAGGCTAAGCATAGAGAACTCTAATATGCGCCACTCCCCCCGCATTCCATACAATCTTACCGCGTTACCTCATCTAGATTCAAATCCACCGTTGGAGGTAGCATCTCATGACTCCTCGAAGGAGTCGGAACAAAGATAAAACAATACAAAATAGGGGAACCCGACATCTTACCAAGTCATACTTTCTTCGTACTTGAAATCAAGCTCCCTCCACCGACTAGTGACTCAACCAACCTAGGTCAAAAGAACATTGAAAGGGTTGTAGCATTGGCTATAGGGGTAAAGGCATGGAAAAATTTGGAAATTGGTGCTTAGCCTAATCGTGACGCGAAGGGTGATCAAGCATCTTTTCCAAAATCAAACATCTACCAATTTTCAAATTACATTGCCACAAACTTGAATTACATTGCCAAACATTTTGAACTATCATCTTCCTCTTTCATCATCATTCAACAACTCTTTATTCTCTTTTTTTTTTTTAATTTGTAAATTTTCTATTTTTTTTACTTTATTCTGATGTGTGTCATAAATGGCACACATTTGATGAGCATTTAGGTCCTTTTTGTCCTCTTTTCATTGCTTTCTTGCTCAATAAATGCTCGGTTTTATGCTTTCTCTCTCTATTCTACCTTTGTTCTCTTATTTTACGGCTTTTCTACCTTTCTATGGTTTTCTAGTATTTTCTCCTTTATTTCTTTTATTTTCGTTATTTTAGTTGTTTTCTCTTTACTTTAAGTTTTTATAGATTTAGTTTTATTTTATTTTAGTTTATTTGATTTTATTTTTATTTCATTTTCTTTTCTTTATTTTATATTCATTTTATTATTTTTCTTTCTTTTATTATTTTCATTTTTATTTTATTTCTTTTACTTTTATTTGTCGGTTTTAGTTTTATTTCACTTTATTTTATTTCTCGGTTTTTTGTGTGTTTTGTAGGTATTTGTTCCAAGTGTGTTTTGGTGTTGGAAACTGCTTAGTTTGGTCTTCATCACCATCATGGTGATGATGGTGATGGTGTTGGCAACAACCAGAAACTCTACAGCAATTTCTCCTTCTCTTCCCCTGTTCCACACATAGCTTCCCCTGCTCCACACACGGCTTCCCCTGCTGCCCTTCACGCACACCACAACAGCACCAGCCCACGCAACTCCCTGCTCACGCAAACCACCAGCCACCAACCTCCCCTGCTCCTCTGATTCACCCACAACACCAACAACAATAGCAGCAAATCGACACCACCCAACACCTCCAATCACCGCCACTGAACCACCACCAGACAACCACCGCAGCCGCCGCACAAAGCAGCCCCTGCTGCCGCAATTTCCACCAGCAGCATCTCCACTTTCAATCGCGCTTCTCCGCCACCAGTTACACCATCAATTGCGCCACGGACCTCCTCAATTAACCTCAGAAGCATCTCCAATCGAACCTCCAGCTGAGCAGCCTCGAACCTCAGCAGGTGCGGGCGCACATTCAACGAGTGCGGCCGCACCCAGCTGGGTTCCACTTGAGCCGTTGATTGATGTTGATGAGTGGGTGTGATGGTGTGTGATTTGATGATGATGTGCGGCTTGATAGGTGCGTGCTGATGATGATGAGAAGCGTGAGAATCATGGGATTATTTCCCATTTGATGAAGCAGCGAAATTGCTGTTTAGTTTTGGATTTCTTTTATTTTTATTTTCTTTTTGTTTTTAGTTTTCTTTTATTTTTTTTTCCTTTTCTTTCTTTTGTTTTATTTTTCTTTTGTTTTCTTTTCTTTTCCTTTTCCTTTTCCTTTTCCTTTTATGTTCTTTTTCTTTTATTTTAATTTCTATTTTTATTTTCTTTTACTCTTGTATTCTATAAATACCCATTTTTGGGTAGAGAGAGAAACAAGTAGAATTAGATTAGAATTAGACAATTAGATCATTTTCCTAGCTTAGTTGAGAGCTTCTCTCTCTAGTTTAGGGTTAATTTTAGGAGTAGATTTTAGAGAGAGAAAGTGAGGAATTTCAATGGTGATTGAGAGATTGAAGATTCAAATGTGACAATTGTATTGGAGATCTACTCTATTATCAATGAGCATTTCTAAACTCTATCTCATTTATTGCTTTGTTTAATATTCATTGTTTTGATTGATTGATTTGATTGGAATTTTATGATTTGATGATTGATTTTGGATATTCATGTTTGTATTGGTAGAATTGATGATAATGTTTGAGTAGTTGTTTGGTTAGGGATTTGGTGAAGCTTATGATGTAATGAATTGATGTAAATTGGGGATAATTGATGGAGTTGATGATGTGATTAAAATTGGTTGATTGATCATGTGCATGTGTGTGATTAATTAGAGAGTAGCTAACTTTGATTATTGCACTAGATTGCATTGTAAGTTCACATTGATACGGACCATTGATTTGTGGCTTGCATTTACACGATTGAGGTGTCTTGTGATGTTTCCTAGCTAGAGTTTATCGTAGTTGACGCTAGTTAGACCTCTAGGAGAATAGCTTGACATGCTCTTTTGGTTGCATGATTGATTTTCCCTCTCATTGTTTGACTTAGTCGACTTTCCATTCCAATTTGCATCGTTCATTGCCATTATTTGCGGATCCTAATCCCTAGCTCTTATATTTGTTTGGTTTCCTCGTTTTAGTAGTTGTTAGAGTCACCTTTTATCTCTTGTCTTCGACCTAGCTTAGGCATATAATTGGAAGCACTTAGGCATTACCGTTCCTTTGGGTTTGACCCTTGACTTACCTCTATACTTGTATTTAGGTTTGTTGAGTGTTTATAAATTTTGTTTAGCTTAGGGAGAATTAGCCCAACGACCTAGTTTTCCCCACGTCAAAATGGCGCCGTTGCCGGGGAATGGTGTCTATGTTTGAGTGTTTTTGATTGCTTGAGTCTAGGTCTTTGTGTATACTTTTCTTTTATTTGATTTTTGCTTGTTTTGTATAAAAATGGAAAATACCTCGTTTCCTCAATTTGAGAATGAGTCATTTTGGGTGTACTTTAATAGAATAGAGGACTTCGTTAGTTACCATGGTTATGATCTTTGGGAGGCTTGTGAGATTTGTTATCATAATTTGACTAAGCAAACTAGAGACATTGTTGAAAGCATGTTTAATGGTAGATTTCGGGCATTGTCAATTGATGATGCTTGGGATTTTTATGTATGGTTTGCTAGAGATAGTTATAATCGTGGTCATGGTTGTTCAAATGCTTCTATTGATGATTGTTATGGTCCATGTTCCATGAATAATGAATCTTGCATGCCTTCTTGTGCCCCCATCCCCCATGTTAATGATGCCACTCATAACTCTAGTGTTGATCCTCATCACATGCTTGCTCATAATTCTTTTCCTCATTATGCTCCTCAACTCTCTTCACCTTTGATAACCTTGGAGCCTAACATTGAGTCTTCTTATAATCAAATTGGTGGTTCTTTGAGAAAATTGGAGATGAATTCTAATTTGGAACCAAATGAGATGAGACATTTGGAGATTTTAAGAAGCCAAATGGAATTGTTGAAAAAGTTGGAAGAGAGCAATAAGGTTGTTTTTAGAAGGAATGAGGAGATGGAGAATCAATTGTCATCAATATTGAATGTAAATGAAGTTTCTACTACTTCGGTAGATGTGGAAGAAGATGATGATGATTGTTTTGAGAGGCCTAAGGTGTGTGAGGAGGACATTAGAGAGCCTATGAGTGAGGAAAAGGGTGTAGAGATGGATGTTCCAAAAGAGAGTTTGCATTTTGAACCTCCTTCCCAACTTGAATTTTGTTCCATTGACCCTTTACATGGAGTTGAAGAGAAACTAAAATGGTTGACTTCTCTAAATTTTGAGGAAACATTAATTCAAGTTAAGAAGGATGGGACATTGCAATTTTTGAAGCGTGGAGAAGTTGTGAGGAGAGAGAGTGAGGATGAGAAGGATGAAGTAGTCTCCATGGGAGATTGGATGTTTGAGGGTGATGAGAACCAAGAGGTTTTGATTGTTGAAAAACCAATTGAAGAGTCCATTTTCCCACCCACCTCCCTTGATTGCAATTTCATCCCCCCATTCCTCAATTTTGAAGACCAACCTTCTTCCACCCCATCTCCTTTGCATGATGACCATGGTTTCTTTGAGGGTGAGGCCTTGAGCTTAGATGATTTTGATGAAGAAGAGGTTCCATGTGATAAGGTTGAGGAGGTAGAACCTACTTTGGATGATTGTGAAGATGAGAGTGAAGTGTTTGGTGAGGTTGAATCTCCAACTCCTATCTCAAATTTTCAACCATTGCCCTCCTCTTTCACCTTTGATGACCCTTTCTCTTCTACATTTTCCACCATTGAGATGGATGAGGCCTTTTTAGAGGGAGATTGTACTTCTAATGATTATTTTGAGCTACCTCCCAAGTTTGACCCTCAACCCTTTGATGAGCTTCCTTTGAACCTTGATCGTGATGTGAAGCTTTTGAGAGCTCTCTTAGGGTGTGAAGTTTGTGAGGAGGATGTGATTGAGAATGAGCTTGATTTGAATGATGATGAGTTGGAGGAGAACCCTTTGGATGTGAGTTCATTGGATGAGAGAGCTTGTGTGTCAATGGATAGTGGTGTAAGTGAGCAACCAATTCCTATTACTTCACCTTACACCTCATTTTCAAGAAAGCTTGATCTTGTTCCCTCTTATCCCATGTCATTACCTTCTTTTCTCATGTCCCCTCCTCTTGAAAATCCTTTAGTCCCCCAAGTGCCTCATTTGATGACTTTTGAGGATGATGGTGGGATTTCCAACCAAAAATATTTTGTTGGGAAGAGTATGCCTTCTTCTTTTTCTTTAATTTCTCTTCCTTTTTCTTATATTCTTGTTTTTCCCTTCTCTCCTTCTTCTTCTTGGCATACTTCTTCTCAACCCCATAGGTGTGCACTATGCTTGTTGCATGCCTTATTTTTGTCATGTGCATACTTGCTCTCATATGAAATGTGTAGTAGTGCATTTGACAAGCTCTTGCGATCGTTGCAATATTATTTTACTAGAGCGGTCAAGCTTGGACCTTAAGCAAGCCTTTCTCGGGAAGTAACCCGTGTTTTAGATTAGATTTTCCTTTTCTTTTTAGAATAGATTTTCTCTCATGGAAATTTTTGTGTGCCTTTTGCTAGGTACATGACTTGATATACTTTGGTGCTTCGATTTGGATCAAGTCAAGGAAGGTTGACTCCTATCTTTGCGAGCATATGGAGACAAGGTTTAATTCTTGAGAAATTAGCTTTGAAAGGTTTAAATTGGGTCATTTGCGGGTATTTACACCCACCTAATATCCGGTAATATCTTTCCTTGCTCTTTGTCTTGTGGATGATGACTTGTTGGACATATGTTGGTTTGTTGGATTAATCTCCTTGTTTTCCCCTCCCATGGATTATATGATTTATGTTTGAGTGTATTGTCTCATTCAAGCTTGGGGGAGGGTATTCTATCATGTTTGGTGGAATGTTGATTCTTATGTGTTATGCACCTTTGTATATGCTTTTCCATGTTTCTTATGTTTTGAAAAAACTCCAAAAACATTTTTGTTTCTATCAAGGCAAATTTGCAATGTGTTTTGTTTTGTTCTTGCTTTGGACATAATAACATTTGGACTTGTATAATTGAATGCTTTTCTTCCTAAATGGTAATGGTGTGCACGGTTTGAGAGTACGCTTGGTTGATTCTAGGATAAAGCATGCTAAGGTAGTTGATTAGAACTAGTGGGAACATGAAGCCGGATTCTACTTGTTTGTGGCATGTTTGGTAGTTGCTTCCTATAGTCGATTTGACGCCAATAGTGAGTTTTTGCTACATCCATGTGAGTTCTTTGTTTTTCAAGCCTTCTACCTATACTTGTATGAGCGGCATGGATCCTTGACTTCTTGCAAATCTAATCTTGAAACTTGACTCATAGATCTTGAATCCGAGACCGAACCATTTAGGGAGGAAAAAGGCACCTTTTTCGGGGTGGTATTTTTCTATTTTTAGGATAGTTTGTTTCTTTCTTTATTTTTGGGTTTACATTTGCCTTCTTGCAACCATTTGAGCCTTATCCCTTCTTTTCAAGCCACATCTTTAGATCTTTGGCCTTTTGTTTCATTTTCTTTCTTTTCTTGGTTTTTGTGAAGCAATTGATCATTCTTGATGGAGTTTGTGGAGGAGAAGTTGGAATGTTTGGTTCTTATGAAAGCAAGTTTGTGTTTTATCTTCTTTGTGAATAATGGCAAATGAGTATGAGTAAAAGCCGTCCTATATTATAAAAGGCATGGACAAATAAGTGCAAAATCGAAAAAGCCGTCCAAAGTTAAAAGAGGCGAGGACAAAGCACTACTAAAAAAAGAGAAAAGAAAAAAAAAGTGAAAAAATGAAAAATTCAAATATATTTTGATGTGAGTTTTCTCCCTTTTTGAGCATTGAGGACACTGCTCCATTTAATCTTGGGGGGAAGCGTTCTCACGCTTTTTGTATATATTTTTGTGAGTATAGCTTCGAGTAAGCTTGGGGGTGTTGTTTTTGTTTGGTGACAACTTAGTCTTGGTGTAAAGATATGCGCAATCTTTGCTTCACTATTAGGAAAACCACCAAATTTTAAATTTTAGCCTACCTTCACCCTTATTGCCTTAACGTTACAACCTTGGGGAAAGACCTTTTGACCTACATGGTTGAGTCATTCATCGGTGGAGAGGAATGTGAGTCTTAGGAATAGGGAGAGGGAATGCAAAAGTCAAGATGTCGAGTAGCCTAAAAATTCTCTTTTTCCGGTTCCTTCGTGGAATCATTGGGATGCTCATTTGAGGTCGATTTGAAGCTATTAGGAAGAACGCGGTAAGATCGTTTGGGATGAAAGTGGATTGTGAAAGCTAGTTCCTATGCTTAGCATATTTATGTTTCAATCAACCTTGGGTATCTTGGAACGTGCACTCCCTTACTTGTTTAGAAAGATTTGCATCCACTTGTGCTTGTACATTTGCAAAAGTCCTTTCATGAACATTTGTTTGCTTTTCTTGTATTTTGTTTTCTTTTTCATGCTTTGCCTTGTTTGTATTATTATGAGAGTTATGGGTCAAACTCTTAGGATACCCTTACGAGACCTCACTCGTCCTCATAGGCGACTTTGGGGTTTAAAGGGCTTGTTGTAGCTAAAAACAACCGTGATTCCTACGACAGTGAGTTAGTGTATATTCTCATCTCGTCTCTTGTTTAGTTTGTTTTAATAAGCTCGTCATTTTCACTCCCTTGGTTTTGTTTTGCTCGAGGACGAGCAAAAGGTAAGCTTGGGGGTATTTGATGTGTGTCATAAATGGCACACATTTGATGAGCATTTAGGTCCTTTTTGTCCTCTTTTCATTGCTTTCTTGCTCAATAAATGCTCGATTTTATGCTTTCTCTCTCTATTCTACCTTTGTTCTCTTATTTTACGGCTTTTCTACCTTTCTATGGTTTTCTAGTATTTTCTCCTTTATTTCTTTTATTTTCGTTATTTTAGTTGTTTTCTCTTTACTTTAAGTTTTTATAGAATTAGTTTTATTTTATTTTAGTTTATTTGATTTTATTTTTATTTCATTTTCTTTTCTTTATTTTATTTTCATTTTATTATTTTTCTTTCTTTTATTATTTTCATTTTTATTTTATTTCTTTTACTTTTATTTGTCGGTTTTAGTTTTATTTCACTTTATTTTATTTCTCGGTTTTTTGTGTGTTTTGTAGGTATTTGTTCCAAGTGTGTTTTGGTGTTGGAAACTGCTTAGTTTGGTCTTCATCACCATCATGGTGATGATGGTGATGGTGTTGGCAACAACCAGAAACTCTACAGCAATTTCTCCTTCTCTTCCCCTGTTCCACACATAGCTTCCCCTGCTCCACACACGGCTTCCCCTGCTGCCCTTCACGCACACCACAACAGCACCAGCCCACGCAACTCCCTGCTCACGCAAACCACCAGCCACCAACCTCCCCTGCTCCTCTGATTCACCCACAACACCAACAACAATAGCAGCAAATCGACACCACCCAACACCTCCAATCACCGCCACTGAACCACCACCAGACAACCACCGCAGCCGCCGCACAAAGCAGCCCCTGCTGCCGCAATTTCCACCAGCAGCATCTCCACTTTCAATCGCGCTTCTCCGCCACCAGTTACACCATCAATTGCGCCACGGACCTCCTCAATTAACCTCAGAAGCATCTCCAATCGAACCTCCAGCTGAGCAGCCTCGAACCTCAGCAGGTGCGGGCGCACATTCAACGAGTGCGGCCGCACCCAGCTGGGTTCCACTTGAGCCGTTGATTGATGTTGATGAGTGGGTGTGATGGTGTGTGATTTGATGATGATGTGCGGCTTGATAGGTGCGTGCTGATGATGATGAGAAGCGTGAGAATCATGGGATTATTTCCCATTTGATGAAGCAGCGAAATTGCTGTTTAGTTTTGGATTTCTTTTATTTTTATTTTCTTTTTGTTTTTAGTTTTCTTTTATTTTTTTTTCCTTTTCTTTCTTTTGTTTTATTTTTCTTTTGTTTTCTTTTCTTTTCCTTTTCCTTTTCCTTTTCCTTTTATATTCTTTTTCTTTTATTTTAATTTCTATTTTTATTTTCTTTTACTCTTGTATTCCATAAATACCCATTTTTGGGTAGAGAGAGAAACAAGTAGAATTAGATTAGAATTAGACAATTAGATCATTTTCCTAGCTTAGTTGAGAGCTTCTCTCTCTAGTTTAGGGTTAATTTTAGGAGTAGATTTTAGAGAGAGAAAGTGAGGAATTTCAATGGTGATTGAGAGATTGAAGATTCAAATGTGACAATTGTATTGGAGATCTACTCTATTATCAATGAGCATTTCTAAACTCTATCTCATTTATTGCTTTGTTTAATATTCATTGTTTTGATTGATTGATTTGATTGGAATTTTATGATTTGATGATTGATTTTGGATATTCATGTTTGTATTGGTAGAATTGATGATAATGTTTGAGTAGTTGTTTGGTTAGGGATTTGGTGAAGCTTATGATGTAATGAATTGATGTAAATTGGGGATAATTGATGGAGTTGATGATGTGATTAAACTTGGTTGATTGATCATGTGCATGTGTGTGATTAATTAGAGAGTAGCTAACTTTGATTATTGCACTAGATTGCATTGTAAGTTCACATTGATACGGACCATTGATTTGTGGCTTGCATTTACACGATTGAGGTGTCTTGTGATGTTTCCTAGCTAGAGTTTATCGTAGTTGACGCTAGTTAGACCTCTAGGAGAATAGCTTGACATGCTCTTTTGGTTGCATGATTGATTTTCCCTCTCATTGTTTGACTTAGTCGACTTTCCATTCCAATTTGCATCGTTCATTGCCATTATTTGCGGATCCTAATCCCTAGCTCTTATATTTGTTTGGTTTCCTCGTTTTAGTAGTTGTTAGAGTCACCTTTTATCTCTTGTCTTCGACCTAGCTTAGGCATATAATTGGAAGCACTTAGGCATTACCGTTCCTTTGGGTTCGACCCTTGACTTACCTCTATACTTGTATTTAGGTTTGTTGAGTGTTTATAAATTTTGTTTGGCTTAGGGAGAATTATCCCAACGACCTAGTTTTCCCCACGTCATATTCCAGTGTCCTTACCTTTTTTTAAACTATGGACGACTTTTTCTAGGATTTGCACTTGTTTTTATTGAACAAATATTCACAACATCACTATTTCACTTTCCATTTTGAACTATTACCTTCCACATTTCAATTTAAAAACATCAATAAGCTTTCGTGGCTTGAGCTTCATGATCCTAAGGGTGAAAGTAATTCAAAAGGCCATGGGCTTATAATGTGTTATAAAGGAGGGGAAGGCTCAACATGGGAAGCAAAAGGGGCAAATACAACCAAGAATACAAGATACAATAAAATAAAAGCTAATCCTAGAAAACAAAATAGTCACCGAATGAAGAATGCTCTTTATCATCCCTAAGTTAGTTCGGTTGCGATCTTGGGAGTTAGACGCCATACTCTAGATCTAAGCATGCCTTGGTAAGGATCCTGCACCGCACATACCAAGAATTATTGGAGTTTTGAACAATGAAACTCACATGGAGTTACAAAAACTACCTCTAGGGCTTCAAATCCCCTAATGAGAGAAACACCTTCTTACCACAAACAAGTGAATTTGAGTTTAATGGGCTTTACGAGTTCTAAACCGGCTACCTTAGCATGGACCTATCCTAGAGTCAACTGATATTGTGCAAACTTTAACACTTAGAAAGAAAGACATTCAAACACACAAGTTAACTTTTATTATGATCAAGATAAAGATGAAACAACTAAAGTTTTCGTGGTTTACAAAAAGGGCAAATCTTTTTCATTTTTCAAATTTTCATTTTTTTTAATTCAAAAAGGAAGGAGAATAAAATTAATAAGAGGCAAGTAAATATTTAATTCCCAATCGACAAACAAAGATCATTCGGTATCATACCAACGATCACCAAATTCAGTAGAATCAAATGCATACAACCTCGAACAATCAACTCCATCCTAAACTAACTAACCATGCACACAAAAGAAAATAAAAGAGAGTAAAGGAAAGGTCTCACCCAAATGTTTCTTGAAGAAAAGTAAAGCAACCAAACCATTTACCATAGCTCCATATGTTGCTTCCAAAATTCTTCAGAGCTACAAAAGAGAGTGATAAAATCAAAAACAAACACTACGCAAAGAAAAGGGTTAGCAAGGAAAAAAAAAAAAGAGAAAATCTACAAACTTGAACCTTGGGCACAACTAAATACCCAAATAATCATCATTATCATCATCAAAGACATCATATATCAACAACAAGCTAAAACAAACCAACCAAAAGATATAAAAACCAACACCCAACAACAATACCAAACATAAATCCCTCAAATGCTCCCATGAATCCTTGGCGCCTTCCCCACACTTACTCAAAAGTACTCCCTTTTGACTCAAACACTCCTCCCACACTAGATAAGAGCATCGTCCTCGATGCTTCACATGCAAATAAAAACAAAAGGGAAGGACCAAAAGGGGAGGGGAAAACATGCATACCAAAAGGGGGGAAACTATTGGCCATTAGGGCCGGCACCATCATCACCCCTATTCCAACTATCATAGGAAAAACCCAAGGGGGGCCATGGGGATCCCAACCTCCGGTGTAAGTAGTAGGACACCCATAATGACCCCTAAAATTATCTAGTTGGGATGAGGACAATTGGTCATATGGCTCAGGTTGCACTAAAGGAAAAGGATGAGAGGGATCAACGTAGAGGCAGTTAGGGTCACCCCTATAATCACTCCCACCCGAAATCCAGTAGTCATAGTGACCGAACTTATCAGGGAACTCACACCTTGGTTAATTGGGGTCCAAGACAACTGACCAATAGGGGTACGTAGGTTGGTTGTCACCCCTCCAAGATGGCACTAGCCCTTGTTGGGCTGGCACATATGAATAGTTAACCGGAGGAGTGACCTCCCCTCTATGTACACTAGCATCATAAAGGGCGTTATTTGAAAGACATTATGCTGGTGAGAGGCGAACATACCTTGCATGCTAAGTTACATGTTCTCCATTTCAGCTCTCATCGCCGCCATCTCATGTTGAAAATCATGTTGTTGTTGTTGTTGTTGTATTCTTTGTCTTCCTTGTTGTTGTTTAATAAGAGGCTCCTCCTCCACCTCATCCTCTTCCTCTCTATTAATACCAATCTCATCATCCATTTCATGCACCTCATCCATTCCATCAACTTCCATCCCTTCATGGGGAAGGACACCCGAATCTTTCCTCACCCACCAAGGGTAAGTAACTCCCTCTCTAGTATGGGAAGTGAATTCCGACTTAGGGAGGAAACAGTGATGCTTGCGGGAGACTAGTAAACTCCAAATTTTGTCAACCTTAGTCTCTTTGATGAATTGCATCGACTTAAGTTGCTTCGTGTCGAACCAAATGTCACTCCCATCACCTTTCCCCACGAGGGTGTAAAAGCGCAACTTATCCCCATGACTCGACTTCTCTGCCAACCTAGTGACCATAGCTTCACAATGAATTTCCCCCGTTTTTGTACCCGAGACAATAGCCTAAATGTACATTGTAACACCCTAGAAATTCCTTTCCTTTAAAATACACTTTTCCCTCTTGAAAATACGTTTAAGGAATATCTAAGACATTACCGCCACCGTGAAAACGGCTAAGGCAACAATCAAAGATACACAGCGGAAGACTTGAAAGTCAAAACTAAGAAATAACATAGTTTAAAAACCGAACTAATCAAAAATAAAGTTGAAAATCAACAAAACCAAGTTAAATAAAAACCACTACAACTTGGAACCATTTAAGGCCCTTATTCAAAACCGATCAATCAAATAATAGTGTTAGTCCAACAAACAATAAAACAAAAATATCCAAAACATAAACATTTCACATCCTAGTGGAAACTAGCATAGTTCTCTCTTCACTCATGCCCCATCATGAACATGCCAATACCTGAAAAGAGTATCTCTACTTGCCCCCACTACTCTCCATTAAAATGGATCATCGTAGGGCCAAGATAAAGACATAGCCAAACACAAACAATACACACAATCAGCAAAGCTGAGTACATAAGCGTATTTAAACACACTACATGCAACTTCTAGCATCACACATACTTACCTCATTGCACCTGTTTACAAGCACACACAACAAACATCAAGACTCTTTAACTAGACACTAAATAATTCATTTAGCGTTGATTATGCATCGAACGGGTTTCCAACTAAACCTACCTCAATAAATTGAGGCCCACTGACACGGGAGCTAACCGTGCCAGCATCACCTATGCCACACATTGGTGGCGGAATTCCAGCGCATAATAATAATAAAAGGAATATACAGCGTCCTGTACTCCATTAGAAGTTATGATCAAATATAAAGTCACATAACTCCCCCCATATGTTCATACTCAAGGTATATACGTTCCAAGAGTTTTGGTGCGTAATCTCTTTCACTTTACGTTATTTACATATTATTAAACTTGGTGATGACTCCCACAGCATAATAATTCAATCCACAACAATCATTCAATCAAACAAACATACCAATTTAATTCTTGAATAATTAGTGACCACATATAATTTGATGTTGAACCCTTTTTAAAACTACCTCAGTGTCAAAGACACCTTAAACGAATAAAGCGCCACAATCCTATCCCTTGGTGTTAAACACCTTAAGTGCACAAAGGAACCAACATACTATTTATCCCTTGTGTACATAGACACTTATATAGCTCCTTCCTCATGCTTAAAGCATCAATAAAAATTATATGAACCATAATAAAATTTCTTTTTAATAATCCAAACATAATTAAACAATTAGTTTGATTAAACATGCTCTCTATCATGCCATAAATAAATATGTAGTCCATATAATCATGCCAAAATATAATTTTCCAATCCATAGATCATCACAAATAATTCATGCTTCACAATTCAATCACCAACACCAATAATACACAATTCAATACATGAACCTTAGCATGATACTACTTGTAATTGATTGAATTTAAGCCTAGCATGATCCTACATCATCAAAATATGCTAAGTACGCGAACGTACCTTGAATATGATCTTAAATTCGCCACGACTAGTAAAAATCGCTTACTTCAAAGTCTCCTACACATTAAAATTATAATAGTGTATCAAAGTCCACTCTAAACAAATTTCCAGCAATATATACTATTTTAAAACCCTTCACAAATTAATTAGAATAAGCTGAAATTATATTTAAAACACCATAATTAAGTCCCCTTTAATGGGTAATTTAAATTTCCTTTAAAAACATAATATTTAGGTTTCTACATAAAATTCCTGCACTATTTTTATAATTAAAACTTGCTGAAAATTAGTCTTAAAGCACTTAAATTGAAGGTCTAAACATTAATACATCATATACTTTCATAATTTCATAAATCAAGAACCTAGGGTTTCAAAAATTGGGGGCTTTTTAATTAAAACCAAATCTGAAAATTAATTAACATGATTACAACATTCAAACATCAAGATTTAATCCCAAAACTCATAATTTATAATTAGATCTAAGCATAGATTAAATTAAAGCAAGAAAGATTAATTTTTTTTTTTTCGAGGAACACCGACGGCAGCAGCAGCCACCACGGCACGGTTGGGCTGCTGCCGCCTGTACCGCCGCGGCTGCTGGCCGTGTGCTGGTGGCGCGCAGTGGTGTGTGGTGGTAGCGGTCCGGCCACGTGTATGGTGGTGGTGGTGGACGGCCGTGAGGAAGGGGAAGGGGAAAAGGAAGAAAAAAAGAAAGGAAAATAAGGAGAAAAAGGGAGAAGCTTACCTTGGGTTTTCTCCACTCTGGGCAAAGTTGATTTGCCTCATAAGTGGGATATTTATACCCCTTCTCTACCAACCCTTTTACCCTAAACTTTCCTCTTTTAATTTTCCTAACCCCTTCCCAAATAAAACTTGTTAAAAAATAAACTTCCTTAAATTAAAACCCCATCTTTTAAATAAAAATAATTAAATAAACTTTCCTTTTATAAAACATTAATTGAAATGCTTTTATTAAAATGATTATAACTAATTAAATATTTTATAAAATACATATTTTAAATAAAATACGTATAAAAATACGGGGTATTACATACATGGTGAAGATAAAACCCAAATTCACTCTATGTCCATAATCTGGCCTAGAGGCAAGCCACAACATCCAGATCTCTTCTAGGGTAATTTTCCCAAAATCTTGCTTGTTGAAGACCATATGCCTAAGAATACGATGGAGAAGTCTAAGAGCCGGGTGCATAATCTCACTAGCCAATGAAAACTTAGCATTGAAGCTATTCTTCCGGGATATACACTTCCACGGTTCCACCACTGAGTGGAGTTATAAACGGGTAATGGCTCATATTCGGGGAGGAATAGGTTGGAATCGGGGTTGAGGTCAAGACATTCGTTGAATTGACGGAGAGACATGGTTTCTTTTTTGTTGAAAAGTTGGAATGAGATGGAAAGGTTATTGTTTTCGGTGGCATGTGCTTCAAAAGAGGCTAAAAACTCCAAGGTAGGGTCACGGTAGGTTTGGTAAGCCTTTTGAAAAAGAACCAACAATCTTCATCAATGCCTAATTGTGTTGTTGTTGGTTGATGATAGTGTTTGGTGGGGAGGATTTTTCGTGATTGTAGGGTGTCATGTATAGGCTTATGATGTTTGTTTGCAAATTTAAGTGTGGCAATGGTGGTGGTGGTTGCTCATCACTAAGAGGGGGTTGAGAGGTTGAAGCTTGAGGCTCTTTACCACAATTTCTTTTCTTTGAACCCATACCAAGCATCATATTCACTACTTCAAATAATCAAAGCACACTACTCCAAATACAACCAACAATTCCACTACAACACAAACTTCCACAATCCAGATACTTCTCAATCACCAATCAACACAAATTAACCACAAAGATCCACAAGAAATTCCAAATATAAACTTACAAACAACAAAGAACCATGAATTAACAAGAAAGCCAACAACATTCACCAATTCATGCATCAAAATTCACCAAAAATCACAAGAACAATCATGTAAATCATAAAATTATGCTCAAATTTCAATAAAAACTAGAGAGGAGATGATAATACTAACTATGTGAGCCAAAAATCAATTCCAACTAGCCCAAATAACGAAAATTTCAAGCAAGCTTCAAGCATTAACAATGGATCTCTGCGCAAAAATCGAACCAAAATGTGGTGGAAATGGTGAAGATGATGAATTTGAAGGAAATTACTGAAAATTTGATGTGATTTGAGTGAGAGATTAGTAGGATTTTGGAGTTTGAGGGATTGGGGTTTTTAGAAAGAGAGTGAGTAAGAAAGATGAGTGAATTGAATGAAAAAGAGTGGGCAAAAATCATCCAAAATGCTAAATAAAAGGGGCTAAAACCCCGACATCTTCACCCGCGGGACTTGGGCCGTGCCCGCGGGTCTTCAGGCCGCGCCTGCGGCTATTGATGTCGCGCCTTCTCCTGGGGTGTGGCTGGGCATCTCCTGATTCAATGTAAAAACTTCAAAGCAGCAATCCGCGCCCGCAGCTCCATATGCATCCATAGGCTTCATCATAGGGTCCGAGAACCTAAAAAACATAAAAGAAAACTAAGAAAACACAAGAAAAGGGAGAAAAGGAGGGAAAACACGAGAGAAGACCAAACGTCACAAAGACGAAGATAAAAACGCTTTGAAAAAGCTCAAACAAGTGCAAATGAGGGGAAAATCCTTTTAAAAAAGGGTAAAAGAGTGGCATAAATGCCACTCATGAAGCAACTTCCAACCAAACAATTTTAAATCAAGGAAGAAGAGGGAGACCCCAGAAACGTATCCACCACGACGCATGAGCTGGAGAACTAACAATCGAAACAACAGATTCTTGAACCAGCAAAGAGTAAGCCGATTTAGATGAAAAGCAACCATCCTTCGTAAATTTTCAATAAGTGAAATCATCCATGGCTCGGTGTGGCCTCTCTAGTGCCAGAATGTGCTGAGCCGAAGGACAATCAAAGAGCTGATGAATCGTAGAAGTGTCCCACGCGCCGGAGCACGGAATAATAATAGAAGAAACATGAGTCGACACCTCCGACTCAGACATAGAAGACTTTAAACTCAAACCCCCAGGAACCCAATCATCGTCGAGAATCCAAACTTGGGAACATGAACCCACCTTCCAAGTTACACTTTTGTTCAAAACACATTGTCCCTCCAACAATCCTCGACAACCCCAAGAAGAGCGAGACATCGTAGCCGAGCCTAGAGAACGAAGAGAAGGATATCTCGCACATAAGACTTTGGAAAGAAGAAACCGAGGGTGCTGGAAAATATGCCATCGTTGCCGAGCAAGCAAGGCCTGATTGACAAGGGATGTACTAAGAATGCCCAAACCTCACAATCCTTTGGGAAGATGTAAAAGTGACGCCGATCGAAAAGTCGTACCTCCACCAGATTCGAGCTAACATATTGTCAATGTGGCTACAAATGGAAACCGGAACCTTAAAAACTGACAAGACATGACTATAAGAATCCACCAAAACTGAGTTAATGATAACCAACTTCGCTGCTGCAAAACGGTTGAAGGAACCAAACTATGAAAAGCGATCAGATACCTTATCAATCAAAAACCCGAATTCTGAAACTTTACAGCGGCCCAAATCAATCGGAAGACCCAAATAAGAACTAAGAGACGGTTGACGCTTCAGACTCAAACATTTTGCCAGATAATTCCTATAATTAGGAGGAGTATTATGACTGAATTTGACGAATGATTTCTGTAGAATAATCATTTGACCTGACACCTATATGCAATAATCATTTGACCTGACACCTCGCATAACACTATATGCAAAAGATTATCACAAGCCGCGTGGCGAAACCTGAAAAAATAACAATAAATCATCCTCGAAGACACAAATGTGAAATGGAAGGAGCTGCCCTATGCCCTGAATCTGAGACACCCGCCGCAACAAGATCAAGAAGACCTCCATACAAAAGACAAAAAGGTACGACGAAAGAGGATCCCCCTGCAGCAAATCACAATGAGGCTGAAAAGCGGGTGAAGGACTACCATTCACCAAAACGTGAGAAGAAACAGTCGAAATACACTGATGAATTATATGGATCCAATAGATGGGAAAACCTCCAAATATATAATGTTAACAGCATTACTAGCATACTACTACATTTGACCTCTATCGTTAAAAAGTTTTAAATAGAGGTATTATTGTTTTGTTTGGTTAGATATTTTGGTCTCTGAAAGACAATCTTATAATTTTAATTAATTAGAATATTACACAGAAACAAATAGGACGGCAGATTATGTAACCTCTTTATGACATTTGATAGTTTGCCGATTTGATCCTAATCTAGAAAGATAAACAACGCATTAATTGAATAAAAGAGAGAGTAGTATCGAACTAAAGACCAATGAATAAAATAAGAAGTATACTTGTAATTTGAATATGTGAAATACTCATATCCAAATAGATCAAAAAGTTTTGCTTGCTTGTGCAAACAAACACAATGACAGCCCGGAAATTTGTTTTGTTATCTAAATTCTCAAATTGCCATACACCAACTTGAACGATTGGTTTGAAATTGAAATTGAAATTGATTTGTTTCCGAAACATAACAACATCATCTTCAATTCGAATTGAAATTGATTTGGCGACGGTGGAGATGGTTGTGGCCAAGATCGTCACAATGGAGAAAATCTCAGACTGAAGAGTGTGTGATATTGTAGCTAGATAAACACGGTAACTCTGGTGTAATTTGAACAATAATTTAATTGTTTGCCGCAAATACATAGTACCTAAGTGTGAAAGTTCAGCTATTTACAACAAATCCTATCGTAAGCCAAGTTAATTAAAGTTCCCTTTGCCTTCTCCACATTTCCATCCCACCATTTTTACACCGAAGAAACAAGTTTCTAAGGAAATACCATGCAATTCCATTATGGAGTCTGTCATTGTCTCTTTGCTAACGTCTTCTTCAATCCTTTGAGTATCTTCCCGAACCACATCAAGTTCATTGCAGCAAGCACAGACGGCACAACAAACACCAAAAAGAAGCCAAATACATGCATTTGCATTACCTACAGTTATAATTTGATAGCAAAAACAGAAGTTCAGCACATATAGTTATGTTAGTGGCTATATCATCAAGAAAACAGATTGAATGTTGGCATTTGATTGATGAAAAATTCAATTAAAGAAACTAGATAGAAGCCATTCAACAAATGTACACATCCAATTTTGGTTTGTATTACGAAGTAATGAAATAGCTTTACCTTTTTAATATGGATGCTACTACACATTACCTTTAACCTAGATGTCATATATATTTCTTGCCGCAAAACTAAATAGGACTTGTAAATGTACGATTTGCATATGAAAATAATAAAATACAACCAGGGGTAAGTAGTGAAATAGACAAAACATAGGCAGCGTTACTAAGGTCTTTTTTGTCCCTTTTCTTATGAGTAATATTAAGAAGAAAAAAAACTATTATATAACAAAACAGTAGTGTTGACACAATATTGTAGTAGTATTATGCAAATATGATGAATCTAAGCATTAATTTATTATGCTAAGTTGCTTACACAATCTCAACTTTGTACTGAGTACTTGTTTGGATAATAATCTTATGATCTAATTCCACATTCAAGAAAGGTACCAATACTTACTAGAAGTAAGATGCTTACGGAATTTCCAGGTTTGATATTTCAGTTTTGTGTCTTATATAGTAAACCCTCCATTAAGGTAAGCATACCCAAGGGAGAAGAATTAACCAAAACGATATGGGATAAAGACAGACCAGTTCCATCCTAATGATTGCATCAAGCCAATCCACAACTAATTATCAAATTTAAGTTTTTACATAACCCATCTAGAGATTTATAGTAGTTCTTGAACATATTTTGACTGATATAATGATATTATGCTTTAAGATGCTATCATCCTTATTTCAAATGCCGAAATCAGAAATGGATTTGGATCAAAACATTCAATGATGGGCATTTGGTTCTTGAATGGAAGACTTTTGATGACAATTTATGGGCTTGCTGTTATTTAAGTTTACGTAAAGGACAACTCCATAACAGAATTGGCTAAGCATGTTTTAGTGCACAGAAGATACAAGGAGTTGGTTAGAATGTTAGTATAATTATCTAGTTGTCATAACATAGTTGTAAATCTTTGCATACAGTTTTCCTTGGTTATGCTTTATCTTCACTGTTTTGTCTAAATCCCAAACAGTTTGGTCAGTCTCGGAATACAAATACATTCTTGGTGTAGGAGTCATGTGCAACATAAATAGTAATTTTTAGTGGGTGAAATTAGTCAATAAGCTTATACAATGGCAGTTGTACTCAGTTTTCCCTTGCAAAAGTAATTGCACTAGTTTTGTTTCACTTCAAGGCATTGAAACTGATTACATTCTAAACAATCTTTATATTAAACCCCCTCTAAAATGTGTTGAGTGAAGTCCAAAATCTGCAGCTTTGTATGCACAAACTCCAAACATGAAAAGTCAGGCCATTCGAGTGTTTTAGCAGAAACATCTAGAATTTTAGGTAAAGTCCTACCTAAAAAATTCCAAATGAGGATTAGAAACTTAATATGCGATGTTTTCTTTTAACCTACATTTCTCGGGTTTGATCTTCGCACACCGTTATCATTGGATACTAATCCAAAAGCTATACTCAAATGTAAACCACTTTCAGAATTTTAGTTTTTTACATATGATGGTGATTTAGAAATTTCAACAAAGCAACTACATGCACAATACACATGCTAATGAATAAAAGTACTCTACAAGAAATTCCTGCAGTACAGAGGACAGGTCACAAACATTAATTATACAAGGAAATCACCACAGATACAGCAGGAAGAATCTAAGGCAGTTACCTGTTCATAGTGAAGGTAAACATGATAGAACATGTAAACAAACAGCAGAATTCTTGCAACCTGCATTGCACATCACACTACATGTCAGGTTACAAAATATTAAGCAACACATTCATAAGTATTAGCCACACTCCTAACTTTGATTTATAGCCAGACAATTTCTGTGGTTAGAACATGAATTTAAATTACTTCACTCAAAACAACTTACACATTCTCACTCTTAACACAAATGTATACAGCTTCAGTTTCAAGCATTTGTTCATTGTCTCAATGCTTTAAATTAAAAAGCCAGAAGCAAGATAAAAAACGAAAAGATAATATCCCTCAAAGAGCCATTTACTCACCAACCACGCAAAAAAAATCACAATTCCATTAATCAGATATGCATGAGATCTTTTCAATCCAGCTGTATCAAGAAACCTTCATAGTAAAACAAAAAAACAGTGAGCACTGAGCAGTATCTAAAATAAATAAATAAATAAATAAATAAAAATAAAATAAAATAAAAAATAAAACAGCTTTGTAAAGAGCTTACCATCGCATATTAATTTCAGGTGTTGTCACTTCAGAAATAAGGACCATGAAGGTGTAAAGTTGCCCTTCCCCAGAAAACATAGCATAAGCAACAGCAATTCCTGAGAGAGAATGATGTATAACCTGGGCAAAGTGGTCAGCATGTGAGGGAAGAATGGCAATAAAATGAACCAAGTAATATTGTGGGGTGCAGGAGGTTCAATGTGGTACCCTTGCCTACACTGACTTGGATTGTCAAAGTTGTTTAGACTTTACCCTAGAGGATTTAATACACAATACATGATAGACCAATGAGCCTTCCACTTTACCTTTATTTTATCTTTCTTTTTATCTTTTATCTGAACTAGGGCAGCTAACGCGCGCATCGCGTGCGTCAAAGCTAGTCATATCTAGAAGGTTTTTTTGGTTTGACTAATCACAAATTTAGTTAAATTAACAATAAGAGAAAATATATAATCAACAATATGTAAGAGGTATAAATGTTCAAGATAACTAACGT
Source organism: Chenopodium album (assembly GCF_948465745.1). Classification (NCBI taxonomy): domain Eukaryota; kingdom Viridiplantae; phylum Streptophyta; class Magnoliopsida; order Caryophyllales; family Amaranthaceae; genus Chenopodium; species Chenopodium album. The sequence continues at coordinate 21,899,429 of NC_137857.1, read as the reverse complement.
TAATGAAAACATAAAAGTAAATAAATATTTTAGAGGGTATAGTTGTCTAAACACTATTCATTAGAAATAGCTTGTACATATTAATGAGGGTATGTATGTAAATACACATTTTAAAAAGTATAATTGGCATTACACTATTCATAAGAGTAGTTTACTACTTTTTATAAGGTAGGGATTTGATTTACCACTGTTTTGCTATAAAGAAACTATATATCAATAAAAATACTCCCGCAAAGAAAAGGAGATCATAGGGCTCAAAGATTTGAAAACTACGAAAACAAGCAGTGAGCTCAAGCAAATAACAGGCAGGGATATTCCGTGGAGATAGTCTCTTGCTCCCCGTAGAAAAGGACATAGAAAAGTGGTACTGATATGACAGAGAGACAGAGGGAGAGGACATAGAAAAGTTAAGAGAAGGATAGACAGAAAAACAAAAACTCTTGATTGAATTCAGTCAGCAAGAATCTAGTTCTTGTACATATACATAGACCATGTGCATTTCTACATGCTTATAGAGAAGCAAGCAAGCCAAAAAGTCAAAGAAGAGGACTGCCTAACTCAGAAAAGTGAACCTCATTTACAACAAATTCTAAAACAACGGATCATAACATGAGGAACAAAGATCCAAAAAAGTTGTAGTGATTTAATCTCGAGAGTTAAAATTGACTTAACAAAGCATAAAACTAATCTAGCCCTTATTTCTTTATCACTGAACATATTTCCACGGCACAAAAGGAATAGAGGAATTTGTCATCAAATCCATTTTGGCCTTTAGACGTAAACAACGAAATACCTTCAATTGGAGGAAAGGATAAATTCTATGTTACATGGACTGGGGTACCCATTTCCAACATGGGTACGTGTCCAAGCGTCTGACTCGGCTATTTTGTGAAAAAAAATCCATGATTTAGAACTAAAAGTGAAGTGTCCAGATATCATACCCATGTTCGAGTGACGAGTGTCCTACATCGGTACGTGAGGTGAAATGAAGAGTCCGATCATAAATTTAATCAGAGTTCTTTAAAACAAGCAGGAAATACGATAAGCATCAATAAAAGGTCATCTCTTAACATTAGAAGTTGCAAATAAATAATTCTATCTTCTAAGCTTATTGATAGAGTAAACCAAGTGTACAAGGTCGTATAAGCCACTTTAAATCGTGTAGAAATTATGTTTTGAGTGAGTGGAAAATGAGCAAGAAAGTTCTCTTTTTTGGCCAAATCTAGTAGACTGTATCACGAACTCGAATTTTAGGGTGTAACTCCACTGAGCAATATAGTAGGCCATAGATTTTAGTGTGAATACTCATTTGCAACAATGTTTTAATATTTTTAATAAGCTTAAGAAGATAGTACTCCCAGCCTCTCATATGAGACTTTAGCATGATTTTTTCTCCTTTATGACTATGAACAGATTAGGAGGTGATACACTGGTTTTCCATTAGCAAATTACATAATTAAGCTTATATTGAGAGCAAACACCAGTAATATATATGTCCCATGTAGACGAATCCACAATCCAGGCCACCTTAGATTGGAAAAATATTGGCAACATCATCCCAGGAGAAACCAAAGCTCTTAAAGGCAAGCAAATAGATGTAAGCAGTCAAAGAATTGGCACATGCTTGAAAGCCAACCTCCTAAGATATAGATTCTAACTCCAACCTCCCGTCAAAAAAAATAAAAAAAAAAGATATAGATTCTAACTCCAACCAAGGCTTAGGCTCAAATAACCAGTTTCCATAGATATGTAGTCAAAAAGGCTGTGGTAAGCACCGGAAATTCTGCAATATTATCATCTAAAATTTTAAGCTAGCAGGTAGATACTACAGTGGAGAGAAATCTCATGACAATCACCTCAAGTTGGTAGAGACATCTGAAATTTCTAAGTGTACTGAAAGCATAATGCAAATAAATAACGTGTATTCAAGGATCTAAAGTTTTATAAACTCTCTCAATTCCTGAATCAAAAATTAAATCACGAACAAAATTCTCTAAATAAAAGTATCATTTCTCCACTTTCTTTTTTATTATTTATTTTCAGCTCAAATTGAACAAAAACAAACCATTTTTATTCACTTTTTTCAAACAATCTCCACTATCTTCTTTTTTCAATTCACATCAAATCGACCAAACCCGCTTTCTTCTTTTTTTACTCACCTTCCTAATATTGCACACAAAAGTTATTTGGGTATAGAGCGGTGTTAGAAACAGCACGCCTATGCGCTGATGCGCAAGGCACTAGGGGTAAGCGCGTAACTTGGTCTGAGGAGGCATTTGTGGTTAGGTGCATGGGGTGCATCAAAAGAGCACTCGAGGTGCACATGAGGCCCATCACTTTAAAGAGGCACAACTAGGCGCAACAGAACCCCTCTCGCTTAAGCGTTCCTTAAACTTTTTATACAATAGTTAGAGGGAGGACAATGTGTAATATGAGGAATTTCAAAAGCAAAAAGATATATTGAGTAAATGGTTAAAAGACAGTTCTGTGTTAGTTATTTAAACATAATTAACCATAAGTTTATAACAAAGTGAGTAATTGACCATTAATCATCACTCTTAATTAATGCCATGACCAGTCCATGATAGGAAAAAAAAAAAACAAAACAAAACAAAACAAAACAAAAAACAAAACAAAAAAACCAACCTTTCATGAAGAGGTAAGATGTGCCTATGAAAATATACTTGGCTACAAAACACGTTTCCAGGTTTCGGGGATTTGTTAATTGTTATAGGCTTATAGCCTTGTAATTAGTAATCTTGACAGTTGGAAATTAACAAAAAATGCATGGATAAGAGAGAGAGAGAGAGAGAGAGAGAGAGAGAGAGAGAGAGAGAGAGAGAGGGAGGGAGGGAGGGAGGGCGGGGGAGGGAGGGAGGGAGGGAGGGAGGGAGAGAGAGAGAGAGAGAGAGAGAGAGAGAGAGAGACTTACATACTCTATTCCACCCAAAGAAGGATAGAGCCACATGATCATTGCAAGGTCTGCAATAAAGTACCCCACAGATACCTGTCAAATTTCATATCTGAGTTACCACAAATTACATTATATATTACTAGAAGACGAGTAAATTAAACTAATTTCCATAATCATGCTGACAACAAGCTAAGAATCCTACAGCATACGAAGTATTATAACCCATGTTAATACAGATTCTAGACTGCATTCTTTTTCAACTTCTTAATTTTAAGACAGCAACAGCAACAGCAACAACAAAGCCATAGTCCCAAAATAAACTAGGGTCAGCTAACATGAACTGTCATGAAAAATTGTCTGGAAAAAAACGGAACAAATATATCAGAGGAAGCATGGAACAAAGAAAATAAAGTAACTTCAACTACAAACAACAAGATGGTAAACAAGACTTTATAAACAAACACCAACAGTACCTGCCAATCTGCCATGGATAGGATGGATAACAGTTCAGAAATTGAGAAATTTAAGAGCACCCCATGGTTGGGTGAGTTGGATAGATTGCATGCCATGCCATGTTCCATTCAGCCTAACACACTATGCCCTTTGATTTTCAGTTGTAATTCAAAATTCTGTTACAATTTTTTAGCATCTTTAACATTTTTATGCAGGATACAAACTGGTAAGCACTCTAACTTCAAAGACATAAGGGTACCCCCGTGGTCTGGCAGTTACAACTTTGATTATTATCAGCCCAATAAAGTGTTGATTTGGAAGTTGTACATGGTAAAGGCAACATGTAAGTAAATCCTTGCCATCCCATCAAACCAAATCCCACACCAAGAAAGAACTCTAGAAGCATAGATGCATAAGGAAACAACATTGAACCCCCAAAATAAAAAATTACGCAAACAAACCACCAACCCAGTTCTTAAATTTAGAGGATCGTGCAAAACTCAGATAAGGAAGAAGTAATTGAAAACAGAGGGCCCATACAAAGCTCCACATTGGTGATGAAACTTGAACTCCCAAATTTTGAAACATTTACAGGGGTAGCCAAAAAATAAAGGAGATTATACAAATTAATATATAAATAAACTTGGGCTTGACAAAGGAAAAAAATAAAATAAAAATCACATGCTTGTTGTATGCATGTCATTCTTATTTTTATTTTTTGGCACTTCTTGAAATGATTAGTATGGCTAATGACAATTCAAAAGAAAAGGTTCCATAAAAACAAAAGTCCATAACTTTCATTTCAAGGGTATTAAACCCAAAATAAAGAATCCACGAATGAATAAAATATCTTCAACAAATAATTAATTCGGGTAAACGGTTCGGTTTTGGGTTAGGTTTATCAATTTAGGGTTATAACGAGTCAGTTTATAACGGGTTGAAATAATTAGCGAGTTAGTTTGAGTCAATTTTAAAAATTATCGGTCAGTTCGATTTGGTTTTTTTTTTAAATATTGAGGTTTCGATTAGGATCAGGTCCTAATCGGGTCAGGTTGTAATTGGTTAACGTCATAATCAGTTTGGGTTGAACCGAGTGTTTTTGAAAACGGGTTTAGCCAGTTTAAAGCAGGTTTCGGTTCAAAAACGTTCAAGTCCTAATCGGGTCGAGTTGTAATCGGTACAGGTCATAATCAGTTTAGGTTAAACTAGATTGATTTGAAAACGGGTTTCAGTTCTATATAAAAAGGGTAAAATAAGGTCGGGTTATTATTGGTTCTAGTCATAATCGGTTTGAATTGAACGAGGTCGGTTTGAAAACGAGATTACCCAATTTAAAGTGGGTTTCAATTCAAATCATATCGGGTTGAAATCGAGTCGGATCATTAACGAGTTGGGTTAATCAGATAATGGGTAGGAGTGGTAAGATTATAATCAAGTAAAGTATTAAATAAGTTGGGCTTATTGAGTAGTGGGTTGAAATGGCTCGGGTTACGGGTTGTAAATGGCTCGGGTTACGGGTTGTAAATGGCTCGATCATAAAAGGCTACAGGTTGTAAACGGTACGGTCTTAACGGGCTACGGGTTAAAAACGGTTCGGCCTCAACAGGTTACGACGATCCACAAGTTACGAGCTAACGGTTTGGTCACAACGAGTTACGGGTTGGAGCTGTTTAGGTCTATTAGATTTTTGCCGGGTTTAAACGATTTTTGATTTAATAAGGGTTGGGTTACTATCAAGTTCATACATAATCGATTCAAGTTGTTTTCAGTTTCGGGTTAAAACGGTTGGGCATGATAATGGGTCGGTCAGTAACGGTTGGCATAAATTTGGTTCAGTTTAGTTTCGGGTTGGGAAAATTGGGTCGAATCAGTTTTCGATTTCAAATAACACATGTTTAACAAATTAGTTCAAAACATTTAGGTTTAACAATTCGGGTTAGAATCTGATAGCTCTACACATGGACTATTATTTAGGGATTGAAGGAGAAGTAGTTAAGATTTTATACAGACATAATATTTCCCATCAAGTATCAAGCACAAACAAGTCTTCAAAAATTCAGTTTGGACATGTAAAAATGGGAAACCAAAATATAAAGAATACAAGGACAGTGGAGAGAATAATATAGAGTTTGGAAAACAGTGACATAAACAAATCTCAGGATAGACAATTTCAGCTTCCGCATTTTTCTCCATTCCCACTAGATATACAAATAGTTGAGCAGCCATATAAATCAGAAAGTAAACAAGCAATTGAATTTTTGTACTCAGTACAATTCTACAATCTGCATGGCATATAAAGAAAGGTTGGATGAAAACAGTGAGCAACCTCCGAAGCTCCTCAGCCCAACGCCCTAGACATAAGTTAATACTACACCAAGTCGCTAAATGTCCAAAAATAAGACCCTATCTCTCTAAACATCAAAATTCAAATGTCAGCACCAACAACACACAGCTTTCTCAATCCCTGGACCATGTCAAAATGAATATCTTATCAGCACTAATTGTATATCATCATATGATCTCTGAGGCTTCTTTTCTGGCAAATAAATTCTAGGACCAAATAAAAGAAGTATAGTATTTGCAGCACAGAACAAATGACAACAGCTTTACATTAAAAATACCAATAGAAATTCTTCCAATAACAACCTAAGCAAAAACTTACATTCAGGGCAACTAACAAGTAATGTTTGTGTTGGGTAGAAATTTAGAAAGAGCATAATAAGGAAACCGTGGGTAAAACATAAACACTTACTCCTAGGGTAAAAGTTGAGAGTGTTGAGCTACGGAATGTAACATAACCATTGGTCTGGTAGTCAGCATATAGGTCTGACCAGTAAACAAAATATAACGACATTGCTGCAATGAAAAGGGCATGAACCGTCGAGATACCACTGCAAATTATTCAATATAAAATAAGACAGGTTGCAACAAAAAATTCAGAAAACAAAGGGTTCAGTGAGGAGTTGAGGACCAACCGATTGTTCCATTCGATCCTTTGTACTTTGTTAAGGCCAGCATAACTCTTGAAGTACAGGGCACTAAACAACTGGGTAAGATTATAGATCTACAAACACAAAGTATCAACACAAACCATGATCAAATTCAAACATTCAGCATAAATAGAAATTTCAAAAAATTACTTCAAATTCTGCTGCATTGCAAGATTACAACCTACCCAACAAACTTGAATATGAAATAAGCAAGTAAAAGCATTAATCATTTACTTAATATTAATAATCCGGATCAACCTGTTATTTTGTCATATATTCCTAAACTAATACCATTTCAGTATATATATTCATATCTTAATATAAAGCCGAGCATATTATACCCTGAAAACGGAAGGGAGAAGTAAAATCTGAACATACCACTTTGCAGGCCAAAATGCCTGCAATAATTGAAGTGTAAGGAATTATAGGATCAGACAACAAATGATTCTTGACCAGATTTTCAGCCTGATTTTGGTAAGACTTGATAGCCATAACAGTCTGCTTTGAAACTGCCATTAACAAAATGATGAAACTCCCTCAAATCGACCAAAAAAAATACCACTTTAGATTTCTGCCATTAAACTGAGCTTCCTGGAAAAATTAGAAGAGCAAAACAATAAAGTCAATAACACATTTTCAAAATAACTGCCATTAAAATGCAATTGAATAATGCCCATTAATTCATTTGTATTGAACAATTGAAAATCAGACTAAAACAAGAAGAGGGTAGTTAACCTTGAAGCAGATCTGAATATTGTTGAAGAAGAAATTTTACTGCGTAATGAATCAACTGGGGTTTTTTTTTAATTTTTTTAGGGGAATATTTCGAACTTGTGAGATTTATTAAGTGCGAATCTACGAATTGAGCGAAATGATGTAGATTTTTTTTTTTTTTTTCTTTCTTTTTTGGACAAGAATGATGTGAAAGTTTGATAGTACACAAGGGTATACCATGCTGGTTAAGTCTTGGCGCATAGCACATATGGAATAAGGGGCATTTAGGATGGCAATTTTGCAATTAGTTGTGACTTTATAACATGCGAGTGGGCCATTAGTATAACGGGGCCATTGAAGTGTAACGGGGAGTGAAAAATAGAAGCGGGAAAACATTTTCTCACTTTAAAGTAAAATTGACTATGCATGTCAGTAATTTTTACAAAAAAAAATGGAAGGTCTTCATCAATGGCGACGAAGAATGTAGCTCAGCAAACCAAATTTTTTTTGTCAATTGTGAACTCCTAAGTGCAGCAGTGGATTAGTAGAATGAGAAATCGGCTAGCAGATGATTGGGTGTCGATCTGGAGGAAGCAATTCGTGAAGATGGAAAAGATGGGCATGGTTGCGCAAAGGAGCTGAGATTCAACTCTGAGATGGTAAGTTATGTATTTTATTGCGTTGTTGTTTGTTTCTTTGCGATAATGGGGTAATGAATGAAAGCAATTGTGAAATTTAAAAATTAAAGCTTGGGTAAGAGGAGGTTAGGGTTTGTATTGAGTATTTGAAATCGAGTAATCATGTTGGGTTATTGGTTGGGGTATTCTTTAATTGAGTAAATATTGTGTATATTGTTATGTGGGTAATGAATTTGGAGTTGGGTTTAGTTTGTTTTTCAATTTTAATCGTTGTTGTTGTTTGTAATTGATGCTAGGCTAATATAGTTTCAATTGATGGAGTAGATGTACATTAATGTTGATTTTTTAATTTTTTATGTAGTTAGTGATGGCATTTGTTCTCAAATTTTGGCTTTAGGGGTTGTGTGATTTCGAATTTGGGCAGAATGCATGATATGATGTTTTTGTTGGTTATATTGTGTTGTTATGGTGTTGTTTGGTTCTATAATGATCCATTGGAATGAGATGTGGATGTATATGTGTTGTAGGTTGGTGTTGAGCCATTTGGAGAAGATAGTGAGGATGATGTATATGCGTATGATGAGGGGTTAGAGAGTAAGGATGGATTTACAGAAGTGTATGAGGAGGAGGAGGAGGATGAAATGGGAGAAGGAGATGATGGAGAAAATCAGGGGTCAGATTATGAGTCAGTACATGGTGAAAACGATGTTGATGGCGAAGGGTTAACAACACTAAAGAAGGGCAGGGAAATGGTGCAAATTGTGTTTGGTGTTGAAGAGGAAATACCACTGTAGACACCCAATTGTGTCTCCCCAAAACCAAACCCAGTGATGAATGTCTTTCACGTCGAACCATAATCGAATGTGGTGAAAGTGTGGAAAGTCAAGTGTTGCGGTTTAGTTTTTATAAAAAATTCTCTTCTCTCTGTTTTTGAAAACAGCTCTATTTTATTAAAAATAGCCAATCCAGTTTAGTTTGCTCCATGATAAGGGTCCAATAATAGTGTAATTGGATGGGGGTCGAAAAGACCTTTCCAACGATATATTATAAGCCCAATTCCGATGAATATTGATGAAGTTATGGCCAAAATACTAAACTGGGCCCGGTTCATTATTTACATACGGCCCAATTGTAACACCCTAGAAATTCCTTTCCTTTAAAATACACCCTTTTCTCTTTGAAAATACATTTAGGAATATCTAAGACATTACCGCTACCGTGAAAACGGCTAAGGCTACTATCAAAGATACACAGCGGAAGAATTAAAAACCAAAACTATTTAAATAACACAATTTAAAAGCCAAACCAACGAAAGAAAAGTTGAAAATCAACAAATCCAAAGTCAAATAAAAATCCATTACAACTTGAAACCATTTAAGGCCCTTATTCAAAACCGAATCAACCAAACCTTTGTGTTAGTCAACAAAATAAACATCATAAAATATTCAATGTATAAAACACATCATATCCTAATGGAGGCTAGCATGATTCTCTCTTCAATCATGCCCCGTCATGAACATGCCTCAATACTTGAAAAGTGTATCTCTACTTGCCCCACTACTCTCCATTAAAATGGATTATCGTAGGGCCAAGATAAAGACATAGCCAGACACAAACAACACACACAATCAGCAAAGCTGAGTACATAAGCGTAATTAAACACACTAACATGCAATCCCCTATCATCACACGCACTTACCTCATTGCACCTGTTTATAAGCACACACAACATTCAACAAGACACTTTAACTGGACACTAAATAATTCATTTAGCGTTGATTACGCATCGAACGGCTTTCCAACTATATACACCTCCCACAATAAATTGAGGTTAACTGACACGGGAGCTAACCGTGCCAGCGACAAACCTGTGCCACACATAGGTGGCGGAATTCCAGCGCATAATAATAATAAAAAGGAATACACAGCGTCCTGTACTCCGTTAGAAGTTATGATCAAATATAAAGTCACATAACTCCCCCCACATGTTCATACTCAAGGTATATACGTTCCAAGAGTTTTGGTGCGTAATCTCTTTCACTTTACGTTATTTACATATTATTAAACTTGGTGATGACTCTCAAAGCATAACAAATCAATCATCAATAATAATTCAATCAATCAACATACCAATTTAGTTCTTGAATATTTAGTGATCACATAATATTTAATGTTGAACCCTTTTTAATTCTACCTCAGTGTCAAAGACACCTTAAACGCATAAAGCGCCAAAAATCCTTTCCCTCGGTGTTAAAAACACCTTAAGTGCACAAAGGCACCAACATACTATTTTTTCCTTGTGTACATAGACACTTATATAGCTCCTTCTCATGCTTAAAGCATTAATAAAAATTATATGAACCATAATAAAATTCCTTTTCAATATTCCAAACATAATTAAACAGTTAGTTTAATTAAACATGCTCTCTATCATGCCATAAATAAACATGTGGTTCATAAATAATATTCAAAACTATAAATTTCCATTCAATAATTCATCACAAGTAAATCATGCTTCTCAATTCAATTACTAATAACATCCAAATCACAAACTTCCATTCCAAACCTAGCATGATACTATTTTTAATTAATCAAACGCATTTAACATGCTATTACATCAACATAACTATGTTAAGTACGCGAACGTACCTTGTTTCGGGGTTTTTTGTGATTCCCTCGGATACTGGTCACGTTCTGCCGACAATGAGACTTGGACACCTGCAAAACAACGAATATTCCGGTGATCGGAATATTCGCCTCCGACGATCAAGTTAGTGATCGGAAACCGGAAAAGGCTAGAGAGAGAAAGTAGAGAGAAGTTGGAGCTTTTAGTGCTCTATATTTATGTTATGTCCAAAATCCACCCCTCCCATCATAAATGATTGGGGTATTTATAGGGGTGGGAACATGTGCCCCTCTAGGGTTTATGCCCTAGAATTTCGTGACATGATTGGCTGCGCAATTAGAGGTCGCCACGTGTCATGGGGGGCGCCGTTTTACGGCTTTCAAAGGTTTCTTGGGATTTGGGCCTAAGGTCATCAGGGCCTTTTTCTCTTTCTGATGTTGTATTTGGGTATTTAAAGATGGCTGACATGTGTCACCCTGACAGGTGGACACGTGTCACACTCTCATAGGGCCACGTGTCGCCTTCTTACTGGGCCACGTGTCACTATGAGATTGGGCCACGTACCTGGGGTATTTTTACCCTAAACATTTGCCCCTCAGAGGGGGTGGCTCGTACACTTACTGGCCGCCTCCTCTGATCTTGCATTCTGGACGTCCTGGTACTCTGGGTTGAGTTTACCTCCCATTTGCCCTGGACGTCCATATACTTTTGATTCAAGGCTCTTTTTGCTACCAGGACATCCATACATTTTGTTCTGGACGTCCTCGTAGTCTGGAGTGATCTTGTCTTCTTGCTTATTTGGACGTCCATACTTTGTACTGGACGTTCTCGTACTCTGAGAGAGGCTTAACCCCTGAGTTCTCTTGGACGCCCACATACTTTGGACTGAACGTCCTCGTACTCTGGGAGGAGCTTATCTCCTAACTACCCAGAGCGTCCACATCAGTGGAGCTGGACGTTCTGATGCTCTGGGAGGAGCTTATCTCCTAACTACCCAGAGCGGCCACAACAGTGGGTCTGGACGTTCTGATACTCCGGGAGGAGCTTATCTCCTAACTACCCAGAGCGGCCACATATTTTTTGAGATAGATTGGGCTTCCATGATTTCAGACGTACTCTCTGGCTCTTTAATCATGCTGCGTACGTCTGAATTTTTCCTTTTGGACTAAACGTCCCAGAACTGGGCGGACGCATTTTCCTCTTAGATATTCTCAAGTTTTGGAGACTAAGTGTTGAAGGTGTAAAACTCTTGAATTTGTCACTTAACTCATTTCAACTCACTTTGACGTGCCGTCAATTGTCCGTTTGATTTTTTCACAAGTTAACAGAACCCTAACGTCGTTCTGTCCCTTTCTTCGAGTAATTTCTCAAGAAATTACCGTTTGAATGTTTAGGCGGGAAAAATGATTTTACCATTTTGCCCCCATGAGTTCATTCTATAAATATGGGAAGTGAATTCTCATTTTCACACTTTACCCAATTGTGAATTCTAGAGAGAAGTCAGAGCATTCTAGTGAGAGAAAGTAATTTTTCCCTTAATCTTCAAGAGCGCCGCCGTGAGTTTGAGTTTTCCGGGCATTTTTTGAGTTTTCCGGTCAATCTTCAAGAACTTCACCACCACCTTCAAAGTTTTAGAACGTACAAAGGTAGGCCGTCTACATCTTTCTCTTTTACTTTTACTTGTTGTATTTTTCTTTACTTCAATTCTGGATCCATACTCGGCTTCGTCCGACTCTCCTCATGAGGCCGGCCGTTCGCCTGGGACTGAGGAGTCTAGAGTGGACGGAGAAGAGTTGTCTCCTCCTTGGAGTGAGTCTATGTCTGATGTGTACATACTCACCCCCACTTATTCTTCTCTGTCCCAACAGGCAATGACAAGGACAATGCGTACGCGTGAGCGTCATGCGGCTAGAAACCCAGACGGCAGTCTGGTTCACCCTAGGGTCCCTTATGACCCTAGCAACCCAAGCACTATGGAGGTGGAGACTACCTCCACCACCCAAACAACGACCGCCTCCACTGGCTCTCATCACTTGGCCGTGGAGGTCACTTCTTCTTTCGAGGAACGCCTACAAGCTGAAGGCGCCTCGTCCATTCTTGCTCCGGAACTTAGGTTCCCTCACTTCGCCAGTTCAGTCATGGATGGGGCCGAACTGTAGCCTGCAAAGACCATCCTACCGATCTTGGGGCGGACGCTGCTGGTTCGTCCGTCCCTTCTTCCTCTCAACCTCTGCTTCAACTGGGCGGGGCGGACAGACCTTTGACGGGAATCTCAATCAGGGGACCGTCCGATCTGCCTATTCGCAACGCCCTTACTTCGGGAAACGAGGCGGACGCTGCCAAAGATAAGGGCAAGCGTCCGATGGTTGAGGAGGACGTTCCTTCTTCCATGGGCGTTCTTAGCTCGAGGGGCCGAAGCAGCAGATTTGGACAGAGTGTTGTCTTCGGAATTTGGGAGTGCCCCTTCTCACCAAGTGGAAGAAGAAGAAGTTGAGAAAGAGGCCGTGGGTGAGACGGCCGAAGGTGAGGCGGCGGCCGAAGAAACTGTCGCCAATATTGATAACTTCAGGGACCCGTACGCCTGTACAGTTGGAGAGATGACCTTGAAGTTCTTAAAAAAGGATTTCGAGCAGTACAAGGAGTCCCTCCATTTGGGGGAGGGATTCGAGATACAAGTGCCCAGGAAAGCCATTGCTGTGGCTACCTGGGATGAGGAGAAGCCGCGCAAACGGGCGTTTTGCGTTTACAGGGCCGCCTTGGATGTAGGCCTCCGCTTCCCTCTTCATCCATTCGTCCGGACAGTTCTGGACGAATACGACATCGGCCTTTTCCAACTGACGCCAAACAGTTAGTTAAATATTTTTGGGTACCTAGTGACGTGCATCTGCAAGGGTTTCACGCCAGACTTTGCGGTCTTCTGTGAGATGCACTCACTTACTCGGCTGGAGAAGGATGTGGATGGTTGGCTCGTCTTGAGTGCGACTAGGGATTACATGGTCGTGGTCGACCGTGTCAGCAAATGGAGGGACTGGAAGCACCGATTCTACCGCATCAAAACCCAAGATGCGGAGTTTAACCTTCGCATGAACAAGTGCCGTCCAGAACCAATTCAGCTCGGACGCGGGGACCATAGACCTGACAAGCCGCCCATCCATCCAAGCCACGAGCACCAGCTTGAGTACTTCAAGGTCAACCGAGTCAAGCGGGGTAACAAAACTGAACGTTTCCCTAGCCATTGGGTTCCTCTTGCCAATTGTCTTAGGGACACTACCTTTCATGTCTGCGTACGGCCTGTACCAGAACATGCCCCAAGGTGGACACTTATATAAACTTTTTGTACGCACGTAGAGTTGTTAGAAAAATATTCTAACACTTTTGATTTTTTCTCTTTGCAGCGGAGGCGTACGCTATGCTTGATTCGGCCCAGAAAGGAGAGGTGGAGATGTCCGAGGTGGACTTGGCTTGTTACAAAGCTCGTTTGAAAAATGTACGAGCAGCTCAAAGAGGTAAACACTTAGTTTATTTTTTGAGTTTCTCCTTCCTCATTGTGTCCGTTCTGCTATATTGGAAGGAGCCTGCTTCCTGAGTTTGCACGGATGCTTTTCGTCCGTTCAGGCATGCTGGAAGGGAGCTCCTTCCCCAATTCATACGGATGCCAACACATTCTTTGTCTTGTAAAATTTTTCTAACTTTGATTGTGTTTTTTGCAGTCCTCCTCTACTCCGAAGGCAAGGAGGAAGCAACCGGCCACGTCCACTCCTGATGCGAACGCATCTAAACGGAGGAAGACGGTTGCAACCAAGACGCCTTCTAAATCCGCGGCCAAGGCGAAGTCGCAGACTGCTCAAACGCAGTCTCAAGGAGAACAGCCCCGGCTGACACAAAGCGGGGTGTCCAAGCCCGTGGAACCTGTTGCTAATCAGGTCCACGATGCGTCCGTCCCTTCGGACGGTGGGGATAAGTCAACCCCCAGAGAAAATGACCGGCTCCTTCACAATTCCGGGAGTCGAGATAGTAAAAAAATCTGACTGGCTACATGCCAGTCAGTCGGCCAGCGATGCTGATGTTGGTCGTCCAGGAAACGAGGGGGAGGCCTCTTTGCCGCCTCCTCCCATCGCTCACTCTCCTCCAAGCTTCTCCACTGGTTAGCCTGTTTGCTTTATTCTTGTACATTTAGGTTTGTACTTGTAAATTTTAACTAACTCTTTTTGAACGGCCGCATGCAGATATCTCAGAGGAGTTGCAGATGAGACTGCCCGGCCAGTCGCTGACTGGTGCGGACAGAAAATCAATGCGCGAGGCCATGGTCCGTCCAGTTCCCCAAGCGCAGCGTGACAAGCTGCGGGGAGTAAATGAGGGCTTCCTCGGCCCTATGCTCAACTGTAGTGCTGAGGTACGCCTCCTTCTCTATATACTTTTTTCTTTCCTATGCTTAGCCAATTTTTATATATTTGACTAAGATTCCTTCTTTTGTCCGCAGCTCTTCCTCCTCCTGAACGCCTTCCTTGACTGGAAGGACAAAGAGAACGAGCGGTTGAAGCAGGCTTGGCTCGAAATTCGGAAGGCCGAGGATGCTGTAACTGGGACGGCCGCCGTCCAAAGGGTGCACTTCGAGACCCAGATAACCGCGCTGGCCGACAAGGCAGCGCGGCAAACTGAAGACCTGGTCAAACTGGGCAAGGCGCTCAACGAGGAGTCCTTGGCCAGGGAGGCCATGCGGGTTGAGAGGGACGAGGCCGTCCTAGAGAAAGAAAAATGGAGGCTGGGCTTCGAGGCGTCTGAGGCCTTGAAGAGTGAGCTGAGGTTGGCCCAAGCAACCCTTAAGTCTGCTCTGGACGAAGCGGACGCGCTGAAGGTCGAGGTGGAGACCTTGAAGAAGTCCATTGCGGACTATGAGGAGCAACTGAAAACTCCTCGGCCACCCAGCGCGGAAGAAATTGTCCGCATTGAGTAGAACGCCAAAGACCGTCTGAAGGCATACTTCTTCGATGCTTTTGACTTGATGGTGGATGAGGGTGAAGCCGCCTATTATGAGGAACACTTCAAGAAGCGGCTGCACTACGTCTGCCTCAGAGAAGAGGCAAAGAAGGCCGGCCAGCCTCCTCCTGAGCTAGTAGTTACTTCCCCCGAGTCTGGAGAGGACGGGGATGAGGAGGAGGAGGCGGACGACGGGGCTGCCAAGGCCAAGGACGCCAAAAATGCGGAGGAGCCTGCCAAAGATAATACGGCTAAGTAGAGCTCAGGTCCTCCAGCAGTCGTCTGCTCAGCTTTCTAGCTTTCTTTCTTTTTTCAGCTTTCACTTAGCTTTTGTTGTAACTTTTCTTTTTTCTTTTGTTTTGTATTTTGAGGCCGCCTGTTTGAGCGGTTTTGTACACATTTTGGCCGCCTTTGCGCGGTCTCATTAATGAAAAAATTTGAGCGGTTCTTTCACCTCTGTTTCATACTTAGCAATTTTTGCATACTTAGAATTTTTGCAATTTCGTGCTTTTTGAATGCTTTTCGCACGTCTAAATATTATGCATTTCCGTACGTTCCTAGGGGTATGCCCCTTTATTCGGTGTTCGCCTAGTCCATTCTCTAAGTGGTTTGATTAACTTGGTAGTTTTTATGCCTTAAAGGGTATGACAACTAGCAAGTTAATCAAATCATAGTAATGATTGCCCTTGGACTAGGTGAAGCACCGAATCAATTTAATTGGCCGTTCGGCTATCATTGTACGAGTAGTCCGTTGAATCTATCGCTCGGACGCACCCTAGAAATCCCAAGTATTATCTCAACTTAGAGATTCCTTGCTCGGCCAGGCTAAACGCCTAGGTATGCCCTTGCCCTATTTGTAAAGGACACTTGCTTTCTACACAAGTTCGGAATACCTTGCCTCAATCGTCCGCCTAGAATTGGGCGGACGCATTGTTCTCTGAAATAAATCGGTTTTTTTTTTTTTTTTTTTTTTTTTTTTTTTTTTTTTTGTGTGCCCGAATTGCTATATTGGGACCAACCTTGCTTCCTTTTCACTTCGGCCATTTAATAAGAATGATAAGCCGTGTTGCTATATTGGAAGCAACTTAGTAAATCGTTTCATTCGGCCTTTAATAACAAATAATAATATGCAAATAAATATAATTAAAACATCAAATAGTTCAACAATGCCTGACTTTTCATTAATTTTGTCAAAAGTACATTGTTGTGGCCGTATGGCTTTAATTACAAGGCTCGGTCAGTAGACCTAGCTGTTTACACAGCTTTTTGGTTAAGTACTTAAAGAAAACTTAAACATGATATTTCTTCAGATTATCAGTGTTCCATGTCCGTGGGATCTGACGGCCATCAATTGCCTCAAGGCGATATGTGCCGTCTCGGACTTCTTCCCTGATTCGGTACGGCCCCTCCCAATTTGGTTCAACTTGCCATCCTCATTGGCACGGCCAACAACTTCCATTTTTCTCAACACTAGATCCCCCATTTTGAGCGGCCGCTTAGACACTCGGCGGTTATATGCCCTTGTCATCCTTAAGCGATAAATTTCATGTCTAAGCGCCGCATTGCCCCTAGCTTCTGGAAGAAAGTCTAGGGCGGTCTTCATGGCCTCCCAATTGGCCGATTCATCATAAAGAATTACCCGCAAAGTGGGCTCGTATATTTCAATTGGGAGTACAACCTCAGCTCCATAGACCAAAAAGAATGGAGTCTACCCTGTAGAACTTTTTGCTGTTGTCCGTATGGACCATAACACATTAACCAACTCGTCTGCCTATAGGCCGCCTGCTTTTTCAAGCTTGCGCTTGATCCCATTTGAAATCAACTTGTTATAGGCCTCAACTTGACCATTGGCTTGTGGTCGGCCGACTGGGGCAAAACAATGAGTTATGCCTTGGTCTCCCAACCATTCCTTGAGTTGGCGCGTCTCAAACTGAGGTCCGTTGTCGAACACCATTGACTGAGGTACCCCATACCGAGTGATTATGCTCTTCCAAATGAAGGCTGACACATCCGTCCATTTGATGCCCCGGACGGCCTCAGCTTCAACCCATTTAGTGAAGTAGTCTACTGCCACTAGTACATATCTTCTCTGGCCGGATGCAGAAGTATACGGCCCCAAAATGTCCATGCCCCATTTAGCAAAAGGAAGCGGACTACTGATGGCTGATAGACTATTTGTTGGACGATGAATAAGGGTTGAAAATCTCTGGCACTTGTCACATTTTTTCACCATTTTCATGGCGTCCGAATTCAAGCTCGGCCAGTAATAACCCAAATGTGTCGCTTTTTCAGCTAAGGCTCGTCCTCTAATATGTGAGCCACAATGTCCCTGATGAAGGTCGTCCAACACATCATGCCCTCTTTCAAGAGTTATAAACTTAAGGTAAGGCTTCACAAAGGCTTTCTTAAATAGCTCCCCATCCTTCATCTCGAACCAGGCCGCTCTCCTCTTCATTAGCCAACTCTCTTTTGGGTCGTCCAGAAGTATTCCATCCCTTAAGTAGGAAATAATTCCGTCCATCCAGGTTGAACTTCTATCTATTATCTGAACGGGCTCGGCATCAATGCTCCTTTTCTCCTTTACTTCCCAAAACACTGATCTTGGAGTATCACATGATGCCGAGGAAGCCAATTTGGAGAGGGCGTCCGCTTGATGATTTTCTGAACGAGGAACTTGTTTGAGAGAGAAATGTTCTAGGCCCTCGGCCTCATCTTTTACTAGCTGCATGTACTTCATCATGGCCGGCTCCCTGTCTTCGAAGCCACCATTGACTTGGTGAACTATTAGCCGGGAGTCCGAGCATACTTCAACTTTGGTTGCCCCGGCCGCTTTACACATCCTTAGGCCGGCCAACAATGCTTCGTACTCAGCTTCATTGTTTGACGCTTGGAACTGAAATCTCAATGCGTACTCATACTTGTCTCCCTCAGGAGATTTACATATAATACCAGCGCCCCACCCGGTCGCTGTTGCACTACCGTCCACAAACACTTTCCAAACTTGGTCCCCGGCCGGCTGAAGATCAGGCCGTGTCATTTCAGCCAAAAAATCCGCAAAAGCCTGCCCCTTGATTGCCTTCCTTGGTTCAAACACAAGGTCAAAACCTCTGAGCTCCAAGGCCCACTTGAGCATGCGGCCACTTGCCTCTAATGTTGAGAACGACTTCTTCAAGGGTTGGTTTGTGTAGACCACAATTGAATGTGCCAAAAAGTATGGCCGCAGCTTCTTCGATGCCATGTACAAGGCCAGGCCAAATTTTTTCAATTGGGGGGTACTTAAGCTCAGCATTGTGAAGTACATGGCTGATAAAATACACTGGGACCTGATGGCCATCCCTCTCAGCAAGAAGGACGACACTTAGAGAGTGTTCAGAGATGGCAAGATAGATGTATAGCTTCTCATTCCTGAGCGGACTGACGAGGCGAGGCAATGTATGCAAGTGACTCTTCAACTATACGAATGCTTCCTCGGCCTCCTCTGTCCACTCGAACATGGCTTTCTTCTTAATGGTTTGAAAAAAGTAACGGCACTTATCCCCTAACCTTGACAAAAATCTTCCAAGGGCTGCTAAACAACCGGTCAGTCTTTGCACTTCCTTGATTGTTCTCGGAGACTTCATGTCAAGGACGGCTTGAATTTTTTCAGGGTTGGCCTCAATTCCACGTTGATCAATCAAAAATCCGAGAAACTTGCCGGACTCAACACCAAATACACACTTCTTTGGATTTAACATCATCTTATGCCGCCTGAGTTCGGTGAACGTTTCTCGTAGATCTTTGAGATGGTCGGCCGGCTCTTTTGACTTGACAATCATGTCATCAATGTATGCCTCCATGTTTCGGCCGAGCTGGTCTATAAAGACTGTATTAACAAGCCTTTGAAATGTAGCAGGGGCGTTCTTGAGGCCGAATGGCATAACTTTGTAACAGTACAACCCCTGCTCGGTCACAAACGCTGTTTTCTCTTGATCGTCTTCCCACAAAGGAATTTGATGGAATCCGGAGTATGCGTCCATGAAACTCATTAGGGCGTGTCCAGCCGTAGAGTCAACCAAACGGTCAATCTTAGGCAAGGGGAAGCTATCCTTAGGACACGCCTTGTTCAAGTCCGTGTAATCCACGCACATCCTCCAAGTCTCATTCGGCTTTTTCACAAGAACTACATTGGCCACCCAATCTGGGTAGAAGCATTGCCGAATGAAACCGGCGTCCAGCAGCTTTTTCACCTCTGTTGCGGCCGCCTGATTCCTCTCTTCTCCGTGATTTCTCTTCTTCTGGCGGACAGGCTTTATCAGAGGGTTCACGGCCAACTTGTGCACGGCCAGGTCAGGACTTATTCCTGGCATTTCACCAACTTCAAATGCAAACACATCTTTGAATTCTCTTAACAGCTGAACTAACTCATCCCCAAGCAATGCCAAAGCTATAGTGCCAACACTAACTGTCCGTTCTGGGTGGTTGGAGTCAAGCACTATATCCTGGTGGTTGCCGGTCGGCTGGGGCCTCAACTCATCTGGCCGGCCGACAGTCATTAATTGCTAGGCTTCTTCTGCCCTGGCCGCCTTACGCTTATGGCCGACCTGGTATGCTGGGAGTGAGGTTCCTTCTTCCTTAGGCTCGGACAATTTTGGGCCGCGCGCTGTTGGCTTCACGGGCAGCTGATTACATTCCTTAGCCATTTTCTGACTTCCTTGAATTGTTCCAATTTTTCCGTCCGACCTTTCAAACTTTAGCAACATTAAGTGGGGTACTATGACCGCCTTGGCTGCATTCAAAGTGGGGCGGCCAAGGATGACGTTGTACCCGGTCAATTCTTTGACAACAAGGAAGCGGACGACCATGTCTCTTCCCTCTCCCTTCTGCCCGAAACGGATGGGAAGGTCAATCCGTCTGACCAGATGAATGATATTCCCCCATAAATCCTACTAAGGGGTGAGTGATATCCTGAAGAGCATCTTCCGGGAAACTTAAGTTCCTTAGGGCAGACAGGGTGATGATATCGGCCGAACTCCCTGTATCAATCAATATCCGTCCTGTTTCGGGGTTTTTTGAGTCCCTTGGGAGAGTTACAACACTAAGACTGGATGCTCGCTTGGATGCCTGTACCTGCAAAACAACGGAGCACCGAATGGTCGGTGGTCCGCCTCCGAAGCTTAAGTTAGTCTAAGTCCGAAGAATAAGGTGCGGAATGTAAAGGGTTATCTGCTCGGATTCCGAGCTCGGGTGTACTGTTCTCTTGAGAGTGACAGTTCTGGCAATGATTGGCAATCACTGAATATACCTCGTAAAGAGTGTCAAAAGAACGTCCCCATAAATGAGGAGGTCATCTCCTATTTATAGGCTTCTCGAAAAACGTGCATTCCCTAGGGTTTCGTGCCCCAGGGAATATTCACGCAGCTTTTGCAGACCTCGGGATTTGGGCCTGAAAGCCGCCAATCCCAGGTCCTTTAATCTGTCTGCCACGTGTCGTTCCCTGAGAGGTCCAAGGTGGCGCCCCTTTTAGTGACACGTGGCGGACTCTGATTGGGCCAACTGCCCTAGGGTATTTTTACCCAAATCATTTGCCCCTCACAGGTGACACGCGCTTGCCACGTGTTGCCTGTGACAGGTGTCAGCATCCGATTGGTCGGATTTTGAAAAGTTACTGTGGAGGGAAAGTTTTAGGGTTTTTAACCCCTCTATAAATAGAAAGTTTTCACCCCCGGATTTTTTACACCTTTGCGAATCTTTGGAGAATCTTGGACTTTTGACTTTAAGAATCTCAAAATTCCCTAAGTGTTTCTTAGTTCTCAAGCATCCGACACTCGGCCCGCTGTCCGACCGTTCTCAGCCAACCAAGCGTCTCTCTCCCTTCTTCTAAAGGTAACGCCTGTTTCTTCTTTTACTTTTCATTTTTTCTTTGTTTTCGAAAAAATGGTTTCCCAATCGCATGTGGCACAGTATAGGAGAGTGATCAGCCGGTCACCGGGGACGGCTGAATCTAGAACTTGCAGTGCCGACTGCTTGGCCAGCGACTGTGCTTTGCGAATTTCTCCGAATTCGACTGGTTTCGCGTCTGTGCAGGACACGATGGCCAGAACAAAAAGAACAACAAGAAAACCCAACTCCGATGGATCTTTTTTCTCGTCGGATGGTTCAACTCTTTATTCTGACGGCTCAATGAGGGTGCCTCGAAGTGAGGTGTCGGAACACCCTAATAGTCCTTCTTATCTTCCTCCTACTCCCACTTATTACCATTCGCCCTCTTCAAGCGGTACTCCTAGTGATAGGATACTGGAGGAGGCAGATGAAACCTATGCAGCCGGGCCTTCTGAACAGGCGCCGGAAGAGAGTCTAAGGGAGGACCCTGCTGGCACCAGTCGGCAGTCCCTTAGCTCTGATGACAGTTCTGATGACGAGTCGGCCTCGTCATCTTCTTCAGATAATGCCTCCGCCTCTTTAGGGGAGGCAAGGACAAGAATAGATACTGCCAGGGAGTCCCTGGCAGTTGAGAAGGGGGAATCTTGGGCCGAGCCGAGCGCTTCCAGGCGCTTGGAGAAAGCCTCTTACTATCATCATGTTTCGCAGAGCAGGCGGAACACCATGGCAAACGGCCTTGCAAGTTTTAGGCGTAGGGTTGTGCTGGGCCATGGCTTTACTTTGTGCGTCCCTAATAAGGACGACACCATTACTTGGCCGAGCATGGCCAGCTACCAAGACCGAGCATTCGGTTGTTATGAGGCGGCCTTTCAGGCTGGCTTGCGCTTCCATCTCCATCCGGCTGTGGAGAGAATTTTGGATGGATACCAACTTGGTATTTGGCAACTTGTACCCAATTCCTGGATCAACATTCTGGGGTACGTTGCCGCCTGCGAGATGCTGCAGGTGGAGGCGAGTTTTGAAGCATTCGCCCACATGCATTATCTTAGTAGGGCGCCTTCTAGGGGTGGCGAGGGCTGGTACACCTTGACTACTTGCAAGGGGTACATGATGGTTGTTGGCAAAGAAAACAAGTGGAAAGACTGGAGAACTAAGTTCTACATAGTCAAAACCGCCGACAGCCGCCTGAACCAAAAATATAACAGGTGGAACAAGGATCCACCTCTCCTAGCAGGTAGGAGTACATTGCCAGCTCTTCCTAGACGATCAAAGGAGGAGATCATGGATGCGGGTTTGTTTACCGTGTCCGTGAGGACGAATGATGAGGGGGACAAGGAAGTCACCCCTCAAAGCTATCTCCCTTTGTACAAATGGTTTGAGGAAGGGACATTCTTGGCCGCTTGTGGGCTAAGTACTGAGATGCCGAGAGGTAGTCGGCCGTCTGTTTAATATGCTCTTTTTATTTTGCTTGTCTTCACTGGTTAAATGTGACTAACACTTGATTCTTTTTTGCAGACAAAGCGATGGAGAAACTCTTAGCCTCCAGGAAGCCGGCTGTATCTGCTGCCAGATACAGATCAAACGTCCTTAACAGGGCGGAAGCCACCACAAGGGTGGAAGAGCAGCAACCAGCCGGTACCCCGGGGGTGAGATTTTATACTTAGCATTTTTCTGATTAATGCCGATCCTTTGCCGAATGTTTACTGACCTTGCTTTCTCTTCAATGATACAGGGTACCTCCTCCAAATCCCCGTCCAAACCATCCGACCCCAAGCTCCAAAAGACTAGGGCTGGTGATGTGAGCGCATCCGGCAAGGGCGGCCGGAAGCACATTGCTCATAAGCCAAAGAGGCCCTCAGACGCCCCTGCCGGTGAGACGAGGATTTTAGGGGAAAAGCCCCCCTCGTCCACCGGTCAGAAGAGGTTTCTGGGGGAAAAGCCACCCTCTTCCTCCGACCCGAAGAGGTCTCTAGGGAAGAAGCCCGCCTCTTCATCCGGTCCGAAGAGGATTTTGGGGGAAGAGGAGGTGGATGAGGACGATGGTAAGGACCATTCGTCCCCCTTTTTCTTTCTTCAAGTCATCCATACTTGAATACTTTTTTAACTTTTTCTTCTTGCAGTTCCCATACAGAGGCCGACTGTAGTTCAAATGGCCAAGTCCATGCTAAGGGCGATTGATCCGGATGATAAAGCATCCGTCAGAGGAGTCGGCACCCTAGACCTTGATGGTATTCTAGGGAACCTTTGTGAGGTATAGACTTAGCCTTGCCTTAACATTCGTTTTTTTTTTTTTTATCCGCCTGGTTCTTAACCATCTGGCTTCTTTTTGCAGGCCATGCTGCGCGTCTAAGGGCTCGGCAGACCCCTTAAGGAAAAGACCAAAGAGGTAAAAGCTGCTAAGGCTCAGGCCGAGTCCGCCTTGGATAGGGCTCAATTTGATATTGCTCAGAATGAATTTCTGACGCTTGATATGATGTATTCGCAGTCGGAGGCCAATCTGCAGGTGAAGAAGGACCTGGACTCGGCCCGCCTTCAAGTCTCCAACCTCAAGAAGGAGATCAGGTCCCTTAAGGCGGAGCTCGAGCCCCTTCAGGACGCCAAGGATGAGGCCGAGAGGGCCCAGAATAGGGTGAGCCGCCTGGAGCATAAACTCACCAACCAGGAGCACCAGCTGAGGACCAAGTTCGAGTCCCGTGCCGAGCAAGAGAGAGCTGAACTGGTCAAACAAATGATCAGGGATAATGATGCCATCATGCGGGACACTTAGGCGGCTGTTCAGCCAGGCTCGGACTACCAAATTTGGAAGTCCAAGTTTAATGAGTTCAGCAAAGCTCTCGACGATCGCCTCCTTGAGGAGATGGAAGAGGCTTCCAAGGCTGATGCTGAGGCCGAGGCTGCCGAAGGCTCTGGGTCCGACTCTTCTGGGGAGTCGTCCTCTGGGAAGGAGGAGGAAGATCAGGCGGAGGAGCAGGAGAAAGATGATGAAGAGCAGCCGAAGGGCAACAGGCCGGCTGCCAATGAAGAGGCTCTCCCCTGATCATTTAAGCTTTTATTTGTTGTTTCTGCGGCCGAATGGCCAAGTACTTGTTTTTCCGGCCTGTGTGCCGAGTATTTATGTATCTTTACCGACCGAGGGGTCGGGTAATTTGACAATTTCCTTGGCTTTGCCAGATAACAATTTAACCAATCGTCTGGTGGCGGTTGGTCATTTTTAATTTGAATCATTCGGCCATTTGGCTGAAGTTTTTTCATTCTGCCCTTTGAATTGTTTGAAATTTTTGCATGTTTTTTGGCTAAGTATTATAACCTGTATACCATGCGAATGTTCTTGCCCCTGGACGGATGTCGAGTGGTTTCGGTTTATGGGATTGATTGACTTGGAAATTATTGATACTTGGAAGAGTATCCATGGTTTCTAAGTCAATCAATCACTATGGTGATTGCCCCAAACCACGCGGCAGACGTCCATCCAGATTTTGGCAAAAATAAGTGTTCATTCGGCCATTGGCTCGAACAAAACTCAAATTTCCAACTTAGCTGTTTTGCTAAGAAAAAATCTTCGCCTGTTCTGCCCCTAAGGCAAAAAAGGCGCATCCGGCCATTGGCCTCATTGAGATTAAAGTGTTAAGTCTGGGACTTCACCAATTTTCGTGAAAGTAATTCATCCGCCTTTCTTGCCCCATAGGTAAGGATCAGGCGTCATCCGGCCAACGGCCTTAAATAAATGATAAGTAATTAACTTAACATATTTTTTATAAAGTTATTCCGCCTGTTTTGCCCCTAGGCTAAAACAGACGCATCCGGCTTTATGCCTCGGTTAGCCTCTACTTATGAAACAGTGACCATTTCCGAATTGTGCTAGAACAGAAGGAAAATCCTGGCCTTTTAGATTTCACTTTCGATTGAAACAAACGACTGGGAGTGCTGCCTTAGCATTCGGTTGGGCCGCTTGTATATTCGTAGAGCAATGTGCCACCCAAATGGGAGATGCTTCTCCTCGACGAATTCACCCGAATGGGAGTAGCCGGTTATCTGACTCATGTTGGAGCAGACGATCGTACTCATGTTGGAGCAGACTGTGACCATTCGGTCTCTTTTTATCTGGCCTTGGGCCTCACAATTGATTTAGTGTTGGTATAAACTTAATAAAATTTCGTAGGAACGACTGTTTAGAACAACCGGCTCCTTCAAGGGGTTTTGGGGCGTCTGCTGTTGGGACAGACGCCCTTCATATGGGCCGTCTGTAGCTGGTACAGACGGTACTAAAAAATTTTAAGATAATAGAAGAAATTGGAACATGGAAGCATATTCTCATTAACAAAACTTTGAGATAACAAAATTGAAGTATTTACATTCGTACTTAGAAGTAGTACTTTTTTAAGTTGTCTACATTCCAAGTTCTGGGCAGCTGCCTGCCGTCTGGTTCTTCCAAGCGGTAGGTGCCGTCTCTTACTTCCTCATAGATTCGGTAGGGGCCTTCCCAATTTGGGGTAAGCTTACCCTGCTCATTCGCCCTACCGACTGCTTCCATTTTTCGTAACACAAAGTCCCCTACTTTAAGAGGACGCCTGTGTACTCTTTTGTTGTAAGCTCGAGTCATTCTCAGACGGTATATCTCATGGCGCAAGGCAGCATTGCCCCTGCGCTCTGGTAGTGAGTCCAATGCTAGACGCATGGCCTCCCAATTCGCCTCCTCATCATACAACATGATTCGAAGAGTCAGCTCATAGTGTTCAATGGGCAAGACAGCTTCTGCACCATACACCATAAGGAATGGGGTCTCTCCAGTTGCCCCTTTAGCACTCGTCCTGATGGACCAGAGGACGTGTGGTAATTCATCCGCCCAAAGGCCACCAGCCCGTTCAATTTTCTTTTTAATCCCGTCTGAGATTAACTTGTTAAAGGCCTCGACCTGGCCGTTTGCTTAAGGCCGGCCGACTGATGCAAAAAAACTAGAGATCCCTTGGTCTCCCAGCCAAGTCTTGAGTTGAGGCGTTTCAAATTGAGGACCATTGTCAAAAACCATAGACATGGGCACCCCGAAACGAGTGATTATGTTTCTCCAAATGAAGGAAATAACATCTTTTGTCTTAATGTTTTTGACTGCCTCCGCCTCTACCCATTTAGTAAAGTAATCCACAGCCACCAATATGTAGCGCTTGCCGCCTGGTGCGGCTGTATATGGCCCCAAAATGTCCATGCCCTATTTGGCGAAGGGTATTGGGCTGTGGATGGCCGTCAGATCTGTAGTTGGACGATGAATGAGCTTGCCAAATTTTTGACATTTGTCACATTTTCTCACCAATTCCATTGCATCCGACTCCAGTGTAGGCCAGAAGTAAAGCCGCCTGGCTTTGGCAGCAAGGGATCTGTCCCCTATATGGGAGGCGCAGAATCCCGCATGCAACTCTTCGAGGACTTCCTTACCCTTCTCGGGGGTAACACACTTCAACAGAGGTTTCAGAAAACCAGCCCTGAAGAGTTCCCCTTGTCGCAACTCGAAGTTAGCCGCTCGTTTTTTCAAAACAGCCGCCTCCTGTGGTGAGTCAGGGAGCGTGCCGTCTGTAAGGTAAGCCCGGATGCTGTCCATCCAGGTTGAGCTTCGGTCAAGAACTCCAATGGGGTCTTCTTCAGAGATACTCCTTTTTTCCACGACCTCCCAGAAGACTGACCGAGGCGTTTCACAGGAGGCGGATGATGCTAGCTTGGACAAGGCATCCGCCTGATTGTTGGAAGACCTGGGCACTTGACTTAGTGTAAATTCTTCAAGTGTCCCAACTTCAGCCTTGACCGCCTGCAGATATTTTACCATGGCCGGATGAGTGGCCTCGTACGTTCCATTGACTTGGAGTACGACCAATTGTGAGTCTGAGCAAGCGTCAATTTTCTTTGCCCCTGCTGCCTTACAGTACCGAATGCCAGCAAGCAGGGCTTCATATTCGGCCTCGTTATTGGAGACCTGGAACTTGAACCGTAGTGCATATTCAAATTTGTCCCCCTCAGGAGACTGACAGATAATCCCTGCACCACAGCCATTCGCAGTAGAGCTCCCGTCTACATACACTTTCCAAACCTGACTAGTATCATCCGGAACAACCGGCCTTGTCATTTCCACAATAAAGTCGGCGAATGCTTGCCCCTTTACTGCTTTCCTGGGTTCGTAAGTGATTTCCAATCCTTGCATTTCAATCGCCCATTTGAGCATTCGTCCAGAAGACTCCAAGGTTGTCAGAGGTCGTTTAATCGGCTGGTCAGTGTAGACCACTACCGCATGTGCCAAGAAGTAAGGTTTCAATTTCTTAATGGCCATGTAGAGGGCAAGACCAAACTTTTCAACCATGGGATACTGAAGCTCAGCGTTCCTGAGAACATGGCTGATGAAATAGACCGGGAGCTGAGTGCCGTCTCTTTCAGCTAAGAGAACAGCGCTGAGGGCATGATCGGAGACGGCCAGATACATGAAGAGCGTCTCTTTGGGCAAAGGGCTAACAAGCCTCGGCAAAGAGTGCAAATGAGTTTTTAACTTTTGAAAGGCCGCCTCTGCATCATCTCCCCATTCAAAATTGGTCTTCTTCCTGATTGCCTGGAAAAAGTAGAGACACTTATCGCCTGACCGACTGAGGAATCTCCCCAGGGCCGCCAGACAACCTGTAAGCTTTTGAACCTCTTTCACAGTTCGGGGCGACTGCATGTCGATGACCGCCTGTATTTTCTCAGGATTGGCCTCTATTCCCCTTTGATCAATCAGGAATCCGAGAAACTTCCCAGACTCAACACCAAAGACACACTTTTTTGGATTTAGCATGACCTTATGCCGCCTGAGTGTGGCGAATGTTTCTCGGAGATCAACAAGATGATCCGCTTGTAGTTTGGATTTGACTATCATGTCATCAATGTATGCTTCTACATTCCTCCCAATCTGATTAATGAAGACCATATTAATCATTCTTTGGAAAGTTGCAGGCGCATTCTTCAAACCAAACGGCATCACAGTATAACAGAACAACCCCTGATCAGTGACGAATGCCGTCTTTTCTTGATCTTTTTTCCACAGGGGAATCTGATGGAAACCTGAATAGGCGTCCATAAAACTCATCAAGGCATGACCGGCTGTTGAATCAACCAGGCTGTCGATCTTTGGCAACGGATAACTGTCCTTCGGACATGCCTTGTTCAGGTCGGTGTAGTCAACACACATCCGCCAAGTTCCATTCGGCTTTTTTACTAACACAACGTTAGCTACCCAGTCAGGAAAGTTACATGGCCGAATGAACTTGGCGTCCAGCAGCTTTTTAACTTCAGCTGCTGCCGCTTGACTTCTTTCTTCGCCGTGATTTCTTTTCTTTTGCCGAATGGGCTTCTTTTTAGGATCTACGGCTAGTTTGTGGACAGCGAGATCCGGGCTTATGCCAGGCATCTCTTCTACTTCAAAGGCAAAGATGTCTTTGAATTCTTTCAGAAGCTGGTGCAGACTGTCACCTAGCTTAGCAAATGCAACCGTCCCCACCTTAACAGTCCGCTCTGGCCGAGAGTCGTCCTGAGGGATATCAATGTGTTCACCAGTCGGCTGGGGACGGAGATCATCCGACCGTTCCCCGGTCAGTGATTGCTATTTTTTCTCTTTTTTGACCGCCACCAATTGATCAATTTTTCTCTTTTTCTCAGCTGGTGGGGCCGCTTGGTCTTCCTTGTCATCATCAAGGTCGACTGTTTGTTTGCCCCGGACGGCTGCTGCGGCCGCGGGCTTGACATCCGAGAGATAGCACTCCCGAGCTGTCTTCTGGTCCCCATTAAGAGAGCGACTGTGCCATCATCCCTCTCATACTTAACGAGCATGAGGGCAGGAATGATGATGGCCTTGCACTCGTTAAGAGTGGGTCGACCAAAGATGAGGTTGTAGGCAGTAAGCTCTTCAACCACGAGGAAACGGATGGTCATATGCCGGCCGTTTCCTTTTTGCCCCAGCCGGATGGGCAAATCTATCCGTCCGACTGGGTGCACGAGTCCTCCCCCAAACCCTACAAGGGTGTGCGAGACCTCCATCATGCTATCTGGCTTGTACTTGAGATTGGACAAGCATTTGAGGCTGATGAGGTCAGAGGAACTGCCTGTGTCGATCAAGATTCGACCAACCAGTTGGTTGGCCACTTTGCATTCAATGACAACAGGGTCATCATGCGGTCGACGGACTTTGCCTTTGTCCTTTTCGGTGATGATGACCTCGGGTAAGGCGGATGTGCTTGCCGCCTCTCCCTCTTCAACGGAATGGATCATCTTTTTCAGATGATCCTTGGTGCCCCGAATGGTCGGGCCACCCCTGGCGAATCCGCCTGCTATGGTATATACCGGATCTTCATCGGTGTCGGTACTAACAATCGGCTGGGGAGCCTTCTTTTTGGACTGCCCCTGATTCGCCTTTGAACTCACTTTGGACTTCACATAGGACTTTAGCTGTCCTTTGTCGGCCAGACGGTCAAGCTCTCGCTTGAGGCTGAAACAGTTCTTGGTGTCATGACCGACATCTTCATGGAAGTGGCAATGTTTATTTTTGTTCCGATTTTCAATGGAACCTCTCATTGGAGTCGGCTTCTCAAGAGTCAGCCGGTCCTTTATTTCCATCAAGATGGAGCAGCTGTCCTTGTGGAATTCGTACCTTGGGACGTATGGTTTCCACTCTTTCTTCTTCTTCTGGGCCGGCTGATCAGAGTTATCAACGGCCCAGACTTGCTTTTTCCTTTTTGCTCTCTTCTGGCTTGGGAGCCGGCTGAGCAGGCCTGCTCTCCTTCTGTCGGTCGGACCTCTTAGAGTCCGACTGTCTGTTGGAGGAGCAGAGCTCGGTCTCTTGTATATAGGCTTCCGCCTCTCGCAGCGCTCCCTACAGAGTGAAAATTTGCTTTTGAACAAGTTCGTACTTAAATGTAGAACCGTCCTTTAGACCTTTGAAAAAGTCTGTAAAGGCGACCTCATCAGATAGCCCATGGATCTGGATTCGTACCAGATTGAACCGCCTGACGTAGGAACGCAAGCCTTCTCTATCTCCCTGCTGTACATTGCCAAGATCAAGGCTTGTCTTCTTGGCAGGGATGTTCATAGAGAAGTTGGAGGCAAACAAGAACGCAAGCGTCTTGAAGCTATTAATGCAACCAGCCGGCAAGTTGCCGAACCACTGTTGGGCTATGCCCTTCAGCGTGGCTGGAAAGCAGCAACACCATGCGGCATCATCCAGCCCTTGTAAATACATGAGGTGGGTGTATGCTAGCAGGTGGTCTTCTGGGTTGGTGGTCCTATCATAGGCTCCTACCAACACATTTTTAACCTTGGCCGGCTGTTCGGCGTTGGTTATTTCCTTAGAGAAAGCAGTGGGTTGATCTCCAAGGTGCTGCAGCCTAAGCTGCCAGTCCATGGGCTGATAGCCGCATGCCGCCTGTCCTCCAAGGAAGGCAGGCTGGATGCAAGGTTGAGCGGGCGTTTGGTACAATGGCTTAGCCATGTACTGAGCCTGCTGGATGACATGAGGTCCAACTTGAACCCGGGGGCTGCTTATTGGAGTCTCATGCACAGATTGTGAATACCTTAACGAGGTATGCTGGAAGCTGTCATGGTAAGTCGACGTTGAGGCCGACTCTGAAAGCTCATTCCTCCTCTGCTCGATGTAATGTCGAGCATCAGAGAATGTTTTCTTGTTACCATCCGGCTGAACATGTCGAATGGCTTTCCTTGCAACCGTTTCTGGGAAACGGAGTCTCGAGAGGTCAAACTGAGGCCGAGCCGTTTCCTTGGGATGAGGAGTCGGCTATCGGTCCCTGACCGATTTGTTCTTGCCCATTTGGGCTGACTTCTTGGCCGACTGTTCCTTGGGAGGAGTAGCCGACTTCTTGTTGGTGAGTTGTTTAATCTCACCACGGAGAGTGCTCACAAGCTTCATGAGCTCATCTCTGGTTACTGGGTCTGACCCTTCCGCGTGGGTAGAATCAGACGGCTTCTTTGAATGTCCGGCTGGTTTGCTCGGAGCATTCTGAGAGTGAGGGCGCTCCCGCTTTTCCTTGCTGCGGACGCGCCTGGAGATGAGAGACCCATCTCTAGCAGTATAGGTTTCGATGTCACCGTCGTCACCTGAATCATGGTCCGTCTGGACCAACACTTCGTCCAAGGACCGATTGGTCTCTGGTGGTTGATTAGTCTCCAGTGGCCGATTGGTTTCTGGAGGCCGATTAGTTACAGAAATTGGTACAGTTTCCAAAGAGGCCATCTTAGAGGTACTCTCCCCACAGACGGCGCCAAATGTTTCGGGGTTTTTTGAGTCCCTTGGGAGAGTTACAACACTAAGACTGGATGCTCGCTTGGATGCCTGTACCTGCAAAACAACGGAGCACCGAATGGTCGGTGGTCCGCCTCCGAAGCTTAAGTTAGTCTAAGTCCGAAGAATAAGGTGCGGAATGTAAAGGGTTATCTGCTCGGATTCCGAGCTCGGGTGTACTGTTCTCTTGAGAGTGACAGTTCTGGCAATGATTGGCAATCACTGAATATACCTCGTAAAGAGTGTCAAAAGAACGTCCCCATAAATGAGGAGGTCATCTCCTATTTATAGGCTTCTCGAAAAACGTGCATTCCCTAGGGTTTCGTGCCCCAGGGAATATTCACGCAGCTTTTGCAGACCTCGGGATTTTGGCCTGAAAGCCGCTAATCCCAGGTCCTTTTATCTGTCTGCCACGTGTCGTTCCCTGAGAGGTCCAAGGTAGCGCCCCTTTCAGTGACACGTGGCGGACTCTGATTGGGCCAACTGGCTTAGGGTATTTTTACCCAAATCACGTCCCACCTTCAAATTTGCTATCTTCATGACAAAGACCATGGGATCATTGTGCAAAGCCCTAACCTCTCCACGATCAGCCTCACTTATGATCACTTCAGGAAATGGCTCGGCCTTAACGGCGTCCGTTTGCATCACATTTGACAGATTTCGAGCGTCCTGCTTGATCCCTTTCATGGTAGGGCCGCCTGAAGCAAAGCCTCCTGATATCACATCCACAAAACCTGAATCAGTGCTATTCCCATCATCTTCCTTGTCATCTTTCTTATCACTTTGTTGCTTTTTCTCGGACGTGTTGTCTGTCCGTTTGAAGGTGAATTTGGACTTGGTCACATAGGGTTTCAGCAGACCCTTGTCGGTCAACTTATCCAACAGCCTCTTCAGATTGATACACTCATTCGTGTCATGACCCACATCCTTGTGGTAATGACAATACTTGTTCTTGTTTCTGTACTGGGCCGAGCCTCTCAAAGGCTGAGGCTTCTCAAACTCAAACTTGTCTTTTATCTCCATCAAAATGGAGTAGCCATCCTTGTTGAACTCATATTGAGGCTCATACGTCTTGCTTTTCTTTGACTTGGGTTGCTTGTCATCAGCCACCCAGATTTCTTTTCTTTTGTTTCCTTCTCTCTTTCGGCCGGCCGAGTCTTGCCGAGAAGATTGCTTCTTCTCAGCCCCCTTGGCCGGCTGTTCTGATTTGGTGAGCGAACAAAAGTCCGCGGCCTCATTATAGGCTTCGGCTTCCCGCAATACGCCTGCGTATGACCGAATCTTTTTTCTTACCAAATCGAACTTAAAACCATTATGCCTTAATCCCCGGAGAAATTCTGAGTATGCCATTTCATCCGGAAGATTATGAATTTGGGCTTTTTCCTGGTTAAATCTTTGGACGTACGAGTGTAGTCCTTCATTCTTTCCTTGGACAATTGTTGCCAAGTTGAGACTTGTCTTTCTTGGTGGGATGTTGTATGAGAAGTTTCCCACAAACAACAAACTAAGGGTAGTAAAACAATTGATGCATCCAGCTGGAAGGCTGTTAAACCAATCCTGGGCCACCCCTTTGAGAGTGGCCGGGAAGCATCTGCACCATGTAGCATCGTCTACACTTTGCAAGTACATCAAGTTCCTGTACGAGGTAATGTGCTCCTCTGGGTTGCCCGTACCATCATAGGCACCCACTAGTACACTCTTCACTTTTGCTGGTTGAGGGGACGCTAATATGTCTTGCGAAAACGGCGCTTATCTCCCAAATTCAACAAACGCATTTGCCAATCAATGGGCTGAGGCTGAGCGGACGTTCCAGCCAGGAAACATCTGACCATACGGCCTATATTGCCCAAAGACTTGGGGAGTTGGCTGTATCAACCCATTGAGTACTTGAGGGGGCTGATATTGTGATGGCTGAATTGAAACGGGAGTAATAGTATGAGCCGCTTGACTTCTGCTGGAAACGGCCGTGTTGGTGTATTGGGAGAAAGATTGGTTGGAGACTTCATCCGGCATGGTTGGGGTACAGGCCGTGTCAGAGTATGCGGCCCTCTCCCTTTGCTTGTGCCGAATGTAATCCCTTGCGTCCTTGAAACGCTGTGACGGCTCAGTCTCAACTCTTTTCGGCTGTCTGCGTTAGTCTTGTTGTTGGCTTTCTTGGACGTGCCTCCTCCCCCCTCCTTTTTCTGGGTAGCCGTCAACTCCTTGCGGAGCTTAGTCAGCTCGGCCATTAGAGTAGCTGGGGTGACAGGAGGTTGTTCGGCCTCTTCAAATGAGGCAGTCAAAGGATTGCTTGAATGTATGGTAGTACGTATGTCTTCTACATATTCGTCCTCACCTGGACGAGGACCAGAATTAGGTGTCTGACCATCTATTTCCATAACGGACGAGTATCCCCACAGACGGCGCCAAATGTTTCGGGGTTTTTTGTGATTCCCTCGGATACTGGTCACGTTCTGCCGACAATGAGACTTGGACACCTGCAAAACAACGAATATTTCGGTGATCGGAATATTCGCCTCCGACGATCAAGTTAGTGATCGGAAACTGGAAAAGGCTAGAGAGAGAAAGTAGAGAGAAGTTGGAGCTTTTAGTGCTCTATATTTAAGTTATGTCCAAAATCCATCCCTCCCATCATAAATGATTGGGGTATTTATAGGGGTGGGAACATGTGCCCCTCTAGGGTTTATGCCCTAAAATTTCGTGACATGATTGGCTGCGCAATCAGAGGTCGCCACGTGTCATGGGGGGCGCCGTTTTACGGCTTTCAAAGGTTTCTTGGGATTTGGGCCTGAGATCATCAGGGCCTTTTTCTCTTTCTGATGTTGTATTTGGGTATTTAAAGATGGCTGACATGTGTCACCCTGACAGGTGGACACGTGTCACACTCTCATAGGGCCACGTGTCGCCTTCTTACTGGGCCACGTGTCACTATGAGATTGGGCCACGTACCTGGAGTATTTTTACCCTAAACATACCTTGAATACGATCTTAAAATCGCCACGACTAGTAAAAATTGCTCACTTCGAAGTCTCCTACACATTAAAATTATAATAGAGCATTAAAGTCCACTATAAACAAATTTTCAGCAATATATACCATTTTAAAACCCCTCATAAATTAATTAGAATAAGCTAAAATTATATTTAAAACACCATAATTAAGTAGTCCCCCTTAATGGGTAATTTAAATTTCCTTCAAAAACATAATATTTAGGGTTCTACATAAAATTCCAGCACTTTATTTCTATTTAAAACTTGCTGTAATTTGGTCTTAAAGCACTTAAATTGAAGATCTAAACATTAATACATCATATACTTTCATCATTTCATAAATCAAGAACCTAGGGTTTCAAAAATTGGGGCTTTTTAATTAAAAACCAAATCTAAAAATTTACTAACATAATTACAACATTCAAACATCAAAATTTAATCCCAAAACTCATAAATTATAATTAGATCTAAGCATAGATTAAATTAGAATAAGAAGATTATTTTTTTTTTCGAGGAACACCAACGGCAGCAGCAGCCACCACGGCACGGCTGGGCTGCCGCAGCCTGTGCCGCTGCGGCTGCTGGCCGTGTGCTGGTGGCGCGCGGTGGTGTGTGGTGATGGTCCGGCCACGTGTGTGGTGGTGGTGGTGGCCGGCCGTGAAAAAGGGGAAGGGGAAGAGGAAGAAAAAAAAAAGAAAGAAAAGTAAGGAGAAAAGGGGAGAAGCTTACCTTGGGTTTTCTCCACTCTAGGCAAAGTTGATTTGCCTCATAAGTGGGATATTTATACCCCTTCTCTACCAACCCTTTACCCTAAACTTTCCTCTTTTAGTTTTTCTAATCCCTTTCCTAATAAAACTTGTTAAAAATTAAACTTTCTTAAAATAAAACCCTAACTTTTAAATAAAATAATTAAATAAACTTTCCTTTTATAATAATATTAATTAAAATACTTTAATTAAAATAATTACAACTATTTAAATACTTTATAAAATACATACTTTAAATAAAATACGTATAAAAATAAAGGGTATTACTTGCCTGGATTTTAGCTTGAATTTCCCTTACTTGCTTGACTGTGTCTTCAATCATTTGAGGCCCAAGAATCATAGTTTCACTAATGTCTTTCCAACAAATTGGGCTACGACACTTTCTCCCATACAAGGCCTCAAATGGAGCCATTCCAATGCTCGCATGATAACTATTATTATAAGAGAATTCAATTAAATCCAAGTTATCCTCCCATCCTTCCTGGAAGTCTATAACGCAAGCTCTCAACATATCTTCCAAGGTTTGAATGGTTCTTTCAGTTTTCCCATCTGTGGCAGGGTGAAATGTTGTACTCATTTTAAGTGTTGTACCAAAATTTTCTTGTGCACTTTTCCAAAATTTTGAATAGAAACCTGGAGTCTCTGTCAGATACGATATCTTTTGGAACCCCATGTAATCTCACAACGTGTTTGATGTAAGCTTTCACGAGTTGTTCCATTTTCCAAGTTTCTTTCATTGGTATAAACACTGCTGATTTTGTTAGTCTATCCACCACTACCCAAATGGTGTCATTGCCGCTCTTGGATTTAGGAAGGCTGGTCACAAAGACCATTGAAATGCAATCCCACTTCCATCCTGGGATTTCTAATGACTGTACAGTCCCTTGAGGCCTCTTGTGTTCTATTTTCACCTTCTGACAGGTTAAGCACTTTGCCACAAATTCAGCCACCTCATTTTTCATTCTAGGCCACCAAAACATTTTCTTCAAATCCTTATATAACTTGTCTCCTCCCGGGTGTACCGAGTAAGGTGTGTTGTGGCCTTCTTCCATCAAATTTCTCTTCACTTCCTCACATTTCTGTGGTACACACCATCGACCTTTATACCTCAAGCTCTCATCTTCGTGAATTTTAAAGTCTGTAGCTTTTCCTTGCTTAATTTTCTCACGAATCCTATCCAACTTCACATCTCCCTCTTGGTTCTCTCGAATCTCGTCGAATATTGTTGGTTGGACACTCAGATTCGCAAGAATACCTGCTGGTACTCCCCATTGTACGACTTCTAAATTCAATTTCGCCATTCTACTACTAACGAGTTTACTCCATGACTAGTTTTACGACTTAGAGCATCCGCAACCACATTTGCTTTCCCTTCGTGGTATTGTATGTCTAGATCGTAATCCGTCGTATACTCTAGCCATCTCCTTTGACGAGAGTTCAAGTCCTTTTGGGTGAAAATATACTTTAAGCTCTTATGGTCTGTGTAAATTTTACATTTCACTCCATACAAATAATGACGCCAAATTTTCAGTGCAAAAATGATGGCAGCTAATTCCAAATCATGGGTTGGATAGTTTACCTCGTGTGTTTTTAGCTGCCTTGATGCGTATGCAATCACCTTTCCATTTTGCATAAGCACACATCCCAAACCATTCTTTGATGCATCACTATAAACATCATACAGCCCACTATCATCTGGAAGTGTAAGCACTGGTGCTGTAACTAATTTGTGTTTTAAAAGTTAGAACGCCTCTTCACACTTCTCATCCCATTCAAACTTCTTGTCCTTCTTCATTAGAGTAGTCATAGGTTTAGCAATCTTGGAAAAATCCTTAACAAAACGCCTATAATACCCTACTAAACCTAAGAAACTTCTCACATCAGATACTGTTTTGGGTGTAGGCCAACTCTTAACAGCTTCTATTTTGGCTGGGTCTACCTCTACTCCGTCCTTAGACATAAAGTGTCCTAGGAAGGCTACCTTTTCCAACCAAAACTCACACCTAGAGAACTTTGCATAAAGGTGGTTTTCTCTCAATGTTTGCAGAATTGCCCTTAGGTGTTCAGCATGCTCTTCCTTGTTCTTTGAGTATACCAAAATGTCATCTATGAACACCACTACAAACTTATCCATAAATTGATGAAACACTCTATTCATCAAATCCATAAAGATTTCTGGAGCATTCGTCAATCCAAAAGGCATAACTGTAAACTCGTAGTGTCCATATCTTGTCCTAAATGCCGACTTAGGGATGTCCTCATCGGCAATCCTCAATTGGTGATACCCATACCTCAAGTCTATTTTCGAAAACACTGTGGCACCATTCAGTTGGTCAAAAAGGTCATCTATTCTTGGTAAGGGATACTTATTCTTTATTGTCACCTTATTTAATTCCCTGTAATCAATGCACAGTCGCATGCTTCCACCCTTTTTCTTCACAAATAGAACTGGAGCTCCCCAAGGAGAGGCACTTGGTCTAATGTATCCCTTTTCCAGTAAGTCCTGCAACTGCTCCTTCAACTCACTCATTTCTGCAGGTGCCATTCGATATGGTGCTTTGGATATAGGGGCTGTTCCGGGAACTAAATCTATGGTAAAGTCGATTGCTCTCTTAGGTGGCATTCCTGGAATTTCCTCTGGAAATACATCAAGGTATTCATTTACTATTGTTATGTCCCCTAGATTCGTCACTTGTTCATGGTCCATATTCCTAACACTGCAGAAATATACTGGATGCCCCTTCTTCATGTATTTTGCTAACTTTAGCACTGAAATTAACCTTGGGCACTTAGTTTTACCTTTCATCCAGTATGTCACCGACTCATTACTACTTGTGACCATCTTCACTTTTTGTGATCTACAACTAATCTCAGCATTACACCTACTCATCCAGTCCATTCCCAGAATAAGATCAAAGTCACTCAGCCCAAATTCAATAAAGTCAGAGAGGAGTATCTTCCCTTATATTTCTAAAGGCACATTTCTAAAGGTTTTGGTACATTTCACTACCCCACCTGTCGGAATGGTTATAGGTAAATCTACTGCTTCTACTGCTGTTAAGCAGTCCTTAAGTTTTGAAACAATACCCTTAGAAACAAAAGAAAAAGTTGCACCAGAATCAAACAATACTTTAACAGGAATAGAGTTAATAGAAAAAGTACCAGTAATAACATCTTTCGTGGCCTCCGCCTCATGCCTACTCAACACATTCAGTTTCCCAGCAGCTCCACCCTTATATTGGTTATTGTTATTATTGGTGTTACTGTTCTTCACCCCATTCTATTGTATTCCCTTGCTCCCAATAAAGTTGTTGTTGTTCCCTTGGAAATTCTTCTGGTTTCCTCCTGAGTTATAGTTGTTCTGCTTATTCCCATTAGCATTTTTAGAGTAACACTCATACTCCCTATGCCCCAGTTTGTTACAAGCGCGACAAGCAACCAAATTGCCTTCGCAATCCCTCCTAGGGTGATTGTTCCTACACCTCTTGCAGAAATAAATCCTTCCATTTTTGTTATTCCCCTGGTTATTGTTTCTAGCCCCTCCATTGTTGCTACGTCTACCTTGACAGTTATTATTCTG
Source organism: Chenopodium album (assembly GCF_948465745.1). NCBI lineage: Eukaryota > Viridiplantae > Streptophyta > Magnoliopsida > Caryophyllales > Amaranthaceae > Chenopodium > Chenopodium album. The sequence goes on along the minus strand of NC_137857.1, from coordinate 21,860,624 downwards.
GAAATTATTATTACTGGGGAAATTATTGTTATGGTGGTACTTCTACTTCTTAAAACCATTCTGGTTTCCCTGCTGGTTACTAGAAACTTGCACCACCTCTTTCCTCTTCTCTCTTCCTTCTATCTCAGCTAGCTCCTTCTTCTTCTTCTCCTCCAATGCATAAAGGTGTGCGGCCCTTCCATACACCTCATCCTGAGTCTCGAATACTTGCCCGCACAGCTTTAACTGTAGATCCATAGTTAAACCACTCTCAAACTTCCTAGCCTTTGCTTTCTCAGTAGCAACAGACTCCTCAGCAAAACGGGACAGTTCTATAAACTTGGTATAGTACTCCGTAACTGACATCTTTTCCATTTTGAGGTTCGAGAATTCCTCAGCTTTCTGCTTCTGCAAAAAGCTAGGGTAAAACTTGTCCCTCACCTTCTCTTGGAACTTGGTCCAATTGAACCCAGGTAGAGCCCTAATGGTAGTTTCATTTTGCTGCGACCAAAGGTCAGCTTCACCCCTCAGGTAGTAAATAGCACAGCTCACTTTCGAGTTTTCAGGGCATCCTACATCCCCAAACAGCTTTTCGAACTCCCTCAACCAGTTTTCTAAAATGGTAGGGTCAGGCTCCTTTTGATAAGTTGGTGTCTTACTCTGTGCCACTTTCTTAAAGAGCTCCCCCTGAGCATCCCCATTTCCAGTCGAGTTTCTAGCCAGTTGTTGGGCAACTGCCGCTAATTGCTTCACTACTTCACTAAGTTCATTCCCACCAGTGTTGGTGCTGCTTCCTCCTGCCATCTTTCTTCTCCTGAATTAAAAGAATCAGGTTCTAAATTAAATATGGTTTAGGTTAGCTCCCAAGGCATTCACTCATCTAAGTTTAAAACCCTTAAAGCTGGCACAATTCCTTAGAAGCTAATGAATTTTGAATTGTATTTACCAAATTCAAAATTTATAGCTTTATCAATTAATTATTGATTGCTAACCAACCAAACATTTAATAAAGCATCACATAAATAAATAAAATAATTCCCATGAACCCTCGAGACTTGAGACTAGAATTAAATTTAATTGGAATAAGGTTTTGTAGATTTGAGATGGCCATGCAAGTTAAAATTAATTGGAGATGGAGTTGTTTGTTGTAATTGAAATAAATAAATTAATAGGAAGTAGTAAGGAAAAAAAAAGTGGAATTTTATTGATATGAATAAAGAACAAGTACTGGAATATAAATGAGTATAATCACTTATGAGTGTTCATAAGTTCACTGAATGTTTGTGGCATACCACTTATTACTTAAACTGCAAATAATGAAAATGCTGAAAATAAACTAAGAGTTCCTAATGAAAGAAATTATAGTATCTAATCATTTCGAACATTGTCCCTTTTATTAGTAGATTGTTTGTAACTTGAAGGATCAAAGTCATCGTCATTTGAATCCTCCATTGGTTCAGGTGACTCAGGTTCAGGTTCTACTTGTATGAACTCCCCTTCTTCTTCCTCATCTGATGATACGTCTATTATAATTGGAGTTTGAGGTGGATTAGGATCAGAAATCTCCATCATTGAACTATCTCCCTCTTGTTGTTCTCCATTCCCTGCTTGATTACCCCCTAATGAAGTAGAAGAGGAACTTTCTGGTTGTTGGTTAAGAGGTGGGTTGTTCCCTACTGGATTATCATAGTAGTAGTCAGGGTAGGGAATATTTAAGTGCTGATAATGAGCTCTTTCCACTCTTACAATGTAATTAGTCAAATAAACATAATCTGGATACCACTGGCCATAATAGTTTTTGTACTTGTAATAATTTGGAACGTCTCCTGGAAGGTAAAAGTCAGAAAATCTTTCTTTGATAGCAATGTAAGGAGGCTCTTCTGGCAGACAGTGAACAATCATAGCTGAAATACGATCAGGGGTGTCATATATTTTGTCTCGTAAGACATTACTCCTATAGGAACAGTAGTATCTGATCTTTTCTACAAAGTCATAGGGGTGTTCATCATTTTTCTATACTAGTGATCCCATTTGTGTGAATTTGCTAGGAAGGTTAGGCATCCTGTAGAGGAAAAAGACTTAGAAAATAATTCCCTTCCCAAAGAAATAAAATAAATACTACAGTTCTTGCAAAAATTTAAGTTTGGTGTTCAATCATACAATTTGAAGAATCACATAAAATAATACATATATTGCATGTTTTCATCAACAAACATTTAGTCATACAACATGCTTGAACACCCTAAAACAAAATTTATGCACACAGGGAAGAAATTAAATTCTAGCCTATATGCCCTTTCCTTTCCTACCCAAGCTCACCAACATATTAATAAAAGCTTCTAACACATAATTCTTACCTCAATCCTTGCTCCCTGCAAAATTAACAAACTAAAAATATTTCACCCTGCTAAAAAAATTTTCGAAATTATAGGGAAGGGGCCAATTTTCGGCCCTCACAAAAATAAAAGAAAAAAAAAATAATTTTTGGACACAAAAAAAAAAAAATTTCGAGTGTCCCAAAAAAAAAAAAAAATTCGGACCAAAATAAATAATAGTAAAAAAAATTTCGGCCCTTTTTAATAAAATAAAATGAAATCGGAATGAAATTGACATTGTAAAATTAAATTAGCACTTGGCCAAGTTTAAATCAATATAAAAACGTTTTCGTGTTAGTGGTAATTTAAAATCTCAACCAAAGCTCCCAGATACCACTTTGTAACACCCTAGAAATTCCTTTCCTTTAAAATACACCCTCTTCTCTTTGAAAATACGTTTAGGAATATCTAAGACATTACCGCCACCGTGAAAACGGCTAAGGCTACTATCAAAGATACACAGCGGAAGACTTAAAAACCAAAACTATTTAAATAACAGAATTCAAAAGCCAAACCAACGAAAGAAAAGTTGAAAATCAACAAATCAAAAGTCAAATAAAAGTCCATTACAACTTGGAACCATTTAAGGCCCTTATTCAAAACCAAATCAACCAAACCTTTGTGTTAGTCAACAAAATAAACATCATAAAATATTCAATGCATAAAACACATCATATCCTAATAGAGGCTAGCATGATTCTCTCTTCAATCATGCCCCGTCATGAACATGCCTCAATACCTGAAAAGTGTATCTCTACTTGCCCCCACTACTCTCCATTAAAATGGATCATCGTAGGGCCAAGATAAAGACATAGCCAGACACAAACAACACACACAATCAGCAAAGCTGAGTACATAAGCGTAATTAAACACACTAACATGCAATCCCCTATCATCACACACACTTACCTCATTGCACCTGTTTATAAGCACACACAACATTCAACAAGACACTTTAACTGGACACTAAATAATTCATTTAGCGTTGATTACGCATCGAACGGGTTTCCAACTATACCTCCCCCAATAAATTGAGGTTAACTGACACGGGAGCTAACCGTGCCGGCGACAAACCTGTGCCACACATAGGTGGCAGAATTCCAGCGCATAATAATAATAATAATAAAAAGGAATATACAACGTCCTGTACTCCGTTAGAAGTTATGATCAAATATAAAGTCACATAACTCCCCCCATATGTTCATACTCAAGGTATATACGTTCCAAGAGTTTTGGTGCGTAATCTCTTTCACTTTACGTTATTTACATATTATTAGACTTGGTGATGACTCTCAAAGCATAACAAATCAATCATCAATAATAATTCAATCAATCAACATACCAATTTAGTTCTTGAATATTTAGTGATCACATAATATTTAATGTTGAACCCTTTTTAATTCTACCTCAGCGTCAAAGACACCTTAAACGCATAAAGCGCCAAAAATCCTATCCCTCGGTGTTAAAAACACCTTAAGTGTACAAAGGCACCAACATACTATTTATTCCTTGTGTACATAGACACTTATATAGCTCCTTCCTCATGCTTAAAGCATCAATAAAAATTATATGAACCATAATAAAATTCCTTTTCAATATTCCAAACATAATTAAACAATTAGTTTAATTAAACATGCTCTCTATCATGCCATAAATAAACATGTGGTTCATAAATAATATTCCAAACTATAAATTTTCATTCAATAATTCATCACAAGTAAATCATGCTTCTCAATTCAATCACTAATAACATCTAAATCACAAACTTCCATTCCAAACCTAGCATGATACTATTTTTAATTAATCAAACGCATTTAGCATGCTATTACATCAACATAACTATGTTAAGTACGCGAACGTACCTTGAATACGATCTTAAAATCGCCACGACTAGTAAAAATTGCTCACTTCGAAGTCTCCTACACATTAAAATTATAATAGAGCATTAAAGTCCACTCTAAACAAATTTTCAGCAATATATACCATTTTAAAACCCCTCATAAATTAATTAGAATAAGCTGAAATTATATTTAAAACACCATAATTAAGTAGTCCCCCTTAATGGGTAATTTAAATTTCCTTCAAAAACATAATATTTAGGGTTCTACATAAATCTTTCATCATTTCATAAATCAAGAACCTAGGGTTTCAAAAATTGGGGCTTTTTAATTAAAAACCAAATATGAAAATTTACGAACATAATTACAACATTCAAACATCAAAATTTAATCCAAAAACTCATAAATTATAAATTAGATCTAAGCATAGATTAAATTAGAATAAGAAGATTATTTTTTTTTTTCGAGGAACACCAACGGCAGCAGCAGCCACCACGGCACGGCTGGGCTGCTGCCGCCTTTGCCGCCGCGGCTGCTGGCCGTGTGCTGGTGGCGCGCGGTGGTGTGTGGTGATGGTCCGGCCACGTGTGTGGTGGTGGTGGTGGCCGGCCGTGAAAAAGGGGAAGGGGAAGAGGAAGAAAAAAAAAAGAAAGAAAAGTAAGGAGAAAAGGGGAGAAGCTTACCTTGGGTTTTCTCCACTCTGGGCAAAGTTGATTTGCCTCATAAGTGGGATATTTATACCCCTTCTCTACCAACCCTTTACCCTAAACTTTCCTCTTTTAGTTTTTCCTAATCCCTTTCCTAATAAAACTTGTTAAAAATTAAACTTTCTTAAAATAAAACCCCAACTTTTAAATAAAATAATTAAATAAACTTTCCTTTTATAATAATATTAATTAAAATACTTTAATTAAAATAATTACAACTATTCAAATACATTATAAAATACATACTTTAAATAAAATACGTATAAAAATACGGGGTATTACACCAATGATCTAGAGGAGGGCCCAATGTTAATTATTATTTCTAAAATTATTAGGATTAATTATAATTTTCTAGAAGTCTATAGAAGGTTCTTTTAAATTTTAATAGAGTTAGGATTAATGATTATTTTAAGATGGATTTTTATTTGGAATAAGATATTATTATTTTATTACTATTTTTAGCTTCTGTACGAATTCCGTAGATCAAATTTGGTTAAAGATCGGATTCCGCGCGGAAAGCGCGTGAAAGCCAGGCTGTCGCCAAACGACAAGTCTGTCGCCTGGAGATAGACCCTGTCGCCTGGCGATAGACCCTGTCGCCTCACGACAGAGTGTATTTCTGGCGACAACTTGTAGTTTTATTCCTTATCAAATTCTGTCAATTTTTCTGGACTATTTTTCTTATAAATAGGGTCCTCGACCTCTGTTTTTATTCATCAATTCTCTCAATCAACTCTCATCAAGGCTTACTTGATATTCTCTATCTCTTTCTAAACCAACCCTTTTAAACACAATTCCGCATACACAAGACTTAGACACACCTAGCCAAGTTCAAAGTTGCCTTCGTACTAGACGTGTAAGGTTGATAATTTCTGAGGGTTTGGTCCCAAGTCTAGTTTAAACTTTATTTAATTTGATTCTTTAATTCTTTGATTTTATTATTTTCATTGAAGTTTACTAACGCATGTATTTTGTTATTAGAAAGAGGTACGAGGCTTCAAAGTAAGTAGATTAGCTTACTACCTATTTTATTTCAATGTAGAAAGCATGTTTATTATTTATTAATTCCTAGTATCATGTTAGGATGTTTTTATTGCTTTCTAAAATCATGTTTAGGGTTCCTTTACTCTTTTTAATAGCATGTTAGTACCATGTTAGGCTTAAAGCTTTGATCTTTAATGTTTAGTGACATGCTAGGATTTGTTATTAATCTTGTTAGTATCATGCCTAGGATCTTGCTATTATATTTAAGCTTTATTATTAACATGGTTTTTTTTATTGTTATTATTATGATTATGCTTATTATCATGTTACTTGATATTATATATATATTGTTATTGCTTGATCACACCTTTTATGCATGTTTAAAGGGAATTTGTACTTGAAATCACGCTTAATAAGATAATTAATAATTTGGTTTAGGCTAATATGATTTTAATTCAAGTGATCGCCAATAATAGTTTTACTTGTGCATTAATATTCAACCAACATAGATAAACAGGTTAATGGCTAAACCTAATGTTTGCATGTTAGTCAAAAAGCGCACATGAATACGAGTAGAATAAAGTAGAGGCCTATTTTATAGGGCGGGTCCTTTCTTTTGTAGATTGGATTCGTACCCTCATCCCCGAACCCTATTTGGTTCAAGACCTTTTGGAGTTGACGATATCCTAGATCGTTAAGGGGTGTAACCTTCACCCGTGAATGGTTTACAAGTTCCTAAAACTTGTTGGCGACTCTTTTGCTCTCTTTTCTTTCCCTTTGGACGCCACCATGCTTAAGTGTATGATCACAGTGGGGTTCAAGCTTGGGGTTATAGTGCTTGAATATTCTCTACAACCACCCCCAACTTTGGGCAAGGTATTTGGTAGTTGGGATGAGTTAGATACTTATTTATGGAGCTATGCTAGGCAAAAGGGGTTTGGCATAGTGAGGGCTGCTTCTAGATGGGTGAAGGTGAAGAAGGAATTGAGTACTGGAAAGTGTTGTAAGCAGCAGAGGAATGCTAAGTGGACCTGTGATTGTTATGGAAGACCTTCTAGGAAGTGTAAAGTTGATCCACTGAAGGAAGGGTTGATTTAGGATGAGGAGACAGTTACACAAAGGAAAACCAAAAAGTGTGGATGTGAGGTGGAGTTGTAAGCAAGTGTTAATGCAGAAGGGAATTGGGTTGTTCGTAGGGTGAAGTTGGAGCACGGTGGTCACGTAGTTACACTGGGAAAGTCCAAGGATGTTTCCATGTACAAGAAGCACAATTGGTTACCAAACATAAACACTTGGTGAAACAGGTGGTTTCTACGAAGAAGTCAAGGGTGAAGGTTTCCCAGATGTACGATTGTTTTGCTAGGCAGCGGAATGGAGTGGATCAGATGACATTTACTCAAAAAGACTTGACGAATGCGGTGGTTGAGGAGGAGCAAAAGAGGCTGGAGCTTACCGAGGGTGATGCAAGTGGGATGATTGAGTACTTCAACAAAATGGGTGCAGATAGTCAAAATTTATTCCATCTATGTAGGTTTGGGGGAAGGATGGTTCATTACAAGATGTTGTATAGGTTGATGCGAGGAGTAGAGCTGCCTATGAGGAGTTTGACGATGTTGTTTGTTTTGATAGTACGTACTTGACTAACAAATTCCATTTGCCCTTTGCTGTATTTCTTGGTGTGAACCACCACGGACAGTGTATATTGTTTGGTTGTGCATTGATCTCTTGAGAGACAGCAGAAACGTACGAGTGGGTGATGAGGACATGGCTGCATTGTATGGGCGGTAAATCCCTTACATCGATTCTAACGGATCAGGATCCGGGAATTAGATAGGAAAGCTGTGCATTGTGTAGGAGTTTATAGGTACTACGCAGCGGAAATAACATGAATCATATTCATACAGTACCTAATCCCAAGATCTAATGCATAACACATAAAAAACACATAATTGTACCTTTGAAGCGTGATTCCACGTGCGATCGAGCAAGAACAATGGGAGATAAAGAACCCCAAGCGTGATTCCTCTACTTGGTCCACGGGCACAGATTAAACCTCCACTAATGCTAGTTAGTCGTGATTGAACACTTCAATCGACCTTCAACGGAGAGGAGAGACACGAGTTAACCATGAACCACCATGACGAACACCACGAGCTACCACGAGGGGCGCCGCACGTACGGACGTCAAGGGAGAGGGGAGGGCCGTGAGGTGAGGAGAGTGTTTAGGGTTTGGGACTTGGTTGCTTCTTTCACAATCTACTGTATGTTGATTGTTACTGGTTGCATGCAACCCTAGGCATGGATCTTATTTATAGATCACATCTCTAAATAAGATCCCATGACAAGAGCCCAAAACCCTTATCCTAAACACACTACTCTAGCCCAACACTCTACATGGTATGTCATAATCTCATGAGGCCCATTAATGGGCCTCTTACTTGTTTAACCCAATACCCTTGTTGTGTGACCTCATAGGAACCATTCTATAAGGTTTTGGGCTATTTAACTAACCCAAAGATCAATTATCATATCCAGCACCAGATATTGACGACCCTATAGAATGAACTTATTATCTCCATAATAGTGATCCTTGATATATCTAGTAATTGCACTTATCGAAGACATAATTCCTTCACATTGTACTGTGAATGAAATGTGCCATAGGTGGGCATATGGCACATCCTTCAGAAATTTGGTAAGTATGTGAAGTATGATGATTACGAAGTTGTAAAGGATGACTTTGATAGCCTCATATACAGTAGTTTAGATGCTGTTGAATTTGAAGCTCGATGGTGTGATGCAATTGAGAATTACGAAATACAAGACAACACTTGGCTAGAGGGTTAGTTTATTCCACTTTGGCCGGCGCTTCTGATTTGGTGAGCGAACAAAAGTCCGCCGCCTCAATATAGGCTTCGGCTTCCCGCAAAACACCTGCTTACGACCGAATCTTTTTTCTTACCAAATCAAACTTAAAACCATTATGCTTTAATCCTCGGAGAAACTCAGAGTATGCCATTTTGTCCGGGAGATTATGAATCTGGGTTTTTTCTTGGTTAAATCTTTGGACGTACGAACGTAGTCCTTCATTCTTTCCTTGTACGATGGTTGCCAAATTGAGACTTGTCTTCCTAGGTGGAATGTTGTAAGAGAAATTCCCTACGAACAACAAACTGAGGGTAATAAAGCAATTTATGCACCTAGCCGGAAGGCTGTTGAACCAATCCTGCGCCACACCCTTTAGAGTGGCCGGGAAGCATCTGCACCAAGTAGCGTCATCTACGCTTTGCAAGTACATCAGGTTCCTGTACGAGGTGATATGCTCCTCTGGGTTTCCCGTACCATCATAGGCACCCACGAGTACGCTCTTAACTTTTGCTGGTTGAGGAGCCGTCAAAATGTCTTACAAAAACGGAGGCGGCTTATCTCCTAGAGTCAGCAAGCGTATCTACCAGTTAATCGGCTGAGGCTGCGCGGACGGTCCAGCCAGGTATGGAGCCTGACTAGACGTCTGGCCATACGGCCCATACTGTTCGAAGAATTGGGGACTTGGCTGCATCAAACCATTGAGAACTTGGGGGGGGGGGTTGATATTGTAACGGTTGAACTGGAATATGTGTTGAAGTGCAGACAACTTGGCTTCTGCTGGAAATGGCCGTGTTGGTATGTTGGGAGAGAGAGTGGTTAGAGAACTCATCCAGCATAGTCGGGGTAGAGGCCGTGTCAGAGTATGGGCCTCTCCCTTTGTTTGTGCCGAATGTAGTCCCTTGCGTCCTTAAAGCGTTTTGACAGCTCAGGCTCTCCTCTTTTAGGTTATCTGACCCTCCCCCCAGTCGACTGGGTTTTCGCCAACAGATTAGACAGATTGGTCCGTGGCACCCGCGGAGATCTACCATGCGGCCGGCGAAATGGGGTATAATTACCAGCATCTATTGCGTTGGTTTTGTTATGTGTTTTCTTGGAAGCACCCCCTCCATCTTTCGGCTGCTTAGAGGCCGAGGCACGATGGCTGTCCAACTCTTGGCAAAGCTTGTTGAGCTCGGCCAGCAGAGTGGCTGGAGTAACTGGGGGTTGTCCGGCCTCATGAAATGAGGCAGTCAGTGGATTGCTAGAATGTATAGTAGTATGTAAGTCTTCTACATGTCCGTCCTCGCCTGGACGAGGGCCGGTATTAGGTATCTGACCATTAATTGCCATAACGGACGAGTATCCCCACAGACGGCGCCAAATGTTTCGGGGTATTTTGTGATTTCCTCAGACACTAGTCACGTTCTTCAGGAATTGAGACTTGGACACCTGCAAAACAACGAATATTCCTTTATCGGAATATTCGCCTCCGACGATCAAGTTAGAGATCGAAAATCGAAATTCTAGATAGAGAAAGTAGAGAGAAGTTGGAGCTCTTTTAATGCTCCTTTTGATGTTATGTCACAATCCACCCCTCCCATCATAAATGATTGGGGTAATTATAGGGGTGGGAGTGTGTGCCCCTTTATGGTTTGTACCCTAGAATTCCGTGATGTGATTGGCTGCGCAATCAGAGAACGCCACGTGTCGTATGGGGGCGCCGATTTGCAGCTTTCAATGACATTTCCCGGGATTTAGGCCCTGATGTAATAAGGACCCTTTCTCTTGCTGATTTCAGGTGTTCTTTAGGGTATCTGACACGTGTCATCTTCCCATAGGGACACATGTCGCCTGTCAACTGGGCCACGTGTCACTACGGGATTGGACCACGTTTTTGGGGTTATTTTTACCCTAAACATTTGCCGCTCAGAAGGGGTGGCTCGTACGCTTACTGGCCACCTCCTCTGATCCTCTACTCGTTTTTATGCGTCCGAGTGTACAAGATTTTGGGCTGGAAGATGGGGCGGACAGGTCATGTCCGTCCATCGAGGGGGCGAACGCCCTGGACCACATATCGTGTCCTATTCGTAAAGGAGTCATCTTCGGACTATTAAGATTCTAAATGAGGCGGACGATAACCGTCCGCTCATTGAAGGGGCGTACGCCCTGGAACTTATGCCATGTTTCGTCCGCCTAAAAGCTTTCTCTAGATTGATAATATCTGGAAGCTAGACGAACGTAATCTCCCAGCAAGGACTTTAAAAGTTCTAGACACCAAGTCTTTGGGATGTAGGCTTTTGATTCCGTTATTTGGCCATCTATTTAGACGCGCCATTACTCGTCTGTCTCATTTCTCATCCAAACTGATTGAACCCTAACGCCAACCGTATGATTTTTAGGGTAATTTTTTAAAAAATTACCGTTCGAATATTTGAGCGGGAAAGATGATTTTACCATTTTGCCCCCATAAATTCAGCCTATAAATATGAGGGGTTTGACTTCATTTTGGCACTTTGCAACCTTGAGAATTCTAGAGAGAAGTCAGAGCTTTTTAGAGAGAGAAAGTTATCTCCCTTGAAACTTCGAGAGCTCCGCCGCGTATCTTGAGTTTTTCGGACGTTTTTTGAGTTTTTCGGACGTTTTTTGAGTTTTCCTATCAATCTTCAAGAACTTTTCAAGGTTTTCAACACGTACAGAGGTCGGCCGGCTGTCTCTTTCCTTTAATCTTGTACTTGTCTTTTTCTTTATTTCAATTCTGGCTCAACACTCGGCTTCGTCCGACTCTCCTCATGAAGCCGGCCGTTCGCCTGGGACTGAGGAGTCTAGAGTGGACGGAGAAGAGTTGCCTCCTCCTTGGAGTGGGTCTATGTCTAGTGCGTACGTACTCACCTCCACTTATTCTTCTCTGTCCCTACAGGCGAACATGGCAAGGACTATGCGTACGCGAAGTTCACGTGGCCAGAAACCCAGACGGTAGTATGTGAATCTTAGGGTCCCTTATGACCCGAACAGTACTGACATAGAGACCAAGTCTAACACCCATACCACCACCTCTACTGAACTCATCATTCGGTCGTGGAGGTTACTTCTTCTTTCGAGGAGCGCTAAAGAGCTCAAATGACAAAGTAAGTGGGAGTTGGAAAAATATGAACTTTAGTGTTCAAATGAAAAATCCAAGTTCTAACTTTTGTGAATCCTTGAAAATTGTATCTTCCAACATGAAGATAACCAAATTTCTATCACAAAGTTTGAAACTTTATGTTTCCTACCAATCCAGAATGATTAAAACAACAAAGCTCAACATAAAATTCATGGAATTTAGTGACTTTTAAAGTTTCAATCACTTAACATAATTAAAGATTGAATCTTTAACACTTTGGAAGCCTAAAAAACAAAATTTTCACACTACAATGCAATTAGTTTGCAATTTGGTGAAAATAAATCAATCTTTTAAGCATTAAGTACTACCAAGTAAATATGCTTTAAAGAGATTAACATTGCAGAAAAATAATGCAAATAAATCAAGCACATAATCAACAAGTTATGCCATCAAATTCAAGATAAGAAAAGACTTAAAAGTTTTCGTCAAAAATGAAAAATCCCTCGAAAAAGGCATTTCTGGTTGGAATTTGGCAAAAATCACAGTCCTGAAAAGGTGACACCATTTCCAGAACGCCTTTTCTACCCAAAATTCACTATTTTTGGGTGAAAATCTGGGTTCTGGGCCAAATTTCGCATTAAAAACGGGATTAAAATTAATAAAACCGAGCCACTAATCTAATTAGCATCTTAAACCAGATAATAAGCCATAAAAAAACCTTGAAAAAAATGATAATAAAAATAAACGAGCGGGGCTCCGATACCGCTGTTGGGGTTTTGATTACAGAAGCTCCCAAATCTTCGTTTCAGGATTGACTTAGTTGGGTGGCAGAGAGACTATCAGGGGATGAGATTTCAATGTTTGCAAACTTATGTTGGTCCTCTTAGACTAGCACAAATAACGTCATTCATGGTCCGTCAACACACAATCCTTTAATCCTAGCTACATATTTCACCAGGTATACCTATGACTCTAATTCATATGCTACTAGAGACTTTACTGAGGTTAAAAGAAGTGATACATAGTCTATATGAATTTGCTGCTATATTTGAAGGATAGGATCTTATGCTGATAAAAAGTGAATGTTGCTTCTTGTACTTTTCAATTTCTTAAAGTAGATAGAAGTTGGTTAAAAGCAAATCAATTTGTCTTAAAAGTTTGTTTTTTCTCTTGATTAAAAAGTAGATTGAAAGTTAATAAAAGTAAACTAGTTAGACTCATAAGTTAATGAAAGTAAACATAGTTGGAAGACTTCTATGCATCTGTTGTCTCAGGGAAAGCTAGGTTTGTTCAGGTGAGTATACATTGCAAAATTAAGTCAATATAGCATCAACTAAAATTTGTTTCTATTCACCAAAAATTCGTTGCCAACTCTATTTAGCAACAGGTTGGAAACAAAAATTTGTTGTTGCTAAAAGGCTTGTTGCCATGGGATTTTGGATACCAGTTGCAAAGCAATTTTGTTGCAATATTGCATCCATTTAAATATAGCTTCCATGATAGTTGCTGTTTTTGGTGCATTCGTTGCCAACTTTGGCAACAGATTACCATTGGTTGTTGCTAAAATTAGCAACAAATTATTAATGTTAGTTCATAAAATAGCAACAAATTATTAATGTTTGTTCCTAAAAATAGCAACAAATTACCAATCCCGGCCATTACCAATCCGAAACCTCACTCGAGTCAACTCGGCTTAACTTTGCATGTAAGGCTCTTTGAATCCCCAGTCTCAAGAATCGCAGTTGGTAGGCATCGAACTTGTGACCTCAAAATCACATGGTGAATCCCTTACCAATTATACCAAGTATCATTTGTTTACTTCTATTCATATAATTTATAATAAGTGAACGAAATATTAGAGACGAAATTGAAAAATTTGTCTCTAAATTAGGGACAAAATTAAAAATCTATCTCTAACTTAGAGACGAAATTGAAATCCGTCTCTATTTGATGTCATTATAGCAACAAATAATAAGAAGAGCGTCTTCAAATAATTTTAACTTGTTTCCAAAGGCAACAAAAAAAAAAATGTTACCATCTAGCAACAATAGTTTAGACAACTTGTTTCAAATGGCAACAATTCAAAATTCATTGCCTTTGTTTGTTTCTAATTCAATACAAATAAAATATTTGTTGCCATAGTTTGTTACTAAATAACAACAAGAGTAAAATATGATGTCATCTAGTAACAACTTGTAAGACAATTTGTTTTAAATTGCAACAAATAAAAAACATGTAGCCATTAATTATTAAAAAAACAAAAGTATAAAATGTCGCTTTTAATTAGGCAATGAAAAAAATTATATTCGTTGCTATTTGGCAACATTTTAAACATCTGTTGCCAAATTTAGTTGCTAAAAAACTTTTATTTTTGTAGTGATAGGGGAGTGATTAGTTTTATCTCGTGAGTAATGGGTGCACCTGATGGGAGGGTGAGAGTGAACACAGATGTTGCAATTAATAGAGGGGATTGGCGTGGGGTTGGGGGTCTGCATTCCGGATTTGGAGGGGAAGCTGCTTGCTGTGGCAGATCTGATGTTGAATTTTTAAAGCTAAGCTCGTTAAGGCTCTGGCAGCAAGGATGGGAGTGAAGCTTGCAAAGAAGCTTAGATTTAAACACATTGAGTTAAAATGTGATGCTCTTGAAATTGTCAAGGCTATATGGTTGGTTGGAGCCCCCTAGCAGAACCCCAATACACATAGTGATTGAAGATATTAAATATATGTGATTTGTAGAACCCTGGCTGATGTAGAAAAGTGGCTGCAAGAATGGATCAAAGAACGGCTCCAAGATGCATTTTAATGCATGCTTAGAAATATACAAGTATAGACAAGAGCATTGGGGCAACATCTTCTCCATTTATTACTAAGTATGATAAAACCTATTAGCTCAAATGGTAGAGCACTATGCATATGCATAAAAGATGTAGGTTCGATTCCTACATAGGTTGTTTTTAGAAGTAACTAAAAAACCTCAAAAAAAAAAAAAAAAACAGTAAACCAAAACATCTCTAAAGTAGATCGTAATAACTCAAAAGTAAATAACAAAAAGTGAAACACGAAAGGAAGATTTTATTTCAAATGTTTTCTTCAAACTTAAGGTAAGCGGAAACATATTAACTCAAGTGGACAAGAGCACTATGTGGGTTTATTAAAGTGTACGTTCAGTTATTTCTTAAGTTATTGTAAAAGTATTTATAAAACAATCTAAAGTTATTCAAACTATCTTTAAAGTAAATCAAAATATTTTATAAAATGAATCAAAATAGCTAAAAAAGAAATCAAAAGTGGAGCAAAATATGTCAAAAGTAAATCATTGTTACTCAAAAGTAAATAAAAAGCAGATTATAGAAACTTTCCCCACACTCCGGGATTATCACGTTAGCAACTCTCAGGTCTGGATCATAATTTGGACGATGGTCTGGAGTTGCTGTATTCGATTTCCATGATAACTTGCAATCCAGCCAGACCCTCACCTTCTCACCAATCCCAATACTCCTACCACAACAATAAGTAAAATTTTTATCCCCAAAGACTTCGCCATGAGTAATTCAAAGAATCTTGAATTACTCTAAAGTAACTCAAAATATCTCTAAAGTAAATAAATATAAATAAAAAGTAAAACAAATTAGCTCTCAAATCGTGTTTTGAAGTTATCCTCCAATATGTCTCAAAAGTAGACACAACATTCTAAAAAGTAAATATAAATATTTTTCAAAAGTTAATAAAATACCTCAAAAGAAAATCATAATTAAGCTAAAGTCAATAAAAAACACCAAAAGGTAAATCAAAATATAAAAAAAAACTAAATAAATAATATCAATTTAAAAGTAAAAAATATTAACTTGCAAGTAAATTAGAAAAACTCAAAAGTATGTATAAAAATATTATTTACAATTTAATGGTTTAAAGCGTAAGAAAAACCTACGTGGGATTCGAACCCACATTTTTTGTGCACTTGCACAATGCTCTACCTATTCAGCTAGTAGGCTAGTAAAAAAATATTTTTGAACATTTAAAGTAAAGAAAAAAGAAAAAAAAAATCAAAAGTAAATTAATAAATCTCAAAAGTAAATAAAAATTTATATAAAGTATATGTTGCCTTCATTGTTTGTCACACCCAATAAATCGATCGCTATGTTTGGCACGAGTCAGTAGCACATGGAATATCAAGATAACACATTTCAACCATATAACCAATTAACTCTTCAAGATAACCAACATTGGAAGTATGGCATTCAAGCTCAACCTTTGCATACCCCAGCTGACCTACCACCAACACACCTAGCCTCGTAGCAGTAATTTCAGCCTACTCCACACTCCACCTTGCCCTCAAGCGCTATACTGTAGCATACTAGCAGCAACAATACACCCAACATCATTCCTTAAAACTGCACCCAACCCAACCTGGTTTCCAGCAGCCAAGTGGGCATCAGAATTGATCTATATAGCCTAGGCAGTAGGGAGAAGCCAAGTCCTAGAGACAGCAGCACTTGTAACCTAAACAAGCCTAAAAACTCTAGCAACATACTCTGAAAAATCATGGAGTAACTTTGTGAAATATGCAGCCACAATACAAGGTTCAGACACTAGTTCTTGATACATTCTCATATTCCTACAGAACGATGCCCAACTCAGAGTACAAATTAAACTTAGTTCTTTATTGTCTAGCCTGTTTGAAGCCCACAAAAAGCATTTAAGCTGTCTTAAGTTGGCAGATCCTCAATCTTATGCACACATCAGTTATCACTTATCAGTTATATACATGTCAAAATTCATCTACATTCCATCATGTAAACTACCCCAAATCGCACACATCCTGAATACCAAATCTATGAATCTTGACAGAATCATTATTCAATCAATTGCATAAATCTAGACATATGATTTAAATTCTATAAAAGTAAACCAACTACTTAATCAAATAACAGAAATTCTCAACTTAACCAAATAATGTACATCAATCTAAATATCATACAACTAAAATTAAAATTGGATTTTTAAATATTAATTATCATTTCCATACTATGTGAATAATTTAGAAACAAATTTCAGAGTTTTGAAATCTGACATTCCATACTATATGAAAGCAAAGATTGGATTTTTAAATATTAATCATCATTTCCTCCCGCTAATACCCCCCGCCCTGAATTTTGGTTCTGCTGTACTTTCAACCCAAAATATGACCCTGTTAACCACAAGAATGGATACAAAAGCTATAACCCAATGGTCCTGTTGACCCTAAAACATAAATTTCAAGTATAAGGGACGAACCATAGTGGCAAATGTAACAGAGATGAAAACAAGTGATGTGTTGCTCAGATTGATATCCAATGTCGTTGCAAGAGCTGTAGGGAAACCTGTAAAAGGCAGAGGCCATCTGTATTGTTAGGCATTAGATAAGTCAATGCTATATTGCTAACAGTCTAACAGTAACAGAAACTTTTACTACTATAAGATTTAAAAAATGACATTAAGTAATCCATCCATCTGCTAGTTATTGAAAGAGATTACAGCACACAACATGCCCTTCCAGTTCCAAATAAAATGATCTATGTAGATTATCCATATTTTTTGGGGGAAAGATGAATTGGAGGGATACATTGGGGTTTAGAGGGAAAATGTCATGGACTGGTTCGCCGACCGGAGTCAGACCGGTCAAACACCACTTTTGGTGTATTCAAGGAGGGACAACAGAAGGAAAGAAGTCAACATCATTCAAGGTCAAGGCAGCTGCAAAGGAGCATAGGGAAGCAATCCTTTACTAGTTGACAAACTTAATTAAGAAGAATGAAAGAAGAAGGCAATCAACTTTAGTTCTGTTTATTTAATGTTTTTCCATATCACTAATGTAATCACATGTTCTCCCTAAGGTCAACTAAGACCACTAGTAATCCTTATTATAAGTAAAGTTGCTCTTTGTATCCCCTGTTTCATGAATTAACTAATCAAATTACCAACCTTCCATTCAACAATATCTTAATTAACTTACAGTAGAATTGCTAGTCTATTACAGAAAACTTGGTAATATCTTGCTAGTATAAAGCTATAGAGTATAGATATCAAAAATATTCATATTATATTAGAAGTGACAGGCTAAAGTCGTATTACCTAATCAAAAATAATTACCTAAGTCCACTAGCTTATGCAGATAGGGAAGTAGGGTCGAATCCACAAGGAAACAAGTCTTTCTACTATTAATTAATTATTATAATCTAAATTATCAAGGTAACCAATATTTTTGTGATTATAAACTATGCTACGAAGAATATGAGTAAGAAGAATAAATAAGGGAGAAATCAATAATAATAAAGGCCTAGGGCATAGGTTCACTAATAAATTAAACAATATTGCAGGGTAAAACATAATAATCAATCATCAATGCATGAATTTATCAGATCATAAAGGGCTTTCGCTACATATTACAATCACAGAGTTAATTTACCGGTATTAAATCTCATCTCTCGAATCTCGACCTAACCATTTATAAATTAATCTACCTATTGAAACTAAGCCTAAACATCAATTCTCATCTCTCGAATCTCGAATCAATATTGCTAAACTCATACAATTAAACCTGGCCAAATCTAATTGCATAGCATTTAAACAATCAATAGGAAATCAGTTAAGCATTAACAATTAATAATCATAAATTACCCCTTCATATTATTTATTAGATCCCCATAAACCCTAGAGAGAGAACTACTTAGACATGATAAAAGCTAAACAAATCAAATTAATTAAACAAGACATAAGGAATTGAAGGAATAAAAATACTGAGATTAATAAAAGAGAAATCGTACCGAATCGACGGAATTACAATGGAGTTTAGGAACAAGAGAAAACAAAAGTCTAGAGAGAGAAAGTCTAGGTAGAGAGAGAAGAAATAATAATAGAGTGTAGAGAAGTGTCTAAACTTGCCTTATAAAAATACATTAATACTAAGCAAGAATTATACGCTAATGACAAGGGAATAAACGCGTCGTCACTTGTCTATCCCTAGATCAAATACAATTTATACAACCTAAACAAACCTAATACGAGTCTAAGGCAAGCATAGGGGTCGAACCACAGAGAACGGTTAAACACCACCAAATGTTATCGACAATTAAGCTAGTCCGGAATAGGAGATAAATAAACTAAAGTCTAAAGATGCTAAAACAAGAAATAAAACATTAAGGGAAATGGTTTAGGTATAGCATTCACTTGAACATAAACAAAAGCATAGAAGTTGAATTAATTATGAACTAAACATGCTCAAATATCGAAATAAAAGATATAATCTAGCCGCCTTCCGGGGTCAATTGGCTTCTCCTAACATAGCCTCTATGCTTCCACATTAGAACCATATACTAGGAGGTACTATCAAATAACAATCGATAATAATGAACCTTAACTAAGTCAACTTCCGTTCCTTGTTAGCAAAGATTCACCTTTAATCAACCAACAATGTGCACTTGCAAGAAGATTAAAGAATATCAAGCATATAAAGACTTTAATCACAAATAAATCAACTCTAAACCTAGAACATGCTCAAGATCCAACTACACCACAACCATCCCCTTAATGGGGAAATTACTCACTAATCATGATAATAACGAGATTAATTAACAAATAACCAAGAATCAACATGATTAACAAGTAATACCAACAACTAAAATAATAATAAAAATAAAGCAATAAAAATAGAGGAGAGAGAGTTAGAGATTCTCATTGATTGAAGATGTAAATCAATAGAAAAGATGATCAATTTCTTCTTCAAAATCCAAGTTCAATAATGGTGAAACCCTCACTTTCTCTCTCTAAACTATCCTAACCCTAAGCTAAACCTAGAGAGAGAAGCTCTCCTAAAAACTAATTAGAGAGTAGAATAAAATTATTGGTGATTGAAAAGTTCTCCTAATTACCCTAGAAAATGGGTATATATACTAAGCTAATAAAAAATAAGAAAAATAAAATTAAGAAAACAAAAAAAATAAAAAGAAATAAGAAAAGAGAAAGGAAAAATAAAAGGAAATAAGATAAAAAGAAAAGAAAACAATAAAAACCCAAATCCCCCAAAACACAGCAGACCCCCTAATCTCCTTCTTCGAATTGCCTTGCTGCTCTGAATTCTCATCCTCACCATTCACGCATGGACCTTCAAATCATCACCATCGATCACCTTCAATCATGGCCTTTGGATTAATCGAAGCAATCATGACCGTTGAAGCTCATTAATCCGTACAATTAAGCTCGATAAAGATGGAGCGGTCGCTCATACCCATTGGAGCGTCCGCTCTGAGCTTCTGCCTCAAATTGGTGAAATTGAGTGAAATGGAGCGGCCGCTTCGGTTGAGTGAGCGTCCACTCTGAAGGATATTGCGAATTGAGTCGAAATTGAGGGGCGAATTGCAGATGCGGGCTGCTCTGATTGGAGGTGGCTGACGGTGGTTCTGGTCCTGCAATTGGCGCGGAGATGTTGGAGCTGCTGTAAATTGGTAGAGCTGGTGGTTGCGTGAGGTGTTTATTGTTGGTGTTGTGTTCGTTGCTGTTGCTGTTGTTGGTGGTTGTGGGGTTGCGTGTTGGTGAGAGCAGTGGTGCTGTGGGTTTTCGTGGCTGGTGGTAATTGGTGGTTGATTGTGGGTTGTTAGTGGCGATTTTGGTGGTGTTGCTGAGTGGTGATGTGATTGTTGTTGTTGTTGAGGCTGCTAGGTGTTTAGAACAGGGGTGATGGAGCAAGGGAATTGGTGTTTAGTTGGTGTGGTGGAGGATAGGAGATGGTGGGGTGAAGGATAAGGGGCAGCAGCAAGTAGCAGGGCAGCAATTGAAAAGCCTTGACTTGGACCTTGAACTCGAGCCTACACACAAACAAACCCGAGGATAAAAGTGTGAAACCGAGACAAATAAAGTAAAATAAATAAAAAGGAAATAAATAAAATAAAATAGAAAAAGAGAAGTAACACTAAACTAATAAAAATAAATAAAAGTAAAAATAGAAATGAGAGAAATAAAACTAAAACTAATAAAGACATAAAACTATAAAAGTAAATAAAATAAACTTAAAACTAAATAAAACTATGAAAGTAACAAAGGAAATGAACCAAATAAAATAAAACAAAAGCACATAAAATACAAAAATAAACTAGAAACCAATTAAATAAAGAAATTAAATAAAACATACTAAAACTAAGAAATAAACAAGAAACTTTATTAAAAAGAAAACAAGAGAATAAAAGGTAAAATAAGGGAAAAATAAACACGAATATAACCTAAACACTACCCCTAGGAGTGACATAAATGTCACTTATCAGCTAACCAAAACTGATCAAAAGAAAACGAATTGCTCGCCAAAATACTCGCGCCCGGTTGGGCAAGAGGCTGCCCGACCAGGCCCGCCTTTCTTCAATGCCTCCCTTTCCCGCGCCCGGCCGGGCGCGTGCTCCGGGCGCGTGTGCTGCTGGGGTACTACTTTTGCCCCGCCCGGTCGGGCGCGCCTTCGAGCGGGCCGATGGTGGTCCGGGCGAAGCTCTTGGGCCTCGTGGCTTCTTCCTTGGGCCTCCTAACTTGGCCCAAATGCCTTGTATCTCCAAAACCGGGCCCTTAGTCACCGATTTACTTCTTCCAACCGGTCTTGGGCCATCAAGAGTGGTCGTGTTCTCCAACGATCGTAGTTGCTCCTCGAAAATCCGGGAAAATGCTTCAAATATGCAATTTCCTACAAAACTCAAACAAAACTACGAAAACACTAGAAAACACCAATTAGTAATAAAAGTGGCCCAAAAGAGCCAAAAACACTACTAATTACGACCAAGGGACGGGGGTAAATCTCTATATAAAATGAACATATCAAACTCCCCCGAGCCAAACCTTTGCTTATTTCTAAGCAAAGAGCTCATCAATGAACATATAAAATATGCCTCACCCCAATAGTAAAATCAAGCACAAACGATTCAAGGCAAATCAAATGAACCCATACTTCAACATCAACCAATCTTATTCATCTAATCACCCTTCCTCCCAAACAATTGTCAAATAGAGCAAACCACAAGAGCATATAGAATTCAAGACTAGTGCTCACACACTCAACTCTCATTTATGTGGCGAGTAAAAGATCTACTCGATCGCTCTCCATCCCAACCCCTTTATGTGAACAATGCCCTCCCAAACTCACAACACTCGTTTGTTTAAAAAGACATAAACTCAACCTAATAGTCGACTCGGAATATGTCAAGTCATAACTTGCATTGATAAATAACACTTTCACATCTACACAACTCTATGCACAAGGTCAGAAGGTCTTTAAAGCTTGTAATGTAAGGCTAGGGTAAAAGGGTAGGATAAACTTGGGAATATGTGAGAGAAAAGCTATGCTAAAAGGGAGCCATATCCTAATAAACCTAGGATCAAATATAAATAATGACCATACACCTCTCCAACATAACCATCTCCAACGACAATCCACCAAATATACTCCAATCATAAAAATCAAACCCATCACTTACAAAATTCACTCCCAAAAATATGATAATAATGAACTGGAGTGAATAAACAAACTTTGAACTCAAACTCAAATATTTACATTGAAACTCAACTTTTTCTCTTTCTTTTTTTTTGATCAACCTTCACTTAGATAATTTGAACATCAAACATTTTTTTTTCTTTTGCTCTTTTTTTTTTTCATTTTTTTTCCTTTTTTTTTATTAGAAGTTCACTTTCTTTTTTTTCAATTTCTCACTTTTTTTGAACTTCTTATTTTCTTTTTTTTTTTTCCATCACACTTTTATTTTTCCAAGGATTTTCAACTTTTAAACTCATCAAAACAAAAATATGATCAAGAACAAATTGCTTCTCAAAACCCACCCAAATTGTACAAATAATGTGCACACTACAAGCTCCCTCACCTCACTCACTAATAGCTCCCCCAAGCCAAGCTTGGGACTAGTAACCAATGGGGCAAATAAGGCTTGTAATGTTGCTAATAAACAACAAAAAGTCAAGGCAACAACATGGGTAGCAAGAAGGGAACAAATGTATCTAAATAAATCTGAAGGCTACCTAAAGGCACAAATGCCTTCGTCCTCTACATGTGCATAATATTGAGTCATGAAACACTACTCATAGTTGCAAACCAATACTTAAATTCATTGACATTCCAGGAACTAATCACACATTCCTAACCAAATCAACTAGTCAAGCACTATATTCACAAGTAGTTGGGCAAAATTGACGCATGTTTAGGAATCCAAGCAATTAAACTTCAAATCATGATCAACAAATCCACAATGCTCATCATCAAATACCAAGAATCAAAACAAGTTTTATCAAGTATGGGGCACAGGGAAGCATGATTTATAATTCATTGGAGCGTATTTTTTTAATTTTTTTTTTGTGTTTTTCATATAAGGAAAGCAATAAAACTAAACTAGAAAGCAATAAATCTAAACTAAGAAAACACACCAAAAATAAATAAATAAAAAGAAAAAGGAAGAAGAAATATATAACAAATATATAACGGGTCATTCGGGTCGGGTACGGGTCGGGTTTGGGTCGGGTCGGGTCATTTCGGGTTTCGGGTCAAGTTCGGGTCAATAAATTATCGGATCAGGTCGAGTTTCGGGTCAATACTTCGGGTCAACTTTGGGTCGGGTCGAGTTAGGGTCGGGTCAAGTTTGGGTCGGGTAATTTCGAGTCGGGTCAGTTTTTGAGTCCATATATTGGGTCAAGTTCGGGTCGGGTCAAGTTCGAGTCGGGTCATTTCGGGTCGATAATTTGAGTCAAGCAATTAAGCTGAAATTAGTAGATTTGTAATTTTTATACGGATTAATTATTAGTTTTTTTTTAATAGGAAATATAGTTGTTTAATTTGTGTTAATATCATTGTTATTGTTGTCATAATAATAATAATAATAATAATAATAATAATAAATATTATTATTATTATTATTATTATTATTATTATATATCAAAAATAGAAAAAATCATATAACCTACAAACAATTAGTGGGAAACGAAGATACAATATGGTCCCCTACTCCTCTAGGCTCTAGCTTTATCAAACTCAATTATTATTTATTTTATTTATTTATTTATAATACTCCCTTTGTTTTTATTTATATACTCCATTTTCATTGGACATTTATGCAATAATACAGATGAGTGCAAAACTTTGACATAAATTTTGTAATTATCAATAAGTATACAAATATAATAGTTGAATCTTAACAAACTATTCAATGTGACAATCTCATTATCTCAATAAGTATTTACAAAGTAGTGTTTAGTAGATTATATTTTTTCTTATGAGTAAATCACTAACATTGATTATAAACTTAAATTATAATATAGTATGAAATCCCAATTTAGATGTAAAAAGAAAAAAGAAAGTTCTAGTTAAGCACTTAAAAAAAAAAAAAAAAAAAAAAAAAAAGCAAAGTGGGTAACAATAGCAATACACAAAGTCTTATATGTGGTTGGTCACACCGTGTGGCAAGGGTTACTTGGTCAGTGTAATAGGGGTTACTTGGTCAGTGTAAAGGGGTTGCTTGGTTAGTATTATGGGGTTACTCAGTTAGTGACATTAGTGCTAGTAATAGGGGTTACTCGTTAGCATTATAGGGGTTACTTGGCCAATTTTATAGGTGTTACTTTATTCTTTTATAAGTGATTATACGGTGTGGCTAGGGGTGTCCATAATTCGGATAAAAACCGAAATCCAATCCAATCCAAACCGAATTATCAATTCAGATCGGATCCGAACTTTAAATCGGATTGGATAGGATTGAGATTTTTTGGAAATTCGGATTTTCGGATTGGATCGGATTTACCCTAATTGGATCCAATCCAAACCGAAAACCGAATTGTAAAATTAAGCTTGTATAAATATGGATTTCTTTATTTTTTGAAGTTTAGCTCAAATACTTACTACTACAAAAAATAAATTAGGGAGACTTTGTATTAATTAATTAATGACTTGACATTGAACTATTTATTTTACTCATTATTTTAAAAACTTTTACTTGTATTAAAGCTTTATTTTTATAATTGTATTAGGAGCTAAAAAATAATGTATTATAATTCGGATTTTCGGATCGGATCCAAATAACCGAGTTTTAATTCGGATTGGATCGGATTGGATTAAGAGAGAAATTTGGATCGGATCGGATTGAAAAATTGAAAACTGAATTATATTTCGGAATGGATCGGATTTGGACTAAATCCAAACCGAAAACCGAACGGACACCCCTAGGTGTGGCTAGCCACACACAAGACGAGCTAATTACAATAAGCGTCAGCTCTAATTAAGTGAACTATTTATGAATTAAAAATAAAAACATGTTATCATGTAAGATGATGTTTTTGTATGATTTGAGTAATAATAAAGCAAATTAACACCATTAAGGTATTATTAGCTTATTGTAAAAACCTGTTCAATCAATCTAATTCTGTTTATTTATAAAGAGTCAAAATCAGAATAAGATTGTTAAATTTAGTTTAAGCCATGTCTTCAGTATAGGTTACTTCATAGGTTGTCGGTTGTCCTATGCTCAGTTCAGTTCAGCTCTAATCAGTTCTGTTCAGTTCAGTTCAGCTTCTAATTTTTTTCTCTCACAAAATATTCATTTCAGCTCTATTCAGTTCAGTTCAGCTCCAATCAGTTCAGTTCAGTTCAGTTCATCTCAGTTCAATAAATGTGAACAAAACCTATGTTACATTTTTAAATTTTATTTGCAAGAAATTCGGATATAAAGTTACAATTAGATATGTTTATCATTATAAACAAAAGTTAAAAATGAAAATTTAGGAGGGAAACTTACCACCATAATGAAATAATAAACAAAGCATCTATCTAAGCCTCTAAGGTTATTTTTTTTTGTGTGAAATTCAGCCCGCCAAAAGCAAAATTCTAGCGGTAAAACTCCCTCCTTGAATCCTTGTCTATTACTCCAAATTTACCAAAAAAAAAAAAAAAAAAAAAAATCAAACAAAACAGAGTAAAAATATGAAAATATCTTACTCTAGTACTCCACTAACTATTACTAAGACTCTAAGAGAGGCAAAAATCATTCTACGGAGTACATTTCTAAAATCAACCAAAACCCCTAATTTGTTTAGTCCTTCTTGTTTTTCACTCCATTCTCTCTCTTCTATACTCACTCCATCTCACTTACCAACCTAAATCCTCACCAATTCTACTTCACCTCAAGATAAGTGTTTTCGTCATTTATTGTGGGGAAATCTAAGGTATTTTCTTCTCTTTTATATCTGAAATTTGATTATTCTCTATAATTAGGTTTTTTAAATTAATTTTGTGTAAATTTGTATCTATTTGGTTAGGGTTGTATTTATCGGTTTTTTAATCGGTTTGATTTGATTGGTTCTACATTTGATTTTATTTTTTGTTGATTTGATTTTAGTTTTTTGTTTGTTAAAATTGGTTAATATGTTTTTTGCATTATTTGATGATTAACTTTGTTAATTTTGATTTTTTTTTTTTTAGTGATGTAGTATTGGTTTATGTCAAGAAATGATATTGTAAATTGTAATGTTGTTATTTAAAGTTGGAAACTTTTGCTTGGCTTAGGATTTTTAAGTGTACTGTAGTTACGTATTTTATTTAGCAATGAAATTGATTAGTTTTTTATGCTCCTATTATGAATTGTCTGTGATATTAGCCGAATTCGTGGCTGATAGTATATACTGAGACGTTGTTATTGAAGTTGGCTGCCTTTTGGGAATTGGTGAATGTTTATGAATGTAGCATTGATCAATTTATTAGCTTGCTGTAGAAGTTTTGAGTGTTTAGTTGGAGTTATCAATGCTTCTTGGTGTGAGTGGCACAAGTTCATAGGCGAAGGAAATATGGATTTTAAAACTATGAAATTATTGAAATTGGTAGCTTTAAGAAGGAATTCTATTATTTTTTGGGTTGGTTGAAACATCCTCTCTTACTATCCTACCAACTGTAGTACTCTATTTTTGCATAAAACTTTGAAGACTCAGTTAAAGGAAACTCTTCGTAAAGTCTCTAGTCGTATCTCTTTGACATGTGATATGTGGGCTTCTTGTCAAACTGAGGGATATCTGTGTTTGACTGCTCATTATGTTGATGATAATTGGAAATTAATTAGTTCAGTGTTGAATTTCAGTCATATTGACTCACCAGGCCACACACTGGAAAAACCATGTATTCTGCTGTGTTGTCCATGCTTCAAGATTGGGGTATTAATGATAAGATTTTTTGCTT
Organism: Chenopodium album; assembly: GCF_948465745.1. Taxonomy (NCBI): domain Eukaryota; kingdom Viridiplantae; phylum Streptophyta; class Magnoliopsida; order Caryophyllales; family Amaranthaceae; genus Chenopodium; species Chenopodium album. Next base: position 21,833,568 of record NC_137857.1, on the reverse strand, counting down.
CACATTAGACAATGCTTCTAGTAATGATAAAATGCAAGATTATTTGAAAGAAAATCTACTTGTAAGAGATGCTTTGTTGTACAATGGTGATTTTTTTCATGTACGATGTGCTGCACATGTATTAAATCTCATTGTTAAAGATGGACTTAAGGTCATTGAACATATTGTTGAGAAAGTAAGACTTTGTGTGAAGCGTATTAGATATTCTGAAACAAGAAAAAATACGTTCCGATCTTGTGTGAAGTTAGCTAAGATAAAAGAAACAAAATCGTTGTGGCTTGATGTTCCAACAAGGTGGAACTCTACATACATGATGCTTGATAGAGCTATTTTATATCGTGAGGCTTTTAGGGAAATGTCTGATGTTCAAAATTGTTGTCCTAAGTCTGAAGAGTGGGATTTACTTGAGAAATTTCGGGATGTTTTAGAACCGTTTCATGAGATAACTGAGTTGTTTGCGGGAAGTGATTATCCTACCTCAAATCTATATTTTGGGAATGTTTGGAAAATTCTTATGCTTTTTATGGAGTTGGAGTGTGATGATAATATTATTTTGAGGACAATGGCAGTAGAAATGAAGAGCAAGTTTGACAAGTATTGGTTCAACTCAGAAGAGGATAACTATAGCATGTTATTTGCATTTGTTGTGATTCTTGATCCTCGTTACAAATTATCTGTGTTAAAGTTTTGTTATGAAAACATATTCGGAGATGTAGAGGCTACCTTGAAAGTTAGTGATCTTCAATTCAAGTTGGAGAAGTTTTACAAGTTATATACCCAAAATGGAAAATCAACGACACCGAACATCAACACTAACATGGGAACTGCCTCAAGCTCCAAAACCTCCACAAATACTTCATATGGAAATCGCAAACGAAAATTTGACTATTTTGCGGTAATTATTCTTCTGTTTTTTTTAAATTGCAATACATTATTTTTTTTGCAACTACCTTCTTTTGTTATTGGAACTGCCCTCTGTCTTCTGGTTTTTTATGCAACTACATTCTGTTTTGAGCTTTTTTTTTATTATTTTTTATTTTTTATGCAACTATGTACCTTCTGTTTTCTGATTTTTTTTTTTTAGGCAACTACCTTCTTTTTTCTGGTTTTAATTTTTTTCCTAGTTTATCTGGTGCTGCCATTATGTTCTTGTTGTATTTAGTTTATCTTTTTTGTCTCCAATTTATGATTTTTTGTTTAACTAATTTCTAATGTCAATTTCAGTCATATGACGATAAAGAGGCCTCTTCTACTTTAGGTGAGAGAACAATATTGGATATTTATCTCGAGGACCCTAAACTTGATCGAACGGCGGAGCTTGACATATTAACTTTTTGGAAAGAAAATGAACATCGATATAAAGAGCTTTCCCATCTTGCTAGAGATTTTTTGGTTGTGCCCTTGACAACTGTTGCTTCGGAATCAACTTTTAGCATAGGCAGTCGAATATTGAATAAATGGAAAAGTTCTTACATTCCTGAAAATGTGGAGGCTTTAATAACAACTCGTAGTTGGATGTTCTCTTATGAAAGTAAGTATTTTTTACTTTTTTTTAAACACATGTATACCTTTATTGTTGCACTTATAGACTTACAGTGTTTAGTTATATTATTGATTTTAAATTATATATTTTACGTTATATTTATAGTAATTTTTGTTTTTATATTTATGTAGCAAATGAAGATGATGGATTTGTTGGTTCTTATGTGGATTGGGCTCCAACCGAAACACGTGCTTGATGTCAAAAAATTTAAGGGTGGAATATTGGAGTATGATAGTATCGGATAGTTAGAATATTAGTGTGGTTGCTATCTTTTTCAATGAGATCTTGTAGTATTGAACATTGATAAGTGTCATTTATGTCGCTATTTTTAGGAGTTTTCTAGTTAGTTTTTCATAGTTTTTCTATCTTTTTACTTGGTTTTAATAACGTTTTACTACATTTGTCATGTTTATGTGTGAAATGTCGTTATTGCTCAATTTTGGCTTTTCTTGCATATTTTGGTGGCTTATGACATTAGATTAAACTTTATTGGTTTACTCTTATGTTTAGGAACACTTGGATAAGTTCATTGCTCAAGATTGAAGAAATATAAAACATAAAAGAACAAGTAATGAAGAAATGTGCACTTGATTTGTAAAGATCATACTTCAAACGCCTATATCTTTTGATCTACAAAACATTTTGGGGCGATTCTAATTGGAGATGAAAGCTTATCTTGAGAGATTTCCAACGACAGGTCATATGCTTAATTCCGATGTAAAACGTGGGAGATATGCTCATTTGAAGCTGAGTAGTTTTCCCAGTCCGCAGCCAGGAGCGCCCGCTCCTCAAGGCCGCACGCCCGCTCCTCACAGGGTGTGCAATTTTGAAGTTTGGCAGAAAGTTTGAAGCGCCCGCTCCTGAGGGGGTGCACGCCCGCTCCTCTACGTGCTGCTCGACCTTTTGCGGAGCTTCCTAGGCAATTTAGTAAGGGCTATAAATAGATTTTTTGCTCATTTTAGAGGGGGAATTCATATTTTCAGTAGTTTTAGGTTAGTTTTAGGTTTTTAGAGAGAGAAACTCTCAAATTTTTGAGAGAGAAAGTGAGAGAAACAATGGTTTTCATGGATTTTGGATAATCAAAGGAGGAATTTGATGCTTTGAAGATCTCCATTTTATATCAATGAGCATTTCTTACTCTCTTCTCTCTTTATGCTTTATTAATTGCTTTGTTAATCATGTTTAAGTAGATTTCATTCTACTAGGTGTTGAGTGAAGCTTTGGTATGGTTAATTGAGTTACTTGAGATAAATTTGATGATAATTATGTGATTAAATTTATTGAATTGATGATGGTATGTTGTTTGTTTTAGATTGGATTGATCTCCCAAGATAGCAAACTTAATTGCATGTTAGTTCTAGTTTGACAAGGGATTGTGAATTAGAATTTATATATTTGATTGCATTTTGGGTAAATTTCTTCTATGCACCTAGTCAATGAGGGATCCAGGCTAGGAATTTGAGAGATTGCTCTTTAGTGTAATTAATTCTCATTTTAATTCTTTCTTTGCATGATTGATTATCAAATCGATTCCCATTAACTGGTTAATTGTTCAAAGTGGATCTTTGCCTCTAGTAGACTTTATAATATCTTGATCTTTATATGTGTGTTAGTGTAGTTGTAGTGTCCACTATCCATAAACCGACTTCGGCGTAGCTTAAGCATTAGATCGAGAACAATCCAACATTACCGTTCCTTGTGGTTCGACTCCGAACTTACCACTAGACTTGTTTAAGGGTTAGTTTAGGATTATAATATATTTTGTTTGGCCGTGAGGAGGTTAGTCAACGACCTAATTTCCCATTTTGATGGGGCGTTAGAACGGTCGCTCATTCCACACTCAATCAAACACATTTATTAACAAACACCTTACAAACCAAGCATAATGACAAGTAAGAGTTCGGTCCACAAGGAACGGGATATGGTTGCTAAAGATCTTAACACTTAAGCTAATTTGAAGTCAATGGTGAATAGGGGTTCGTCAAGTAGACAAACAAACTATGGTTCTAAATCAATGGATTAAAGACACTAGGGAATGGGATCCACTCAACCAAGGCAAATAGGCAAACGGGAGGAAAATAGACAAACTATAGCAAGGACTATATGTAAAATCAACCTCATGCAATAAGAAAACAACTCACACTACTAAACTTAGATTCCTCATTAGTCTAGCAATAGATGATACATAATCAAATTACAATAAGTAATGACATACTCAATTTACACTTCCATGTCAAATTAGGCATATCATGCTATCAAGCTCCTAAGTCAAGGGTAGCTAATCCTATCATGAAGAACTAACAAGCAATCTCATATAATCAATTTAATTGCAATACAAACATCAATGTTTCTCCCATATTTGCATAACTAACCCAAAAGGTTGAGCTTCACCCAACCCCTAGCAAGAAGACTACTCACAACTCATATTTATCAACATGCAATCAACAATTAGGGTTCTAACTACTTCAATAATTGGGGAAAAGTGGTTAACGATTGAAATAACTATCATCCAATAACAAATTACCAAGAACTTAAGAAGATTTAAATAACATGCAAAAGCAAATGAAATCAGAAATTAAGTAAAAAAAAGGTTGGAGAAATTACTAATTGAAGCTTGAAATTGAATAACAATGGAGGAACTTGTCTTCTACAATGATTGAGATTGAGAATTCCAAACTAATAATTGAAATCTAACTAATGATTTGAGAGTATTTATGTTTCTACAACTACAAACTAAGAGGAAGCTCTGAAAACTTGGATGCTGCACAATTGAGCAAAAGGGGGTATTTATATGACCCTCAAATAAAAAAGACGGAGAAAACAAGAGTCGGGTACGGCTACAGGGGCGCACGGACGTGCCAGGAGTGGCACGGACGTGCAGCCTTAGTGGCACGGACGTGCCACCCTAAGCACGGCCGTGCAGAATCGGGCAGTAGCTCCAACTTAGGCCAAGTGAGATGCACGGCCGTGCAGCCTCTGGCACGGACGAGCTGGCTGACTTGCACGGATGTGCTTAAGCCTTGCACGTCCGTGCCAAATCAGGCAGTGGCTTGACTTGGCTGGGACACTCCTACACGGTCGTGCAGGACATGGCACGGCCGTACAGGGTCTTCTAAGCCCTTTTCTTCACATTCTCTTCAGTTTTGCTCCTTTGTCACGGCTTCTAACCTCGGTTTGTTATCCATATGCTTCAAATAATCGATTTTTGGACCTAAAAACTCAACAAAAACACTAAAAACCCGTGAAGCAAGGGATACACAAAAATTTAATGAAAATAGGATAGAAGTGAACCAAAATGCTAATATATCAAGTAAACAAGGTTCAAAAATCACCCTAAAATCGTATCAAATAACAAGTTATCAAATCCCCCCAAGCTAAGTTTTTGCTAGTCCTCGAGCAATACAAACATGTCAAATCAAGAAGGAAGATTACTTGCTAATGATCAAACCAAGGAGAGAAAACACAAACACAAATCCGCATGACAAGAACCATAAACACTTTTAGCAAAAGTGAAAGCAATTTAAACCCCTAAGTCGCCTAAGAGGACGAGTTTTTATCTCGTGAGGGTTTCCCTTGAGCTTAACCCACAACTCACACAAACCACACCAACTAACATAGCACATTGTTGCTCTCAAAGTGGTCAAAACACACAAAACCAATATTTTTATTGCCCAAGTCAACTCATCGGGATACAAAACACAAGCAAGACAAGTGAGCAACTTTCAAGAATTACCATTCATACAAATGTGCACCTAAGTTGGGGGTAGAGAGGCGAACTAAGCAAGGTTGCACTAGGATACTTCGTTATACCTTTTACTAGTTTATTAGAGCACGTCTAGATATTCCAAAGTTGCAAAGCCCTTTTTCGGTTATAAAATCTCAAACTGCAAGTCCACCTCCAAAAATGCACTCCCAAGCCCTTTCAACTACGCTCTAATTCGGGAATTTACACAAGAAACTTCAAAATAGAAAGCGTGTGGGAGGCAATGGCTTCCACCCATTTTTATACATAGTCGACCGCCACAAGGATGTATTGATTTCCATGAGAATTTGGGAATGGCCCCATGAAATCCATACCCCATACATCAAATACTTCAAGCTCAAGAATCGGTTGTTGGGGCATCTCATTGCGCTTGGATATGTTGCCGGTTCGTTGACACCGGTGAAATCCATAATCAAGGCAAAATGAGCAAAAAATCTATTTATAGCCCTTACTAAATTGCGTAGGAAGCTCCGCAAAAAGTCGAGCAGCGCGTAGAGGAGCGGGCGTGCACCCCCTCAGGAGCACGGAGAAATTCATAATATGAATTCCCTGAGGGGGTGCACCCCCTCAGGAGCATGGAGAAATTCAAATATGAATTCCCTGAGGGGGTACACGCCCGCATCTAGCTTTGCCTTGATAGATGTCATCTCCTAAGGGGGTGCACGCCCGCTCCTCTACGCGCTGCTCGACTTTTTCCGGAGCTTCCTAGGCAATTTAGTAACGGCTATAAATAGATTTTTTTTCTCATTTTAGAGGGGGAATTCATATTTTCAGTAGTTTTAGGTTAGTTTTAGGTTTTCAGGTCCTTATACCTAATTTCCCCGTGCTCCTGAGGGGGTGCACGCCCGCTCCTCTACGCGCTGCTCGACTTTTTGCGGAGCTTCCTAGGCAATTTAGTAAGGGCTATAAATAGATTTTTTGCTCAGTTTAGAGGGGGAATTTATATTTTCAGTTTTAGGTTAGTTTTAGGTTTTTAGAGAGAGAAACTCTCAAATTTTGGAGAGAGAAAGTGAGAGAAACAATGGTTTCATTTTGAGCGCGGGGAAATTAGGTCGTTGACTAACCTCCTCACGGCCAAACAAAATTTATTATAATCCTAAACTAACCCCTAAACAGGTCTAGTGGTAAGTTCGGAGTCGAACCACAAGGAACGGTAATGTTGGATTGTTCTCGATCTAATGCTTAAGCTACGCCGAAGTCGGTATATGGATAGTGGACACTACAACTAAACTAACACACATATAAAGATCGAGATATTATAAAGTCTACTAGGGGCAAAGATCCACTTTGAACAATTAACAAGTTAATGGGAATCGATTTGATAATCAATCATGCAAAGAAAGAATTAAAATGAGAATTAATTACACTCAAGAGCAATCTCTCAAATTCCTAGCCTAGATCCCTCATTGACTAGGTGCATAGAAGAAATTTACCCAAAATGCAATCAAATATATAAATTCTAATTCACAATCCCTTGTCAAACTAGAACTAACATGCAATTAAGTTTGCTATCTTGGGAGATCTATCCAATCTAAAACAAACAACATGCTATCATCAATTCAATCAATTTAATCACATAATTATCATCAAATTTATCTCAAGTAACTCAATTAACCATACCAAAGCTTCACTCACCACCTAGTAGAATGAAATCTACTTAAACATGATTAACAAAGCAATTAATAAAGCATAAAGAGAGAAGAGAGTAAGAAATGATCATTGATATAAAATGGAGATCTTCAAATCATCAAATTCCTCCTTTGATTATCCAAAATTCATGAAAACCATTGTTTCTCTCACTTTCTCTCTCCAAAATTTGAGAGTTTCTCTCTCTAAAAACCTAAAACTAACCTACAACTACTGAAAATATGAATTCCCCCTCTAAAATGAGCAAAAAATCTATTTATAGCCCTTACTAAATTGCCTAGGAAGCTCCGCAAAAAGTCGAGCAGCGCGTAGAGGAGCGGGCATGCACCCCCTCAGAAGCGGGCGCTTCAAACTTTCTGCCAAACCTTCTGCCAAACTTCAAAATTGCACACCCTGTGAGGAGCGGGCGTGCGGCCTTGAGGAGCGGGCGCTCCTGGCTGCGGACTGGGCAAACTACTCAGCTTCAAATGAGCGTATCTCCCACGTTTTACATCGGAATTAAGCATATGACCTGTCGTTGGGAAGCTCTCAAGATAAGCTTTCATCTCCAATTGGAATCGCCCCAAAATGTTTTGTGGATCAAAAGATATAGACGTTTGAAGTATGATCTTTACAAATCAAGTGCACATTTCTTCATTACTTGTTCTTTTATGTTTTATATTTCTTCAATCTTGAGCAATGAACTTATCCAAGTGTTCCTAAACATAAGAGTAAACCAATAAAGTTTAATCTAATGTCATAAGCCACCAAAATATGCAAGAAAAGCCAAAATTGAGCAATAACGACATTTCACACATAAACATGACAAATGTAGTAAAACGTTATTAAAACCAAGTAAAAAGATAGAAAAACTATGAAAAACTAACTAGAAAACTCCTAAAAATAGCGACATAAATGACACTTATCAAATTCCCCCAAGCTTAACTTTTGCTCGCCCTCAAGCAAAACAAAAGAAACACAAGGGAATGTGATGCATTTTATACAAACAAAGAAAACTAGAAGGGAAAGAATATACACTAACTCACTTTCGTAGGAATCACGAATACATTTAGCGTATGCATCAAGCACTTTAAACCCCTAAGATTGCTCTAGAGGACGAGTAAGCTCTCGTAAGGGTGTCCTAAGAGTTTAACCCATAACTCTTGACAAAAATCAAGGCAAAGCAATAAATAAATAAAATAAAATAAATCGAAGTAAGAGAAAAGTTACAAGTGTTCTAGAGTGGACTTTTATAATGGAACAAACACTAATGAATGTCAATCTTTCTAAAATAATAAAGGTATGCACGTTCTAAGATGTCCAAGGTTGATTGAAACATAACATATGCTAAGCATAGAGAACTAAAGGAAACACATTCCACCTTTTGTTTCAACCAATCAAACCACGTTCTCTCTACTAGTTTTAAATCCACTTTCAAGTTAGCTTCTCATGATTCCACGAAGGAACCGGAAAATAAATAAGAAATTAAAAACATTGAGAAGGTTACCCGACATCTTGGCTATGCAAACTCGCTCTATAGGCTTGATTCCTATTTCCCGCCATCATTGAATGACTTAACCCTCTAGGATCAAAAGAACTTTCAAGGTATTAACATATAAGCTAGGAGAGTAAAGGTGTGGAGAACTCTTGAAATTGGTGGTAAACCTATGTGAAGCACGGGTGGAACTTCTTCCACAAGATCCAAACGATTCCAAAACAAAAGTGCCAAGTATGCTTATTAAATAACTTTCCCCCAAGCTTAATTAACACAAAATAACAAAAACAGGGAAAACAACAATAATAAAACCTTTTTTTTGTGCTTTACATTCTTCTTTACTTTTTTTTTTAATATTTCCTTTTTCCAAGCTTTTGTTTTTTTTTTAAAAAAAAAATTTGTCCTTGCCTCTTTTAATTTTGGACGGCTTTTTCTCAAAATGCATTTGGTTTTATGCACAAAATTATATACAACACATACTTGCTTTGCAAATGAACTCATAATTCTAAACTTGCACCATAAACAATAAAACAAGCTCCAAAACAAAATTGCTTCACAAAACTAAAGGTAGAAAGTAAAGTGAAACCAATTCAAGGCTTGAAGGCTTGTATATGGCTAGAGAAAAGAATGTATGTGGGTCAAAGGGGCTAGCAAGAGGGGAAAATGCAAACCAAATCCAAAGATTGAAAATTTATATTATAAAAAGATAAATGCCTTTGTCATCCCCTAAAGTGGCTCGGTTGTAATCTTGGGAGCTAAAAGTCAAGTTCTAGATATGAGAATGCAATAGCCAAGGATCCAAAAATGCCACTCAACAAATATGATGAAGGCTTGAACAATTATACCTCACTAGGGATAGCAATAACTAACTCTTAATTTCATATCCACTACAGAGAGCAACTCCATCTTACCACAAGCAAGTGAACTAAAGCTTCATGGTCCCAAAGTTCTTAGCCAACTACCTTAGCATACCATATCCTAGAGTCAACCTAACACATTCTCAAACCGTGCACACCTCTAAAATTTAGGAAGAAAGACATTCAAGAATACAAGTCCATAAGTATTATGTCCAAAGCAAGAACAAAAGAAAACACATTGCAAATTAGCCTTGATAGAAACAAAAATCTTTTTGTGATTTTCAAGATAAAGAACATGAAAATACATATACAAATGTGCATGGCATATATGAATCAACATCCCACCAAACATGATGGAATACCCTCCCCCAAGCTTGAATGAAACACTACACTCAATCATAAATCAAATAATCCATGGGAGGGGAAAACAAGGAGATCAATCCAACAACCCAACATATGTCCTGTTTCAAAGCCACTTTAGGTATCAACCAATGGAGAAAGAGCAAGGAAAGATATTACCGGATTTTAGGTGGGTGTATATACCCGCAAATGACCCAATTAAACTTTTCAAAGCCACTTTTCTCAAGAATTGAATCTTGTTTTCCATATGCTAGCAATTGTGGTGCCAAACTTCCTTGATCCTTGATCCAAACCAATGCACCAAAGTATATCAAGTTATGTACCTAGATAAAGGCACACAAACATTTCCATGAGAGAAAATATATTCTAAAAAGAAAAAAAATGAAAGCAATAAAACACGGGTTACTTCCCGAGAAAGGCTTGCTTAAGGTCCAAGCTTGACCGCTCTAGTAAATAATATTGCAACGATCGCAAGAGCTTGTCAAATGCACTACTACACATCTCATAAGATAACAAGTAGGCAAATGATATAAGAAGGGCATGCACCAAGATTAGTGCACGCAAAAGAAAGTGAAGAGGGAGTTGCCAAGAAGAAGAAGAATCAAAAGAAAATTCAAGAAAATAAGAAGAAGAATAGAAAGGCAAACTCTCTTCACAAAAATCTTTTTGGGTGGCAAAATCACCCTTTTCCTCAATAGAAGACGAATGAGGGACATGAAAATCATCATAGGTAAGGGGTTCCCCAATAGGCTTATTAACAAAGGAAGGAAGGGATATAGGAGTGTAGGGGATATGGTTAAAATTCCTTGAAAAAGGGACATGAGAGAAGGGGATAGGAGCAATGGTCTCACAAATGGTCTCTTCTTCACCACCATTCCTCAAATCACCAATTTGAGCATGAAAATCAATCATAGAATCCTCAAAAGAAGAACACTCATGATCATGATCTCCCTCAAACATCCAACTTCCAAGAGGAACTACATAATCCCCTTCACTACAATCATAAACAACAACTCCCTCAACTTCCTTAAAGCCTAAAATCTCAAAGCCATGCATGAATGGATGCAAATTCATTTCAAAATCATCTCTCTCCCATGAAGCATTCTTAATGAACTCACTCAAAAGGCTATGGGTTTTCATTTGACACTCAATAAACACATTAGACATAACCTCAAATGAATCCAAATACTCATGGATAAAAGGATCACAATCATGCACTTGAGACTCATCAAGATGGGAAAGAGGGTTAAGATTCTCAAAATCAACACTCTCTTCATTCTCAACTCCTTCACCATCACTCATATGCTCACCAATGGGATCCTCACACTCTCTTGGTTGCTCAAAATCATCATCATCATCCTCAACACACACATTAAATTGGGATTTTTCACGAACAAGCATCAAGGGTGACAATTGGCTTTCTAACTCTTCTTTTCTTCTCCTTCCCTCCTCAAGACGCTCCTCATTCTTTTTCATTATCTCTAATTGACCTCTCATAGAATTAAGAATCATTTCCTTACTAGGCCCAAGCTCATTATCAAGCTCAATGCACCTAATTTGAGATTCAAAAGTAGCAATAAGGGATTCAAAAGGTGTAGAAGATTGAGGCTCAACAAGAGAAGAAGAAGTACAACCAAGATTGGAAAAATTAACATTAAGATCATGAGCATATACATCACAATGGGGAGTGGGGGCACAATCAAACACATGAGATTCATCATTAAGGGAACGAAGCACGTCACAAGAAGGCATGGTAAATAATGAAGAATATTGAAACACACCATTAGCATCAACTTGAGCATGTACCTCATCATCATGAATAAAAGAGGAAATAGAGTTGAAATCATGTGTTCTAGGTTCACTTAAGGGATCATGTAACAAATCATGGGAATCCATGCTAATATTGGAAGTATCAACACATTGCATATCAATAATAGAATCATAATTACCCTTATTACTGACATCCCAAGAAAACCAAACATAAAAATCCCAAGCATTAGCAATTGATAATGCTCTAAATTCACCATTATGCATGCATTCAATTTCATCCCTAGTTTGCTCTTTCAAACCAAAATAACAAATATCACAAGCCTCCCAAAGACTACAACAATTAAAGTCCAAATATCCCTCAAGTCTATTGAAATATTCACAAAAAGGCTCATTGTCATATTGAGGAAACGAGTTACTTGCCATTTTTTTTTTACAAAAACAAGCAAAAATAAAAAAATAAAATAAAAAGAAAATTATACACAAATACCTAGACTCAAGCAATTAAAAACAATCGAGCATTGACACCGTTCCCCGGCAACGGCGCCATTTTGATGGGGCGTTAGAACGGTCGCTCATTCCACACTCAATCAAACACATTTATTAACAAACACCTTACAAACCAAGCATAATGACAAGTAAGAGTTCGGTCCACAAGGAACGGGATATGGTTGCTAAAGATCTTAACACTTAAGCTAATTCGAAGTCAATGGTGAATAGGGGTTCGTCAAGTAGACAAACAAACTATGGTTCTAAATCAATGGATTAAAGACACTAGGGAATGGGATCCACTCAACCAAGGCAAATAAGCAAACGGGAGGAAAATAGACAAGCTATAGCAAGGACTATATGTAAAATCAACCTCATGCAATAAGAAAACAACTCACACTACTAAACTTAGATTCCTCATTAGTCTAGCAATAGACAATACATAATCAAATTACAATAAGTAATGACATACTCAATTTACACTTCCATGTCAAATTAGGCATATCATGCTATCAAGCTCCTAAGTCAAGGGTAGCTAATCCTATCATGAAGAACTAACAAGCAATCTCATATAATCAATTTAATTGCAATACAAACATCAATGTTTCTCCCATATTTGCATAACTAACCCAAAAGGTTGAGCTTCACCCAACCCCTAGCAAGAAGACTACTCACAACTCATATTTATCAACATGCAATCAACAATTAGGGTTCTAACTACTTCAATAATTGGGGAAAAGTGGTTAACGATTGAAATAATTATCATCCAATAACAAATTACCAAGAACTTAAGAAGATTTAAATAACATGCAAAAGCAAATGAAATCAGAAATTAAGTAAAAAAAAGGTTGGAGAAATTACTAATTGAAGCTTGAAATTGAATAACAATGGAGGAACTTGTCTTCTACAATGATTGAGATTGAGAATTCCAAACTAATAATTGAAATCTAACTAATGATTTGAGAGTATTTATGTTTCTATAACTACAAACTAAGAGGAAGCTCTGAAAACTTGGATGCCGTACAATAGAGTCTAAGGGGGTATTTATATGACCCTCAAATAAAAAGGACGGAGAAAACAAGAGTCGGGATTTTCTGCAGGTGCGCACGGACGTGCCAAGGGTGGCACGGACGTGCAGCCAAGGTGGCACGGGCGTGCAGCCAAGGTGGCACGGACGTGCAGCCAAGGTGGCACGGACGTGCCACCCTAAGCACGGACGTGCAGATTTGGGCAGCAGCTCAGATTTGGCCAGGCTAACTGCACGGTCGTGCAGTTTATGGCACGGATGTGCTGGTTGAGATGCACGGACGTGCTGAAGCCTTGCACGTCCGTGCCAAATCGGGCAGTAGCTTGGTTTGGCTAGGACTGTCCTACACGGCTGTGCAGGACATGGCACGTCCGTGCAGGGTCTTCTAGGCCCTTCTCTTCACATTTTCCTTGATTTTGCTCCATTGTCACGGCTTCTAACCTCGGTTTGTTATCCATATGCTTCAAATCATCGGTTTATGGACCTTAAAACTCAACAAAAACACTAAAAACCCGTGAAGCAAGGGATACACAAAAATTGAATGAAAATAGGATAGAAGTGAACCAAAATGCTAATATATCAAGTAAACAAGGTTCAAAAATCACCCTAAAATCGTATCAAATAACAAGTTATCAAACATTTTGTTATGAACAAGCTGATGTAGAAATTATTGTACCACTTTTATTTCAACACTTGTGAAAGTTGTGACTATTAGTAATTAGCATTAATTTGCTATTGAAAATGTTTTGGAGCTTAATTTCAAGTTAATTTATGCATACAATTATTCACTGAAATTTTAGTAACTTTTTATTAATCTTGTGGTGAAACACTGAAACTCCGCAAGTTTGGTGTATGGATCTTATAGTATGGCCGTAAATTTTCAATCACTTTACCAATTTGTTATAAACATAAAGGTGGAAAAGGAATGCAAAATATATGTAAATTATTTACTTACAATGTTACACATTACTAACAAAGTTTTAATAACCAAGTCGGTTGGCTCAAGCTATTTCGATTTAGTCATGTTCGGGTCACACACGTAGTAGAGGCTTTAATCGATTTAGGTCATTTTGCGTATAAGGTAGTTTTAGTTCGGGTCAGTTTGGGTTTTGGCCTTTTGGGTATGTTCGAGTCAATTAATTCGGGTTAAATCCAGGCCAAGTTGATTCGGTTATCAGGTCGATTATGGTCTGGTCATTTCGGGTAACGGGTCAAATTCAGGTCGGGTAACTTTGGGTCGGGTCATTTCGGGTATCGGGTCAACTTCGGGTCGGGTCATTTTGGGTCGGGTCATTTCGGGTAACGGGTCAATTTCGAGTCGGGTCAATTTGGGTATCGGTTCAACATTGGGTCGGGTATAATCTGGTCGGGTCAACTTCGGGTTTCGGGTTAGGGTGGAGTCAACTCCACATCAGGTCGGGTATGGGTCGGGTCGGGTTATTTGGGTTTCGGCTCAATTTCGAGTCATTTTTTTAGGGTCAATTTCGGGTCATTCGAGTCGGGTCATCGGGTCTGGGTCAGGATTGCCTGGTTTAGTGTGGACCCACCTGCTCCACCGCTGCTACCTGCACCATCTGCACCAAAAGAGCTACCACCGAAATAGTTAGCATGGTAACTCCCCCCCAGGTCCTCCCTCGAAAGGAATTTCCTGGCCGTACCCATGGAATGAGGAATAGTCTGTGTAAACACCATAGGCAGTGGGATCCCTATCGTATCCCTGGGTGGTGGCTGGAACCAATCTGGGTAAATAGCATCGTCGGGACTGTTACCCCGACGAGCATAATAATCATCATAAATGGGGTAGAGCCCTCTACCCTGGTTCCTCTCTAGGTAGCCTAGCCTATGGTCGACGGACCCAAGCATCCGTCTCATGTCAGTCTGGTTATGCTCTATACGACCTAAGGCTTGACCTATACTCTGCAGATCTCAAACTGGGTCAGAGTCACCGTGGGGGACAAAGTAGGACTGTCGGGGAGGTGAAGGTGGAAGCTGGATAGGCTCATCTACTGGTGGAGGCGGCTGTGGCTGGGGCTGTGGTGGTACTTCTCCCCTAGCATGGGCAACTAACAGGGCATAGGTGTCGGACTCCTGCCTTGGGGGAAAAGCGGTCAGGTCTGGGTTGGGCAAAGGAAAAATAGGTAAGGGGTGCTTAGTCCCTACCCTAATGCACCAATGGGTGACCTGGTTGCCGTCTACCCTCAACCACCCCAGCTCCTCAAGGTACCTAGAAGTAATGTAGGTATCAGCTCCCATGTTGGTCATGCAGTGGGGTCCGTTTTCTACAAAACCGGCTTTCTTGATGGCTATCCTAGTGATAAGGCCACCAAGACGGATGGGGGTAGTGACAGTGTTGTTAGCCGTGGCATGTCTGCTAAGGTGGTGGATAATATATCTAGCTATGTTCAATTTCCCGAACCCAAACATATAATGGCCAATTACAGCAAGTTCATTGGTCTGACAGTTGTGGGGTTCGTTCCTACCTAGGAAACAGACACCGGCAAATCTTTGCCACATTTTTGGAACAGGGTGGTGGATCGGTCTAGCACCAACATGTTGTGCATTTACATTAGCAATTCCAGTTAAAGCAAAATACACATCCTCCATTTTAAATTCAGCATGCCATTGACGATCCAAATCATGTTCTAACTCAAATAATTTACAAAATTCCACAAAAGATAAGGTGATGTTTCTATTATTAAGCGTAAAAATTAATTTCGGACCACTTTTGTGATTTTGTACAATTAAAGAAGACAAGAATTCACAAGTTAATTCACGGTATGTAGAATAATGCATATCAACAAATTTTCTCATACCAATATCATTCAAAAATCTTCTAACAAAACCATAAATTCCTAGAGCTTCTAAAGTGGGACGGTGTAACCACCGTGAGGGAATTACCTCGCGTCCGTATAGCACCTCTAGTTTCTCTTTTTGCTACGGCGTCGCGATTTTGATCGTTAGCCACTGTGGAAGTTGTAGCGCCGGATGGTATTGTTGAGATAAGCTGCTTGAACTACCTCCGAGCAAGTTTCTAGCACGTTTCGCCGCCATTGGAGTAGTGGGTCAAAAATTAAATTTGTGGAAAATGTAAAATTTTGGTATAGAAATGTAGAGGATGAAGAGAGGAGAATAAATATGTAAAAATTTTAGGATTTGGGTAAGGAATGGAGGAGAGATCTTAGAGAGAAGGTAGAGAGTTTTAAGGTTTTTAGAGAGAGAAAGAATGGAGGTAGTTAAGAATGAAGGAAGAAAGAAAAAGAAAGGAGGAAGAAGAAGAGAAGAAAAGAAGGAGACGGATGGGGTTGTTTATCGCATCCGGTCGGGCGGCATGGGCCCCGATCGGGAGATCTTTCTACTCGTTGCTTTTCTTCTCGCGCCCGGTCGGGCGCCATGACCGCCAGATCGGGCGATCTGTATGTAGCTCCGATTTTTTTCCTAGCGCCCGATCGGGCGACTCCTCGCCCGATCGGGCGATTTTCTTCTAAATTTTTAGCTAGCTCCTCCGCCCGGTCGGGCCATTTAAAAGTCCCTACACGTCAGGTCTCGCGCCCGGTCGGGCGAATTTCAACGATTTTCAACCCCAACTCTCGCGCCCGGTCGGGCGAAGCCTCGCCTGGTCGGGCCCGAGAGCAAAGTTAGACGGCCCTTTTTCTTGGAAATTTGGCTAACTCTTTACCTCTAATCTGTACCAAAAACTCATAAAACTCGTTAAATTCCCTCCTCTCTCCTCTCATAAGAAAAAAAAGAAAATAAAAACAAGAATTAAGGAAAATACGGGTTGCCTCTTGCAAAGCGCTGGTTTATCTAGGTCCCGCACGACCTTCTTACCATAGTGTTTTCAAGGTGAACTGCAACTGGTTAGGTGTAGTAATTCAACTGCACCAATTGTAGCCCCTTCATGATATAGCTTGAGTCTCTGACCATTGACCTTGAACTCGTTACCATGCTCATCAAATAGCTCTACAGAACCGAACTTATTGGCCCTTTTTACAGTGAAAGGACCTGACCACCTTAACTTCAACTATCTTGGGAAAAGTTTAAGTCTAGAGTTGAACAACAACACCTTGTCACCCTCTTTGAATTCTCTTGGAAGGATCATCTTGTCGTGCCATCTCTTAGTCTTCTCCTTGTAGACACGCGCACTATCATAGGCCTTTAACCTAAACTCATCAAGTTGGTTAAGTTTTAATAGCCTCTTTTCTCCCGCTAGCTTAGCATCCAAATTGAGCTCCTCAATAGCCCAATATGCCTTGTACTTTAATTCCACCGGAAGATGACATGCTTTACCGTACACAAGTCTATAAGGAGTGGTACCTATGGGGGTCTTAAAAGCGGTTCTATATGCCCAAAGGGTGTCATCCAACTTATCACTCCAATCTTTCCTAGATTTTGCTACCACCTTCTCTAGGATGACCTTAATCTCACAATTAGACACTTCCACTTGACCACTAGTTTGGGGATGGTAGGATAAACCTGTCCTATGGTAAACACCATACTTCTTTAGGAGGGTATCTAACTTCCGCTCATGAAAGTGGGATCCTCCATCACTAAATATGGCTCTAGGTACTCCAAATCTATGAAAAATGGTTTTCTTAAAAAGCCTATGGACCACCTTGGCATCATTGGTAGGAGTGGCAATGGCTTCAACCCACTTGGATACATAATCTACGGCGACTAGTATATAGCGGTTCCCCCTAGAAGAAGGGAATGGTCCCATGTAATCAACACCCCAAACATAAAAAATTTCAATTCTAAAATCCCAGTTTAAGGCATCTCATGCCGCCGCGAGATATTGCCAGTCCTCTGGCAAGAGTCACAAGCCTGCACAAAAATGTTAGCAACCTTGAACATGGTGGGCCAGAAGAATCCTGACTCATTTATCTTGGCCACCGTTTTGGAGGGACCATGATGTCCTCCATAAGGTGAAGTGTGACAGCTAGTAAGAATACCATGTACCTCCCATTCGGGAACACACCTGCGAAATAATCCAGCTGCACACTCACGAAACAAAAAAGGATCATCCTAAAAATAATGTTTAACATCAGAAAGGAATTTCTTTTTTTGTTGGTAGGACATGTCAGGAGGTAGAGTACCACCCACTAAATAATTAGCAAAGTCAGCATACCAGGGGTGTTGCTCTACAACTGCATACAGGTTGTCATCAGGGAATGAATCATCTATAGGAAGAAAATCCTTACCCTCATCATATCTGATTCGTGACAAGTGATCTGCCACTACGTTCTCTGCACCTTTTTTGTCTCTTATCTCAATGTTGAAATCTTGGAGCAAGAGAACCCACCAGAGTAGCCTAGGCTTTGATTCTGCTTTGGCTATCAAGTACTTTAAAGTTGCATGGTCAGTAAAAACAATAACTTTAGAACCAACTAGATATGATCTATGTTTTTCTAAAGCATATATAACAGCAAGAAACTCCTTCTCCGTGGTGTCATAATTGACTTGAGCCTCATCCAAAGTTTTACTTGCATAGTAAATAGCATGTAAAACTTTGTTCTTTCTTTGTCCAAGCACAGCTTCTAAAGCAAAATCTCTCGCATCACACATGATTTCGAAAGGAAGATTCCAATCGGGAGCACATATGATGGGTGCTGATATTAAAACCTGCTTAATCCTGTTGAAAGCCTCAAGACACTCGTCAGTAAAAACAAAAGGGGCATCCTTAAGCAAAAGCTGAGTCAGTGGTTTAGCAATTTTAGAAAAGTCTTTGATAAAACGGCGATAAAACCCCGCATGACCCAAGAAACTCCTAACTCCCTTAACATTAACTGGGGGAGGTAATTGCTCAATCACTGAAACCTTAGCTTTGTCTACCTGTATACCCTTATCAGATACAATGTGACCAAGAACTACTCCCTCTGTCACCATAAAGTGACATTTCTCCCAATTTAAAACCAAGTTGCATTCTTCACATCTTTTCAGATTTTAGCTAGGTTAATTAGACATGCATCAAATGAAGAACCATAAACACTAAAATCATCCATAAAGACTTTCATGATAGACTCTATGAAATAAAAAAATATGGTCATCATGCAACGTTGAAAAGTAGCAGGTGCATTACATAAACCAAAAGGCATTCTACGATATGCAAAAGTGCCATAAGGGCATGTAAATGTAGTCTTTTCCTGATCTTCAGGGTGGATCGGAATTTGGAAAAATCCTGAATACCCGTCCAAATAGCAAAAGAACTTATGGTTAGCTAACCTCTCAAGCATTTGATCAATAAAAGGGAGAGGGAAGTGGTCCTTTTTGGTGGCAACATTTAATCTACGATAATCAATGCACATATGCCACCCTGTAATAGTTCTAGTGGGAATTAATTCATTTTTATCATTTTTTATAACAGTCATCCCACCCTTCTTAGGAACCACCTGTAGTGGACTTACCCATTTAGAGTCAGAAATAGGATATATAATACCTGCATCAAGTAATTTCATAACCTCTTTCTTGACTACTTCTTGCATATTAGGATTCAACCTCCTCTGGGGTTGAATGCAGGGCTTGTAGTTGTCCTCTAAGTGTATCCTGTGCATACAAAAATCTAGGCTTGTACCCTTGAGATCATCAATACTGTACCCTATTGCCCTTTGTGGAATCTAAGAACCTCTAGAAGTTGGGAAGTTTGTGGGTCATCAAGTGCAGTACTAATAATCACAGGGCGCATTTCCTGCTCATCAAGAAAAACATATTTTAAATGAGAAGGGAGGGGTTTTAGTTCAGGTTTCTTTACCTCTGCAGGTTTTGATTCCTGAACTAATTTTACTACCTTCTTATTCTCGTTAGCATCGAGTTCTCCTATGGCAAGAGCTTTTTCGATGACGTCCACCTCTTTACTCCAGATACTCGCATCACCTGTAGACAAATTACCACAAATTATTTCTTCCAAGGGATCCCTTGCAAGAATCTGTGTCAAGCTATCTTCACAAATATCATCCATTATATCAATGACATCAATTAAACAACAATTTTCCTCTAACATAGGACCTTTTAAAACTTTCCCTAAATTAAATGTAATATTATCATCACCAACATATAGGGTTAGTTTACCATTTTTAACATCAATAATGGCTCCTGCAATATGGAGAAAAGGCCTACCTAATATAATGGGAATTTGTGTATCCTCAGCCATGTCTAAAACAACAAAATCAACAGGGATGAAAAATTTACCAACTCTAACAGGGACGTCCTCTAAAATACCTAGGGGATATTTAACACAACGATCTGCCATTTGCAAAGTAATATTAGTAATTCTTAATTCACCCATATTCAACTTAGAACAAATAAACGATGGCATGACACTAACAGAAGTACCCAAATCACACATTGCTTTATCTATGAAGACATTACCAATATGACAAGGGATAGAGAAACTACCAGGTTCCTTTAATTTAGGAGGAGATTTATTTTGTAATAATGCACTACATTCCTCAGTAAAAGCTACAGTTTCTACTTCATTAAAGGCCCTCTTCCTAGTCAATATATCTTTCATAAATTTAGCATATGCAGGAACCTGTGTAATAAGTTCTGTGAAAGAAACTGTTACCTGCAAATTCTTAACAACCTCTAGAAACTTACCAAACTGCTTATCCAACTTAGTCTTTAGTTGGCGATTTGGGAATGGTAATTTGTCAACTGGTGGTGCTTCCCTACTCTTCTCCTGGGGTGCATCCTTCCCTGAGGTTGTACCCTGCAATGAATCAACAGAAATATTAGTATTACCCTGGAGCCCTGCAGGGGCATTTGGTACAACGGAATCAGGATTAGCAATATCAGTTAAATCAAGTTCATCTTCTTTGGGCATTGGGGGCCCATCGTAGTGTGAACCACTCCTTAAGGTAATTGCATTTGCATGTTTCGTAGGTTGAATTCCCTACGCTGGTAGGGCTCCCTGCTGGCGAGTTTGAAGGGTAGAGGACAATTGGGCAATTTGTGTGTCCATAACTTTATTATGGGCTATAATTGAGTCAATTTGTTGATCTCTACTCTCCATATGCTTTTGCATACTAGTAAGCATGGCTCTAATTTCTGACAAGGCAAGGTCAGAAGATGTAGTAGGGGTTTGTGATGGGGGTTTCTGGTTAGCATGAAGGTGGTAATATTTTTGTTGTGGAGGGGGTGCTTGTTGTGGTTGTTGTGGAGGTGGAGGGTTTTGAACATTGGTGCTACGGTAAGATAAATAAGGATGGTTTCGGTAGCCAGGATTGTAGGTGTTGGAGTATGGGTTATTTTGCTTATAGGTTTGGAAAGCGTTAACTTGCTCCATTGAACTCCTGCAATCTTGCTCATAATGTCCTACACTTCCACAATTTTCACAAAAAGCATCATTAGCATTGTTAGAAACAGCAGAAACATTAGCAACAGAATTAGGAATAGTAGTACTAAGGTTATCCAATTTCTGGCAAATAGAAGTGAGCTGAGCTTGCATAAGGGTTACTGAATCAACATGGTGCTTGCCCTTATTTGCATAGCCTCTGGTATTTCCATATTGGGAATTATGTATCGCCATATCTTCGATAACCTGACCTGCATCATCAACATTAAGATTCATAAATCTATCGCTAGCTGCGAGTCTAAAATTGTTCTTGATGCATCTCCTAATCCGTTGTAAAAAGCTTGAATCAACTGCCACTTCGCCAAGTTATGGTGGGGACACTCCCTCTGCAGATCCTTGAACCTCTCCCAAGCCTCATATAATGCTTCATATGGCTCCTGGGCAAAGATCTGAATGGCACTCCTCAGTAAATTAAAGTTGTTTTCTCTGCAGGGTAATATTTGTTATAAAAATTCAAAGCAAGAGTCTCCCAGTTAGTAATACCAAGTGCAGTTCTATTCAAACCATTAAACCACAATTTAGCTTTTCCACATAAAGAAAAGGGAAAAAGAATCTCCTTGATCTGGTCCTGCGTTACCCCATTCTGCCTAATAGTGTTGCAATATTGACAGAAATCTGCAATGTGAAGATTAGGATCTTCACCCTAAGCTCCACTGAATTGCTTTCTTTCTATCATCGTTATGAACTGGGGCTTGATCTCGAACTGGACTCTTTCGAGATCTGGTCTAGGAGAAAGATGTGGAAAATCCGTCAAGGATGGTTGCGAATAATCGCTGAGCTTCTTTGGTGTACTCATCTCTAATTTTGAATCAGAAGGGTCCTCCGAATCGCTAGAATTAGATGGTGGATTTCTAGGAATATTGTTACTCCCAGAACTTGCCAGGATTTGCCTATAAAAATTCTTCTGTCTATGGAAAGAGCGCTCGATCTCAAGATCGAATGGAATGTAACCTGATCTGGAACACCTGGGCATAAACAGAGAACTAAAAAGACAAATATGAGAACTACCTCAAAGAACTAATGTCCTTTAAGGCAAAAGAAAAATAATCTAGACTACAAAAACAATTAGAAATAAAAATAAAATCGTTTCCCCGGAAACGGCGCCAAATTTTGACAGGCTAAAGTCGTATCACCTAATCAAAAATAATTACCTAAGTCCACTAGCTTATGCAGATAGGGAAGTAGGGTCGAATCCACAGGGAAACAAGTCTTTCTACTCCTAATTAATTATTATAATCTAAATTATCAAGGTAACCAATATTTTTGTGATTATAAACTATGCTACGAAGAATATGAGTAAGAAGAATAAATAAGGGAGAAATCAATAATAATAAAGGCCTAGGGCATAGGTTCACTAATAAATTAAACAATATTGCAGGGTAAAACATAATAATCAATCATCAATGCATTAATTTATCAGATCATAAAGGGCTTTCGCTACATATTACAATCACAGAGTTAATTTACCGGTATTAAATCTCATCTCTCGAATCTCGACCTAACCATTTATAAATTAATCTGCCTATTGAAACTAAGCCTAAACATCAATTCTCATCTCTCGAATCTCGAATCAATATTGCTAAAATCATACAATTAAACCTGGCCATGTCTAATTGCATAGCATTTAAACAATCAATAGGAAATCAATTAAGCATTAACAATTAACAATCATAAATTACCCCTTCATATTATTTATTAGATCCCCATAAACCCTAGAAAGAGAACTACTCAGACATGATAAAAGCTAAACAAATCAAAGTAATTAAACAAGGCATAAGGAATTGAAGGAATAAAAATACTGAGATTAATAAAAGAGAAATCGTACCGAATCGACGGAATTACAATGGAGTTTAGGAACAAGAGAAAACAAAAGTCTAGAGAGAGAAAGTCTAAGTAGAGAGAGAAGAAATAATAATAGAGTGTAGAGAAGTGTCTAAACTTGCCTAATAAAAATACATTAATACTAAGCAAGAATTATACGCTAACCAAAACTGATCAAAAGAAAACGAGTTGCTCGCCAAAATACTCGCGCCCGGTCGGGCAAGAGGCCGCCCGACCGGGCCCGCCTTTCTTCAATGCCTCCCTTTCTCGCGCCCGGCCAGGCACGTGCTCCGGGCGCGTGTGCTGCTGGGGTAGTGCTTTGCCACGCCCGGCCGGGCGGGCCGATGGTGGTGCGGGCGAAGCTCTTGGGCCTCATGGCTTCTTTCTTGGGCCTCCTTACTTGGCCCAAATGCCTCGTATCTCCAAAACCGAGCCCTTAGTCACCGATTTGCTTCTTCCAACCGGTCTTGGGCCATCACGAGTGGTCGTGTTCTCCAACGATCGTAGTTGCTCCTCGAAAATCCGGGAAAATGCTCCAAATATGCAATTTCCTACAAAACTCAAAAAAACTACGAAAACACTGGAAAACACCAATTAGTAATAAAAGTGGCTCGAAAGAGCCAAAAACACTACTAATTACGACCAAGGGACGGGGGTAAATCTCTATATGAAATGAACATATCAAGAAGTTAATCAAAGTATGTCAAAAGTAGGAAATAAAACCCTAAAAAATCATAAACAAGATATCTTTGCAAGCTCGTGATGCAAAATCCCACTCGTTTAACAAAATCAATTCCTATAATTCACTAAGAAAAAGAAAAGCCTAACTTGAAAAAACACAAAATCGTGACCAAAAGACTCCAAATCACGCAAAGAACAAAAAATCGTACTATAAGACTCAAAACAACACAAAATCATACAATTAGACTCAAAATTTTAAATAAAAATGCCCAAATCTAATATAAAACCCTAAAACGTAGTAAGTAATTCAAAAAAAACCCCAATCGTAGTAAAGGAAATTTTGTTAATTATGTAATCCCCCGTATTTATAAATATATTATAAATGAATTTTTATTTTATTTATAATATTTATATGTTTTTTTTTTCGGGACTTAATTATTAAAGTTCCAAATTAATTTTGGGTTGATAATTGATTTTGTTCTAAAATGATTTTTAATTGTCCATTCTACAATTTATGCCATACATATTAAACAAAGCTAGTCCATTTCATTTACCTAATTGGCCCATAAATTTTATGAGGCCCAATCTTAAAACTAACCCTACACCACTCTCTCTCCTATAAATACCCCATTATTCCCCAAAATTTTTCCCCACACAAAAGGTTAGTCTTATTTTTCCTCCTCTTTATTTTCTTTATTTTATTTTTCCTTTATTTTATTTTTCCTTTATTTTCTTTCCCCTCATTTTTTCTTT
This sequence comes from Chenopodium album, assembly GCF_948465745.1. NCBI lineage: Eukaryota > Viridiplantae > Streptophyta > Magnoliopsida > Caryophyllales > Amaranthaceae > Chenopodium > Chenopodium album. Next base: position 21,809,039 of record NC_137857.1, on the reverse strand, counting down.
TCTTTTCTTTTCCTTTTTTTTTCTTTTCTTTTTCTTTCTTTCTTTTTCCTCCTCTTTACTTGAGAATTGCTTCTCACCTTGCTGCCACCCTTATGCTGTCAGCCACCACCGGCGCCCCCCTGCCGCCGTCGCCGACGACCACCAGCCCAGCCACCACTCGTGGTTGCTCCTTCCTCTCTCCCCTTTGTTTTTCTTACTTTGCTTAAAATAATTAATTTTGTTTATGGTTTGATTTTTGTAGTATAAAGATTGTATTTTTAGTATCAAAATCGTGTTTTTGATAGCTTAAACCTATAATTTCATATTTTAATTGTGTTATATATTTTCAGATTTTATAATTTATAAACCTAGGGTTTTAACTTAATCAAATTGGGATTTTAGGGTTCTAATGACTAATTAATTTGGGGCTTTTGTTCCTAGTCAATTTCTAATGATTAATTAACCATAAAAACATGTTTTTAATGAAGTTTTAAGGACTTTTAAGGTAAATTATATTGCTGGAAATTTTTGTAAGTATTAATTTGTGATTATTGGTTGTTTTCTAGGAGGTAATTTTTCTCTAGGAGACTTTTAATTAATTAAAAGTGGCGCAAAGAATTGTTTACACGAGGTACGTACATGTCTACTTCGTTATAAGTAGTATCATGTTAGGTACCAAAAGGAATGAACTTAGTTTCATGATTAGGGAACACTTGGATGTAAATTGTTTGGTTATATATTTAATTAATTCATGTATTTATGTTTATGAGGCATGTTTTTGTGAATTAATTATGCTTGTATAGAATTATGGATGCAAGTATGTGGAACTATATTGGATTAATTGTTTGTATGGAATATTGATACAAACATGTTTTATTGAATTGGTTTGATAACTACATTTGGATTATTAAAGGATTGGAATTGAATGGTTTAAGTGGAATGAATTTATTAATTATTCCACAATGTTATTATTTATTCATTTATTACTCAATCATGACTTGTTAGTATGTTGAGTAAAAGTGGTTTATTAAGCCGAAATGGCTAGGTGGGTTGACTATGTTCAACAATTTTGGATAATTTGGAAGTTTAATGGAATTAAAGGTCAATTTGTGTTGTGATCACCATGGTCCTAAATAAGATTAAAAGTGAATTGATGTATGAATGTTATGTATGGTCTTCTTGAATGAGTCGGCTATTAATTAAAATAGTAATCACGTAAAGTGAAACATGGATGAGCAATAAAACTCTGGAAAACGTGCACTTCTAGAGTATTGACAATCATGGGTTGGGGTACATGGTGGTAGCCCGTGGCTTTTCGAGGCTTGTTTGATCAACATGTCCTCTTCTCTTTTGGTATTTACATTTTATTTTATAATGAAAGTTAGATGGGATCCTAGACTAACTTTGTGAGAATGGAGTCGCGCCCATTCTTGCATCGCGCTAAACTTTTATTTCAAATGGTCATTTGGGACTAAAATGATTTGGTGGATTGGACAACCTGGTCTATTGCTTACTCCAAATTAAATTAATTGGATTAAATATAGAGTCAAGTGTTTGGAATTAATTAGTAAGTATATTGAGTCAATTGAATTGTCTAAGTGTGGAGTCTTGATTAATGAATTCGTGTTGTAAGTTTATTTACTTTAATTAATTGAGCATGCCAGGTTTTGTGCGTTGTAGCTTGTATGTACTCAGCTTTGCTGATTGCGTGCTTTGTGTGTCTTTCTTTGGTCATGGCCTTCGCCTTTAATGACCCTGTGATGATCCAATTATTACACTTGTATTATTGGGGAGCAGTATGCACAGGTTAGCTTGATGATGTGAAGTTCAGGGATTTGACAAACGCATTGTCAAGGGATTGGTGTGATTGAGAGTATTCGATTCTTGTGTTGAACTTATTTATGCTTTGATATTTCATTTATGTTTTGGACTTTGATTATTGGTATGGTTTTAAATATGGCCTTATATGGTTCCAATTTGTAAGCTTTGACTTATTCGTTTTCTAAACTATGTTATTTTAAAGACTTAAGTTTGTTTTTCCGCTGCGATACTTTGATAAAGCCTTAACGTTTTAACACGTGGTGGTAGCACGTCAATGGTTCTCCACTATTTTATTTAAAGTAAGTGATTTGGAAAAGGGAGAATTATTGAGGTGTTAAAAATTACTACCTCAAAAAAGGGGTCTTTGTGAATTACTACCCGCAAAAAAAAAAAGTTGTTAATTACTACCCTAAAACTGATGAATTGTATAGATTGCTACCCTTTTCCCTAATCAGCCCCTAATTAGGTGATTTAATCTACTAATGATATCATTATCCGGCTAATTTATAATTAGTTACTTTTAAGGCATGATTAATTAAATAAACCCTAACACCACCTCTAAACCACCACTAAACTACCTCCGGCAGCCCCCTTACTCTATCCCCACCATCTCCGGCAGCCTACTCTCGCCCCGGCATCCACCCACCTCTAAACCACCCATTGCACCACCTCTAAACCCCCCAACAATCCCTCCAACCCTCGAAAAAATCCCTCCTCCCCACCCACTAGCCACCCTAGCCCCCTCTCCCTTGCTAGATAACTCTATTAAGCCCTCCCTAAGCCTCCTCCACCCCTTTCCCCCCTTTAATCACCACCCTAATGTTCCAAAATTAAAACCCTAAAGCCCTAAAATTGAAACCCTAGGGTGGTGATTAGGAGGGAAGGGGATATAGGAAGATTAGGGTTGGTTGAGCAAGGATTTCCGGCAAGGGGTAGTGGGTCAGGGCCGCCACGGGTAGGGGATGGGGGTATCGTAACAGGGGGTGGGAATTGTGTGTTGGGGAAGCAGAATCGAGGTGGTAATCGTGGTGGGGGGAACAAGAATAGGGTGGATCTTGTGGTGGGGGAAAGGGAGGGTGGGTTTCGTGGTGGGGGATTGAGTGCGGGGAGTGGATTTCATGGTGGAGGAGCTATCGGATGTGTTAAAGGGCCAAAGGGGGGCCGCCGGAGGTGGTGCAATGGTGTTGGGAAGGTGGTACTAGGGTTTACCTAATTAATTAAGGTTTAAGAGCTACTAATTAGTAATTAGATGAATAATAATATCATTAAGAGCTTAAGTATGATGATTAGTAAAAAAGGTAGTAGTTGCTAAAATTAATCAGTTTTAGGGTAGTAATTAACAACTTTTTTTTTTTTGCGGGTAGTAATTCACAAAGACCCCTTTTTTGAGGTAGTAATTAACAAATTTACCCGTAGTAAATGAACCCTAAATTGTAGAAAGTACATTTAAAAGCACAAAATCATAATAAAAGAACACTAAATAAAACAGAAATAAGCTCAAAAATCAAACAAAAACAAAAACAACGAATCAAAAATGATAAATCGTACGAAAAAACAAAAAAAATCTCAAATTGAACAAAACAGATCGCCAATCAACAAACAAAATCGCAAAAAGTACAATAAATAAAGAAGAATTGCCTCAAACAATGACGAAAATCAAAGAATCATAGTAAAAAAAATTGATCAGCGAAGAACAAAATCCGGATTTGAGAGTGCAAAATAGGAGAGATTTGAGAGTAGAGAGAGAAAGTGCAAGAGAGGAGAGAGAAACAAATGTGCTGCGAAAAGAACATGAGAAATGTCATTCAAGTGGAGAAATTACCAAATTGCCCTTAATGAAACTGAAAAAGGCGGGTGAAACACAAACCGTTGGATTGAGGGCGATCAACGCTCCAGATTAGTTCCTAGTTCCTATTTTAGACATAGGTTCTCACATGATCCCAATTATATATATATATATGTAAAAGTTTTTTCCCGAGTTTTTGAAGAGCCACATAGCGTCGTGTAGGATTATTGACAGGCTAAAGTCGTATCACCTAATAAAAAATAATTACCTAAGTCCACTAGCTTATGCAGATAGGGAAGTAGGGTCGAATCCACAGGGAAACAAGTCTTTCTACTCCTAATTAATTAATATAGTCTAAATTATTAAAGTAACCAATATTTGTTGTGATTATAAACTATACTACGAAGATTATGAGTAAGGAGAATAATTAAGGAAAAAATCAAATATTAAAAGGCCTAGGGCATAGGTTCACTAATAAACAATATTCCAGGGCAAAACACAATAATCAATCATCAATGCATTAATTAATCAGATCATAAAGGGCTTTCGCTACGTATTACAATCACAGAATTAATTTACCGGTGTTAAATCTCATCTCTCGAATCTCGACCTAACCATTTATAAATTAATCTGCCTATTGAAACTAAGCCTAAACATCAATTCTCATCTTTCGAATCTCGAATCAATATTGCTAAACTCATACAATTAAACCTGGCCAAATCTAATTGCATAGCATTTAAACAATCAATAGGAAATCAATTAAGCATTAATAATAAACAATCAAAAAATTACCCCTTCATATTATTTATTAGATCCCCATAAACCCTAGAAGGAAAACTACTCAGACATAATTAAAACTAAGCAAAACATAATAATTAAACAAGACATGAAGAAATTGAATGAATAAAATACTGAGATTAATTAAGAGAGAAATCGTACCAAGACGGCGGAATTACGATTGAGTTTTAGGAACAAGAGAGAATAAAAACCTAGAGAGAGAAAGTCTTAGTAGAGAGAAGGGAAATAAAAATTAGAATAAGAGAAGTAAGTAGAGGTAGAGAAGAAGTGTCTAATCTTGCCTAATAATAACACATTAATACTAAGCAAGCGAATCTCCGCTAAACAAAACAAATCGGAAAACTAATCTCCCTAAGCATCACTCGCGCCCGGTCGGGCAGTGGCTCGCCCGACCAGGCCCGCCTTCCTCGTCTCAAACACCTTCTCGCGCCCGGCCGGGCGCGTCTCCGGGCGCGCCTTCGGGCGGGGCCAATGGTCCGGGCCTCTTCTCTTTGGGGCAATCAATTGGACTTCGATTGGGCCTTTATTCTTCGGCCCAATTGGATTTCCTCCTTAGGTCCTTGAACGCGGTCTATATGCCTCGGGATTTCCAATACCGAGCCCTTAATCACCGATTTGATCCCTCCAATCGGTCTTGGGCTATCGAACTAGGTCGCGGTCTTCCAACACTTGTAGATGCTCCTCAAAAACCCGGGAAAATGCTCCAAGTACGCAAATTCCTACAAAACTCAAACAAAACTACCAAAGCACTGGAAAACACAAATTAGTAATAAAAGTGGCTCGTTGGAGCCAAAAACACTACTAATTACGACCAAGGGACGGGGATAAATATATATATAAAATGAACACATCAAACTCCCCCAAGCCAAACCTTTGCTTGTCCCTAAGCAAAGAGCTCCTCAATGAACAATAAAACATGCCTCACCCCAAAATAAAAATCAAGCACAAACGATTCAAGGCAAATCAAGTGAACATGCTTCAAAATCAACCAATCCTATCCATCTAATCACCCTTCCTCCCCAACAATTGTCAAGTAGAGCAAACCACAAGAGCATATAGGATTCAAGACTAGTGCTCACACACTCAACTCTCATTTTTGTGGCGAGTAAAAGATGTACTCGATCGCTCTCCAACCAACCCCTTTAATGTGAACAATGCCCTCCCAAACTCACAACACTCGTGTGTTTAAAAAGACATACACTCAACCTAATAGTCGACTCGGAATATGTCAAGTCATAACTTGCATTGATAAACAACACTTTCATGTTTACACAACTCTATGCACAAGGTCAAAAGGTCTTTTAAAGCTTGTAACGTAAGGCTAGGGTGAAAGGGTAGGATAAATTTGGGAATATGTGAGAGAAAAGCCTTGCTAAAAGGGAGCTATATCCTAATAAACACATGACCAAATATAATGATCACACATCTCCAACAAAACCAACTCCAACACAAATCCACCAAATAATACTCCAATCATAAAAATCAAACCCAATACCTACAAAATTCACTCATAAAAATATGATAATAATAAACGAGAGTGAAAAAACAAACTTTGAACTCAAACTCAAATATTTACAATGAAACTCATTTTTTTCTTTTTGCTCTTTTTCATTTTTTTTTTCTCTTTTTTTTTTCTTAGAAGTTCACTTTCTTTTTTTTCACTCTTTTTTTTGAACTTCTTCTTTTTTTTCATATCATCATACTTTATTTTTTTCAAGATAATTTAACTTGCAAACTCATCAAAAATAAAATACGATCAAGAACAAATAACTTCTCAAAACCCACCCAAATTGTACAAATAATAAGCACACTACAAACTCCCTCACCTCACTTACTAATAGCTCCCCCAAGCCAAGCTTGGGACTAGTAACCAATGGGGCAAATAAGGCTTGTAATGCGGCTAATAAACAACAAAAAGTCAAGGCAACAACATGGGTAGCAAGAAGGGAACAAATGTATCTAAATAAATCTGAAGGCTACCTAAAAGAACAAATGCCTTCATCCTCCACATGTGCATAATAGTGAGTCATGAAACACTACTCATAGTTGCAAATCAATACTCAAATTCATTGACATACCAGGAACTAATCACACATTCCTAACCAAATCAACTAGTCAATCACTATATTCACAAGCAGTTGGGCAAAATTGACGCATGTTTAGGAATCCAAATAATTAAACTTCAAATCATGATCAACAAATCCACAATGCTCAAAATCAAATACCAAGAATCAAAACAATTTTTCTCAAGTATGGGGCACAGGGAAGCATGATTTACAGTTCATTGGTTCGTATTTTTTTATTTTTTTGATTTTTCAATTTTTTTGTATTTTTCATATAGGGAAAGCAATAAACTAATCTAAAAAGCAATAAATCTAAACTAACAAAACACACCAAAAATAAACAATCATAAAGAAAAAGGAAGAAGAAATAAATACCGAATCCAAAAATCTCCCCCAAGCCAAAATCAGACAATGTCCTCATTGGCTCGAAGCTAGCCCAGCTAGCTACTCATCCTCATCCTGGTCAATCCGTGTGGACCCACCTGCTCCACCACTGGAACCTGCACCATCTGCACCAAAGGAGCTACCACCAAAATAGTTAGCATGAAAAGTCCCCCCCGGCGGTCCCTCAAAAGGTATGTCCTGGCCGTACCCATGGAACGAAGAATAGTCTGTGTAAATACCATGGGCAGTGGGATCCCTATCGTATCCCTGAGGTGGGGGCTGGAACCAGTCCGGGTAAACAGCATCGTCGGGAATGTTGCCCCGACGAGCATAATCATCATAAATGGGGTAGAGTCCCCTACCCTGGTTCCTCTCTAGGTAGCCTAGCCTATGATCGACAGAACCAATCATCTGTCTAAACTCGGTCTGGTTTTGCTCTATGCGACCTATGGCCTAACCTATACTCTGTAAGTCCCAAACCGGGTCAGAGTCACCGTGAGGGACGGAATAGGACTGTCGGGGTGGTGATGGTGGCTGTGGAATAGGCTCAACTACAGGCTGTGGCTGGGCCTGGGCCTGCTGTGGATCCTGGCCCCTAGCATGGGCAACTAACAGGGCATAAGTGTAAGACTCTTGCCCTGGGGGAAAGGCGGTCAGGTCGGGGTTGGGCAAAGGAAAAATGGGTAAGGGTTGTTCAGTCCCTGTCCTAATGCACCAATGGGTGACCTGGCTCCCGTCTACCCGCAACCACCCAAGCTCCTCAAGGTATCTAGAGGTAATGTAGGTGTCGGGTCCCATGTTAGTCATGCGGTGGGGTCCACTCTCTACAAAGCCGGCCTTCTTGATGGCTATCCTAGTGATAATGCCACCAAGACGGATGGGGGTAGTAACCTGGTTGCCGTCCGTAGCGTGCCTACCTAGGTGGTGGATGATATATCGGGCTATGTTCAATTTCCCGAACCCAAACATATAATGGCCAATTACAGCTAATTCATTGGTCTGACAGTTGTGGGGTTTGTTCCTACCTAGGAAACAGACACCGGCAAATCTTTGCCACATTTTAGGGACGGGGTGGTGGATAGGCCTAGCACTAGCATGTTGTGCAGAAACATGGGGAATACCAGTCAAAGCAAAATAAACATCATCCATTTTAAACTCAACATTCCATTGCCTATCTAAATCGGGTTCCAATTCAAATAATTTACAGAATTCCACAAAAGAAAGAGTGATGTTTCTATTATTAAGCCTAAAAATTAATTTTGGTCCACTTTTATGACTTTGAATAACAAGAGAAGACAAGAATTCACAAGTTAATTCACGATATGTCGAATAATGCATATCTACAAATTTACGCATACCAATATCAACAAAAATCTCCTAACAAAGCCATAAATACCTAAAGCTTCTAAAGTAGGGCGGTGTAACCACCGTGAAGGGATTACCTCGCGTCCGTAGAGCACCTCAAGCTTTTCTCGTTGCTCCGGTGTTGCGATTTTGATCGTTGGCCACTGAACAAGTTGAAGAGCCGGGTCATATTGTTGAGATGACCCGCTTGAACTACCCCCGAGCAAGTTTCTGGCCCTCTTTGCCGCCATTGGAAGTGGTGGTAGAAAATTAATTTTTGTGGAAAATGAAAATTTTTGATATAGGAATGTAGAGGATGAAGAGAGGAGTAAAAATATGTAAAAAGTTTTGGATTTGGGTAAGAAATGAAGGAGAAATCTTAGAGAGAAGTCAGAGGAAATTATGAGTTTTAGAGAGAGAAAGTGGCGAAAAAGAGAAAGGAAGAAGAAGGAAAGAAGAAGAGAGGAAGAAGAAAGAAGAAGAAAGAAGACGGATGGGGGGGAGGGTATTGTCGCGCCCGACCGGGCGGCATGGGGCCCGGTCGGGCGATCTAATGTGGTCGTTGACTCGTTTGCTCGCGCCCGGTCGGGCGCCATTTCACCCGATCGGGCGATCTTCAACGCTTCATGGACCTTATTCTCGCGCCCGGTCGAGCCATTTAAAAGACCGTACACGTCAACTCTCGCGCCCGGCCGGGCGTACCTTTGCCCGGTCGGGCCAATTTCAAGCTTTTTCCAACCCAACTCTCGCGCCCGGTCGGGCGAAGCTTCGCCCTGCCGGGCCCGAGAGCAAAGTTAGTCGACCTAACTTTCTTCAAATTTTCGCTAACTCTTTTCCTATAATCTGTACCAAAAACTCATAAAACTCATTAAATTCTCTCCTCTCTCCTCTCATAAGAAAAAGAAGAAAAACAAAAATAAAAGCAAGTAAAATACGGGTTGCCTCCCGCAAAGCGCTGGTTTATCTAGGTCCCGCACGACCTTCTTACCATAGTATTCTCAAAGTGAACTGGAACTAGTCAGGTGTAGTAGTTCAACTGCACCAATTGTAGCCCCTTCATGATATATCTTAAGCCGCTGACCACTTACCTTGAACACATTACCAAGCTCATCAAATAACTCTACAGAACCGAACTTGTTGGCCCTTTTTACAGTGAAAGGACCCGACCACCTTGACTTCAACTTTCCTGGGAACAGTTTAAGCCTAGAGTTGAACAACAACACCTTATCACCCTCTTTGAATTCTCTCGGAAGGATCATCTTGTCGTGCCATCTCTTAGTCTTCTCCTTGTAGACTCGCGCACTATCATAGGCCATCAACCTAAACTCATCAAGCTGGTTAAGTTGTAGAAGCCTCTTTTCTCCCGCTAGCTTAGCATCCAAATTGAGCTCCTTAATAGCCCAATATGCCTTGTACTCTAACTCCACCGGAAGATGACATGCTTTACCATACACAAGTCTATACGGAGTGGTACCTATAGGGGTCTTAAATGCGCTTCTATATGCCCAAAGGGTGTCATCCAACTTATCACTCCAATCTTTCCTAGATTTTGCTACCACCTTCTCTAAGATGACCTTAATCTCGCGATTAGACACTTCCACTTGGCCACTAGTTTGGGGATGGTAGGCTAACCCTGTCCTATGGTAAACACCATACTTCTTTAGGAGGGTATCTAACTTCCGCTCATGAAAGTGGGATCCTCCGTCACTGATTATGGCTCTAGGCACTCCAAATCTAGGAAAAATAGTCTTCTTGAAAAGCCTATGGACCACCTTGGCATCATTGGTAGGAGTGGCAATGGCTTCTACCCACTTGGATACATAATCTACGGCGACTAGTATATAACGATTCCCTCTAGAAGAAGGGAACGGTCCCATGTAATCAACACCCCAAACATCAAAAATTTCAACTTCCAAAATCCCAGTTTGAGGCATCTCATGCCTCCGCGAGATGTTGCCAGTCCTCTAGCAAGAGTCACAAGCCTGCACAAAAATGTTAGCATCCTTGAACATGGTGGGCCAATAAAATCCTGACTCGTTTATCTTGGCCACTGTTTTAGAGGGACCGTGATGTCCTCCATAAGGTGAAGTGTGGCAGCTAGTGAGAATGCCATGTACCTCCCAGTCGGGGACACACCTGCGAAATAATCCATCTGCACACTCACGAAACAAAAAAGGATCATCCCAAAAATAATGTTTAACATCAGAAAGGAATTTCTTTTTTTGTTGGTAGGACAAGTCAAGAGGTAGAGTACCACCCACTAAATAATTTGCAAAATCGGCATACCAGGGGTGTTGCTCTACAACTGCATACAGGTTGTCATCAGGGAATGAATCATCTATAGGAAGAAAATCCTTACCCTCATCATACCTGATTCGTGACAAGTGATCTGCCACTATGTTCTCTGCACCCTTTTTGTCCCTTATTTCAATGTTGAAATCTTGGAGCAAGAGAACCCACCGGAGTAGCCTAGGCTTTGATTCAGCTTTGGCTATCAAGTACTTTAGAGCTGCATGGTCAGTAAAAACAATAACTTTAGAACCAACTAGATATGATCTAAATTTTTCTAAAGCATAAATAGCAGCTAAAAACTCCTTCTCCGTGGTGGCATAGTTAACTTGAGCCTCATCCAAAGTTTTACTAGCATAGTAGATAGCATGTAAAACTTTGTCCTTCCTTTGTCCAAGCACGGCTCCTAGAGCAAAGTCGCTTGCATTGCACATGATCTCGAATGGAAGATTCCAATCGGGTGCACATATGATGGGTGCCGATATTAAAGCTTGCTTAATCCTGTTAAAAGACTCAAGACACTCGTCAGTAAAAACAAAAGGGGCATCCTTAAGCAAAAGCTGAGTCAGTGGCTTAGCAATCTTAGAAAAATCTTTGATAAAACGGCGATAAAACCCCGCATGACCTAAGAAACTCCTAACTCCCTTAATATTAACTGGGGGAGGTAATTGCACAATCACTGAAATTTTTGCCTTGTCTACCTGTATGCCCTTATCAGATACAATATGACCCAGGACTACTCCCTCTGTCTGTCACCATAAAGTGACACTTCTCCCAATTTAAAACCAAGTTGCATTCTTCACATCTTTTCAGGATTTTAGCTAAATTAATTAGACATGAATAAAATGAAGAACCATAGACACTAAAATCATCCATAAAGACTTCCATGATAGACTCTATGAAATCAGAAAATATGCTCATCATGCAACGTTGAAAAGTAGCAGGTGCATTATGATAAGTCTATTTTATATATATTTTTATTCCCCGTCCCATGGTCATATTTGTGCTTATTTGAGCTCTAAGGAGCTATTTTTATTACTAATATACGTTTTCTAGTGTTTTTGTAGAGTTGGTATTATTTTGTACGAATTTGCAGATTTATGATAATTCCCGAGCTTATTTAAGCCACTACAAAAATGTTAGAGATGGAGCGTATTTTATGACAGTATATTTTAAGCCCAAGGCCGAGTTAGAGAAATTTAATCCGATGATTAAGGGCTCGATACGAGAGAATGTCTAAGATTTTACAAGTTCTTATATCACGGACCAAACAAGTGAATGAATTTGGGCTAATGAGCTCTAAAAGACCAAGTCCAAGAACAAAAAGGAGGTAGAGCTTTGAAGCCCAATTCACAGCTCAAGCTAATCGGGCCCGATCGGGGGAGGCCAGGCCCGGTCGGGCGGATATCGCTATATCAGCGCAGGCTCATTGCTTTTAGGCTGTTTATCTTCTAATTTGAAGACTTTGTTTTGGGCTAGGAAATTAAAGTCGGTGGACTTAGTTTTTATTAAGTGGAGTTTTGTTTTGTTTGAGGAGTTTATGTAGGATTAGAAGTTGACTTGTTGTCAAACTTCTTTTTCTTTTCCTATTTAAGTGTAGTAGTAGTACGTAGGTTTTAGGGAGATTTTCTTAGTTTTAGTTTAGTTTTAGTTTTAGTTTATTAATTTAGTTTTTCTTTTTCTCTTTCTCTCTCTAACTTTTCTCTCTCTCCTCTTAATTAAACTCTTAGTATTACTTTCTCCCTTGTTTCTCTCTCTAAACTTTTGATTTATGCAATTTTATATTTCTTTCTTTTAGTACTATCTCTTTTCTCCTTATTTACTTATTTTCCTTGCTTTGATCTTAATCATGTCTCCTTTAATTGCTTTGTTTACTTTAGGTTTAATTATGTCCGAGTAGTTTAATTCTAGGGTTTATGGGGATCCATAATTAATATGAAGGGATAATTTGTTATTATTGATTATTGGTGTTGCATGATAATTTCTTATTGAATTGTTTTAATTCTTTGCAATTAGATTATGAATCGAGTAGATGTAATTTGATTGTGAATGTTTAGCAATATTGAATTGATGAATCGAGCAGATGTTAATTTGATATTAAAGGCTATTTTCAATAGGAACTTAGATCTAGTAAATTGCGAGAGCCTGTTAGATCTATGTTGATTAATAAATTGCGAGAGCCTGTTAATCATGTTATTTGTGCAATGTTAATTATTAATTGTTATGTCTTATCCCGGAATATTAATTATTGGTGAACCTGTGACCCTAGGCCTTCTTAATTATTATTGATTTTCTCCCTGAACTTAATCTCCGTAGTATAATTTCATATCACAAACAACAAATTGGTTACCTTAATAATTTAGATTATAATTAATTAATTAATTAGGAATAGAAAGACCAGTTTCCCTGTGGATTCGACCCTACTTCCCTATCTACTTTAGTTAGAGGACTTAAGTAATTACTTTTGATTAGGTGATACGACTTTAGCCTGTCACATTACATAAACCAAAAGGCATTCTACGATATGCAAAAGTGTCATAAGGGCATGTAAATGTAGTCTTTTCCTGATCTTCAGGGTGGATCGGAATTTGGAAAAATTCCGAATACCCATCCAAATAGCAAAAGAACTTATGATTAGCTAACCTCTCAAGCATTTGATCAATAAAGGGGAGAGGAAAATGGTCCTTTTTAGTGGCGACATTTAATCTACGATAATCAATGCACATACGCCACCCTGTAACAGTTCTAGTGGGAATTAATTCATTTTTTTCATTTTAACCACAGTCGTCCCACCCTTCTTAGGAACCACCTGAACAGGACTTACCCATTTAGAGTCAGAAATAGGATAGATAATACCTGCATCAAGTAATTTCATAACCTCTTTCTTGACTACCTCTTGCATATTGGGATTCAACCTCCTTCTAGGGTTGAATGCAGGGCTTGTAGTTGTCCTCTAAGTGTATCCTTTGCATACAAAAATCTGGGCTTATACCCTTGAGATCATCAATACTGTACCCTATTGCCCTTTTGTGGGTTTCTGAGAACCTCTAGAAGTTGGGAAGTTTGTGGGTCATCAAGTGCAGTACTAATGATCACAGGGTGCATTTCTTGTTCATCAAGAAAAACATATTTTAAATGAGAAGGGAGAGGTTTTAGTTCAGGTTTCTTTACCTCTGTAGGTTTCGATTCCTGAACTAATTTTACTACCTTCTTGTTTTCTTTGTCATCAAGTTCTTCTATGGCAAGAGCTTTCTCAATCATATCCACCTCCTTACTCCAGATACTCGCATCACCTGCAGACAAATTTCCACAAAGTATTTCTTCCAAGGGATCCCTTGCAAGAATCTATGTCAAGCTATCATCACAAATATCATCCATTATATCAATAACATCGATCAAACAACAATTTTCCTCAAGCATAGGACCTTGTAAAACTTTCCCTAAATTAAAAGTAATATTATCATCACCAACAGATAGAGTTAGTTTACCATTTTTAACATCTATAATGGCTCCTGCAGTATGGAGAAAAGGCCTACCTAATATAATGGGTATTTGTGTATCCTCAGCCATGTCTAAAACAACAAAATCAACAGGGATGAAAAATTTACCAACTCTAACAGGGACGTCCTCTAAAATACCTAGGGGATATTTAACAGAACGGTCTGCCATTTGCAAAGTAATATTAGTAATTTTTAATTCACCCATATTCAATTTAGAACAAATAGACGATGGCATTACACTAACAGAAGCACCCAAATCACATAATGCTTTATCTATGAAGACATTACCAATATGACAAGGGATAGAAAAACTACCAGGATCCTTTAATTTAGGAGGAGATTTATTTTGTAACAATGCACTACATTCCTCAGTAAAAGCTACAGTTTCTACTTCATTAAAGGCCCTCTTCCTAGTCAAAATATCCTTCATAAATTTAGCATATGCAGGAACCTGTGTAATAAGTTCAGTAAAGGGGACCGTTACTTGCAAATTTTTAACAACCTCCAGAAACTTACCAAACTGCTTGTCCAACTTAGTCTTTAGTTGGCGATTAGGGAATGGTAATTTGATAACTGGTTGTGCTTCCCTACTCTTCCTCTGGGGTGCATCCTTCCCTGAGGTTGTACCCTACAATGAATCATCAGAAATATTAGTATCAGGAATTTTACCCTGCAGCCCTGTAGGGGAAATTGGTACAACGGAATCAGGATTAGCAATATTAATTAAATCAGGTTCATCCTCTTTGGGCATTTGGGGCTCATCGTAGTGTGAACCACTCCTTAAGGTGATTGCATTAGCATGATCTGTAGGTTGAATTCCCTGCGCTGGTAAAGCTCCCTGCTGGCGAGATTGAAGGGTAGAGGACAATTGGGCTATTTAGGTGTCCATGACTTTATTATGGGCTATAATAGAGTCAATCTATTGGTCTCTACTCTCCATATGTTTTTGCATACTGGTCAGCATTGCCCTAATTTCTGATAAAGCAGGGTCAGAAGATGTAGTAGGGGCTTGTGATGGGGGTTTCTGGTTAGCATGAGGGTGGTAATATTTCTGCTGTGGAGGGGGTGCTTGTTGTGGTTGTTGTGGAGGTGGAGGATTTTGAACATTGGTGCTACGGTAAGATAGGTAGGTATGGTTCTGGTAGCCAGGATTGTAGGAATTGGAGTATGGGTTATTTTGCTTGTAGGTTTGGAAAGCATTAACTTGCTCCATTGAACTCCTGCAATCTTGTTCATAATGACCTACACTTCCACAATTTTCACAGAAAGCATCATTAGCATTATTGGAAACAGCAGAAAAATTAGCAACAGAATTAGGATTGTTAGTAGTAAGGCTATCTAATTTCTGGCAAATAGAAGTAAGCTGAGCTTGCATAAGGGTTACTGAATCAACATGATGATTGCCCTTATTAGCATAACCTCTAGCATTCCCAGATTGGGAATTATGGATTGCCATATCTTCAATAACCCGACCTGCATCATCAACATTTAAATTCATAAATCTACCGCTAGCTGCGGAATCTAAAATTGTCCTAGATGCATTTCCTAAACCATTGTAAAAAGCTTGAATCAACTGCCACTTTGCCAAATTGTGGTGGGGACACTCCCTCTGCAGATCCTTGAATCTTTCCCAAGCTTCATATAATGCTTCATCTGTTTCCTGGGCAAAATTCTGGATGGCACTTCTCAATAAAGCTGTTTTCTCTACAGGGTAATATTTATTATAAAAATTTAAAGCAAGAGTCTCCCAGTTAGTAATACCAAGTGCAGCTCTATTCAAACCACTAAACCATAATTTAGCTTTTCCACATAAAGAAAAGGGAAAAAGTATCTCCCTGATTTGATCCTGCGTTACCCCATTCTGCCTAATAGTATTGCAGTATTGACAGAAATCTGCAATGTGAAGATTAGGATCTTCACCCTTAGCTCCACTGAATTGCTTTCTTTCTATCATTGTTATGAACTGGGGCTTGATCTCGAACTGGACTCCCTCGAGATCAGGTGTAGGGGAAAGATGTGGAAAATCCGTCAGGGATGGTTGCGAATAATCGCTAAGCTTGCGAGGTGGAGGTGGTGGTGGTGTACCCATCTCTAGTTCTGAATCAGAAGAGTGCTCCGAATCACTAGAAGTAGGTAATGGATTTCTAGGAATATTATTACTCCCAGAACCTGCCAGGATCTGCCTATAAAAATTCTTCTGTCTATGAAACGAGCGTTCGATCTCAGGATCGAATGGAATGTAACCTGATCTGGAACACCTGGGCATAAACAAAGAACTAAAAAGACAGATATTAGAACTACCCCAAAGAACTAATGTCCTTTGAGGCAAAAGAAAAATAATCTAGACTACAAAAAAAAAACAATTAGAAATAAAAATAAAACCGTTTCCCCGGCAACGGCGCCAAATTTTGACAGGCTAAAGTCGTATCACCTAATAAAAAATAATTACCTAAGTCCACTAGCTTATGCTGATAGGGAAGTAGGGTCGAATCCACAGGGAAACAAGTCTTTCTACTCCTACTTAATTAATATAGTCTAAATTAAAGTAACCAATATTTGTTGTGATTATAAACTATACTACGAAGATTATGAGTAAGGAGAATAATTAAGGAAAAAATCAAATATTAAAAGGCCTAGGGCATAGGTTCACTAATAAACAATATTCCAGGGCAAAACACAATAATCAATCATCAATGCATTAATTAATCCGATCATAAAGGGCTTTCGCTACGTATTACAATCACAGAATTAATTTACCGGTATTAAATCTCATCTCTCGAATCTCGACCTAACCATTTATAAATTAATCTACCTATTGAAACTAAGCCTAAACATCAATTCTCATCTTTCGAATCTCGAATCAATATTGCTAAACTCATACAATTAAACCTGGCCAAATCTAATTGCATAGCATTTAAACAATCAATAGGAAATCAATTAAGCATTAATAATCAACAATCATAAAATTACCCCTTCATATTATTTATTAGATCCCCATAAACCCTAGAAGGAAAACTACTCAGACATAATTAAAACTAAGCAAAACATAATAATTAAACAAGACATGAAGAAATTGAATGAGTAAAATACTGAGATTAATTAAGAGAGAAATCGTACCAAGACGGTGGAATTACGATTGAGTTTTAGGAACAAGAGAGAATAAAAATCTAGAGAGAGAAAGTCTAAGTAGAGAGAAGGGAAATAAAAATTAGAATAAGAGAAGTAAGTAGAGGTAGAGAAGAAGTGTCTAATCTTGCCTAATAATAACACATTAATACTAAGCAAGCGAATCTCCGCTAAACAAAACAAATCAAAAAACTAATCTCCCTAAGCATCACTCGCGCCCGGTCGGGCAGTGGCTCGCCCGACTAGGCCCGCCTTCCTCGTCTCAAACACCTTCTCGCGCCCGGCCGGGCGCGGCTGCTCTTCAAAGCCTTGCTTCGCCCCGCCCGGCCGGGCGCGCCTTCAGGCGGGGCCAATGGTCCGGGCCTCTGCTCTTTGGGGCAATCAATTGGACTTCGATTGGGCCTTTATTCTTCGGCCCAATCGAATTTCCTCCTTGGGTCCTTGAACGCGGTCCATATGCCTCGGGATTTCCAATACCGAGCCCTTAATCACCGATTTGATCCCTTCAATCGGTCTTGGGCTATCGAACTAGGTCGCGGTCTTCCAACACTTGTAGATGCTCCTCAAAAACCCGGGAAAATGCTCCAAGTACGCAAATTCCTACAAAACTCAAGCAAAACTACCAAAGCACTGGAAAACACAAATCAATAACTATATACTAAAAGACACACCAGCTATGACACGTGTCATCTCCTGGTGTGTCCATAGTATATTTTTTTTTTAAAAAATAAAAATTTATTTAAAGAAACAAATAATATGACAAAGATACAATAATGAAAAAGATATGAATATATATTCCCACCATCTATTATCTCACAGAATTTAGGAAACAATAATAATCACCAAGAAAATATTCACTAAATATACCATGATTATCCTAACATATATACAGTGATATATAATTATGCATTTTTTCCCTTAAAAAAAATCTTTGATTCAACAAAAATAAGGAAAATTTAATTTTTTTTGCAGACTTAAGAAGGATACCCTTCAATAAAAGACTTAACAAAGATTTTAAAAAAATAATAAATAATAATAATAATAATAATAATAATAATAATAATAATAATAATAATAACATATAATAAAAGGTCAATAGACACACTAGCATTGACACATGTCAATTTCTGGTGTGTCCTTAGTATATTATTTTTTTAATAATTAATTACTACGAAGTATAGTTTATTTAATGAAATTATTTTAAAAAAGATGTTTGTTTTGTCAAATATATAAAATGAGCAACAATATTTACCATTCTTATTCAATTTTGTTCAAGATATTTTAAACAAATTTTATATTTTATGCTATAAATAAATTAATTTGTCAAAAGAATACATGGGGTAATTAAAATAACCGTGCATGGCACGGGAACTAACCTAGTTAGTAATAAAAGTGGCTCGTAAGAGCTAAAAACACTACTAATTACGACCAAGGGTGGGGATAAATATATATATAAAATGAACACATCAATTATAAATTTTAATGGTAGCCAATTAAATACGAGATTATTAATTTGTTTTAGGTTTAATTCATTTAAATGGCACGTAAGAAAAATTGGCGAATGAGATTTTCCAGTTTAAATTAATTAAATGTAAAATACTATCTTTTGATATTAGTAATTTTATCTAAATATATAACAAATTTTAGCACATAATTATATATATATAAAAAATTATTTTAAAAAATTCAAAAACAAACGGGCTTCATCTAGTTATTATTAATCTAGAGCAGAACAGAGCAGATTTCTGCTGAACAGGGCAAAGCAGAGCATCTCAAAAGAACGGGGCCTTAGAAGTACTTCACCAGAAATGGTGAGGTAAGTGCCTGTTTGGCCGGGTTTCTCAAAGTGCTATTAAGTAGCAAAAGGAGAAACTAGGCCAAACAATATGATTTACAAAAGTGAATTCAGCTTCTCGAGAAGCCCACTATGGAATATAATACGCTGTAGAAGTAGAAGCTACAGTTTGTAGTTTCTTGGTTCAGTTTCTCGGGGAGGAGTTTTATTACATTAAATGAAAATTTATGTGGACCAATATACCCTTAAAAAAAGTTAAAATGACCATATATCCTCTTATAAAATCAAATCAAGCCCTTTATCCTCTCTCTCCTCAATCTTTATCTCTGTAAATTTGACCACAAATCCATCAAAACATGCTTTGTATTTGCAATTAAAACCCCGAAGCTTTATTGTCACCGACCTGGTGGAGATTGTGGTGGCGAAATTGGTGAACTTGTATAGGAGCGAGTAAATGTATCCGATGACAATTAGGATGGGGTTTTATGGGTTTAGCAAGCGACATATTAAGAATAGCAAGTGGTGGTGCCGTGGGTTTTGAAGCAGTAGCACTAGTGTTAAAGATAATGGCTTAAACCAGTAGCACTAGCAGGGGAAAGGTAGAGATATGTGAGAAAGATAATGGGTCTTATATCAGTAAAAAAAAATTGAATAGCATGAACTCAATTCAATTTATCAAATAAAATTGATCTTTAATTATCAAATAAACATTAATCTTCTTTTTATCAAATACTTCGTATAAATTAATCTTCTTTTACCAAATACACAGTAACCGTATTTTATTAAATAAGCACGACTGTACTATGCCACTTTTCAATGGGCCAAACAATATTAAAATTGTTTCTATTTCTCAAAAGCACTTCTAAAATTTTGTGGCCAAACAAATATGTTTCTAGCAAGTGTTTTTCTAGGACAGTTTCTAAAAAAGTACTTTTAGGAAACAGAAATTGTTTTCCAGAAGCTTGGCCAAAAAGACCCTAAGGGTGGTAAAGGAACCAATTTGCCTTGTTTGAAAGATGAGGGACCAAATGCACAATTGTACCAGATTTTAGTTATCGCCCTGAACTTTGAATTCTCTATTCACTCCCTTGCTAGTATCAATCCCCAAAAATCAATTCGCACTCTCTCCAAAAACCATCTTCCAATTCCATTCCAATGTTTCTCTAAAACCCTAATCCATCTACCATAACACCTCCAAACACCATCAATGGAAGACACTGATGGAAGTTTGAGCTTCGATTTTGAAGGCAACCTCGACACTATCCCTAACATCCCTACTGCCTCTAATCCCGTCATCCAACCTGACCCAAATGCCGCCCCTTCCGCCGGAGCCGCCGTTGCAACTGGCGGTTCTGCCCCTGCTGACCATTCTTCAGGGCAAGGCACTCGCCGCAGCTTCCGGCAAACCGTTTGCCGTCATTGGCTTCGCAGCCTGTGTATGAAGGGGGATTCTTGCGGCTTCCTTCACCAATACGACAAGTCTCGGATGCCCGTCTGCCGATTCTTCCGATTGTATGGCGAGTGTCGTGAGCAGGATTGTGTTTACAAGCACACCAATGAAGATATTAAAGAGTGCAACATGTATGTCTCTATTTTTTTCTTTTTTATCAATTTGTTTGTTTGTGATATTACTTGTTTTTAAGGTGAGTAGTTATGAATTGTATTGCTTTTCCATAGATTGATAGCCGACTTGTCGGACCGTTATTAGTGTTGAATTGTTTTGCTTTCCCGTAGATTGATAGCTGAGCTTGTTGGATCGTTGTTAGTGTTGAATTGAATTGCTTTTCTGTAGATTGATAGCTGAGCTTGTCGGATCGCTATTAGTGCTGAATTGTATTGTTTTCTAGTAGATTGATAGCGGAGCTTGTCGGACTGTTGTTAGTGTTGAATTGTATTGCTTTCCCGATTGACTGATAGCCGAGCTTGTCGGACCGTTGTTAGTGTTGAATTGGTTGGCCTGCAATTGTAGTAGGAGAATGGACGTATGCTTTAACAATGCCATATTGCCATGTTTAACATGATTGAAGTGATATTGAGGCCTGTAGTTATTGGTATATGGGTTTGTGCTGTACTTCTAATAGAGATAAGGTGAGCAGGTAGGTGTTGCCAAATACTATTTAGTGAATTATTGATTCTTTAGCAGAACTTGCTCCGAGAAGGCTCGATTAAAAAGATTTATTTGGGTTACTCGTAGACTCAAAATTTGTGGAATGGAGGAACTATAAGATTTTATCTGAATTTATTTTTATCAAGGTAATTAATAAAATTCTTGTTTTTGTGGGGCTAATCTAAATATCCTTAGTATACATCCTCCATGGCTCAGATAGTTAATTATTTTCCTTAGTATTGATTGTGTGAAGGAAAGGATTTGGGCCAAGCAAACATCATCCTCTAATTCCTTCTCCAATTCTGACCAAGTTGAAGTAACCATTGCAATGAGTTGGGCCTTGGAAACAACTTGGCCTATTTCTCCTCCTATGCGGGATAGTGCATCTGCAACCCGATTAGAGGCCCCAGGTTTGTATTGCACCTCAAAATTAAACCTGACAGCTTAGCCACTTTTGATAATCTCCATTCACCTCCCTTTGTTTTGTGATGTATTGTTGGTCAGTTCTCACCACAAAGTGTCAGCTTATTAGATTATGCTTCTATCGAACTATGGCTAGGCAAATGGCCATTAGTTCCTTCTCGTAAATGGACTTGGCTTGGCTGAATTCCCAACATCACGCTATAATAAGCGATGGGTCGACTTGCATGAGGACCGCCCCTAGCCCATATCCTGAAGTATCGGTTTCTACTACAAACTCCTTAGCAAAATCTGGCATGGGTAATACGAGGGCGGTGACCATGGCCTCCTTAAGCCGTTGGAGGCTTGGGTCGTTTCCTCGGTCCACCCATAACAGTCCTTTGTCTTAAGTGGATCAGGCATGTATCGGGCTACAAATTTTCGATAATACCCCGTTAGCCCAAGGGAGCCTCTAAGCTCCCTCAAATTCTTTTGTAGGCCCAATTCATGATTGCTTGCACCTTTTCTTGGTCCATGGACACCCCATGATAAGATATAACATGGCCCTATGCTACTTGTTCTTGTCCAAACTCACATTTCATGAAGTTGGCATAGAGCTTGTTTGCTTCCAATCTTTCAAACACTTCTTCTAAGTTTTTGGCGTGTTCATACTCATCTTTGCTATACACCAAAATATTGTCAAAAAATACTACGATGAATTTCCGTAAGAAAGGACGGAATATCATTCATCAAGGATTGGCTGGTGCATTAGTAAGGCCAAAGGGCATTACAAAACTCGTAATGACCCTCATGAGTACGAAAAGCGGTTTTAGGCACATCCTCGGGTTTCATCCGAATTTGATGGTAACCTAATTTTAAATCGAGTTTTGAGAAAATTCTAGCCCCATGGAGCTCTTAAGGGAGTTCGTCGATAACTGGAATGGGATATTTATTCGGTAATTTTTCCTTGTTTAAAGTCCGATAATCCACACAAAATCTCCAAGACTCGTCTTTCTTTTTGATAAGCAAGACCGGGCTCAAAAAGGACTTGTGGATGGCCTAATTATTCCGGCCTCAATCATTTCTCGAATAAGCTTCTCGATCTCATGTTTTTGGATTTGAGGGTAGTGGTAAGGTCCGGCGCTTACGGGGTTGCTACCCTCCTTGAGTGTGATTGCATGCTTAGAGGAATTCCCATTACCATATTGAACACCTTATGATATTTTTCAAGAAGGGCCAAGTGGTTTGGGCCTCTACCTCCTATCTCCACTAACAGCCTACCTTTTCTTTACCCATGCTTCTCACCATAGCCTTCAACGAGACTTGTGATTTCTCAAGTGTGGGGCCGCCCACCTAGGTCACTGGAACTTCGGCGACGGCGAATTTCATGACATGAGTTTTCCCATTTGTGATCATGGATCCCAATTTCTCCAATCATTGAACCCCGATTATCACCTCGGCATTTCCCAATGACAAGGGTTAGAACTCCTCAGTGATGGTTACTCCTCTATCTAGCTTGTCCACCACTTTCTTGCACACTCCTCGACCTTTCACCGTATCTCCATCTCCGAGAGTCACATCAAACTCACCCTTCCCGTACACTTCTAGCGGCAACTTCGACACTAGTTGTGTCGAAAAGAAATTATAGGTTGCCCCTGGTTAATCATTACCACTACCCGTCGCCCCTTTACTTCACCACTAAGCTTCATGTTCACCAGTTTCCTACGTTTCAAGCTTCATGTTCACTAGTTTGAAAGTCCGAACACAAGGACACTTCAATGGCGGGTTCACTAGTTTCCTACGTTTCTTCTCCTTCATCCCCTTCTCCTCCATCGTTTTCCTCTTCATCGGTGACCATGAGGGTATGCTCCTTCCGTTTGCAACGGTGGCCCACCCCCATCTTTCGTGACACCTAAAGCACAACCCTTTAGCCCTTCGATCTTGTAACTCTGATATATGTCTTGATGAGCCCAGCCCATGCGTTACTCGTGGGCTATTTGTACTCGGACTCCCAAAACTAGCAAATCCTCTCCAAGCTCCTCCTAGCTTCCTCATTTGGCTCATCCAATTTCGTTCTTCCACCCTCACCGCCAAGCTCATCGCCTGATGAAGGTTGTAGGGGTTGTGCAACCTCATCTCCGCCTTGATATTTAGGTTTATGAATTGTCCCAACGTTAGACTTTCCGGCACGTCCTCCCACGAAAAAGCCATCTCGATGAACGTTCGTCGGTAATCCTCCACGGTGGTGGTGCCATTGTCATGGAGTGAATCGACGTTAGATGGCCGGAACTCACTTAAGAGCCTTTGCCTGCGGTCGGCCAATTTACAAACGACCGACGTTTATCCTCCCATTGAAACCATTTTAACGCCGGCCCGTCCATAGAAACCATTGCTGCTTCGAGTTTCTCTTCTTCACGCAACTGGTAGAACTTAAAGTACATCTTTGCTTGCACTAGCCACGTATCCGGGTTTTGGTGTCTCCAGCGACCCCCAAACCTCCGCCGTCGTCATTCTCGTAGTTAAAGTCGTTCTTGTCAAACCCACAATTATCATCTTCCCGCACAGAGTTCTTATCCGATTTCCTCCGTTCTGTGGCATCCTCGTCGTCCTGCTAGCTCAATGGCGGGTTGCGTCGTCGCGGTGAGTCCTTTCTAAGTCAGCTCGTCCGGTACGGTAGCTGCTGCACCTTGCCTCGGTCTATTGCCGCCACAGTGTTGTGATCGTCACGGTGGCGGTCAATTCGACCTTCAAGCTGTGTCACAGCGGCGATTAAGGCCTCCTCTTGCCTTCGTCGCTCCGCCTCGATGGCTTGAGTGGAAGCCTCTTGTATGTTCAACTTGCCATTAATGTCACCAAGTGTCTGTTCAAGGCCTTCGACCCTCTTGTACACGGCGTTAAGCCACTGCATGGTGTTACACGACGTTAAGCCACTCCATGGTGTTGTGCTGATACAACTTTGTTATGGACTGACCTAGGCTGCCGGAAATTATGGCGAACTAAAGCAACAATTAAGAGAAGGAAAGTTGAATGCTTGATTAATAATAGAAGGAGGATTACAAGTTAATAGCTTGAGGCTATTACTCTCACCAAGTAGCTTGAGGCTACTAATCTCACAATGTGTTTACACTCAATTTCTAGATATCTTCTCTACTTATACTAAGATGGTCAAGGAGACCCTGGAGCTTAACATGTGATACTTAGCTAAATTAGAAAAACATAATTAAACAATAAAGAAACTAAGTTGCTTTCTTTCCTTCTCTTCTTCTTAATTAATTTTGTCCTCTTCTCAATTGGAGCTTCCATAATTTATAAGATTGCTTTCAGCTGTTGCTTTTTCTCCACCTTGGTTGACTTGCCTTCTTCTTGCACAGACTCGTATGGGTTGTTGACTTGCCTGGAGACCTTGAATACTTGCGTCTGGGACACGTTACTACAAAACGATGTTCAAATTTAGTATATAAATAGTAAATAAAAGTCAAACGGGTCAATTATTTAGGAATAGAGGGAGTACTCATGTACACTGTTAATTGAATTAGTCTAATTGTTAATTTTCTTCATGTGAACTTTCTTTTATACTACTCCATCTATTCTTGAATTCTTGCATAACTTTCCTTGTTAGGTCATCTTAGATTACTTGTAACCTACAATTTGGATTTATCTTGGAGTGTTGGGATATGGGCATGGGTATGGGTACAATTATGACTCGATATGACAATTTATGTAAATCGGGTTTAAATTTGGACATGACACTTACATAATACAATATATTTTATAAATAAAAAGAGGGTGTTAGAAAAGCAAAAGAATAACAAAAAAGTTCTAGAGCAAACCTTAAGAATTCATTTGCTTTGATGTAAAGAAATGATTTTTCCTATTGTCCTTATTTTCCTTTGTTTTGTTTTTGAACGGGTGGAAAACATTTTTCTCAATGGTAGAAAATTACACCTTATTGGTGGAAAACATTTTCCTTTACTTAAAAAGGGAAGTCACATATTCCTTCCTCCTTATCCCTTTTTTACTTTCCTCTCATTAATTGTCACATTTCCACTTCTATTTTTTATTTTCTCTATAATATTTCTTATATGGCAAATGAGATTTTCCTTGAAAATGTGTATTCTATGAAAACTAAATTTTTATTGAAAATGTTTACTTCAAACCAAACAGGGTCTAAATGTAGAAGAGTGTCAAAAAGAAAAAGAAGGTGACAACTTCACGTCTTAGATGGTGTTATTTAATGTTTTAATTTGAAGTGTCGGCTTCGAGTAAGGCTTTGATTGATTGTCCGGTCAGGTAACTCACAAAGTAGTACAATGTAATTTTTTTAAAATGGGTAAATTCCTCCCCCCTTCCCCCCCACAAAAAAAGAGAAGAAATAAATGTTTCTTCTCTTCTCCTCTCTCTCTCTTTCTCTCTCTCTCTCTCTCTCTACAACGCTTACCACTACACCTTTACCACTAGACCATGTTGGCGATCGAAGGTGATGTACTTGCATCTCCCTTGCGACAAAACCCCCTATATATATGGGCTTTGTATATGTTCGGAAATTCCCCAAGTGTATATCAAACTTGTGGTTTCTTTTTTTTTTTTTTTTTTTTTGATGGGAACTTGTGGTATCTTATCGTAGGTGACGTATTCAAGTGTACTAGTATTTGGTGTCATGCTGTATCAACACGTGTTTTTCCCTGCAGTATTCTCTTACTTCACTTTGACTCCACTACCTACTAAATATAATAAAATCCCACTTCTTGCTGAATATTTATTTCATTTCATTGTAGTTGTGTTTTTTATTTAGCATACCGGTTTGCCAATGCACTACTTTGACTTTGAACATCTTTTATTATATTTGTAAAAAAATCCATTAAAGACATTTTAATAATATACTTCCTCCGTTTCTTTTTAGTTGACACGTTTCTTTAGTCACGTTTGCCAATGCACTTATTCAATCATCAATATCTTTAATTATCGATAAGCAAAAAATATGAAAAGTTGATATTTTGAAAGTATATAACGTGACGAATCTAACAAGATCCCACATGGCTATATTTTTCATTACGTATAAAGCACAAAATACGGTCAAAGGGAGGTAGATGAATAGTGCTAAAGTCAAAATGTGTCAACTAAAAAGAAACGGAGGTAGTATTACAGTAGTGTAGAAGGTATTTCTCACTAAATTTATTGAATGGTGCTTTTGGACAAATATTCCTTATTGCTCTTCTTTTTATTATTGAGGTAAGTGACAAAATTAAATCTGTGGATATCACGGTCTATCATATCCTTATCTCTAACTTGTCATTTTGGGGCATGTTTATTTTCAACAGAGTTAGAGGAGTTCTAAGCTGCCTTTTTGCGTTGATTGTGATTTGGTAGTTTATATAAAATGGGCTCAACAAAACATCATCTGTGGTAGCTAGGATAAGGCTATGCTGCACACATTTAAACTGTTCTTTATCCTACTCACTTTTGGAGTCTCGTCTGAGGCGTTAGGCTAATAATTGTAATGATTCTAAAAAGCGTCCTTTTTGTTTTGAAACCCCTTAGCGATTAGATTATAAATGGATTATGCTTCAGAAAATCAGAGGTAAATGGTGGTGTAGAGCAGTGAGAGAGAAAAAAAGAAAAGAAAATAAAAACTCTTCACCACTCTCTCCTATTATAACTATACCTCTCCATATTTTCTCAATCCTACCATTTAATGTTAATCTATCTATTTAAGTTTTAAATATTATTTAAGATATTTAAACGTTACAATCAAAAGTTTATTGTGTTTACTTGCGTTATATTATTTGGTTATTAAGATTAGTTTACCTGATAAACTCTTGATTATTTTTTAATCAATTATTTTTTTTCAATCTCATTGGCTATTTTTTTTTTCATTAATCTAATTATAGTTTAAGTGCTTATAATATTAAGAATAGTAACATTAATTTAATTTTTAATAATAATGACAATAATAGTAAGTGGAATTGGAAAAAAAAAAAAAAGTAAAAATAGAGATTTTTTAAAGTATGTCAAAATATGGTAAAATGGGTGTCTATTTATACTTAAAAATAAAGTTTATGATTGATGGTATTTTTTTTTTTAAGTTATAAAAGTTAAAATGTAACCTGCATTTTTTTTTTTGTTTTTTTTTTTTGCGGTGGGGTGGGTGGGGGAGGGGCAGAGCTGCCACATTTCAGCAGTCCATTGGCCATTAACAAAGTACTGTAGCATTTGGAATTTCCTTATGGCGTTAGGAAATTTTTCATGGGCATTTCTTGTTTCATCCATGAGTGTTGCTGCCTTTTTTTTCTTTCCCCCACCATTATATCTCCTCATGGGCACTTTTTTGGCCATCACTGAGAGTGCTCTTATAGGCATTTACTGGATGTTAAATTATTGCATTGCAAGAGTATTTTAGTATAATGATAGTCAGCATTTGTGGTTCTAATTTTAAGTTGGATCACTGACTGTAGGTACAAATTGGGTTTCTGTCCAAATGGGCCAGACTGTCGTTACCGACATGCAAAGCAGCCTGGACCTCCGCCTGCTGTTGACGAAGTACTTCAGAAGATTCAGCAACTCACCTCATACA
This sequence comes from Chenopodium album, assembly GCF_948465745.1. Taxonomy (NCBI): domain Eukaryota; kingdom Viridiplantae; phylum Streptophyta; class Magnoliopsida; order Caryophyllales; family Amaranthaceae; genus Chenopodium; species Chenopodium album. Next base: position 21,781,077 of record NC_137857.1, on the reverse strand, counting down.
GTTATGGTGCCTCAAATAGATTTTCTCAACAACGGAATACAAATTATTCTCAGCAAGCAGACAGATCGCAGTTTCCACAAGGTGCTAACACTGCAAATCAAGGTTCAGTCCCAAAATCTACAGCAACAGAGCCTTCCAACATACAGCAACAATTACAGCAGCCTCATCTGGCTGGTCAGGACAACATACAAAATCTTCCCAGTAATTCATCTAATCAAACAGGCAGGACAGCTACTCCACTTCCTCAAGGGATAACTAGGTGTGTCCAGAGTGCTTAAGTTTTCTATAAGGTTTATGATTCAAATTATTGTATATTATGTTTTATTTCAGGGATAATATTCTTGTACAAGCTGTATCTTTGCCTTTGCACATATAAAAAGTATATCTGGAACCTAGACATATACATATATATTTATATATATGTAAAATATTTCTACAGTGGCTATACAGAAATGGTGAAATATGTTTCATTTTTTATTGTTGATACCTACTTTATCCTTTTTATAGAGATCTGGGTTTTCTGCATTTTTGTTCGGTCAAGGGGTGTTGGTATAATGACCACAATTTCTTATTGTGATATATAAAAAATCCCTAATTTCCTTTGAGAGTGTTACCATCTGCGGACCAACATACTTATTTTGCTGTATGAGGAACTGATTGGTGTTAGAGAAGGGGTACACTTTCCTCTTTGTTATTGCATAGGACCACTAATTTTTATAGGTTTTTTAGATGAAAGTGAAACTAATTGGTATATTATTGTCCCCATAATTGTATATTTCTCTATAAACTTCAATAAATGATAAGAATTATTTTAATGGACTCAGAAGGGTAAAATCTTATGTGTAAGTATGGAGGACCAGTAATTTGAAGATCCTTAAAAGAAATTAAGAGAGTAATTTGTACTAGAATTTTCTCCTTTTTTTTTTCCTTCTCTTATTTACCTTATCACTGGATCATTAAGGCCGCGCGGGGGGGTTTTGGGGGGGGGGGGGGGGAGGTGTTGGAGGAGTATCTGTATTGAGAACTTTGAAATTTACTGTTGGCAGGCTCCTAGAAAGCTACAACTACCTTGTTTCATTTAAAATTTGGTCCAAAGATAATAACGTTTAGCCCACAAACTTATATTAATTTTTATTAGTTTTGTTTTGCAAGCACTTATTCTTTTTAAACAAATTACTATCTTGGCATCAATGACTTAAATTAACGGTTGAATACCATGAATTACTTAGGGAATAGTGTTTCTGTCTGAATTCATTGTGCTTTTCTTTGTAAATACATCATGGACCAGTTCTTTTATGTTAATGGGGGCACTTAGGGTATAGTTTTCCTTGTCTATTCATCGTTTTCCTCTATTGTTATTGAAGATTCAGTGTTATTTTAACAATATGTACTTGCTGGACCGTTCTATATTCTATTTAGGATCTGAGAAGGTGAAGGTCTGTTTTTTTTTTTTCTTCCTTTTGTTAAAATTGTTAAAGCGGAAGTTGTTGGCAGAAAGTGTTATATTGAACTTATGCACCCACATTGTTTGGAGATTAGAAGTTCTATTCAGATGAAGTTTGCATACAGCTGCATTATATGGAGGTTTAGGACAAGGAGGGTAGAGGATATAGAACTGGTAGCAACTTGTTCTATTTTCTAGTGTTGTTCAGTGTTTCATGGGATGGTTAAGGAAATTTGTTTTTCGTTGTAATCCTTAATTCATGTGCTGTATTGATGTTCTCTTGCTCTATCAACAGGAATGTTGTTGTAGTTGTGGAGTATTGTTGTTTAGTTTACTCGCTACATTTCTATGGGAGTTGATTTTGTTGTCAAATAATTACTCTTTAAAAGAACTTGATGATATTCAGGCACACTAAAGCTGCTATAATAAATTTCATTTTGATCATTCAATATAAATGCATGCTCTGATATACCTGCACCAATGCAAACCATCTAGCTTCACATGTCTTCCAAAAACCATATCTTGCAGCACAGATTAGCATATTTAATGTGGGTAAAGAGGAAAATGGGAAAAATGGGGAGCGGAAGGGAAGGGTATATAAAAATTACCAGATCATGTATGTAATGATGCCATGCTTATCATATCAGTTTCATCCCTTTGAATCCAAGTCGACTCTTTGCAAACAATTTCATACATTTTTCTGGTTGGGGATTTTTATAAAAAACTTTCTTGGATATTCTTCTTTCATTTTGATTTGTTGAAATACAGGTATTTTATTGTGAAGAGCTGCAATCGTGAAAACTTGGAGTTATCTGTTCAACAAGGTGTATGGGCTACCCAAAGAAGCAACGAAGCCAAATTAAATGAAGCTTTTGATACTGTTGAGCATGTAATCTTAGTTTTTTCTGTTAACCGTACTCGACATTTTCAGGTGGGGTTTTATAGTTCTTTCTGGCAATTTAGATGATGATGGGTTTGCCAAGTTTATGGACACCACTGATAGAATGCTTATTTTCTACGGCTAGGGCTGTGCAAAGATGACATCGAAAATTGGTGAGACTGCTAGTGGTGGTAACTGGAAGCATGCACATGGGACAGCGCATTATGGGAGAAATTTCTCAGTCAAATGGTTAAAGGTATGTTCATTATGAAAAAAGTTGTAATTGCAATTTACAATTAATTTAATTTTATCTTTTTTTGGGAAGAGCCAAATGTGGAATAATTTAGTATATACTTCTTCCGTTGTTTTTAGGTTGGTTCATTTTAAATTTCGCACATGTCAATACATGACTTCAACCATTAATTTATGTAATTATCAGTAAGACAGTAAAAAATGCGGAAAGTTGATATTTAACTTTTATACATTGAGACATATCCCACTTGATTATGATTTGCCTTGTGTAAAATTTACCAAAAATAGTCAAAGAAGAGTATGTGAACAGTGCTAAAGTCAACACAATTTTTTTTAAAAATTGATTCTAATAATCCCACCTTTGCCCGATTTGCTATTAATAATCCCACCTTTTGATTATTATTTAATAATCCCACCTTTATAGTACATCTTCTTCTATCGGTCCCTTATGACTGGTAACCTGTACATTAGGTAAACTCCTTTTTTTTTTTTGATTTTTTTTTTTAATTTAAGTATCAAGTGTCACTAAAGAATTAGTCAAAAAAAAAAAAAATCAAAAAGAGAAAACCTTAAAAAAAAAAAAAAAAAAAAAGAGCCCATCCCAACACTCCAACAGCAGCCCCCAACCCCCACGACCACCCCAACACCCACTCCTCCGGCAGCCCCTCCTCCCCACCTACACCGCCGTTAGACCCTCACCAAGCGATTTCCACTTCCACCCACGAAAACCACCCTGATTTCCACCCCCACCCACGAAATCCACCCCTCCCCTTTTTCCCACCTCAAAAACCATCCATCTTCCCTTCCCCGATGCCGAATTGCTCCATATGAATAAGAATAGGTTGAACATGGATCCGGTTAGCATAACTGTTGAAACCGCCATTAATGGAGCTAAAAAAAACTCAATAATAATCGAAACTTGGGTTGAAATTCACAGATTATTCTACTAATTTTAAGATTTTTGGGATATATGATCTAAGAGTTTGGAATCAACATAAGAACAATAAAAAAAATCAAATCCAACAACTAAAATGGAACTTTTCATTTTTTTCCAATTCATAATTTAAGTATGAATTTAATTTTTTTCACGGGGAAGCAGGGTCGGTTATTGTTGGGTGGTGATGGGGTTCCGGCGGTGTGGGTGGGGATGAGGGGCTGCGAGAGGATTGGGTTTGGTGGCGTGGGGTTGGTGTGGACTGGTTTCTCTCTTTATTTTTTTAGTTACTTTAATTTTTGTTTTTTAGGTTTTTTTTTTTTTTTTTTTTTTTTTTTTTTTTTTTTTTGGAAAAAAAAAATTCAACCAATCACAAAGTGACATGTAGCATCTTTACCTATTAAAACAGGTTACCAATAGGTTAGGGACCAATAAAAGAAGATGCCCTATAAAGGTGGGATTATTAGATAATAATTCAAAGGTGGGATTATTAATATTGAATCAACCAAAGGTGGGATTATTAAAATCAAATTTTCCTTTTTTTTTTTTTCTTCAGTTAATTAAGGTTTTTAGTTGATGGACATTATAATTTGTTGCAGACTGTAACAGGCTTCTGTATGAATTAATTTATGAGAACATCTAAAACCAATGTACTCCGTAGACTTGGTATGCTCACTTCCTTTTTCATTTTTCTCAAATTTGATTGCCCATGTCTAAAAAGGGCAAGGGCCCATGGTTTTGGGTTTCAGACGATGAAGCAACATATTTCTTAAAACTATGTGCCATGTTAAGTGAGCACATTGATTAGGGATGGCGGGAGTAGAATGAAAGAAAAGGCAAAAAAAAAAAAAAAAAAAAAAACCCATGTTACACTATGTAGATGTTTCAAAGAAGAAGAATGCAAAATTTAAGGTGAACAAGTAGAATAACTACCGAAGTACGTACTCAATCTATAAATACATAGTCGAAGTAGGTCTTAATTGTCCGAGCTCTTTTATAGAGAGCTCTCACTAGACTAGGATTTAGTCTAGCCGGAGGCCCCAAATTGGTTCGAAAAAATAGTTGGATCGAATTAGTCTCGAGGATTGACTACAGACTCAAACCTCCACGCTCTTTAGCACGAGATTTTGAGCTAATCTGACCCCGCGTTACCTGACTCCGAGGAAAAAGAAGAGGGATGAATTCGGAGAGTTCAAACAACTGCTTCAAATACAGTTTCTAGAAGTACTGCGCCTAGCCGCTTACGGGCGGAATGTGTGTTTTTTTTTTTTTTTTTTTTTTTCCATAAGACTGCTTTAATCTGTCAATGGGCTCTCATGTAGTTTATGTTAATCACTTAACCATAAACTTTGCATTTAAATCCCCCAAGAAGGGAGTTTGGGTTCTGTCTTACATCTAACCTACGCAAGTTTCTTGGTGTCCAAAGGCCACCCCTCGCCTGCCCGTCACCAATTGGCACGCTAGCCTTGAGCAATGGGCTGAGAAGAGGTGTAGCCAGTATTTTCTTGATGGTATGAGTAAGCGATAGGGTTTGGTGAATTAGCAACCCTTGTTGACGACTCAGACTCACCCACTTCAAAGGTGGAACGTCCATGTGACGAGCGTTGAGCACCAGGACATGCATCCGGCAAGTGAGCCTCATTTTTAGACATTATAAAAGGCTCCTAGTAGAATAGGAGTCACTATCATTGGACCTAGCAGTAAATTAAGTTTACAGGTCCTTTTTTATTGGGTTTCCACTTAACACCATCCTTTTTTTCTCACATATTGTTGTTTAGTTTCTTTAACTTTTTTATTTTTCTTGTTTCATTTCTTATGGACAGTTCCTTATGTTGATTCATTTTACTTGACTTCAAATCATTATGGGAAACGGCGATGTTGTTGTTGTAACTCTTTATGTGATGCTGTCTTACTTTCCCAAATGAATTATACTGTTTTAAAGGTCCATATACACATTTAATAACACTATTTGCTTCATTGTGGCAGTTGTGTGAGCTGTCTTTCAACAAAACTCGGCATTTGAGGAATCCTTACAATGAGAATTTGCCAGTGAAGGTATTTTATGGCTTTGTTTAGACAACAGCAGTGCCGTATTTTGACTAGCAAATTCAAATGCTCTATAAAATGTTTTTTCAGATTATGCACCACATATTCTTTTGTCTTTTAACTAGCATTTTCTTGCTATCTTATGTAAAGACAGCAGATTTTTTAAGTTAATGATGTGGTTCAACCTAGGTTAGAATAGTGTTTAAATCTATAGTTTTATAAATTAGTATATTTAATTCATGGAAATTTTGTCAGAAACCTCCTTATAAAAGCACTATTTTGTGAAAAACCTCCTTATAGAAATATTTTTGTGAGATTATACCTTAATCAAATTTTTTTTTTACAAAATCATACCTTTGGACGGAAAACGGGGTTTAACGGGTCAAACCCCGTTTTTAGGCGTTGACTACCCGCGTGCATATCACGTGGTCGACGAAAACCACCCAGTCTTATATTTCCCTAAATTTTCCCTCGAATTACCTCTTCTTCCCCCTCTTTCCAATTAAACCCAATGATCCCCTTTCATTTCTCTTCTCTGTTGCGACTATACCATGGCAGGTTGAAATTGAATGTGTGCCCTCCCAAAAGAGTAAGTCTCAAATTTATCTCTCTTTCTTACATTTGTTATTAACTACCAACTTTAGTGTGCTAATTAAATTCGTCCTTGCATTTCTTTGCCATGGGTATGAAAATGAAAGCAGCTACAACAAGGAAGCAAGGTGAGGGTAATACCACCAACAGAAATACCACAACGACACTTCTGACCCCCCTCAATCATGCTGCAAAAACAAAAAAAATTAAGGAACGATTCAAGTTAAGAACCCTAGTTTTTCGGATTAACCTTAACTCCTAATCAACCCTAATTTACATAAATTCAGTTCCAAATTTCGACAATTACCTAGCTTAATTGAAGATCCTTGCACAAATCGAAGTAATGAAAGGGGATAAATTGGGTTTAATTGGAATGAGAGGGAAGAACAGAGGAGGGATATAGAGGAACAAAGTGCTTCGAGGGAAAATTTGGGGAAATACAAGCTTGGGTAAGTTTTTGTCGACCACGTGATATGCACGTGGGTAGTAAACGCCCGTCCAAAGGTATGATTTTGAAGAAAAAAATTTGATTAAGGTATGATCTCACAAAAATATTTTTTATAAGGAGGTTTTTCACAAAAAAGTGCTTTTAAAAGGAGGTTTCTGACAAAATTTCCTTAATTCATATGTTCAATGCCTCCTTTAGCTGATTTAACATAATGAATGTTAGTCTGATCTTAAAAAATGAGTTGCAGAATGGCATAATCCAATAGTGTTTTTGCCTCCACATTTAGCAATCTAATAATCTATGTAATGCTTTAGCATTCTTTATGATTTGAGATGTAGGAAGAGAATGGAATTTTATTTTAAAAGCATGATTGTAAAAGCTTGAGTTTAACACATTATCCATTGAAAGTTGTACTTCTTCCATTTTTTTTTAGTCGACACATTTCTATAGGCACTTTTTCTCATGCAGATATTGAACTATGATTATCTTTAAGGATCGTCAAGGAAAAAATTATTAGTTAATATTTTGAATATATATGTCAAGACAATTTTAACAAAACACAACTTGTCTATATTTTTTGTTACATTTAAATTATAAAAGACGGTAAAAGGGAACTTTGTGAATAGTGCTAAAATCTAAACATGTCAACTAAAGATATTGAGGAAGTAAAGGGTTTGACCAACAAATGTTTCTAATATCTACAATTGAAGGATGATCCACTTTTTTTCTTTCAAATAAACAATTGTCCTGCCTCTCATAATAAAAAAGTATCCCACTATCTCATATCTCCGCTACCTTTCTCATAGAAAAATTGGTTTATTTAATCTCAACTTTTGGTTTATTCACTTTTATTGGTGCCAACCGATTATAATAGAGACACGTGTCACCACCTCCGGAACCCCAACCCTCCGAAACCGCTGCCCCTTAGCCCACCACCACGAAAACTGTCTCCCTCTCGAAGAAATTTTGAGGCTCAATCTCCACTCAGGTTGCATTTCCGGTATTTTTTTTGCCACCCCCTCCGTTTCCTAGCCACAAAACTCCTCCCCTTCTCCTTCCCTTTCCCGTTATCGCCTCCTCCCTTGTCGTTTCCCTGCGCTACCCGCTGCAGCCAACATTTACCCAATTATAACTCTCTCTCTCTCTCTCCCTCTCCCTCTTCTACCACTTAAAAAAACTGGTTCTCTATATTCTAGGGTTATCTACATAAACCATCAAACAAAATTCTCGTAGAAATACCGTTACATCTCGTCGAAGTTTGCATCCACGGTGATTATCCATAAAAGAAACAACAAACAGGAGAGAGAAAGTAGGAAAGAAAGAGAGAAAGGGGGAGGGGTAGTTTTTTTTTTTGGGGAGTGGGGGTGGGAATTTGGGCGGTCTTGTTAGTGGGTTGGAAAGGGGGACGGTTTTGGGTGGTGTGGGTGGTTTCGGTGGTGGGGAATGGGGTGGTTTTGGTGGGGGTGGGACTGCTGGAGATATGGTTGGGGGAAGTGGCGTGGCTGGGGTGTTTTTGTTTAAATTTTTTTTAATTTTCCTTTTTTTTTTTTTTATAAATTTCATTTCATTTTTGTCCAATTACGTGGTGGGACGAGTCCATAAAAAAAAAAAAAAAAACCAATTTAATAGGTTACTAGTCAACTCGGGACCAATAAAAGCGAATACGCCCCAAAGTTCGGATTGTTGTAAAATAATCTCGGCATTATTTAAAGTGAATATGTGAAAGTTCGGATTTCCAAAAATATTCTTAGTAGCCCACTCCAAAAATTCCTATAACTATGTGCCCAGCAAAGTGCTTAAAGCTTTATGGGATGGAGGGAGCAATGATCTGTTTCATTGTCACTAATCTAACATATTAAATTATGTTTTATTCTGATTGTTTCAAGTAATAACTCTAACAGTTTTTATATCTCTCAGCAAACTAATTTATTCCCTTGGAATCACAAAATATAACATTATGGGGAATTAACCAAATTCTAGCAAACAAAAAAAAAAAAAAATTTACAAGAAGGCAAATGCAATCTTATTGACTTAATTAATAACTAAACTTTGAACAAAAGGGTCAAATTTTAGTCTTTTCTTTGAAATCTTTGTATATATGGTTTTGGATTGTGGAAATTTCTAAAATTCCTTATTTCAGGTTTTAAATTGTTGTTTCAGATTAGTAGAGATTGCCAGGAGCTTGAGCCTTCTGTTGGGGAGCAGCTGGCTTCCTTGCTTTATCTTGAACCTGACGGTGAACTTATGGTATGTTTGTTTATATGGTTTCACCATGAAATTGTTATTTTAATTTTTCTAAAATTTCAACGTAGAATTACTTAAGCACCTGAAAATATTGCATCTCTTCTCTATTAAGAATCTCATGTCATATGATCTGTGGATCCTGTAATCTCAGCTGGAAAGACCATATTAGATGTACCGAAAACTGATAACAGAAGCCTAGATGGACACATGAACCCAGTTAATACAACGTTTTAGTCTGGAATTAATTAATGTGAGCTGATGGAGTTTCTGATAGTCTTATTTGAGACCTTAATTTTCCATATCAGCTGTGGGTTGACTCGGAACCATCCATACTGTATATTTCTTTTCTGATGCTGGAAGCAGAGATTTCTCAAACAATTTTATATCATATTTTCATTTGGGTATTATCAAATGCTTAAATGGCTGTGAGAGAACATTAATGATATATAGAGAATTAATTTATAGGAGATATATGGACACGCGAACCCAGTTTTGTCAGTGGGTTTAGTCAGGATTCAGGTTTTTCAGACCCAGGTTTTTGATCCAGAATGATATACATGATACTAATCAGGGATCAATTTCAGCGAATTATCTAAGACAGAGCATTATATTATTGCCCTGTTGATAAGGTAAAAGTTTGGAGAAAATGTGACATGCTATTAGTGAAAATGGAATGACAAATACTAATAATTCCTGCTGCTGTAACACTTTTTGTAACCATTGAAAGAGAACCAAAGGTTTTCTATCTTGTACTTTGGTTCCTATGATGAAGCAGAAACTGCAGAACATAAAATTTATCATTGGTACTATCTATGGTGTTCCAATCCCTCCTTTTCAGACCATTTCTATCCCTTGCCTTGTGTGTTAAATTTAAATTTTGCTGAAAAGATAAAAATAATTTAGCTTTCAACCTGTCACTTATGGTCAGTTCAAACTAGGAAAAAGATAAATCCTATATTGCTATGATAAAGAGCCTTTTCAAGGTCTCCCTTAATCATGCAACTACCATCACAACAAGTCACTCTTGGATAAATCCTATAATTAACTTAAGTGTTTAATGTGCCACATTTTAAGTGCTTTAGCTGATTAATCTTTTGTGCATGATGCTAAATTTAGCTAATTAATCTTTTGTGCATGATGCTAAATTTAGCTAGTAGTATTAGTAGGGATTGGAAGTGGGAACGAGTTTTGGCAACCTAGAGGGTGGTCACAACAACTTCAGGAGTTCCCCTAATACAATAATAACTATCACTCTATCAGAGTGGGCACATGCTGGCGTAGGGTATTATAAATGGTATCATGTGTGTGAAAACAGGCTGCATATGATGAGCTCTGGTAATATGATGCAGCTACAGTGCCTTAGTCGTCCCATTGAACATGCTTTACCTAGACCTTTTTAATCTTAAAGACAGCTGTGCCTCAACTGCACTTTTTCAAATAGTACATCTGTTTTATCCCACTCCCGTCCTCTTATTCTTCCTTATTCCACCCCTTCTTGCCAAATTACTGCAGTAGCATTTTTATTGATGAAGATATTGTTTGCAATTTAAAATTACTCCGAAATAACATTTTTGCAACTCTATTTGGTTTAAAATTTTCTTTTGGCACATTAGAAGTGCATTGAATATTAATGGAACTCTTTGACTTTTTAATTTATATTATTTTTTATTAATGGTAATTTATTTATTGGAATGTATTAGGAAGACAGTTCAAATATCTAATTAGCAAAATATCTTTTTTTACAGTATTAAATTTTCTACTAGAAAAACAATGTCCATTGTAGATTAATTTTGACAAATTTTCTTACCCTCTTTCGTATTGTGTAATTTTCCTAGAGGGAGTTCATCAACTTTTAGTTTTGATCTTGGTCTTGATTAGATTCACTTAATTGTAGACAAAGGAATAAAATATGCTGCAAGACTGCATTAGTTTGTAGTAGAATATGGAATAACACCCTAAACTCACAAGAAGAACAATGAAATCTGATATCTGATTTGGATATTTGATATTACAATTTTTCAAGTTTAAAAATCAATTTACTATAATAAGAAAATAAAAAAAAAATAAAAAATTATTAGAAAAATTATCGTGTGTAATACAGAGGAGAGTCTTCGGAGACATTTGATAAAATTGGAACGGTTCTTTACTACCATGTTTGCTTCAGCTTATCTAATTATTTATTAAGGTTTTTAAAAATTGTTTATTTGTTCTTTCTTTGCATAAACTCACAGTTTTCTCAAATTCTTGTAAAATTTGTTAGGCGACTCTAGTTGCAGCTGAATCCAAACGCGAAGAAGAGAAAGCAAAAGGAGTTGACATAGAAAATGGAGCTGAGAATCCAGACATAGTTCCATTTGAGGACAATGAAGAGGAGGAAGAGGAGGAAGAAAGTGAAGAAGAAGATGAGAGTTTTGGTCAGGCACCAGGGAGTCTTGCTATTCAAGGCAGAGGAAGGGGAAGAGGGATGATGTGGCCACCAAATTTTCCTATGGGTCGAGGAGGTATGCGTCCTATGCCTGGGATGCGGGGCTTTCCTCCTGGCATGATGGGGGTGGATGGTTTCAATTATGGACCTGGACCTGACAACTTTCCAATGCCTGATCCTTTTGGCATGGGTCCTCGTCCTTTCGTGCCCTACGGCCCAAGATTCTCCGGTGAATTTACAAATCCTTCACCTGGTATGATGTTTCCTGGTCGGCCTTCACAACCTGGAGGGGTCCATCCTGGTGGTGGGTTTGGGATGATGATGGGCCCTGGGCGTGCTCCATTCATGCCTGGAGGAATGGGTATTGGTGGGAGAGGTGGTCGACCAATGGGTATACCTCCTATCTTTCCTTCCCAACCTGGACCACCTCAAGGTGGCAATCGGGGTCCTAAGAGGGATATTAGAGGATCAGGTAGTGATTGGGGTGAGACATTTGGATCAGGTCCAGATCAAGGGAAGTTGCAGGATATGAGTGGACGTGGTGATGACTCATCAAACCAAGGTGCTGAAAAATTTGTCTCTCGAAACAATCTAACAAATGAAGACAGTGAAAGTGAGGATGAGGCTCCTAGGAGGTCAAGACATGGTGAGGGAAAGAAAAAACGTCGAAGCCTGGATGGTGATGTGCCTGCTTTAGACCCATGAAGATTTCATTACATGTTGATGATGATGCAAGGTCTACAATTATGGATCGATTCTATTGTCGTCGATATAGAACCTCGTGAAACACCTTCAGCTTATCACGACCTCACTGTAGTTATTTCAGTTCTACTTAAATTGTCCCGAAGTGATGGGGGTAGGGGGTAAAAGATCAGCATGATTTCTTACAGTACAAAATATTAACTTTTTGTCTCATAGTTTTTGAAGGCTAGAGAATCTCAGGAATTTGTGTTTTGTACATTGTATAAATATGTACACGAAGATGTGCAATGGAGGGTAATTGACTGATACATAGAACGTTAGATTGATGGTCTAGTGTTACTGGTGTTGACCGACCTAATTGATTGTCTTGGTCGTAAACATCATTGTACCTTTTAATTTTTACATGCTGTATCATTTTTATTAATGGTCTTTTAATGTATTTTGATCTATTAATTTTTGCCTACTTTATGTCCATTGCAAATACCTAAAATGCCTTTACATTTTAGGCATGTTCACGTTTACTGAACTGAACTGAATAGAGCTGAAATGAATATTTTATGAGAGAAGGAAATTAGGAGCTGAACTGAACTGAATTGATTGCAGCTGAACTGAACTGAAATTAAGCTGAAGTGAACATGTCCTTTTAAGTACTATTTAATAATTAGACATGCACAGTGAATGCATTAATATATTATAATGTTATAAGGTTTTACGAGTACATGTATAAATATACTAATTTTTCATGTGTAGTTACTCCCTCCGTATTTTTTTAAGTGATTTCCGGCTGTGTTTTTTTAAGTGATATATTTCCTTTCTAGGCAAAACAATACATTAAAATATTATATCTCTCTCCTCTCATGGTCCCCACCCAAACACACTATTACTTTTTTATTATATCTTTCCTCTCACATATATTACTTTTCAATAAACTATTAACCCCACTATCTTTCTTTAACAATTTTTTAATACTCCACTACCTCACTTACCTCTTATTTTATTTAAGTTAATTAAATTGCCTAAAACTATGTGTTGGTCAATATGTATCACTTAAAAAAACACGGAGGGAGTACAAAAAGTTACTCTTGAGGATATAAATAAATACTTATTTTTCTATAACTGTTAAACTGAAAGAAATTACTCATAATTGGTTCTAATATAGCACAGATGATAGATCTAGTTTTGAATACAAACTTTACTATGTCAAGAAAACGAAGAACGAATCATACCCTTGAAGCGAGCTTCGCCCTCACAAAACGGGCTCTTACTTGAAAGCCTTGAGCACCGCAAACGCCGTGCCTCCAACGGTATCCACCCACAAAGGACGAACACGACTTTTAGGTCCGCTACCTTGGAGTTAGCAAGGTCCGACCAAAACCCAAGTGTTAATGGAGTTTAAGAGTTTTCCCAAAAATATGGAATGCTCTTTCTAACTCCCACTCAAGCACTTTACTCCAAATCCCAAGGTTGATATTTATAGAGGAAAGTATGAGTAGGAATTTCTATCCCATCAATGTGGGATCATGAAATTCCACAAATTAATTTAAAGCTAAATTAAATTAAAATTGCAAACTAATAATAAATCTACAAGTGGCATTACCATGTGAGATGGGTTGGTGAGAACCACATGGAGAGTAGGGCACCATACTTGCTCCCCACTCAATACTCTCCTTGTGCCACATGTCCTCACCGACTTGCTCCCATATTCCCCATGCTTCCCATAATGACCGGCCCTATGGCCCAAGCCACGAGCCTAGCCACGAGCCCAGCTCGCACCCAGCCCCGCACCAAGTTGCGGGGTGCTGCTGTGCGCGCAAGCCACGTACTTGGTGCAGGCTTGCTGCTGCTATGTGCGGCTGCTCGTGCTGCTATGCTAGCAAGCCTAGCCGCGGCAGCTAGCTGCTGCACGCACCACGTGCTGCGGCTGCTAGCTGCTGCTGGCCGTGGCTGCTAGCATGGTGCGCTAGCACGCACCTAGCCAGCCATGCTAAGCTCGGCTTGGTGTTTGCTAGCCACCAATGCTAGGACACTTTTGCCCCTAGCATTCGGATGCTCGGGGCACTATGATGCTAGGGGTATTTTGGGAATATGGTCGATTTATTATTATTTTTGCGCGTCTCGTCTTTTATTATTTTTGACTCAACTTCCGACGATTGATTTCGACGCTCCAAGCTCGAATTACCGACGTCTAAATATTTAACACTCGGGCGACGAATTAATTTCTTACGAATTAATTCGTCGAGTCGGTTCGTATATTTTGCTTGGGTGTGACCCGAAGGGTTCAGTTAAGATTAAGCTGTGATATTAATCATATTAATATTACTGATCGGAAGCGGCCTCCACCCAGGCATTCCGATCACTTGACCTTGCTGAATATATTAGCTTTCTAATAATTCTGAACCCGCTATCAAAATAATACACTTGTTCGAAGGACACCATTCCTTTCAATCTCCCACTTGTCCTTCCGGACAAGTGTGCATTTAGTGTATAGCCCCTTTCCTATGTCTCTTCATGTCTCTTCATGAACTATAGAGTAAGATTACTCGTTATCTCTGTTACGTCCAGAAGTGTTTCTCGAAATCCGAGTTTGACTGTCAATAAGCAGATGATTTCTACAATCCATCTGAGCACGGCCATGCATTGTTACAGTCTCGCTCTTCGAGAGGCTTTGTAAACAACAAGACATTTTCCCTATTGTTAGTGGGGGGACATTTCCAGTCTTGTAATGTAGCTTCTCTTACTAAGAGGACTCACCCGCCTGATATCTGTCTTTATAATCCCCAGTTACGGCAGACGTTTGGCGGATACCAAAGCGGACCAGTACTCAAACAAGAGATCTCCCACTACTCATGGTCAGAGATAAAGAGTTCCGATAGTAATAATGAGAAAATACTTATGACGATTTTTAAATCTCTTAAAGTATCCTCATAGGTCGATCCAGTATGGTTCTAAACCAATACCAGTGCAAATGATTTATATCCTCATAGCACAAGAAACGGTGCTATAAATCATACTACACACTAATCTCTGATGGTCATTAATCGTCCACAAAATATGACCTTGATTAGGGATAATTTTCGATTAAAATATTCAATGTTCACTTAATAGGTGTTTCTTTGTCCCAGCCATTGACTTGATACCCTATTTTGAATATTTATCAAAATCGAATGGACTCATTATTTAATTCTAAACCACAATTAAATAGAGACAGAGTGATTTAAATTGCATGAAAATTTTAATTACTCCAAAACTGAATGGCTCATCATGGTGCTTTACATCAACATTGTCCAAAATTTGATTAAGACACTATAATATGGAATTCAAAGCCAGTTCACGACATGCTTGAATCCCATTCCCTCAATGTGTTTGTTGTGCTTCACTTGAGACAAAGGTTTAGTAAGTGGATCGGCTACATTGTCATCCGTTCCAACTTTGCAAATTCTGATTTCACCCTCTGACTTCCATTCTCGAATCAGGTGAAATCGCCTCTGGACATGTTTGACCTTCTGATGTTCTCGTGGCTCTCTAGCCTGAGCAATAGCTCCATTGTTGTCACAATAGAGGTCTATTGGACCCTTGATGGAGGGTACAACACCAAGTTCATTAATGAACTTGCGAATCCAGACTGCCTCCTTGGCTGCCTTAGATGCTGCTAAGTACTCGGCTTCAGTTGTAGAATCAGCGGTTGTGCTTTGCTTTGCACTCTTCCAACTAAACGCTCCTCCATTGAGATAGAATATGTATCCTGATTGTGACTTGAAGTCGTCTCTGTCTGTTTGGAAGCTTGCGTCAGTATATCCCTCAACAACCAATTCATCTTTACCACCATAGACCAGGAATTTATCCTTACTTGTTCCTTTTCAGGTACTTCAGAATATTCTTGGCCGCAGTCCAATGCGCCTCTCCTGGGTTTGATTGGTATCGGGTCGTAGCACTCAAGGCATACGATACATCCGGCCTAGTACATATCATGACATACATGATCGATCCAATAAGCGAAGCATATGGAATACGACTCATCCTTTCTCGCTCATCAGGTGTCTTTGGACATTGCTTCTTGCTTAAGGTTATGCCATGTGACATGGGTAGGTGCCCTCTCTTGGCTCCTTCCATTTGGAATCGAGCTAGTACCTTATCGATGTAAGTACTCTGACTCATTCCTATCATCCTTTTTGATCTATCCCTATAGATCTTGATGTCTAATATGTACTGAGCCTCTCTCAAGTCTTTCATTGAAAAACATTTCCCGAGCCAAGCCTTTACAGACTCTAACAATGGAATGCTATTTCCAATGAGCAAAATGTCATCGACATATAAGACTAGGAAGGCGATGTCACTCCCACTGACCTTCTTGTAGACACAAGACTCATCTGGATTCTTGATAAAACCAAACTTACTGATGGCTTCATCAAATTGCAAATTCCAAGTTCTGCTTGCTTGCTTTAATCCATAAATGGACTTTTTAAGCTTGCATACCTTCTTAGGATTGTTCTGGTCAACAAAACCTTCAGGCTGTGTCATATACACAGTTTCTTCCGAAATTCCATTGAGGAAGGCGGTTTTGACGTCCATCTGCCATATTTCATAATTGTAATATGCAGCAATCGCTAGAAGAATTCGAACGGACTTAAGCATAGCAACTGGAGAAAAGGTTTCATCGTAATCAACGCCGTGAATTTACCTGTAACCTTTTGCTACCAGCCTTGCTTTGTAAATAAATACATTTCCATCTTTGTCGGTTTTCATCTTGAAAATTCATTTACATCCGATAGGTGTGTAACCTACGGGTAAATCAACCAAGTCCCATACTTGATTTTCAAACATGGAGTCCATTTCGGATTTCATGGCCTCTTGCCATTTTGCAGAGTCGGGGCTCGTCATAGCTTGCTTGTAGGTTGCCGGCTCATCTCCATCCACTACTAGGATGTCCTGATCTTCGATTAATACAACACCGAGATATCTGTTAGGTTGAGATCTTGGCCGAGTTGACCTACGTAGGGTAATGGACTGAGCATTTGCATTGTCGGTTTGACTTTGCATATTTTGACTTTGACCAATGTCAACAGCTGCTTTGTAAGCACTTTGATTGTCAACTTGTCCTTGTTGCTCGTCCTCTCGAACTTCGTCGAGTTCGATTTTCCTCCCACTTGGCGTTTTGGAGAGATGCTCCTTCTCCAAAAAGACACCATCACGAGCAACAAACACTTTGTTCTCGGATTTGTTGTAGAAGTAATACCCTTTGGTTTCTTTTGGATAACCCACAAAGTAAACTAACCTTGTCATATTTTGGATGAAGTTTGTCGGAAATGAGTTTCTTGACATATGCTTCGCATCCCCAAATCTTGAGAAAAGATAACCTTGGCGGTTTATTTGTCCATAATTCATATAGGGTCTTTTCCACTGCCTTTGACGGAGCACGATTCAGTGTGAGTGCCACAGTTAAAAGTGCATGTCCCCAAAAAGTGATTGGAAGTTCACTAAGACCCATAGTCGATCGGACCATGTCTAACAGGGTTCGATTCCTCCTTTCAGATACTCCATTCTATTGAGGAGTTCCCGGAGGTGTCAACTCTGAAAGTATTCCATGTTCTTTCAGATGGTCATCGAATTCTTGGCTCAAATATTCGCCACCTCGATCCGATCGAAGCGCTTTGATTTTCTTGCCGAGTTGGTTTTCAACTTTGTTCTGATATTCTTTGAATTTATCAAACGATTCATATTTGTGCGACATTAGATAGACATAACCATATCTACTATAGTCGTCCGTGAAGGTTATAAAATACCGATAACCATTCCTTGCGGGTGTACTCATTGGCCCACATACATCAGTGTGTATTAGTCCCAACAAGTCACCGGCCCTTTCTCCTAACTTGGAGAATGGTTGCTTTATCATCTTGCCTAATAAACATCCTTCGTAATTCTCAAAAAATTCTAAATCAAATGAGTCAAGAATACCTTCTTGTAGAAGTTTCTTGATGCGTTTGATGTTAATGTGGCCAAGGCGACAATGCCAAAAGTAAGTTTGACTAGACGGTGTAGTCTTAGCTTTCTTTGCATTGGTATCAAACATTTTGTCTAAAAACACGTGAAAGTGTCATTCCATAAATATGTTCAAGACATCAAAACAAAAGTCTTGGTTTGATGAAAACGACGTCCAACGTCGGAAATACATCAAAAGTATGGTACACAAAACTAAATAAGTTCTACTTCTTTAGACAAAACATGAGATTACAAGTTTTTTCTTGGATAGATCACTTCCATCCTACTTGTGAACTCGATTCCACTTGAAAAAGCACCGCTCACTTGGATCCTGAAAAAGGAGTGTGTTGTGAGTCAATTTTCCGGCATCTAATACCTTTTAAAATTGCTTATATTCAAGTGTATAAGATGATACCTGAGGTTGAGGTTACTTTTCCTTTCGCCTCATCATCCAGATACATGCCGCATTCTCTTTTGTAGTGTCCGGGATTACTACAATAGAAGCAGCGCATCTTCCTCTTGTCTTTGAACTCTTTCTTCCTTGGTCTAAGGGCAAAGTTAGCCTTCTTGCAAGAATAGGTCTTTTGGATCTCTTGGATGACTTCCCTTAAGGACAGGGTATCCCTATTGGCGGTGAGACGCATTTTAAGCCCCACATACCCCGAGTGAAGAGAGCTAAGAAGCATGTGAGCCGCTTGCTTGTCTTCCACTGGTTTGCCAATTAGCTCTAGATGGTTGAATAACCTTGTCATATTAATTACATGAGCTTGAAGTGGCATTCCGGGCCTAAGTCTCGCATTGTAGACTTTTCCCCACACCTCTTGTCTTTCTTTCGAGAGACAACCTTCTTGCGATGGCTTGATCCTCATTTTGGAGAGCGACCTAGTCACATCCTCCAAATGACCATCATAATTGCCCCTATCACTTTTGGTGACCCTCAAATTTACTACATCCTCAAGAGCTTTGAGCATCATGTCCGGAAAATAGCCGGAGAAAACCTCCTTCCATTGAACCGGGATGGAGTTTGCCATGAGTTTTAAAACTCTCTTGCAATCCATACTCCATTCTTCATGAGCTTCATCACTCATGATCCCTTTCGAGTAGAAACTCGGGATCGGAGTGTTCAAGATATGCTCTAGGTAGCAATTTCTGAGTGTTTTTCGGAGTTCATCTTCCCATTCCTTAAAGTTCACCAAATTGAGCAAAAATGGTAACTTTTCGGGAAGTTCCGGGTACATAAGTTCGTTGTCATTAGTTGAAGACATGATTCTACAATTGAAAGAATTTTAATGAAAAACCATTCAAAATTACTTAAATAAGATTGAATTTTATTCATGCAAATTTTCAATACTTATTTGACGTCTTATTTACACGTAAAATTGTCCCTATTTTGTGAAAATAAGGCGAAACAAGATCCGAAGAAATAAAGAGTGGTTAAGCATGCTTTGGCTTGTCTTAAACACTCAATCTTCTAGGGTAAGCATTGCCTTGCTAATGGCTCTGAGCCACTCTTGGTTAGACAATCGTCGCATCTAATGCATCTTTGACGATGTATCTCTTTTGCCACGGTATGTGAGGACTCCTCACTCATACCGATGAGTTAAACCAAAACCAACGTGCATACCCGGTGTGCCTTACGAGCCTTGGAGAAGTGATGGCACCTCGCTTTGGCATAGCCTACCATCATCCTCGTCCGGTTAATAAGTGTTGTTTTGGAAAGGCAAGTTTGACTCAATATTATAAGGGACCTAGGATTTCTATGTTAGTTGATTTAAGTGAACTTAACTAATCATCGCAACATCAAGAAAACCTAAACATGCATCTAACGAATAATTCACATATATATAAGCATAAAATATAAAGCGAAATTATAGATGCATATTGGCAACTAGCATGACCCCTTGAATTCTTCAAATCTTCAAAAGGTCTTCATTTGCAATTCAAGGCTTTGTCTTCCAAGATACGCCGTCTTCAAGACTTAACCAAACTATGCAAATACTAGTGTCTACGACTAGGAATAATCTAAATATTAAAGTACAAAAATACTTAACGGTGCGTAGACCGTATTTAGATTTACAAAAATACATAACGGCACGTAGTCCGTATTTTCTATCCTAGTCGGGTCCCACTAGTTGCCATTTTCTATCCGTATTTGTGAATGGCCCGTGCAATTTACAAAATCAAAACAAGTAAAATGCATTTAAACAACTCGCGCACTAGTAACTAATCTAGGTGGTTAATCCGATTAACACGCCTAATTAAAACTAGTCAAAGTTGTTTAACCGATTATGTAATTGACGTCATTAATAATTGAAGCTCCCACTAAATTCCGCATTTCCCTTAATTAATCTAATTAATTAAGTCGGTAGCACCCAAACTTGTCAAAATAAATTTTTTCCAATGCCGCTCAAAACTGAGGCCTAGCCTCCCAAAATTTTAATTAAAATAAACAAAATTAATTAAAATAAATAAAACGGCAAAATAAGCAACATTAAGCCAACCGCATTTCAAGTGGCTTTCGCTTTAAGCGTTTTGCCAAGGAAACTCGAATAATCGCGGCTCATGCAAACTAAACATATTACGGCTAGTCACCTCAGCGCACCAAGCATATGCACACACCCAAAAATCCGCACACACGGCCCACGGCACGCGCCCACATGCTGCTGCCACTACACGCACGCGCGTGGCTGCTGCAGCCCGTGTGCTGCTGCCGCGCGTGTGCTGCTGCCGCGCGTGTGGCCGCACGCAAGGCGTGGCAGCCACCTTGGCAGCCACATGCGGGCTGTTGTGCAGCCCGGCTAGCCAAGGTGGTTCTTTGCCTCGTTTTGCATGCCACGGCCTCGGGATTTGATCCCTTTTTGCGAGACATAATTAATTAATTCTAAATTAATTTTAGAACTAACTTTATGAGCAAAATAAAATTTAAAACAAGTCTAACTTAATATAATTTTCAAAGTGCAAATAACCAAAATAATTCCAAGAACCATTCTTAATTAAATTGGTTTAGCTTGATGAAAAAACAAATTGAGGCAATTTCTCACTTTCAATTTAATCAATTTAAATTAAACTTGAGAATTTGACAAAGTAAGGGGAAGTTGGAAAAATATGAACTTTAATGTTCAAATGAAAATTCCAACATCTAAATTTTGTGAATCCTTGAAAATTATATCTTCCAACATGAAGATAACCAAATTTCTATAACAAAAATTGAAACTTTATGTTTCCAATCAACTCAAAATGATTAAAACAACAAAGTTTAACACAAAATAACATGGAATTTAGTGGTTTTTAAAGTTTCAATCACTTATCACAAATAAAGATTGAATCTTTAACACTTAGGAAGCCTCAAAAAAATAAATTTTTCACACTAAAAAGCAATTAGTTTGCAATTATGTGAAAATAAATCAACCTTTAAGCATCAAATACTACCAAGTAAGTGTGCTTTAATGGGACTTAAAAATGCAGAAAATACTGCAAATAATCAACCACATAATCAACAAGTTATGCCATAAATTTCAAGGTTAGAAAAGACTTAAATTTTTTTGTCAAAAACGAAAAATCCCTCGAAAAAGGCATTTCTGGTCAGAATTTGGCTAAAATCACAGCTCTGCTGGGATAAAAACCTTTCCAGAACACCTTTTCCACCCAAATTTCACTAGTCTTGGGCGAAAATCTGGGTTATGGGCCAAATTCGACATTAAAAACGGGATTAAAATAAATAAAACCGAGCTACTAATCTAATTAGCAACTTAAACCAGAAAAATAAACCAAAATAAACCTTGAAAAAACATGATTATAAAAATAAACGAGTGGTGCTCCGATACCGCTGTTGGGGTTTGGTGAGTCTGACTCACCGCAGAAACAACCCCGACCCAAGGAACCACTCGTAATTAATAAAACCACAAAGCATAAATAAATAATCACAAGAAAAGGAAGAACGAATCATACCCTTGAAGGGAGCTTCGCCCTCACAAAACGGGCTCTTACTTGAAAGCCTTGAGCACCGCAAACGCCATGCCTCCAACGGTATCCACCCACAAAGGACGAACACGACTTTTAGGTCCGCTTTCTTGGAGTTAGCAAGGTCCGACCAAAACCCAAGTGTTAATGGAGTTTAAGAGTTTTCCCAAAAATATGGAATGCTCTTTCTAACTCCCACTCAAGCACTTTACTCCAAATCCCAAGGTTGATATTTATAGAGGAAAGTATGAGTAGGAATTTCTATCCCATCAATGTGGGATCATGAAATTCCACAAATTAATTTAAAGCTAAATTAAATTAAAATTGCAAACTAATAATAAATTTACAAGTGGCATTACCATGTGAGATGGGTTGGTGAGGACCACATGGAGAGTAGGGGACCATACTTGCTCCCCACTCAATACTCTCCTTGTGCCACATGTCCTCACCCACTTGCTCCCATATTCTCCATGCTTCCCAAAATGACCGGCCCTATGGCCCAAGCGACGAGCCTAGCCACGAGCCCAGCCCGAGCCCGGCCCGAGCCCAGCCCGCACCCAACCCCGCACCAAGTTGCGGGCTGCTGCTGTGCGCGAAAGCCACGTACTTGGTGCGGGCTTGCTGCTGCTATGTGCGGCTGCTCGTGCTGCTATGCTCGCAAGCCTAGCCGCGGTAGCTAGCTGCTGCTGGCTGTGGCTACTAGCATGGTGCGCTAGCACGCACCTAGCCAGCCATGCTAGGCTCGGCTTGGTGCTTGCTAGCCACCAATGCTAGGACACTTTTGCCCCTAGCATTCGGATGGTCGGGGCACTCCGATGCTAGGGGTATTTTGGGAATATGGTCGATTTATTATTATTTTTGTGCGTCTCGTCTTTTATTATTTTTGACTCGACTTCCGACGATTGGTTTCGATGCTCCAAGCTCGAATTACCGACGTCTAAATATTTAACACTCGGGCGACGAATTAATTTCTTCCGAATTAATTCGTCGAGTCGGTTCGTATATTTTGCTTGGGTGTGACCCGAAGGGTTCAGTCAAGATTAAGCTGTAATATTAATTATATTAATATTACTGATCGGAAGCGGCCTCCACCCAGGCATTCCGATCACTTGACCTTGCTGAATATATTAGCTTTCTAATAATTTTGAACCCGCTATCAGAATAATACACTTGTTCGAAGGACACCATTCCTTTCACTTTCATCATCTAGCGTTCAGAGGATAGCCTGAACTTACAACACTGCCATTGATCCAACATTGGTCAGATGAGAAATTTAAAGAAAGAATTGCAAAAGAGGCAAAGACATCTTTTGGTCAAGGAGAACTTCAAAAAGATGACTATCCAGTTTGTAGAAAAAAAAAAGAAAAGGAAGCATTCTTGTGAGATGTAATTGAGAATGCTTATAGAAATTTTTCTGATAGAGAGAGAAGATTGGTGTCATTCAACCTACCAGAAGGTGTGATGACAGATAGTGAAATACATGAAACTGCAAAAGATGTGAGTAATATTTTTTAGTTACAATGATTTACTTTAAAATGAAATGCAGTTTTTTTTATCTCATATTTGTTTACTTTTATTATATCGAATTGCTCTGTTTCTAGTAGTAATAATATATAGTAAATGATAAACATAAAGTAAATAATGTTGACTTAAAAGTAAACCAATTAACTTTAAAAGTAAATATTATTTGTGTTAAAAAAAATAATGTACTAATAAATTGTTGTTATTTATTTTGAAGGAAATTGAAGAAGAACTACATTTGTTGACTAGAGATTCACAACTCTTTGCAATGATACATACTGAGCATATAGCTACCTTTGGAGTGAAGATAAAACAGCAATTAATAAATGTGTCTACATCTTATTCTCAACAGGTTTCTAAAACACAAAGGCTAATGGAAGATCCCAGAGTACAAAGGGCTATGGATGAAATAGTCAGGCTTTATGATGATCTGAGAGATGTATCTTGTGTGTTTCTGTCAACATGGGAAGAGTAACATAAAATAGAAACAGATTCTTAAAATATTGAAGAAGATGCAGTCGATCCTAAAACTGTCCATTTGGATGTTGATGATGACGATTTTGATATAAAGGATCTGGTTGATGGAAAAAAAGACAAGGATGGCAAAAAAGAAGATAATGAAAACAAAAAGAAGGAGGAAGAACAGGATGAGGAGGAAGATGATGAGGAGGAGGAGGAAGAAAAGGAGAAAAAGAAGGAGGAGGAAGAGGAAGAAAAGGATAAAAAGAAAGATAACAAAGAAAAAGAACAAAAAGAAGATGATGATAGAAAAGAAAAGGAGGAGGAAGAAAATAAGGAAAACAAAGAACAAGAGGAGGAGCAGAAAAAGAATAATGAAAAGAAAGATGAGAAGAATGAAGAGAAAGGTGAGAAAGATTCTGATAATTAGGAAGTTGATGCTGATAATCAGAATGTTGATGCTGATAATCAGGGAGAGAAAGATGCTAAAAACCAGGGTGTTGACTTGATATTACTAAGGTAGTACACTCAGCCACTGAGAGTATCCTAAATCAGGCAACACTTACAAAGGAAACAACACAAAAAACAATTGAAGGTAAGTTGTTAACTTTAGTAAATATTTATTCAATACATAGTCAATAGTGTATCATTATTTTGAAACTATATCTGCTATTTTATTACAGTTGTTGCTGAAAAACAACTCCAGGCAGAAACAACCACGATTGAGTTTAAGGACAGTCACAAGGAGATAGTTTCAAAAGTTAAAATCAATTTAGATGGTGGAGAGAAAGAAGTTGACATTGATTTTGTATCTAAGACAATGAAAGGAGACAAATCAAGAATGAATGAAATGCCAGAGCTTTATCAAGTAGTGGCTGATTACTGCTTTGTGAAGTACAGCCCATTCAAACAATAAGTAATATATAATTTACTTTCAAACATATTATATCTACTTTAAATTATATTTAGTTTACTTTAAATAATATTTTATTTACTATAAATATTTAATATTGCACAGTGAAGAGACTGTGAAATTTGAAGGTCCTCTCATGATAACAAGAGATGACACAACATCCCTAGCTCCAACAGCCCCTGCTCAAATGATAAATTCTAATATAGTTCAATGTTGGTCATTCTTAATGAATGATTCTCGATTGAAAGAAGATCTTTCATGCTTTTTCTTTGGCATTGATCACAGTGTAAGGGTTAAAAATACTGTTAAGTTCAATCATAATTAAATATGTATGATCTCATAAAGTAATATGTTATATGTGAAAGGAATGGTGTCCTTCGAACAAGTGTATTATTCTGATAGCGGGTTCAGAATTATTAGAAAGCTAATATATTTAGTAAGGTCAAGTGATCGGAATTCCTGGGTGGAGGCCGCTTTCGATCAGTAATATTAATGTATAATTAATATTACAGCTTAATCTTGACTGAACCCTTCGGGTCACACCCAAGCAAATATACGAACCGACTCGACGAATTAATTCGGAAGAAATTAGTTCGTCGCCCGAGTGTTAGATATTTAGACGTCGGAAATTCGAGCTTGGAGCGTCGAAACTGAGCGTCGGAGAATCTCAAATGTCGAGCCAAAATTTAGGATTTGGCGAGACGGGAAAATGTTTCAAGTAACAAGTGAAATCCTAGCCACATAAAAGGCTAGGAAAGCGTTCCCAATAGGACCGTGCCACGTGGCAGCACACGTGGCATCCACGTTGGCAGCCACATAGTGGCAGCGTGCCACGTGGCAGCGCACCATGGTGGCGGCACGCCACGGTGGTGACACATGTGGCAAGGGCCGTGGACCCGGGTTGATGGGTCATGGACACGGGCCAAAATGAAATGGGCCAACCGAACCCAACTTGGAGCTCAAGGTTGGGTGACACATGGTTAATTCACATTACATGTGAAATGCCTTGGGGACCAAGTGAGAAAGTGGTCCACTCCTAACCATGTGACACTTGTTACTTGTTCCTTGGTTTATTTAACTTAGGGTTGAATTCACCAATCTTTCCATGTGGGATCTTTTTGTGAAAAAGTCCCACATTGAAAGATGAGTGGAATTCACAAAGAATCCTTCCTTATAAATAGCCATAGCATGTCTTGAGAATTCTTTGCTTGAGTGGGAGTTAGAAAGAGCATTGCATTTTGGCAAAAACTCTTAAACTCAATTAACACTTGGGTTTTGGTCGGACCTTGCTAACTCCAAGGGTAACAGACCTAAAAAGTCGTGTTCGTCCTTTGTGGGTGGATACCGTTGGAGGCGCGGCATTTGCGGTGCTTAAGGCTTTCAAGTAAGAACTCGTGTGTAAGGGCGAAGCTCGCTTTATGGGTATGATTCGTTCTTCCTTTTCTCGTGTTTATTAGTTATGCTTTATGATTTTATTAATTACGAGTGGTTCCTTGGGTCAGGGTCGTTTCCGCGGTGAGTAGGACTCACCAAACCCCAACAGCGGTATCGGAGCCCCGCTCGTTTATTTTTACAATTATGTTTTTCAAGGTTAATTTTGGCTTATTTTTCTGGTTTAAGTTGTTAATTAGATTAGTAGCTAGGTTTTATTAATTTTCATCCCATTTTTAATGTCGAATTTGGCCCGGAACCCAGATTTTCGCCCAAAAATAGTGAATTTTGGGTGGAAAAGGCGTTCTGGAAATGGTTTTACTCCGTTGGGATTGTGATTTTAGCCAAATTCTGAACATCAGTGCCTTTTTCAAGGGATTTTTTGTTTTTGACGAAAAATTTAAGTCTTTTCTAACCTTGAAATTAATGGCACAATGTAGACACCCATTTGTGTCTCCCCAAAACCAAACCTAGTGATGAATAACCTTTCACGTCGAACCGTAATCGAATGAGGTGAAACTGTGAAAAGTCAAGTGTTGCGGTTTAGTTTTTATTAAACAAAGCGTTTTGTGTGAGACTGGACTCACGTGAGTCCGGGCCTCTTTATTAAAAAGGCGCTGGCCTGATCAGCCTGACTAACGCCCGCGCGCCATTTTATAAAGTGTCTGAATATTTACGTTTTCATCATTTTCTTAAAATTTCGAGCATCGTCATTCACTGACAATTCAAATGCCTTCATTTCGTCAAATATCAAGCATTTCATTTCCTCAAATTTCAAAGAATTCAAATCTCAAATTTCATAAAAAAAAATGGAGAAATCAAACAATAGAATAATGATTGAAGGAGATTCTGATTCACCTAAAAAATCAATTTCTAGCTCAATTACTGCTGAAAAAGGTACAATATAGTTCATAAATTTTGATTGTATGTAATTTCAAATCATATATAATTAATTTCAAATTACACATAATTTAGTTCATGATTTCAGATTGTATCATAGTGAATTTGAAATATGAATTTCGACTTATAATTCGCATGCAAGGCAAATTGAATTTCATATCGTATTAAATTTCGATTTAACATCAGATCGTATTTAAATTCGAGTTAATTTCGACTTATTATTTGCAATCAACGCTAATCTAATTTCAGATCGTAGTTAATTTCGACTTATAATTTGAAATCAGGCCTAATTAATATTCCAGTCGCATTTTATTTTTCGATCGTATTTAATTTCAACTTATGATTTGCATGCAAAGCTATTTTAATTCGAATTGTATTTATTACATGTCGTAGAAAATTAATTTTAATTTGAATCCATTTTTTTGATAATTTTAGAGTGAAATTCAAATATACTAATACTAATGATGAATGCAGTAGATAATGTAATTTTAGAAGACAACATCAATGAAGAAAGAGATGATGAAGAAAGAGATGAAGATGCTGCAAATATAATAGGTATACTAATAATTAAATGTTCTGTAAAATTATTAAATGCTCTGTAATTTATTGATGCAGTTGCAGACAATATAATTCCTGACTAATAGAACCTATTTCCTAAAAAAAAAATTATATGGTAATTAGTGAAAATAATCTGATTCCTGACAATTTCAAAGTATTTTTGACTGGATTAAAAAATCTAGTATTCTTGAATGACTATTATTATTTTAAACCTGACTATTATTATTTTAAACCTGACTAGCATTATCTGTTTCCTGAATAATATTATTTATTTTCTTTTCAATTCCTATAATTTCTAATCATCACTATCTATTTCCTGACTAAGATAATATATTTCCTGACTAATATATTGTAATTACTGACCAGAAAAATATATATGACTTGATAAAATAATCTAATTCCTTAATATATCTGACTATTGTTATCTTAAAACTGAATATCATTATCTGTTTCCTGACCAGCATTATCTATTTCCTTTTTAACTCCTATATAATTCCTGACCAATATTATCTGTTTCCTGATTAATATAATCCTAAACCAGACTGAGATGATTTATTTCCTGACTAGTATTTAGTAATTCCTGATTTAAATAATCTAATTCCCGAATAAGACATGGTAATTCTTAAGTATTATAAATTTAAATAATATTTGATTACTGTCTATAATATTGTAATTCCTGACAAAAATAAAGTATGATATGATTCATATATACTTTTGTTGCAGATTATTACTAATATGACATGGATGAAGACATAAGTAGATGTCTAGCAGGTTATATAGTATTAGACTACAATGAGGGATATGTGTTATACAAAGCTCATTCAAGATCTGTTGGTTTCAGTGTCAGAAAATCAACAAAGAGAAGAGATACCAATGATAAATTGTATGAGTTTTATTTTAGATGTTCTAAGGAAGGACATACAAAGGGTAAAATGAAGATAATAGGTGAACAAAATTCAGTGGAAATATTCATATTGGGTAAAACTGATGAAAAAAAGAGAAAAGAAAGGGAGGTAAATGAGACAACAACTGGATGCAAAGCTCATATTCGTTTCAAGAAAAACAAAGAAGGAAATTTCATAGCTCTTACACATGAGTTGGAGCATAATCATGAATTGGTTATAGTAGTTCAACGACATCATCTAAGATCAAAAAGGCAAATATCAGCTCCAATGGGCGAACTAATTGAGAGCATGGTTGAAACTTGAAAGTGGTATCAAACTAATGGATGCTTACAATTATATCACCAATGAAGCTGGAGGAGAAGAATGTGTAGGTCATAATACTAAGAGAGACCACCTTAACTATGTATCAAGGGTGAAAATGAGTATGGTTGAAGGTGGAGACATGCAGAATGTATTAGATACCCTTCGAAAGAGAGCAGATAATGATCCTTCATTCTTTTACAAACTGAAATTTGGAGAAGAAAACAATGTGGTGAGTTATTTTTAGCGTGACTCTCAAATGCTTGAAGATTTCAAAGCCTATGGTGATGTTTCAAATTTCGATACAACGTACAGAACAAACAAATATGGGTTGATATGTGCACCATTTGTTGGTATAAACTGTCACTGGAGAACAACAACGTTTGGATGTGCATTCATAAGTGATGAAAAGACTGAAACATTTGTTTGGCTTCTTTCAATTTTCAAAAAGTCAATGTGTGGAATCGAACCAAAATCAATCTTCATTGATCAGGATCTTGCAATGAGTAACACCATACCAGAGGTAAGAATTTTTGTCTTCATAATATATGGTTTCCTGATCAGAATAGCTTAATAACTGATAAAAATAGATCAATACCTGACAGAAATTATCTAATTCCTGATATATATCTTAAACCTGTTTTAACTTTTCTAAGAACTATTTAATTCTTGAATAATAATATATGTTTTAGCTTCATAATATAGGTATTGTATAATTTAATGTAATCTAATTCTTGATCAAAAAAATATTAATTTTGATAAAAAAAAAGGTAATACCTGACTAAGATATATTAATAAGTTCAAATTATTTAATCCTGATTGACAGAATCTTATTCATGATAGCAAGATCCTTAATCCTGATATAAGTATTCTAATACCTGAATGAAATTAAGTCATTACTAATTAAAAATGTATTTAATTTAATTCTAAGTCAATTTATGAGCAAAATGTTATAATTACTGAGTAAAATATTCTTATTCCTTTTTATTTTATACAATTTCTAACTTGAACAATTATTTCTGATTGTGATAATTTATTTTATTTCTGAAATAAATAAACAAGTACATGACAAATTAAATCAAATTCCTGACTAAAATAATATAAAACCTGACGAAAAATTATTAATTGAAGAAAAAAAAACCAATACCTAAATAAAAACCAACAAAACAAAAGCTTTTGATAATAAAATAAGCAAATACAGAAACATAAATATATTAGAAAATTTAATTATTACATTTAATTTTTTCCATATATTTTAATGATATTGATTGTGATTAGAAGTTAACAGAAAAAAAAAGATAAAAAAAAAAACCCTAAAATCATAATCTTCTTCTTGTTCTTCTTGAGATTTTAAACTTGTTTTTTCTTTTGATCTTCTTTTTGTTCTTTCTCTTCCTTCTTGTGTTGATCTTCTTCTTTCTGTTTTTTGTTCTGTGTTTCCTGCCATATCTCTTTTGCTCTCTTTCTGTTGCTTAGTTCTTCAATTTCATTATTTTCTAATTTTTCATAGAGCTTCATCAGTCCATTCTGCACTCTATCTCTTCTATCCAACAGATCATTTAATTTTTTTCAAAGTTATCAATTGCATTTTCTTCTAGATCGTTTGATGAAGTAGAAGACTGAGAATTGTTTTGCATATTTGAGAAATATTAAGGATCGTTTGATGAAGTAGAAGACTGAGAATTGTTTTGCATATTTGAGGAACATTGAAAAAAAGTTTATTTTAGGAGAGAGAATATAGCAAGAACAAAAACTTGCAAAATGTATGAGTAAATATTGGTTTTATCGACAAACAAAAAATATTTTTTAAAAAAATACTTTTTAAATATATTTCTATTTCTTATTATTACATTTTTTTGGTCCTTATCCAGTACTCCAAGTACATTTCTTATTATTACATTTTTTTTTGTCCTTATCCAAAACTCCAAGTGAACTCTAAGACTATTTAATTCCTGACCAAAATATACTAATACCTTTCATAATTTATCTAAAATCAGACCAAAATATGTTAATTCCTGATGATAATAATCATATTTCAAGATATCTTCAGATATGCATTTCTTCTTGTTTGTGGGTGATAAGTTATTCCAAGACATCTTCTAACCTACAGTAACAAATAAAAGATGTTAGTTTATGCAACAATATCCAACAAACCATAAATTATACACATCTTACTCATGCAGACATGTTCACTGTGGTGGTTGGGCACCATAATGAGGATAACCAGGGGGTGGCCAAGTCCCATTTTGCTTCATCCTGTACTCAATGATACAGTCAGCTAAAAAACCAGGGTCATCTGTGCTCCCCACATGTATGTTATATATGTTCTGATTAGGTAACCTCCTAATCATCTTTAATACATCACCATCATCCGCTAAGGTCCTATACTTCCCCTTATAAATATACTGAAATACAGGGTACAGAAGGTCAATTGATCCTTCTACTGGATCATCCATATCACGAAGTTTGCTGTATCTTGCAAGTTTTTTTTGCCAATCGCATATTCAATGTCAATTACAACATTCAAATACTTAAATATGAGAATCACCTTATTCTCCTCCATTTCTGCCACAAAAATTCCAACAATAAATAAATAACAAAAGATAAAAACAGGATCCAATAAATATTCAAAAAAAATATTTTAAAATTATTTTTATAAAAAAGAGGTTACCTGAAACGAAATGAGTGATTCTAAGCTCCAATAAAACTCTAAAATAAGTTTGTTCTTTGTTGCTTCTACAGTTACAATTGAGCTCTAATATGTGGAATTTATGAAGAAAGTTGGGATGGCAAATTGAGTTAAAGGAAATGATTTATAAAAGGAAAAAAGTAACTGTTTTTAAAGCGTTTACTGGGGCCCAAATGGCAGAATTATAGTGGAAGATTAATTTGACTGATAATCTGACTAATGTCTTAATTTTAAATATCTTGATTCTAAGCTCCAATAAAAGTCTAAAACTATTTAATTCCTGACCCAAATATTTTTATACCCGACTTAAATTATCTAATATCTGACTAAAATATGCAAATTTCTAACTCTAACATTGTTATTCCTGAGAAAAATATACAAATATCTTACATAATTTATCGAATTCCTTACTAAAGTATTTTAATTCCTGACAAAAGTATTTTAATTCTTAATTATAATAATCATATTCCTGACTAAAGTAATTCAATTTTTGTTGGAGTTTTATCCAAATTCAAGACATAGGCTATGTCTATGGCATTTGCAAAAGAATTTTGTTTCACAAATGCTTAAGCGGATGTGATTCAAAATCTGAATTTGAAGATTGCTGCCACAAGATGGTTCAAAAACATGGTTTAGAAAAAATAGAATGGTTTGACAGGTTATACGGTCTACAAGATAAATGGTGCACAACATTGAGCAAGGATATTTTCTCAGCTAGAATTCTTTCATCTCAAAGCGTAGAAGTAACGAACAGGGAAATTTCATTTAAGGACAACAAAACCACTAAGCTTTTGGAGTTCTTTCATATATTTGAAGCTACTGTGAAAAGATGAAGAAGCACTGAAAAGAGTGACAACTTCAGATGTACTGAGAGACCAAGAACAACAACAAAAATATTAAAACATGCAGCTGAAGTTTATACTCTAAACTTATACAAGGATTTTGGTTGGAATTTGAAACAAGTCTTGGAGCATATGCAAGAGAAAAAGCCACTTCAATGCAATATGTCAAATTGTTTGATGTTTCTCTTGATGAAGATTATATGCACACCTATCAAGTCATATATTACACTCAAAACAATGAGTTTATGTGTTCTTGTATGTGCTTCACAGAGACTGGATTGCTGTGTTTTCACATTCTCAAGATAATGCAAATGTACAGCATACATGCTATACCAGAGAGATACATTCTGAAACGTTGGACCAAGCTTGCTAAATCAAGGATATGGGATGAGAATGAATCAGGTACGTACATACTTTGTTATTTTAAAATTTGTTACTTGTTCATTTAGTATAAAATAAAAATATCTTTATTCCTTATCTAAATATTTTAATTACTAACATAAATAATTTCCTGACATAAAAAATGTAATAGCTGACTTAAAGAGTATAATACCTGGCCTAGATAATCTTCTTCCTGATCAACATAATTTAATGCTTGTCCTAAATAAAGTAATACCTGATCTAAGAAATAAAATACATGAAAAAAATAATATTATTCCTAATACATTCAATCTAATTTCTGATTGAAACAATTTTATTCCTGAAATATACAATCTAATTCCTGATATATTCTAATTAATTGTTGATCAAAATATTTTAATACCTAACATACATGATTTAATTCCTGACAAAACAAATCTAATAAATGACAAAGATAATCTTATTCTTGATGCATTCAATCTAATTTCTAATTGAAACAATTTTATTCCTGAAATATACAATCTAATTCCTGATATATTCAAATCAATTCCCGATCAAAATATTTTAATACCTGACGTACATAATTTAATTCATGACAAAACAAATGTAATAAATGACAAAAATAATCTGATTCCTGAAGATAATGAACAATCAACAACATATTATAATCTGATACAAATATTATTATTATTTCTGAAAACATAGTTTAATATCTGATACAAATATTATTATTTCTGATATAAAATCAGATTTTTACAAACATAATCTTAATAATAAAAAAATTATACATTAGTAACATTTTCTACACTACAAGAAAAAGTAAAATTAGCAACTGTTTTTTGTGACTACCATAATAATCAGTCGCAAAAATTATTTTTATGACTGAAAAAGATGAGTAGTCGCAAGTTTTGCAACCGATTTTGCAGGAGTTACTAGGACTCTGCTTTTCTGCCTATTTTAATTGTAGAATACCTATTATTAGACTTTAGAGTTATATAGGACAATACCCTTCTTATATAGCATAAAGTCAACTATGGACGTCAAACAGATGAAAGGTCCACTAGAAAAAAGCTATTCCATATTTGTTATCACAAGGGTGGTAGAATACATTACGATCTATTACTCCAATTTCTGTAGGCACATTAAATTGATTCTATAATATGGAGTGCTAAAACAAAATTCAACTGTGATTCCTAAAGGCATTTGCGAAACCTTCATGGTGCCTCATTTCTTAACAAAAGTATCACAAACTTCATTCCATCAAATACCAGTTCTTTATTTGGCGATTTTATTTTGATTTAACGATCTATGCAATGCCATTGCTGACTAAAATATTAGGCATGATATAATTTGACATTCGTTAAAAAATTGCCAAACTAAGCTAGCGTCTTTTCTCAAAATTCTTTTTGATAAAAACACTAAAAGGGCTACAAAATTCTTTTTGATAGCTTTATGCATGGTCATTCAGGATTTGTTGCTTAGATAACATTCATCTTGTAAGTCTATAACTTGCATAGGGCCATCCTTTGGTGGATAGATAAATGAGAAAGAAAGTTGTATTCAGATGTGTATAGAACAAAAACATGATGATATACAATGAGTATATATAGTATGTATTGGCTTATGTTTGTAGTGTTGCCGTGCTGAGATAGGTTAAGTAACATAGTTGGATTCGACTACTAGTGTAAATTCTTTTTAGTTGGGAGTAATTAGAAAGTTCCCTATGCATAGAAATCGGACCCATTTAGTGGAAAAGGACATAAGGTAAACAAGGTGAACTACTAGATGTTCTTGTTAGAGTGTTCTAGTTGAGCTACTTTTTATTAAGCTTATTGGTATTTAAAGCCATTTAAAGCAAGCCAATTGCTAGGGACTATATCCATCACTGACTTCCTTTAGCAAGCAAAAGAAGTGTGATGCATATCACTTTGTGTAAACCATGTACGTAGTTATAGCCTAATGAAGCAGAGAATAATGTAGCTAATATCACTATCCTTAGCAATTGAATTGATGGGTGAAAAGACTCATCAAGTCATGGTATGAGTATACTTATATATTTTCCTAAGATTACAAAAAAATATATGGTAGTTAATGTTTTTAGATATTAGATTATTATTTGTTTGTGTGATTGAGTTTGAGGATGAGAATAATTGGCCGGTGTTAATCAAATGATAACGTGGTATGTCTAAATGTGAATTGAAACAGGTTTATTTTATCCTATGGGAGGGAATTGTTTAATTTACAAAGAAGATGCTGCCGAAATTTTACTAATAATTGCTTACATTAGTTATTTTTATTATAAGTGTTGTTTTATTTTTATTTTTTTAAAAGGTTTTTAGTCTTTCAAGTTTGAATTATTGTGACCATAGTTACTAATATATATCTTGTTGCAGGGAGAATATATAGAAAAACTTGAGGAATAAAAGAACAAAGGAATTGAGATAAACCCCACAAAGTCTGCTTGGAGGTTGTAGGTGGGCAAAGAAAGAAAAAGTATACAGCTTAGGGAGTGCTTCACAAATGTACTACAAGAGCAACTCTAGCATCATCTTCCATTTTTCCATGATTTCTTAACTAAGCTCTCAAGTTAAAGAATTAAAGAAATTGACGAAATCATAAGATCGAAAAAGCTACATGGAAGAAGGAAAAATCCGCTATGCACAAAACATTAAAGGAGATGACATCACTTGTCCAACATTACTGTCCTTCTAAGCCTCCTACGTCTACAGTAACCAGGTCACGTGATGCAACTAAGTGATTTTTATTTTCTTGGCGGTAATTTTGTGAACAACTGATCTTTAGTTTTTAGAGGTATATTTGTATATCGTCGTTAGTTCTTATTTGAAGTAGCTTTCTTTATATAGAAGATGATTTTTGAAACAATTAGTCATATGATTTTGAATATTGTTTTTTAATACATTGATACAAAATTGATATGTTGATGTTGGATATTTGATTAAAATTAACATTTTGGTTAGTTGAATTTATGTGTGGTACCCTTTTTTTTTATTGATATTGCTCGTTGCTAAATTATGGTCTCTAAATAATCATAGTCAATCGCAAAAATTTAGCGACTACAGATTTGTTTTAGAGACTAATGGGTTAATTGCAAAATAATTAGTCTCAATAGTCGCTAATTTGTTGCAAAAAATTAGTTTTTGTAGTCGCTAATCCGTTGCAAAAAAATTTAGTCTCAATAGTCGCAAATCCGTCGCAATAAAATTAGTCTCTGTAGTCACAAAAGTTTGGTCTCGTAGTTGGAAAAGTTTGGTCATGTAGTCGCTAATCCGTCACAAAAGTAGTTTTAAACATTGGCCTACATAGTCACTAATCCGTCGCAAATATTTTATGACGGGCAATTATTTAGTTGCTAAAATTTCAAAGTTAGTCGCTAAATGATAGTTGCAAAGTCGTTGCAAATCTGTCGCAAAATTTGCAACTATCCAAAAATTTGTCGCAAAAATGGATTTGCGACGAGGTCTTTAGGGACAAACCAAAGTAGTTGCAAATCCGTCGCAAATCAATTTTTACGACGGATTTGCGACTACTTTGACCGTTTCTAATTACCCTTTTTCTTGTAATGCTACTTCATTAGGAAGCCTTTCAGTACCATCAGCATTAAAAACTCTAATGAAAATGGAATAATGATCATGGTAAACATCAAGTCTATCTCCAGGAATTATGTTGTTAGTAGCTACAAAGTTTTCCTATTCACGATCAATCAACATACCACCACACCCTGTATCTTTTAGTATGCTTATGACTCTTACTTCCCAAAATCTATCTTCTCTGCCATTATTCCCAGCATAGACTCTAACATGATGCCTGAATTTTAAAAGAAAAAATTCCATTCTGCAGGAAACGGCTGAAATTAAAAAATGAAATCATTAAATTTTTACTAAAACACAAAACAAATTTATAAATTTAAAACTTAATGTAAAATATATTTACCATACTAAGGCGTTGAATTGTTTTGAAAGTAATAGTACACTTTCTTATTTGCGTAGAAATCAGCCATTATCTTCAATATTGATTAGATAAAGAAAAATATAAGTTATTGTTACAAGACTGCACCTTTTATAGAAACAATAGAGGTTGTTAATATAACTCTTCTAATAGAAAAAACTTGATATAGAACAGCCTTTAAATAGAGAAGAGTTATGTATGAACAACAATAATTAATTTGTAATTTAACAGAAAAAATTATAACCTCAGTCGAATTTGAATGATTTTTTAATGATGCAATAAATTACTTTTTCCATATTAGAATGACTTTTCAAAAGTACACAAGAATAAAATCAATTTTGTCAGAATAACTTATGGCTCAAACAGAAA
Organism: Chenopodium album; assembly: GCF_948465745.1. NCBI lineage: Eukaryota > Viridiplantae > Streptophyta > Magnoliopsida > Caryophyllales > Amaranthaceae > Chenopodium > Chenopodium album. Next base: position 21,743,962 of record NC_137857.1, on the reverse strand, counting down.
AAAAAAAAATCATGGCATAGCTTATTGCTGACTTTTCTTACATTTTTCATGACATAAAAAAATTTATTTCCGATATTATAATATTATTTTAGCAGAAAATTATAACATTATTCATGAGCTGCATGTTTTATTCCTGAGTAAAATTGTCTTATTACTGACAAAAATGTAGTAATCTTTTTTTTTTTGGTTAGGAAATTCAACTACAGATTATTCATTAATAAACACTCCCTAGAGGCAATCAATAACAAAGAATTTTTACAACCTTGTGACATTATGTCAAGGGAATGAAGAAGCATCAAAAATATGTGATGATGCTTTGGAACAAATGTACAAATCTGTAAGGAAAGTGTTCCAAACAAATGAAGAAAAAATTCGTGAACTTGATGAAGAAGAAGAGAGAAGAAATACAGTAAAAGATCCAAAACGACCAAAAAAAAAGGAAGGCCAAAGAAGAAAAAAAGAATTAGAGGACATTTTGAAAGAAGAAGAACAACAACAACAACTCCAAATCCACAACTCATTTAATATATCCCTACTGCTGCCTTCTTCTATCATGAGGCCAATCTTCAAATTTTTTTTTTTTATATTCAAAATAATTGTAAAAAAATACTATATTTTGGTTTTTTAATTTTGGTATTTTAAGGTTTGATACTTTTTTAATACTCCTGAAAAAACTAATTTTGTTTTCTGATTAGGACAATGTTATTCCTGACTAACCTAATTTTATTTCTGACTAACATAATCTCATTCCTGACTTAAAATATCTTATTGCTGACTAACTCTAGTTTATTCCTGACTAACACAATCTAATTCCTGACTGCCGTAAGTTAATTCCTGACTAACAGAATCTTATTCCTGACTAGATCAATGATGAGTGACATTTATGGCACTCATTTGATCTTTTTTTGGATAAATTTCACTTCATTTTATAGCTTTTCTCTTTAGTTTTCTTTAGTTTTGCTCTTTATTTCTTTACTTTGTGCTTTTTGTAGTTAGTTCCTTTATTTTGTGCATTTTCTTGTTTATTCGTTGTTTTTCTCTATTATTTGTTTCTTTTCTTTTGTTTGTAGGTTATGATCGATCATCCAAAGATTTCCGAGTTTCCCTTCAATGGTTGTCATTGCTTTTGATGCCTTGTGCTAGTGTATTGAGCTTCAAAGTCAAGAGGAACTCGAAGAGCAAGTTTCAAGACCGGTGCACACAAGCGATGTGGACACCATTTATGTCTTGTGCCCACCAAAATGGCCATAACTTGCTGCCTACTTCGTTGTTCATCACCATCACCAAAGGTCGTGTGCACCGGATGAGCAAGGATGAAGAAGGGGGGAGGAAATACCTATACAGGTGCGGGCGCACAGGGGTGTTGTGCGGCCGCACAAGTGGCGCGTGCGGCGGCACACCTGGCGCGTGTGGGCGCACCCATATGGGTATTGTGCCCGTGCGCCCCTCTCTCACCTACGTGCGACCTCACCGGTGTGGGTCTATTTTTGGACGTCATAACCAACTTCTCCTTTGTATATATAGTTATTTCCTTCTATTTTTAGGGAGGGATTAGATCTTCTTTAGCTAGAATTAGATTTAGATTAGAATTTAGAGAGAGAAAAACACTTGTTTTTAGATTTTTAGAGAGAGAAACTTTGGGTTTGATGATTGATGATTGAAGATTGCTACATTTGAATTGATTTCTATCAAGTTTGTAATAATTCTTTACTCTTTAATACAATCTCATGTTTGATTTCATTAGTTTTGTTGATTGATTAAGTTTGTTGTTAGTTTGATTGATTGATTTAGTTTGAATTTGTTGATTTCAATTGATGATGATTATGAATTTGTTGATTAGTTTAGCTTTGATCTTGATGTTCTTAATGGATAGTGAGTAGTTTGATTGCTAGGGTAATGGTGAAGCATGTATTAGTAATGAATTGAAATTAATTTGGGGAAATTGATTGAGTTGATAATGTGATTAAATTGGTTGATTGATTTTGTGCATGTGTGTGCTTGATTTAGGCTTGATCACCCTAGTTATTCACACTAGATTGCATTGTAAGTTCACATTTATACAGACCATTGATTTGTGGCTTGCATTTACACGATTGAAGTATCTTGTGATGTTTCCTAGCTAGAGTTTATCGTAGTTGGCGCCAGTTAGACCTCTAGGAGAATAGCTTGATATGCTCTTTTGGTTGCAATATCGATCTTCCCTCACATTGCTTGACTTAATTGATTGACCTCCCAAATTAATCGATTTTCATTATGAATGCATGTGGATCCTAGCCCTAGTGTTTGTATTTTTGATTTACAAGTTATTAGTTGTTTTTAGCCCTAGTTCAGCCTTACAACCCCGCTCTTGACTTCAGAATAGCTTAGTGTAAGACGATAGACTCTCAATTACCATTCCCTTGGGTTTGACCTTGACTTGCTACTATACTCGTAAAGGGATTAGTTGAGTTTACAAATTTTGTTTGATTAGGTGGGGAAGGTAGCCCAACGACCTACCGTTTCAACGCTCATCAAAATGGCGTCGTTGCCGGGGCATGGTGTCTTGATTGTGTATTGTTGTTGAGTCTATTCCATTTTATTGAAAGATACAAAAAGATTTTCTTTTAGGATACATTTGTAGCTGTGCTACTAATAATTTTGGTTTGAGAATTGTGTGTGCAAGTGAACATGGGAGAAGCTCAAAGGTTGACATTGAAGGAATTAGGGACTCCGGGAGCCTACAAGTTTGAGAGTGGAATTGTTCCATTGATGGTTCCGGATCATGATTTTGAAATCAAACCGGCCATGATTACTTTGGTTGAGAGGAAGCAATTTGGAGGTACAAAGAGTGAAAATCCTCTCAATCATCTCAAAGATTTTGAGAAATATTGCAATACTATTGTGGTAACCGGAGTTGCTCAAGAGTACATAAGACTCAAGTTGTTTCCCTTCTCTCTCATTGGAAGAGCTCTAGAGTTGTTGGACATAGAGGTCAAACCAAGGTCCTTAAGAACATGGGATGAGGTTACAAAGGCTTTCTTATTTCGCTTTTTTCCACAAAAGAAGACGGCGGAATCAAGAACTTTGATCCAAAATTTCAAGCAAGGGCCTAGTGAGAGTCTCTATGAAGCATGGGAGAGATACAAGGAGTATCAAAGAGAGTGTCCACACCATGGGATTCCTACCTATCAAATCATACAAATCTTCTATGGTGGGTTGAGTTCTCATGGAAGAGCAAGTTTAGATGCCGGAGACGGAGGCCCAATTATGAACAAAACGGAAGAAGAAGTGGTGGATGCAATAGATGAAGTGGTTCGACATTATATGAATTGGCAAGAAGTGGAGAAAGAGCCAACAAGAAAAGGTTGCTCAATCGAACAACTTAGTGCCATTAATGATTTGACTACTTTGATTGCGGATTTAGGGAAACAAGTTGTGTCACTTAAAGCAAAGCTTGAGAAACCACCTTCGCAAGCTCCTATTCTTCCCTCTCAAATTAAGGGAAGAGGTACACTTTCTTACCCTAACTCTAATCCTTCTTCTTGTTGCATGGTTAGAGAATGTTGGCCTTGTGAATTATGTGGAATGAATGATCATGATGCTTCTATGTGCCCCAATGTTCCTTGTTATGAATGTGATGGAATTGAAATTGAGCATGTGAACTATATTAATGATCATGAATGTGAACCTAGAATTGATGTTCAAAGAAATGTTGGAAATAGGAATTATCATAATCATGTGAACCATGATAATTATAACCAAAATAGAGGTTGTAGAAATCATGGATTCCAAGGGGTTATGGTAGCTACAATAACCATGGTTATAATGGTCATGGTCATGGACAAGGATATGGAGATCATAATCAAAGTTATGGTAACCATAGTCAACAAAGGGGCCAAAATCAAACTAAGGGTAATTGGAATAATCAAAGTAGGGGATATTTCCAAGCAAATTTTCAAAGAGGTTCCCCAATTGGTTTAGTTCCAAATGCTCAAAGTTTAAGTGATGATTCCTATGATCAATCATTTTCTTCTAGGGATTTCTTGGAAGGAATTATTGAGAAACAAGCTAAGATGCTAGAAACTTACATGGCTTTGAATGATGAGAAGTTCAATCACATGTTGTCTTATAATAAAGATTAAGGTGATAAACTCTCGCAATTGGCTAGTGTGTTTAAGGAATGTGCAAACTCCTCTTCTTTGACTCCACCTAGTCTAGATTCTAAGAACCCTATGGATGCTATTGTTACTAGAAGTGGTAGGGTCCTTGAGGGTGGTGTGCCTAAGAAGAGTGTTGCTAGAGAAAGCACTAGTAAGAGTCCCATTGAAATTGAGGAAGATGAGTGTCCTTTGAGTGAAAAAGTTGATGAGGAACAAGTAGAGAAAGTGATAGAGAAAGAGAAAGAGAAGGAGCTTTACAAACCCAAGCTTCCCTATCCCCAAAGGTATAATAGACACAAATTGGATGAGCAATTTGGGAAATTTGTAGAGATGCTTAAGCAACTTCATCTAACTCTTCCTTTCACCGATGTTGTAGAACAAATGTCAAACTATGCTAAGTTCCTCAAAGAGATTTTGAGTGGAAAAAGGACATGTGACATGATAGAAACAATTAGCCTACCCAAACATTGTAGTGCAATAATCATGAATAATATGCCTCCTTAGTTGAAGGATCCCGGAAATTTTTCCATCCCTTGTGCCATTAATAAGACTCAAATTGATAATGCCCTATGTGACTTAGGAGCTAGTGTTAGCCTTATGCCATATTCGGTTTATCAAAGATTAGGTCTAGGAGAACTTTTACCTTCCAAGATCACCTTGCAATTAGCCGATAGATCAATTACGATTCCAAAGGGGAAGGTAGAAGATGTTCCTTTGAGGGTTGGGAAATTTGTCATTCCGGTTAATTTTGTAGTGTTGGATATGGATGAAGATGCTACTATACCTATCATCTTAGGTAGACCATTCCTTGCTACATCGGGGGCTATGATAGATGTTAAAAGTGCTAAGATTTCTCTTAAGATTGGAGAGGAGGTAGTTGAATTTGATTTGAATGAAGGCATGAAATATCCCTCTTCTTCTTTTGAGAATTGCATGAGAGTTGAAGTTCTTGATAACATTGTGCAATCCATGCATGAGCACTTGCTCACATCTAATGATCCTCTTGAGTGTGTTTTGTTGAACAAGGAAAAGATAGGTATCCCAAGTAAGGAAGTGCAATTGTATGAAGACTTGCGTGATGGAAGCAATAAAGGGAGTGATGACCAAATTTGTATAGGGATATCAAGTCAATATGCTTTGCATGTGGCCTCAACCAAAGAAGGTAAAGGTGTTCCCATGGTAGAGCTCAAACCTCTACCATCACACCATAGGTATGAATTCTTAGGCCCTAATTCTACTTATCCCGTCATTGTTAGTGCATCCTTGAGTGAGAGCCAAGCTCAAGCGTTATGTGGTGTCTTGAGAAAGCACCAAGGTGCTTTGGGGTACACAATTGATGATCCTAAAGGCATAAGCCCCGCCTTGACACACCACATAACACTTGAGGAGGGCACCCTACCTTCTATTGAACGACAAAGGAAACACATCCCCAAATAGGAGAAGTAGTAAAGAAAGAAATCACCAAGCTTTTGGATGCGGGAATCATATTCCCTATCTCAAGCTCAAGGTGGGTCTCCCCCGTGCATAACGTTCCTAAGAAGGGGGGTATGACCGTAGTTAAGAATGAGAAAGGTGAACTCATTCCAACTAGAACGGTCACCGGTTGGAGGATGTGTATAGACTATAGACGTCTAAACACATCAACCAAAAAGGATCACTTCCCTCTCCCTTTTATTGACCAAATGCTTGAAAGGTTGACAAGGCACAAGTTCTATTGCTTCCTTGATGGATATTCGAGATTCTTTCAAATTCCTATTCATCCCGAGGATCAAGAAAAGACAACCTTCACATGCCCCTATGGTACTTTTTCATATAGAAGAATGCCCTTTGGATTGTGTAATGCTCCGGCAACCTTTCAAAGGTGTATGATGAGCATTTTTGGGGACATGGTTGAAGATGAAATGGAGGTTTTCATGGATGACTTTTCCGTGGGAGGATTTTCATTTGAGGATTGCCTCAAAAATCTTGAGAAGTGTCTTGAGAGGTGTGAAAAGGTCAACTTGGTGCTAAATTGGGAAAAATGCCACTTCATGGTGGAAGAAGGGATTGTGCTTGGACACAAAATCTCTCACAAGGGTATAGAAGTTGACAAAGTCAAGATTGAGGTGATAGAAAAATTTCCACCTCCGGTTAATGTGAAGGGAGTAAGATCGTTTTTGGGCCATGCCGGGTTTTATAGAAGGTTTATCAAAGACTTTTCTCTCATTGCTAAGCCTTTAAATGATCTTCTCCAAAAAGATGTTGATTTTGTCTTTGATGATGCTTGTTTGGAAGCTTTTAACAAATTGAAGAAAGCTTTGACTTCCACTCCTATTATCCAAGCCCCTAAATGGGTTTTGCCTTTTGAGCTTATGTGTGATGCAAGTGACACGGCCATTGGGGGTGTGTTGGGTCAAAGAATTGATAAGAAGCTTCATGTCATATATTATATGTCGAAGACCCTTAATGGTGCACAAAGGAATTACACGACAACGGAAAAGGAATTCTTGGCAATTGTTCATTCTTTTGAAAAGTTCCGTTGTTATTTGTTAGGGTCTAAGACTATAATTTTCACTGATCATGCGGCTTTGAAGTATCTCTTTGGGAAAAAGGAATCTAAACCAAGGTTGATTCGTTGGGTTCTTGAGCTTCAATCTTTTGATCTTGAGATCCGAGATAAGAAAGGTGCGGAAAATGTGGTTGCGGATCATTTATTGATGTGTGTCATAAATGGCACACATTTGACGAGCATTTAGGTCCTTTCTATTCTCTTTTCATAGCTTTCATGGTTAATAAGTGCTTAGTTTTATGCTTTGTTGCTTAGTTTTACCTTTCTTCTATTATTTTGTAGCTTTTGTGCTTTTCGTTGGTTTTCTAGCCTTTTCTTCTTTATTTGCTCTATTTTCGTGGTTGTAGGTATTGGACGAGGTTCGGGTCTTGATTTTGGTGATCCACTATGGTGGAAGAAGCTTTTGGATCAAGTTCATGTAGTTTGGGAAGCTCAAGATGCAAAGAAGTGGAAGTTCCAAGTCTTGGCTCTTCTCTTGTGCTCCCTTCAAAGGAAGTGTGTGCCCTCAATATTAAGCCTTAGCTACTGCCTACCTTGTCCTCCATCACCATGATAAATCATGTGTGCACCCCTTGAGCTTGAAGAGTTGAAGATTCAAAGAAACCCAGCTGAGTGCGGCCGCACGCGCAGAATGTGCGGGCGCACACGAAGGATGTGCGGCCGCACACCATGGTGGTGCGGGCGCACATCATGGTGGTGCGGCCGCACATCCCCTGGTGTGTGGCCGCACCAACGTGGGTCTTTTCCGATCGGATTTCGACGATTTTCTCTCTCTTCTTATACCTATTTGAACCCAATTTTTGTGAGAAGTTTTCATAATAGAATTAGATAATATTCTTAGCTTAGTTGAGAGCTTCTCTCTCTAGATTTAGGGGTTAGTTTTAGGAGTAGATTTTAGAGAGAGAAAGTGAAGAATTTCAATGGTGATTGAGAGATTGAAGATCCAATGGTGACAATTGTATTGGAGATCTACTCTATTATCAATGAGCATTTCTAAACTCTATCTCATTTATTGTTTTGTTTAAGTATTCATGTTTTGATTGTTTGATTTTGATTGGATTTTGATGATTTGATGATTGATGTTTGATTAGAGTAATTGTTCTTCTTTGATTGTTCTTCTTAGATTGTTAATTGTTGATTTCTTTAGTTGTTAGTTGAATTGATGATGTTGCTAGAGTAGTTGTTTGGTTAGGGATTTGGTGAAGCTTGTATAATGTAATGAATTGATGTAGATTGGGGATTTTGATGGAGTTGATGATGTGATTAAATTTGGTTAATTGATTATGTGCATGTGTGTGTTTGATTTAGGCTTGATCACCCTTGTTATTCACACTAGATTGCATTGTAAGTTCACATTGATACGGACCATTGATTTGTGGCTTGCATTTACACGATTGAGGTGTCTTGTGATGTTTCCTAGCTAGAGTTTATCGTAGTTGACGCTAGTTAGACCTCTAGGAGAATAGCTTGATATGCTCTTTTGGTTGCATAATTGATCTTCCCTCACATTGCTTGACTTAGTCAACTTCCTAAACCAATTTGCATTGTTCATTGCTAATATAAGTGAATCCTAATCCCTAGCATTTTATTTGTTTGGTTTCTTTGTCTTAGTAGTTGTTAGTGTCCTCTTTTACCCTTTGTCTTCGACCTAGCTTAGGCACATAATTGAAAGCACTTAGACATTACCGTTCCTTTGGGTTCGACCCTTAACTTACCTCTATACTTGTATTTAGGTTTGTTAAGTGTTTATAAATTTTGTTTGGCTTAGGAGGATTAGTCCAACGACCTAGTTTTCCCCACGTCAAATGTGGTTGCGGATCATTTATCTAGGCTTGAGGATTTTCAAGTTCAAGATGATGGATCCCCTATTAAGGATCGGATGTTGGATGATTCCTTGTATGTCATCAATGTGAAGGAGTTCCCATGGTTTGCCGATTTGGTAAATTTTCTTGCTTGTGGGGAGTTCCCTCCTTCTTTTTCCAACAATCAAAGGAGGAAGCTCAAGAGAGAAGCTAGGAATTATGTGTGGGATGAGCCGATCTTGTATAAAAGAGGTGTAGATGGATTGTTGCGCCGGTGTGTGCCAAATGAGGAAATACCAAATGTTTTGAAGATGTGCCACTCGGATCCTAGTGGTGGCCATATGGGTGTTTCAAGAACGGCCTCTAAGGTGCTTCAATGTGGTTTATGGTGGCCAAACCTCTTCAAGAATGCTTGGGAATTTGTCAAAATTTGTGATCAATGCCAAAGGACCGGGAATATTTCAAAAAGGAATGAGATGCCCCAACAACCAATTCTTGAGTTGGAAATCTTTGATGTTTGGGGTATAGATTTCATGGGTCCTTTTCCATCTTCTTTTGGGAATCAATACATTCTTGTTGCCATTGACTATGTGTCAAAGTGGGTTGAAGTCATTGCTTCTCCAACTAATGACCATAAGGTGGTGATGAAGTTATTCAAGAAGATTATATTCCTAAGGTTTGGCATTCCCAAGGCGGTTATAAGTGACAAAGGCTCTCATTTCGTGCACTATGCTTTCCAGAAAATGTTGAAGAAGCATGGGGTGAACCAAAGATTTGGTCTTCCTTATCATCCTCAAACCAATGGTCAAGTTGAGGTATATAATCGTCAAATTAAGTTGATTCTTGAGAAGACGGTTGCAAGGAGTAGGAAAGATTGGTCAAACAAGATTGATGATGCTTTGTGGGAATATAGAACGGCTTTCAAAACTCCTATTGGTACCACTCCTTGTCGCTTGGTTTATGGGAAGTCTTGCCATCTTCCGGTGGAGCTTGAGCACCGCACTCATTTGGCAATCAAGAAGATTAATTTTGATTTGGCTAGTGCGGGTGAACAACGTTGGTTGGATTTACATGAGTTGGAAGAGCTTCGTTTGGATGCTTATGATTGTGCTAGCTTGTATAAGGCTAGAACCAAGGAGGTGCATGATAAGCTAATTGAGAAGAAAGAGTTCATTCCGGGGGATAAGGTGCTTCTCTACAATTCAAAAATGAGGCTTTTTCCCGGAAAGTTGATGTCTCGTTGGACCGGTCCTTTTGTTGTGCAAGAGGTGTTCCCAAATGGTTCTATTGAAATTTCACCTTTGGACCTTTCAAGGACTTTCAAGGTCAACGGACATAGGCTGAAGCGTTACTATGAAGGAGTTTTTGTTGGAGTCATTCATGACATGACTCTCTATGATCCACCTTGAAAGGGGTGGAAAACGTCAAGCTTAAGACTTTAAATAAGCGCTTCTCGGGAGGCAACCCGAGTTTTCTAACCTTTTCTCCTTTTCCTTTGATTTTTCTTTGTGATTTGATGATGATTTTGTCTCTTAATCTCATTTTGTTTTGTGTTGTAGGTTTGTTTGAGTTGAAATCCAACAACTTTGATGCCATTTTTGAGGTAAAATTGTACCATTTCTTGAGTTGGAAAATTGTGCAAGTATGGAGCTCGCTGGGTTCTTGTGATTAAATTCTTATTTTTCATACTTTATACCCACCAAGATGAAGGTTTGCTACTGCCTATATGGGTGTTCATCACCATCATAAAGGTGGGCGCACCTTGGTGAGGGAGGAAGGAAAAAGGAAAGCCAAGACCCTTGTGGGTGCGCCCGCACACAGGTACTGTGCGGCCGCACACGAGGCCTGTGCGGGCGCACCAAGCTCTTGTACAGCCGCACAGAGCTGGTCATGGCTCCCCTCATTTTTGCCCCTCTTATATCCGATTTCCCCACTTCTCCTTCTCTCTCCTACTTCATTTTTCCTCCTCTAGATCTATTTGATTATTGCTCTAGTTCTTCCTTCGTCTCCATCATATACTTTTCATTATTTCTTCATCAAAGCTCATAATTTTCAAGTCTTTGTTGCTCAAATCCTCATTCTAGCACATTCAAGGTAACTTTCTCTCTCCTAAATTTGAGATTTTTGGGTATTTTTCAATTGAAGTTTGGTAGTATGTTTTTGGTAATGTTTGTAAGTAGTAGTATTTTTCTTGTTGATTTCTTGTGTTTTCTTATCAATTGAAGGTGTAATTGTATCAATTTTGTGATAAATTTTCAATTTTTATGATTCATGAGAATTTGATTTTGTTGGTACTACCTTTACTTACATACCCATGTTGCTACTACTTGCTTCAATACTTGATGATTATGAGGATGATGATGTTGATGGTGTTAATTTTTGTTATGATGATGGTTTTACTTGAGCAAATTGAATATTTTGGCATGAATTTTGTTGGATTTGTGTATAGATTAGTTTGTGGGTTTTTTGTTGGTGTTGATAATGATTATGTTGACAAGGGTTTGCTAGTCATAGTATGTGATGTTGCTTCCACTAATTGTGTTATGGGACAACAATTGTGACAATAATTGTGATTTGATTATGCATTTTTCATTTGAGTTGAATATTTGCTTACCTCTTTGATTATTGTGAACTTTGTTTGTCTCACCTTTATCATGATTAGTTTTTAGCACATTATTTGCTATATTTTGAAGCCCGTTTTCTTTGTTGGTTGCTTGTAGATGGTTACTCCTCGCCGAACGAAACGCGCTAAACATTACAACCCACGGGATGTAATTTAGCCGCCTTCTACTATTGAAGAAACTTATGGTATAAGATTTCGAAAGAGAGAGCATTGGGATAGATTTGCAAATCTATCATCTAGGAAACTTTATTCCACTCGGTTCTATGATCAAGAGACAACAACTCTTTTGGGAATCGATGACGATGTGAGGATTCTAGCAAGGAACCTTGGTCTTGAAAACTTCATCGATCTTAATGCTCCAACCTTTCCTCGGATCACATTTGAGTTCCTTGCCTCACTAGATGTACATGGTGGTGGTGATGATGATGATGAGCCTCCTACCTTATTCTTCCAAGTCTTCAATGAAGATCATTCCATCCCTCTTTCTTATCTCAATGAAATGTTTCATTTTCCGGATCCGATTGAAGGTCTTCCTTTGATATACCTGGCTTATGAGACTCTACACACGGACCACAAGTATGATGAGAACGATTGGTGGGATAGTATCTCCTTTGAAGAATCTTATCGAGCTCAAAATTCAAAGTCCGCTTCAATCATCCATGCGGCTATGCGCTACTTTAGCCGAATTCTCACCTATGCTTTCTTCTCCAAGGAATCTCTTGGAGCCATGTCTCAAGAAGAGCTTAGTTGGCTTTGGTTGGCGGATAAGCCAAGGGATGAGGAGGTTGAAGTAATTGATTTTTCTAGGCATTTGCTTGATCGTTTCATTGATATACGTGATGGGATTTTTCTCTCCGGAAGCATTCAAATAGGAGGAATGATAACCATAATTGTCTTGTCTCTTCAGAAGAGTATGGTGGTATGCTCCAAAATCTTGAGCCAATTCAAGATATAAGAGAGAAGACCCCTTCATATCTTTTGAGCATTTTTGCCTTAATCAACCAAAAATTCTTGGAGCGGACTCTCATGGAGGATTTATTTGTATGGAAAGTGTCTCGCACCACGGATTGGTGTCTTATTCCCCATGATGGTTCAATGGTGAGGGATTTGGAGTCGGCCTACCCATGGAAGCCTTGCAAGAGGGATATAGATAGCTCCCTTCGACAGGTCGCTTTACCCTCCATTCGGCAAAAGAGGAGTGCTCCTCCTAAATTCAAGGAAACTTCTTCAAAGGGTGGTAACCCTAGTCCTCCACCTTCTCCTATTTCTCCTTCTATGCATGATTTGTCTAGTTTGCATGCTAAGGTTGATGCCCTTGCTTTTGCTTTGTCTTCTTCCTCTTCTATGGGGATTGGTTGTATGGGTAGTTATGACTTTCATGCTAGGAGAGTTTATGATTATCATGTCTCTAGGGGAGAGATTGAGCCATATTTGAACTACCCCTACCTTCCGGTCCAAGAGGACATATCCCTCAGTGGAAGCCTTTTGATAAGGCTATTGGACCCCGTCTTTGCTACCCTTATTGGGAGGGTCCACATGTGGCACATAGTGCTATCCGTGGGACTTCTCGAGGGGATTATGATTATAGGCGATCGGGGGGTGTGATTGGGCATATGATCCTGGTAACCCTGCTCCTTTCGCTTCCCCTGAGACTGAGGAGAGATGGGGACGTTCGGGCCCTCCCGTTCTTGATGATTGGTCCCATTTCTTTGCCGCTGATTCCCTTAGGAGGATGGGTAGGTCTAAGGGGAAGGATTTAGTCCGCAGTGTCATTTATGACATTGGTGGGGGGGAGTTCCAGCTCTACCCCCTACCACAATGCCGAGTGAGCCTTATTGGCTACCCCTCCTGATGCTTGTATTATGATTGTGTCTTATGCATGCCCAAGTGTTGGGATTAGCTTGGGGGAGGGGTAGCTCATATCTAGCTTGGGGGAATTATTTTTGGTTGGTTGTGTTTTGCATGTCTTTCCCCTTGCTAGTGGTTCATTTGGTATTGTTGCTTTTCAGTCTCCCTATCTTGTATCTGCACAGTTGTTTCTCTGATGATGACTGGTTGGTATCCTAATGATGTTTGCTCTGATATTTTTCCGATGACCTCTCTGATGTTATTCTGCTGGTTTTTATGATGATGTTTCCTATCTACTTCTATGATATTTCTCTGTCTGTCCCACTGATATATATTTTTGATGTCCTGTCGTGATGCTGCCGGATTTTCGGCTGATTTTGTTTGGAAGTTACTAACAATTTTCTTTGTACATAGTTTTCTTTATTTCTTCTTGCTCTATCTGGGTTGTCTATCTTGCATCTGCTTGGAGATTTATATGCTGATTCGCGTTATCGCTTTTATTTCTTCGCTTTGCATGGATTTCCCGGTGAGACCTTTCCTTTACCTTCTTTTATTTTCTTGGTTGCTTAGAATAGGATTAGTTTAGGGAAGTTGAATGGTTCGAGGATGTATGTGTTTAACACCTAGCATGTTTGGGATCTTATGGTGTTTATACCATTAAGATCACTTGTTTTTCGATTGGGATTTATGTGTTACATATACATTCTTGTTATTATCTTCATCTCTTACTCTTCCTATTTCTTTGAATTTTTCATTTTGATCTTTTATTTTTGTTTCTTGCATTTTCTTTTTGCTTTGCGTTTCATTTTGAGGCTTTTTCTTTTCTTTTTCCCTTTATATGAGTTGGACTTTATATCACTCGACTTTTTCCTTTGAATGATTTTCTTCCTAAACGTTAGAGGTTTGCACATTTTGAGATTATGCTCGGTTGATTTAAGAACTAATTCATGCTAAGATAGTTGGTTAGAACTAAGAGGATCATGAAACCGGATTCTACTTGATTGTGGCATGTTAGTAGTTGCCCTCTATGGTGGATTTGACGCTAATAGTGAGTTTTTGCTACAACCATGTGATTTCTATGTTTTTCAAGCCTTCTACCTATATTTGCATGAGCGGCATGGATCCTTGACTTCTTGCAAACCTAATCTTGAAACTTAACTCATAGATCTTGAGTCCGAGACCAAACCATTTAGGGAGGACAAAGGCATATTTTCGGGGTGGTATTTTTCTATTTTTAGGATAGTTTTATTCCTTTATGTTATTTTGGGTTTACATTTGCCTTATTGCTAACCAATTAGAGCATATACCTTTCTTTTCTAGCCACGTACTTAGATTCTTGAGCCTTTTATTTCTTTTCGTTCCATCTTTGGTTTCTGTGAAGCAAATGGCCATCTTTTGGAATTGTGGTGTAAAAGTTTGAGTTTGGTTCTAAATGGGAGCATGTTTTTGTTATGTACATATTTTGTGAATAATGGCAAATGTGTATGCGTAAAAGCCGTCCTACATTATAAAAGGCAAGGACAAATAAGTGCAAAGTTGTAAAAGCCGTCCAAAGTTAAAAGAGGCAAGGACAATGCATTTTTTAGTATTAAAAAAAAAATGAAATAATGAAAATTCAAAACTATTTTGATGTATTCCTTTCTCCTTCTAAGCATTGAGGACAATGCTCCATTTTAGCTTGGGGGAGAAGCGCTTACGCTTTTTGTGTATATATTTGTGATTTGTAGCTTCGAATAAGCTTGGGGGTGTTGTTTTTGTTTGGTGATAACTTGGTTTTGGTGTAAAGAAATGCGCAATCTTTGCTTCACAATTTAGGTTAACCACCAAATTTTAAATTTTAGCCCGCCTTCACCCTTTTGCCTTAACGTTACAACCTTGGGGAAAGACCTTTTGATCTATGTGGTTGAGTCATTCATCGGAGGAGAGGGATGTGAGTTTTAGGAGTAAGGAGAGGGGATGCAAAAGTCAAGATGTCGAGTAGCCTAAAAATCTTCCTTTTCCGGTTCCTTCGAGGAATCATTGGGACGCTCACTAGAGGTTGATTTGAAGCTAGTAGGGGGAACGCGGTAAGAACGAACGGGATGAAAGTGGAGTGTGATACTTAGTTCTCTATGCTTAACATATTTTATTCTTTCATCAACCTTGGATATCTTAAAATGTGCTCTCCTCTATTTGTTTGAGAAAGATTGTCATTCATTGGAATTGTAGTTATTGTGAAATGTCCAACTCTTAGAATTTCATATTTTTCCTTTCCCTTTTGTTTTGACTTTGTCTTTTGTTTTGCCTCGTGTTTTCATTGTGAGAGTTATGGGCCAAACTCTTAGGACACCCTTACGAGACCTCACTCGTCCTCATAGGCGACTTTGGGGTTTAAAGGGCTTGTTATAGCTAAAAGCAACCGTGATTCCTACGACAGTGAGTCTTAGTGTATATTCTTATCTTGAGTCTTTCTTTTTCATGTTCAATAAATTTTTCATCCTTGTTCTTTCTTGCTTTGTTTTGCTCGAGGACGAGCAAAAGTTTAGCTTGGGGGAATTTGATGAGTGTCATTTATGGCACTCATTTGATCTCTTTTTGGATGAATTTCATTTCATTTTATAGCTTTTCTCTTTAGTTTTCTTTAGTTTTGCTCTTTATTTCTTTACTTTGTGCTTTTTGTAGTTAGTTCCTTTATTTTGTGCATTTTCTTGTTTATTCGTTGTTTTTCTCTATTATTTGTTTCTTTTCTTTTGTTTGTAGGTTATGATCGATCATCCAAAGATTTCCGAGTTTCCCTTCAATGGTTGTCATTGCTTTTGATGCCTTGTGCTAGTGTATTGAGCTTCAAAGTCAAGAGGAACTCGAAGAGCAAGTTTCAAGACCGGTGCACACAAGCGGTGTGGACACCATTTATGTCTTGTGCCCACCAAAATTGCCATAACTTGCTGCCTACTTCTTTGTTCATCACCATCACCAAAGTTCGTGTGCACCGGATGAGCAAGGATGAAGAAGGGGGGAGGAAATACCCATACAGGTGCGGGCGCACAGGGGTGTTGTGCGGCCGCACAAGTGGCGCGTGCGGCCGCACACCTGGCGTGTGCGACCGTACCCATATGGGTATTGTGCCCGTGCGCCCCCTCTCTCTCCTACGTGCGACCGCACTGGTGTGGGTCTATTTTTGGACGTCATAACCAATTTCTCCTTTGTATATATAGTTATTTCCTTCTATTTTTTAGGGAGGGATTAGATCTTCTTTAGCTAGAATTAGATTTAGATTAGAATTTAGAAAGAGAAAAACACTTGTTTTTAGATTTTTAGAGAGAGAAACTTTGGGTTTGATGATTAATGATTGAAGATTGCTACATTTGAATTGATTTCTATCAAGTTTGTAAGAATTCTTTACTCTTTAATACAATCTCATGTTTGATTTCATTAGTTTTGTTGATTGATTAAGTTTGTTGTTAGTTTGATTGATTGATTTAGTTTGAATTTGTTGATTTCAATTGATGATGATTATGAATTTGTTGATTAATTTAGCTTTGATCTTGATGTTCTTAATGGATAGTGAGTAGTTTGATTGCTAGGGTAATGGTGAAGCATGTATTAGTAATGAATTGAAATTAATTTGGGGAAATTGATTGAGTTGATAATGTGATTAAATTGGTTGATTGATTTTGTGCATGTGTGTGCTTGATTTAGGCTTGATCACCCTAGTTATTCACACTAGATTGCATTGTAAGTTCACATTTATACAGACCATTGATTTGTGGCTTGCATTTACACGATTGAAGTATCTTGTGATGTTTCCTAGCTAGAGTTTATCGTAGTTGGCGCCAGTTAGACCTCTAGGAGAATAGCTTGATATGCTCTTTTGGTTGCAATATCGATCTTCCCTCACATTGCTTGACTTAATTGATTGACCTCCCAAATTAATCGATTTTCATTATGAATGCATGTGGATCCTAGCCCTAGTGTTTGTATTTTTGATTTACAAGTTATTAGTTGTTTTTAGCCCTAGTTTAGCCTTACAACCCCGCTCTTGACTTCGGAATAGCTTAGTGTAAGACGATAGACTCTCAATTACCATTCCCTTGGGTTTGACCTTGACTTGCTACTCGTATATGGGTTAGTTGAGTTTACAAATTTTGTTTGATTAGGTGGGGAAGGTAGCCCAACGACCTACTATTTCAACGCTCATCAATCAATTTTATTTCTGACTAACACAATTTAATTCCTAACATAAATAATGTGATTCCTGACAAAAGTAATTTAATTCATGACAGGAATATTCTTCATTTTAAATTTGATATTTAATTTTTAAAATTTACCTTTGAAATTTATTTATGACAGAAGTATTTTAATATCTGACTAATAAAATTTATTACCTGATAAAATTCACTTTATTCCTGATCAAAATAAATCATTTTTTTATTCCTGATGAAGGTTATTTAATTTCTGACATAAACAACATTATATCAGATTGGTATTATTAAAGAAAACAAATTTAATAGAAAATATATGCATATATAAACAAAATTTATATGTATCTATACAAAACAAAACTAATATCTGACTACAAAAAAAAAATATACATGTTTGATTTATTGTTTAAAATAAAAAATCTAATTTTTGTCTTCATTTTGCTGGAGCTGTTTTTCATTTTCTTTTTGATTTTCTATTTGTTTTTCTATTTCTTTTTGCTTCAACTTCCACTGCCTCTCTTTTTCCCTTTGAATAGCATCCTTTTCTTTCTGATATTTGGCCTCAAGCTTCTTTCTTGCAGGTTGAGCTTTTCAAATTTTGTGCTTGTTAATTGAAAATTCAATGCAATCATTTCACAATTTCTTCCGCAAAAAATTATCTTCTCTAGTAGCCAACTCATAAGCAAGTTTGCATCTATATATCTTCCGATTTTGCTTCTACAAATATATACAAAAATACAAAATAAGAATACTAAAAAATAATAAGTATAAATCCAAAAACAAAAGAGAAAAAACACTTACATATTTCAAGTCAATAAGACCTCCATCTAATCCATTGTATTTTTTCATACACATTAATTCAAAAAGCCCACAATCCTGATTTTCATTGGTTGTCTGCCATGTAAACTCAGGTTCATGCCATTTCAACTTTAACAAATTAGTTCCACCTTGTGGATGCTCATTCTTTTGCAAAAAAATACTAACAGCTCTAATCTGTAATTATAAATATATAAATTATAAATTTATAAGCATCTAAAAGTATAATTTCCAATGAACATACTCACATATTTAATTTAAAATATCTTACCAACACTCTGTCTATTCCATCTAATTTATCTCGATCAGTATCAGTCCTTTTATTTATCCAATCTATTTTTGGACCAATACCATCAATGAAATTGAAAACCAGCAGAGAAAAATGATTATTGTACGCAATGGGAAAGATTAACTGCAAAATAAATAAAACACAATAAGTAACACATTTATTAACTAACTAAAAGAAGCAAATATCAGACTAAAAGATCATAATATCTAACTAAAACATTTTTATTCCTGACTTACAGAATTTTATTACTGACTAACACTATTTTATTCCTGACTAAAACAATTTTATTCCTGACTAAAACAATCTTATTCCTGACTAGAACAATTTAATTCCTTACTATACAATTTTATTCCTGACTAACACAATTTAATTTCTAACATAAATAAAGTAATTCCTGATAAAAGTAATTTAATTCCTTACTTAAATAATATAATACCTGGCTAATACATCACCATAAACCTAACCAAAAATAATATAAAACTTGACAATAACAAGATAAAATCTGACTAAAAAAAAGCTTATATCATACTATGTTTAGCTTATTCCTGAATATACAATATATAAAGAAGAAATATAGTTAAAAATTTACCAATTCGGCTTCAGCTATGTTGATCGATGGAAAACGCTTAACCCACTTGCACATGCTGTCATAAATTTCCTGACCATTATGTTGTTTCAATTGCAAATCAAGCTCCATTGTTTTCAATTCATCTTTAAACTTAGCATATTCTTCTGGATTATTTTTCAAATTCCTCCTGTTTCTTTATTTTGTTAACTTCTCTTCTATAAATAGCTCTCTTTTCTAAGTATCTAATTGTAAGATTTTGCAAAACAAAAAAATATATTAATATATTACGTTATAAATAAAATTTATTTCTTAATGAAGTAAAGGGAAAAAAAAACTTACAGCAACTTCAGTTTGAAAAACAAATCTTTTATATTGAAAAACTCCTCTGTCAGTTACTTTGCTCTCTTCAATGTTGAGCACAGAAGCCCAAGCATCATGAATAGCATAATTAATCCACACAGACGGACGCAAGGAACATAACTTCTCCTTAACCAAAATAATATCACTTTGTGAAATATCTTCACTGGGAAACTGACAGATAACAGTACCTACATCTTCTACATACAGACTGTTGTTACGCCTCTTAACTCCCTCATCTTCACTAGTCGGATCTAACTCAAGCTGCTCAAAATATTGCATGAAAAACAAGAAATCACACATGTACATTTCATGTTCAGTCAAGTTTCTTTGATACAAAGGCTTGTTTTCTTGCAAATTCCTACACACAAGAATATCTTTATTTTAAATCAGAATCTTGTGAATAGGTGGAAGAACCCAATCTGAATCACCAGCTGCTACCAAATCAGCTTGCAATCTCTCCTCCTACTTTTGTCTTAATTCATGAAATCTCTTCTCTTTTTTTCCAGAATATTTATTAGCAGCAATAAGAATAGATTCACCGGGAACATTTGTAGCACTAGGAGTACTATCAACATCAATTAACTCAATGTGTGTTTAGGGAGGCTGTTTTCCTGACACCATAAACTCATCATCAATAGTAGGAGGAGCAGGAGTTTTATCTATTACAATTATGTCAGCAGTATGAGATTCAATTGTAATAGATTGAATTGGAATAGATTCAGCAAGAACACTTTTATTCCTCAGCAATTGTAAAACTGCACATGCATCTCTAGGCTGAGGTTGTACTTCCTACACGGAAAAAAAAATATAAATATCAAACAAAAGTCATCTAAATCATGACAATAATAATCTATACTACATAATATAAATCATAACAAAAGTAGTTTAATCCCTGACAAGAACAATGTAATACTAGACAAAAATAATTTAATTCCTGATTAACTCAATCTAATTCCTAATTACCACAAGTTTATTCCTAACTAACTCAATCTAATTCCTGATTACCACAAGTTTATTCCTAACTAACACAAGTTTATTCCTGACTAACACAATCTATTCCTGACTACCACAAGTTTATTCCTGACTAACACAAGTTTATTCCTGAATAACATAATCTAATTCCTGACAATGACAAGTTTATTCCTGATTAACTCAATCTAATTCCTAACTACCACAAGTTTATTCCTGACTAACTCAATCTAATTCCTAACATAAATAATGTGATTCCTGACAAAAGTAATTTAATTCCTGACAATGACAATTTTACTCATGACTAAAGTAATGTAATTCCTGACACATGTAATGTAATACATGTCACTCAGAATTACTTACAAAAATATATATAATTTCTGACAAAAACCATTAAATTCCTGAAAATTTTTAACAAAAATTATTACCTGATGGGCTTGATCAATACCTAAAGGAAGTTCTTCTGTATCTTTAGACTGAATTACATCATCAGATTTAGTAAAAACCTAGAAAAATAAACACATTTATTTATATAAAATATGATAGTTAAATACAAAAACTATAAAAATAAATTATTCAATTAAAATACAGATATTACACCTTAGATGTGTTGTCATCATCCTTGTCTTTTTCATTTTCTTTTTCAGAAGTTTCTTGAATTTCTTTTGCAGTTACTGTGTATTTTCTTCTTGGGATAGTTGTGGATCTTGAGAAGTAGGAGGAGTAGGAGTAATTAAAGTAAACTTAGGCAAAGAATTATCTCCCTTGAAGAAACTCCTCCCTTCTTTCACAAGCCTAGCCTGATTCTCATTCATACCAGAAGAATAAATTTCACTGAGACCCTTGGGTTTCTTTGGTGTTCTTGGAGGTGATGTGGAACTAAGAAGACCTTCATTACTAATTGAATGCACCTCTTTTTCTTATGGTGTTGTGCCTTCAACTAATTCTTGTTCTCTATCCAAATTTTGAACAACATCAGTTCCTTGAACAACATTCAAAACATTAAAATCATCTGCCTTATTATCTGGTTCCTTGCTTCCTTGGTTTGCATCCTCTAAATTGTGTTCTTTATCTTCAATTTGATCTTTTTGCAAACCAAGATCAAAAATAACATTATTCACCTATACAAATCAAGAATAATATCAGATATAAATATAATATGATTTTAATACATAAAAAATAATAATAATAAAGGTAATCAAACTTACAATTGCATCAAACTTAAGTTTTTTATCAAACTGATCCAAATCAGTAGCTAAAGTTTTAGTCTGCATTGTAGCTTCAACTATTGCAATATAAGCATGCTTTCTACATCGCAATAAAATAAATAGTAAGCTAATCCACTTACTTTGAAGCCTCGTACCTCTTTCTAATAACAAAATACACAAGTTAGTAAACTTCAATGAAATAATAAATAATTAAAATTAAATTAAAGAAATTAAGGTTTAAACTGGATTTGGGACCAAACCCTCAGAAATTATCAACCTTGCACGATAGCTTGTTCTTTTCTAATATTTGTTGAATTCTACGGCACAAAAGCACTTCTTTCAAACCAATTTCATCTTATTTATGGAGTCTCTCCATTAAGCCCTCCTAATGTCTTCTAGCATAATGATGACGGGCTTATGACAGGGGATGAGAATATAGGCATTGAACATCTCACTCATGTTATTATCAACACTATCACAACATGACATAGATGTATGGAATTCCCTGTACCATTTCTTGTAATTTCTTTTCATCAAAAAAACAAGTTGCACACAAACAATCCCACCACACCTAGCTTACAATAACCTACTTCTTCTTCCCTAAAATGCCATGGAAACCCATCTGTAGACACCTGATTTTGTCTCCCAAAAATAAAACTAAGTGATGAGTATCTTTCATGTTTTGATTGATGAGTTTGGTAAAGAGTTGCAAAGTCTCGCAAAGTTCTTTAAGCCTAGAAATAGGTGAACCACGCCTATACTTTCAAACATTTAGTAAAAAAAAAAGCTGAACAATTGCAAATTTTGAACATTTAGTAAAAAAATCTGAACAACGCAAATTTTGAACATTTAATAAAAAAAATCCGAACAAACGCAATGTACCACACCTATACGTTTGAACATTTAGTAAAAAAAATCTGAAGAATCACAAATTTAAACATGTAGTATATTAAATACAAGTATATAACACTATATAATAAACATCAATTTTTTAAAAGAAGTTTGTCATAATTGTAATCATTCAATAGTTTTGTAATATAAACTAAACATTTACTACATACAAAATGAACATTCGTTTATAAAATATGAAAATATAAAATTTTAAGTTTATCTTCAGTTTTTGTGACGTGTTCATATTTTTTAACTAATTGTTCATTTTTTGTAAAGTGTTCAAATTGTTTTACTAAATGTTCAAAAATATAAATGTGATGCACCTATTTCGAGGTGCACCATGGTGCACATAATAGCTATTGTAGAAGGTTGGGTAATCATTACCATCACCTAAGGGTTTGTTACCTCTCAAAAACTTAGGATAACAAATACCATTACCCTCAAACATAAACAAATGGAGTATAGTTTTAACTAAATTCTATCCATGGTTAAACCAAACAAATGCAAAGGTAATAATTAAATGATTGATTTTCTCCTCTTATTTGTTTCCTTTCCATTTCATTTTCATTATGTGAACTAAACGCCCTCTAAGAACTTTTAAGATAACTTTAACCCGTTTTACAATGAATTAACATACAACCGTGTTTTTGGAGAATTTGTGCAATGCAAAATTTAAAAATCAACAATATCATAACATTCACATATTTGTTGAAACAAAAAACTCAAAATTACTTCAAATTTTACAATTGCAACAAAGATGATTACGATAGAAAATGCTACAATGGTGACGAATTGGAAAATATATGAAGTAGTAGAACAAAAATGTTTAAAGATTGAAGGAGTGAGGTAAGAAGGAAAATTAAACTTATTAGGAAAGAAAAAAAGTGAGAATTTCGAATTGAGAAGATAACAAAGGAGAAAGAAAATCAATAGAGGTAAAAAAAAATAAAATAAAAAAAATAAATAAAAAAATAAGAAAAAAAAGGAGAGTTAAGACCCGAGGAGAAAAAATTGTATGTTCATTTTTTAAATACTACTTCCTCCGTTTCTTTTTACTTGCAACACAGCCTTGTGGCACGTGTTTTGAGGTCAAGTTTATGTAATGTAAACGGATAAATTATTCATTATAATTTTTACAAATGATACTTAACCCTATTCTAATCTTCATGTAAAAATTATATTGATACTCGTTTACCCTCACTAATCATCTCCTAAAACAGGGTGCCTAAAAGGTGTGTTGCAAGTAAAAAAAAAACGGAGGAAGTATATGTTTATATATATGATTGCTGCACAAGTGGCTAAGATTTTGCAAAGTTAACATACTCAACTCGCTGAACGCATACCAATATATTTCCTCTATTTTTTTGGTTGACACCTTTCTATTATCACGCTTGCCAACGCATGTTTTTAACGATTAATATCTCTTATTATTAACATTGTAAAATTATAAAAAGTGGATATTAATAAAATATATACATTGAAACGATCAAACAAGATCCTACATGAATATGTTTTATCGTATTTATAAACCACAAAAGCAAATCAAAGTGTTGTGTGAATAGTGTAAAAGTCAAACGGTGTCAATTAAAAAATACGGAGGGTGTAGTAAAAAAAAAAAAAAAAAAAAAAAACAATGCAAGCTCAAAATGGTCAAATTATAAAATTTAGCTTAATACACAGCCCAAATAAGGTGCGCTACTACTATGAAGTATAATCTAGTACACGACCAGCTCCATCAGAACCTTAAATTTTAGTACAAATGCTCTGGAAAGAATGACTTCTTTATCATTAGCTACGGTACAAAAATAAAATATGAAAAATTAGCCCTTCCATTTTCTACGTTACAGTGAGAAGAAGACGAGTCTCCTGAGTTTTCTCAAAAAGAATCATTACTTTCTCTACTAAAGAATTTTAAACCAACTACGATGTACAGAAAATAAGCTAAGAATTACAAAGAGACATTTATCGAAAGGAAAATTTGACTAGTGGACAGGAAGGAAGAGTTTATCCTGTTTGCGCTGATTCTGTAGTTTTTCTAATGTACAGCTAGTTTCCTGCTTGAGCCAAACCAGGTTCCTCATGCCCGTCAGGGTTTGAAATCTGTTCTGCTTCAGGCAGCTTAACTTCATCCTGGGAAGTATTTGAGCTTGAGCTGGATAATGGTTCACCTATATTTTCAGCCACACCAGTTTCACCCGAAAACTGTTGCACACCTACATCCTGGGTAACACCATGACTCTCTAAACCATCAACTGTCGAGGAAGACAGCTCAGGTGCACTTGGGCAATCCTCCTCAACCTTGTTCCCTAATTCCTCAAACTTTTTTGGTATTTCTTCTTGTTTATCTGCTTCATCAGATAAATCACTTGAATTAGATGTTTCCCTCCATTCAACCCAATCATTTTGCTCACTTGTAGCACCCCGTCCCATTTCCTCCTTAGCAGGAAGAGCAATAGGCTCATTAGTAATGGATTCTACTTCAGGCACTTGTGAAGACGCAGTATCCATGTCATCATTGGAGTCCAAGTCATCACTACTACTACTAACAGCACCAGGTTCCTCATCAACAGGTGATGGAGAGGCAAGTGTATCAGTCGAACGCTCATTGTTAGCGCGGTCATCCTCAAAAGCAAACCAATTAGAATTAGTGAACAGCGATCCACTGCTCACAAGAAAATAATTACAAGCAGTCAATCAAATGATAACTTGACATGATACATTACCAAAAATCAATCATCTACACCTAAGAACCCCAACACAAAATCAAAGACAATACAATGCCAATCAGTGACAACAGCTCTTAAAAAATGTACAAACCATTCCAGCAAAAACATCAAGCCAAGCATTGGCACAAACAGCATATTGTGCAAAAGCTATTAAAATTTGGAACCGCAAGCAACATGCACAAATGCTGTAACTACAGCCATCAATACATCACAGATACAAAGCAACATGTACTTCTTCCACAGAAGATCACATCAAAATGGCTATAAATTCAATTGGGAAAAAAATGTTGGATAACAAACCTCTCTTGGTCATCTCCAAGACGCAATGAGGATATAACCACTTCAGCGGATTCATCATCAAAGTAAACATCCTAGCAAACGCAGCAGTGAAAATCGTCAATTCATTCTTCAGCAAATATCAAAATTGCAAAATAATCAAACATGACAATTAACAATCAGATCTACAAATAACACATGCAGCAAACATGTTTTTACGCTTCCATTTCACTGAAGATATTCAGCCAACAAATTCAATTATTTTAAGATTTATAACTACTTCACACTACATATTGATACTCCATTAAGTAAAACTGTTGATACCGCTGGGAGAACTGTTATTCGATAAGCACGATTTCTTTGTATAATCTGCTTCTATTCTAACTTCTTTAATTTCATTGGATCCAAGACAAACCAAAACATTACAAGTTACACAATAACCATCAAACAGTTTGGGGTGCGGGAATATATACAAAAAGTTTCCAATATTATAATAGCTAAGAAAACAGTAACTCGACAGCCGAAGAAAAACATTAACCCTTGTAGATGCTCTGACTAGACTGTAATAATCGCTAAATGACGTAAAAGAATATGCTTTTAAGTTTTCTATCAATCTAAAATATGAATTATCAAGCAAACCCAATTTCAAAGTAGCACATGAAAACACACAGGAATAAATCAATAGAAAATGCCAAGGGCACTAAGTATGCTACTACTAAAGCTCTTTCACAAAGTAAGATGTACATTGACACAAATTAAAGCATCAGAAGCCAATAGAAAAGCATACCTCCTCATCTCGTTCAAGTGATGCTTGAACCTGCACAAATCAAGAAAAATGATTCGTCTACAGTTCACAGATTTGAAAAAAAAAAAAAAAGAAATTAAATGGAGTAATATCAAACTCAAGCAAGAAATAAATTCATATAAAGAAAATTAACAAATTATCTAGGAGAATAAAGTTTCTGGTTCCTTTTTCTTCTTTTCTTTGGCAACTGGGCGGTGGGGGAAAGGTGGTTATTGGATAGGGTTGCCCAATTTGGGAAATATTTAAAAGGTTTTGACGTTTTTAGTTCTTACATGACTGGATAAAGGGCTTTGTGATTTAAGGGTCATTATAGGGCTTTGTGATAGAAGGGTCTCCTCTACACTCCTCAATCCCTTTTCAGGCCTCCCCACGCCATAGCTCATTGCTCCTGACTTAATAAAGATTTCTAAGATAACCATCCTCTCCCTTATTTGCTTACTTCTCAAAAGATCAAACTAATTACTAGATGGTTATCTTCTAAAATTAATGTAGTGGGTTTTTTCATTCTTATCTCTGCTTATATGTGGTGATATACTCACATCCCTTTTTACAAAAATTATTGTTTAAATAAGAAACAAAGGATGGAGTATAAACAATATCCAAATTGTTAAGGAGAATTTTATAATACAATCTTAACAAATTGCTATATTTTTCTAGCCCGTAAGAGACCCTTATTAATCAATAAATCTCTTTTTCACAAATTTTAATTTCCCAACAAACCCCAAATACATGTTAGTAATTCAATTCAATAACACTAAACTTTGGGAGAGTCAAACTGTTGCAATAATAAAAGAAATACAGTTAAAAACAAAAAAAAAAACAAAAAAAAAAAAAGAAAAAAAAAAGGGAACAAAGGGAATACTAAATAAAATCCAAATTAGTGTTACCTAAAACATAATACGATCCAATATGTGGAACGAATACGAATTTGCAATACACTAGGTGGGAGTACTGTAATAGGATCTTAACAAAGTTCGGTCTTGTCTTTTTTCTAGCCCGTAAGCGACCCTTAGTTTAGATGGTACAGATCCTGACCCAAGTTGCCTTTATCTTTATTGTACCCCATTAAATTTCCAAGCTGCTCCCAGCTAACCAGCCCCACTAATGACCCATACCGACCCGCCCAATAACCAGCTCTAGGTGAGGTAGCGATTTGGGAGTCCCCACAAGAATCAAGTGGTTCTCATTGAAAATCATACACTACATGTGATAAAACATAGCTAGAATGAAAAGCATAAAAAACACAAATAAATTTAGAAGATTATTGATTCCATATAGCTGCTAAAGGACGATTAAGATAACATTACATTCACGGGCCCACAATCCAATACCAAAAGACTTCACATGCCCGCACTTCTAAAATCAAGCGGCATATGAGGTTGGAAAGGGAACGGGACGTGCACCTTACAAGAAAGGTGAAAGGAATACAAGAAACTCCGTCTGTTTTTTAAGTGTTAATTTGACCGGCACATAGTTTTAGACAATTTTAATTGACTTATATAATAAGACAAGAGCTAGTTGGGGTATTAAAAATTATAAAAAAGATAGTGAGTTTTTGATTGAAAAAGTAAGGGATGTATGGGAAAGAAATAAAAATAAAAAATAGTAATGGGTGTGAGTGGGGATCATATGAGGAGAGATATTATATTCAAATGTAGTTGTTTGCCCAAATGGACATGTACTACTTAAAAAAACAAAAATGTTTCATTTGGCAAGTATAACACTTCAAAAAAAAAAAAAAAAAAAAAAACCCGAGTGCAGGAAATGAGAAGCTCTCTGTATAAGCCAAAATAAACAAGCACAGTGGGTATAACCGTATAATTTAGCCAAAAAAAAAAAAAAAAAAAAAAACTGAAAGCAATTAGAAGAGAACAAAAGACCATTCAGCAGTATAATTTAGCAACACACCTCTTCTAATTCATTACTATATATGCCATAGTGGAAGGCCTGGCTTAAATTGTTAGCAAGAGCTGCAACATCATAGTCTCTATCCTGGTAATCATCATCATCACTATCCCTGGTGCGATCTTGTAGAGCAGTTGGTCTCCTGTTACATGGAAAAGAAATTAGTTGTAACAAAAGTATTGTTTAGGGGACAATGAGTGACATGAAAGACTCCCTAAGCACTTAGAATAGGCTAGGGTTGTTCAGATCAAATTGATTTTTCAAATCAGGCCATATAAGGTCCATTGTCAATAATTTTAATATATTCCATTTAATATTAGTCACAACATTTTTGGGTCAAGTTTAGTTCAGGCCTAAAATGGGGGATAAAATTTTGGGCACATTTCTGGTTTAGGTTGGGTAATTGACTACAGTTCTGTTAATCAAGGTCAGTTATTAATAGGAGCAGCCCTACTAATATCTCAACCAGAACAGCCACATACATTATAATGCAAGGGATATCTAATACTTCTTAAGACATACAAAGGCATGTTTGATTGGAGGTAGACAGATGGTAAATTTCCATTGTTTCTGTGTGTGTGTGTGTAGGTGGAGTTAAATACACTAAAGTACCAACAAAATGAAACATAGAAAGGATCTGGTACAAAATAAACAAGCTACCTGCACTAATTTTAAAAAAAGTCAATGAACAAAGTCAGTAATCACAAACTCTTTCTGACAACATTAAGCAATCAGGGTTGTAACTACAAAGATTAACTTTTTCATAAGCAAAGAAAAATCAAGACAGGCCTACCCGCAGACCCATTGATAAACATTTTCCACAGCATTGCGCTTAGATAAGATATTTGAACACCAGTCGAGCCATTCAGTATTATCCTACATTGTTAAAAGAAAACATGTATCAGAAAATCAAAACCCAAGAAGATCACTCAAGATCAAAATCACTATAGACCCAAGTAAATCAAACCCCTATGATAAGGCTTTGTAAATGTTCTAAATTCTACCACATCACTCTAGCAAATAATTCAAATCATGTCAGCACGTTACTCACTATAAACATAAAGCATAAATGGTTATATAACCAATATGCTATATAAAGTATTCAAAGCCAGAAGGCTAGCTTATAAATCACAAAATATCCATTGTAAACAGGCCAAACCAATACAATGTTTTCTTGAACACATCTTTCCACATATGTACATTCAGATAACACATGCATATGTAAGAAAATGTAAAATGACAAGCAAGAATCAAAAAGAAGTTGAGAACAAAGAAAATATTTCACAGGGACCAGAGAAGGTTGTTTAACCATCAATAATCTGAAATCTCAGACAGAAGTTGTTGTGTACAGATAATATTCTCTAAAAGCTATATATATCCTAGTCTCCATAAGTGAAAAAGCATACAGATTTATAAAAGTATGTTTCCCTTGAATCCTAGGACCTTTGGCTGCTTAATTGAACTTCTGGAAATAATATTAAGAGATAATTCAGCAAAATAGAACTTATGATTGATGCACAAGTAAAAAATAAATAAATAAAATAATTATAAAAAAAAATCATATAAGAGCACAAGAGTAGTCCTTTACGTAGGTCAAGGAAATCAGCAGCTAAAATACAGACCTGCAAAAAGGCCTGAATGTCAGAGTTCGTGTTACTAAGATGGACAAGTTTGTTAGATATGCGAGTCAGGTGACCAATATTTCCCACTCTGGGAGGGTCTCTTCCATCAATACACACTGTGGGCTGCTAGAAAATTCGCAAAACAAACGTCAGTGCTTTAGTAAATTAGTCATTAAAGGATCCAAATGCAACTTCTAAATTGTCAATCACCTTGCTTGAATCACTTGATAGCAAAGGACTTTTTTCAGCTTCCATTATCTTTCCAACAAGATCACAATCATTCAGTAGATGCTCGACAAGGATAGAACTTTTGCTCTCAAAGCAAGACAGAATAATGTTTTCCACATGATGATGCAAAAAGTTATTGTAAGGGTACCTGCGGCGCACAAAAATATATGATTTTCTGAAGCAAATTAATTCCATATATTAGCATATCAAATCCAACTTACTCAAAAAACATATCTAAGATTCTGTTCACTGCACCAAGTCGAATGACTTCCTTTTCAGCAGCTTCATTTCCACTCGAGAGTAAGACTAAAATGAATTCAATGATCTAGAAACAACAAAAAATACACAAGTAAAAGATATAGATGATAAACATCAGATAAAAATAAAAGGCAACATCATGCATAAGCATACATTGTTACTTAAAAATTGATGTAATAATTCATTGATATAAATATAAGTGTTGGGCTCATCATCATCAATAGCTTATACTCAAAACACAAGTCCATATATACTCTATAGAGTTACAAGAGTATTTGAACCTTTACGTAATACTTTGCTTCTATCAAACCCTTATCAGTAGGTCAACTTAATTAATTTCTTAATATGGACATTTAAAATACATAAGCTGCCTAATTCTTCAAGCTATTATTCTTTTTGACATTCTTCAAAATCCCACCCAACAAAAATTTCAAATAAAACGTATTAACTCTGTTTATTATTGATCTTAACATTTAATATTTACACAAATTTTAAGAAGATAGGGAGTTGGTGGGTAGGGGTTTATAAAAAGGTGGTCATGGTAAAATAGAGAATGAAAAAAACCACTGGTGTAAGAAAAAGGTATATGAAGTAAGAAAGAGTGAGACAATGAAAATATGGTGGGGAAAGAGGGGCAATGAAATAGGAAAAAAAAAAGTTATTTCCCTAAAATGGAATTAAAGAGAAAGTATAGTAAATTTTAGAAACAAACCAAAATGGAAATTTTAAACATCATTCAGAAATTGTGGTAGTATTAAATGTTCCTCTAAGTTCATAGAAAATATCAAAAAAAAAAAAATTATTTGACTTCAGAATCCCATCCAACAAAAATTTCAAATAAAACGTATTAACTCTGTTTATTATTGATCTTAACATTTAATATTTGCACAAATTTTAAGAAGATAGGGAGTTGATGGGTAGGGGTTATAAAAAGGTGGCTATGATAAAATAGAGAATGAAAAAAACCACTGATGTAAGAAAAAAGGTATATGAAGTAAGAAAGAGTGAGACAATGAAAATATGGTGGGGAAAGAGGGGTAATGAAATAAAAAAAAAAAAAAAGTTATTTCCCAAAAATGGAATTAAAGAGAAAGTATCGTAAATTTTAGAAACAAACCAAAATGGAAAGTTTAATCATCACATAGTAATTGTGGTAGTATCAAATGTTCCTCTAAGTTCATAAAAAATATCAAAAATAAATAAATAAATAAAAAATAAAAAAAATAAATTAACAGAACTTATAAGTTACAAAAATAAATTAAAAAAAAAACAGACGGAGATGCATCGTCATATCGGAAGACACTAAAAAAATGCTTCCGTATTACTTTTAGAATAAGTCAAGCAATTTAAAGACATAAAACCCAAAGATTTAATTTTAAGGTACTGGAAAATGATAACGTTTCCAACAGTTTTGTTTTAAGTTATAAATTTTATTCTCTTATGATTTACTCCCTTTGTTTTTAAATACTTGCTCCACTTTTCTTTTGCGGTCGTTTTTAAATACTTGCTCCATTTCTTTATTTGGAAAGCTTTTATGATATTTAATTCATTTCTCTCAACTAGTGGGACCTAATTTTATTACTTTTAAATTCTCCCTCCTCTAATTTACCTTCCACCAACCCCATTACCTCTATATTTTATTACTTTCCCCAAAATCTCCTAAAACTATGCGCATGGAGAAATGGAGCAAGTATTTAAAAACGGAGGGAGTACCACATTACAAATCAATATGAATCACTTTTTCCTTCGTCTGTCTATGACTCTGTTACAAAAAAAAAAATTCATCACCAAGATTGTCAATTCCAGCCATAAGATACTGGATCATCCGGAGTCTCCATTATTAGTCAAAATATAACAAGAAAAAAAAGACTCAGACAAGCATTCATCATCAGAATGTAGCATTAATTTAGCTGTGCTTTTGCCCCCATCTCCACAACACCCCCCCCCCCCAACTTAGAATAAGAAACTATAATTTTTATAAAAAAGAAGAGTACACTACTGCGGGAGGCAGCCCGCAGCCTTAAAGCTGTGCCCTCTTGCTCTTCCTTCTTTATATCCAAACTAATTTATTAAGAACAAAAAATTTTTTTAAAAAAAAAAAAAAAAAAAAAAAAAAAAAAAAAAAAAAAAACCAACAAAACCCACCAATCCACCACTAGTTGACTCCTACACACATGACACACCCAACCACCCCCCCCCCCCCCCTTAAAGATCATTTTCTGAAACATGCACTTCAAATCTACCCCTTTTTCCAGCTTTCTTATATATCTGATTTGTATCAAAATGTATCCATGTTAAAACTCTGTGCTGATTTGATATTAGTTTTAAAAAGCAAACAGCCAAGGCATAGGCCAGAAAGTGTTGGCCTTGCCGGGCATTGTACAATCCAGCGCCTCTAGTATTAAAAAGTGTCTTGGCCTTGCCGGGCATTGTGCCGATGTGATATTAGTTTTAAAAAGCAAAGAGGGCCTCTACCAAGTCGTGAGGCGCAGCGCCTGTTTAGACGTGAGAGAAGATGAGATCTGAGTAAAATATTTTTTAAAAGACCAAAAATTCTTCAAATTACATCATACCCAATCTAAAATGTGCAAATTCGATCCAAAGCCTTTGTTTAATTGAATATTTAACTTCAATTTTGTCCCAATTAGTTTGCCCTAATTTTTTAAAACCCTAATTTGCAGATTGTGGTGCAATTGAGAAACTGGTGGTTACTGCTATGACAGAGGTTGCCTGCAATAAATCCCCAGTGGTTATCAGCACCAGGTCTCGCACCAATCGTCACCATTCAAAGCTTTCAGGTTACTTCTGTTCAGCCTCTTCTTCTTCTTCTTTCATTCTCTCACTTCCATCTACTATTCTACTTTCTTCCGCTCTTCATTCTCTCTCTCCTGTTCAACCTCTACTACAAACATTTAAAGTGGTACCCCCCCCCCCCCCCCCCCTCCTTATTCTGCAGCCACATTAGCTCCTCTCCCTCTTCTGAATTTTAAAGATGTTTCACTTTTGTTTTAAAGTAAAATTAATTGATAAAAGAATCAAATGACATCTACAATAGAAATCAAAACTAGCAAATGCAACATAAGCACCCATTAAACTTGTTTTTAATTTTCATTGTTTAAATCAACAATCTAGTAAACAAAAACCAGTAAATTAAAGATAACATACACACACACACCAATTAATAATAAATAAATAAACAAATTTGCGAACTAAGGATGTGATGCTTTCATAACACAATGGATATTAAATAGGAAATTACACAACATAAAATACCTTCAAACGCTGTTTTCCTAGTGGTGGCTGCAATCTACCATACGTAGTAAGCAAGATACTATCGTCTGATGAAACATCCAACAACTTAAGTAAACTACCTGCACAACAAAAGAAATCTCATTGGGGCATCACACATTTGCGAGTTGTGATGAAACCAACATCATTAATGAAATACTGCATAGTCAATTAATCAAGCACCATAAACAGTAGGGGAACATTTGCTTATCATGAAAAAAATTAATTGTAAAAAATAGAAAAATAAATACTGAGATTTTTTAAAAAATAAAAAAAAAAAATTACTTTCAAATGGCAACAAAGTATACACAAAAATTCACAATGAAATAGAGAAGGAATATGAAAAAGAGTATCGTGCTGGAAGGATACCTTTGTTCATCTATCTTAAAAAATATATATATATTAAATAAACATACCATACCATATAGTCCCTCTAAATATACAATATAAACATACCATATATATATATATATATATATATATATATATATATATCATTCTTTTCTGGGGCTTAAGTTCAGAATATTAGACCATTATTAAAATATATGGATGTAGTACATGTCCATTCTTTATATCAGATAACGGTCTAATTTTCTGAAATAAAGAAAATTTCTGATACTAAAAAAGAAAATGAGCTTAACATAAAACTATAATGAACTGGCAATATAATGAACAGGTACTAAATCATTATATTTTGTATCAGTAATTTCAAATGAACAGTACTACATCAGTAATTGCTAGATCTTTAATCACCCTTTCTGATAACAAAAAAAAAAAAAAAAAAAAAAAAAAAAAAAAAAGAAAAGAAAAAGAACAGGTACTACAAAAATAAAGACCTAAAGCACTCACTGAAAATTACTGTGACACAGATGTGAAATTATTTCAGAGTAGAATGATTATTCCAAGATATTTAACAGCTGAATATAGAGTCTGAGCTAACCATTTTTGTTCTCTTTAAGACTACCACCACCTTCCCCCACCCCCCAACCCCAAAAGGTATTTCACTGGAATAATAGATATATTAACAGCTCAAAAATAGATTTTCAGCTAACAATCTCTGTTCTCTTAGACTTACCACCACCTTCCCCCACCCCCCAACCCCAAAAGGTATTTCACTGGAATAATAGATATATTAACAGCTCAAAAATAGATTTTCAGCTAAAAATCTCTGTTCTCTTAGACTTACCACCCCCCCCCCCCCCTCTTTCTTCTCTTCTTTCTTTCTGATAACGAATGTAACAATAAACCTATCAGGTAGCCCCCTTTGACCTATTAGCTTATTACGGTATCCTTAAATTAGGAAACCTCCTTTGACCTATTATGGTATCCATCTGAATTGAGAATACTATACAAACTCCCTAGGGTTCAACCTAGCATCTGCACTATCCTCGAGGACAAGATCAATATAACTCTTCTCTCGCCTGCAAACGTAGCTAACTCGTTGTTAGTGAACGACGTAAATTTTGTGATGGCTGTTGGTTTTTTATATTAACTTTCTTGCATCTGTTATTAAGAAACACAATGATCCAACAATACACTTACAACAAAGATTAAGGGAAAAAATTACATTGCTTTAAACTACTGTAGAAACACAATCCAATGGACACAGAAGATCAAGCCTACTTAATCCAACAAAGAATGAAATCATCAATAAGTAATAGGAGCTTAACATAAAACTAAATCATCTTACCCAAACTCCCAAGCATGCCATCAACAGTTTCATGATTAGCAGTTATTGAGGGTCCTTGAGAAAATTGGCGATTGTATGTATGGTATGTACCAAAAGTTAGCCTCTTTGGATCTAACAAGGAGATGCATACAGAAAGGGAATTAAACAAAACTGATTTTGGCCGAGACTCTTCCAGAGCATTGTGGAACAGTCTCCCTATCAGCCTGCACAAATAAAAAGATCATTGTAACAAAAAGCAAACAAACATTTATGTCTGGAATAAGTTTATCTAACATCAGGTAATTCAAATGAGCCTCAAATAGGTAAATTAACATAGTCCAGCATATGTTAAATCTGTCCCTAATTATTCTCTTCACCTGTATCCTAGAAGCAAAAGTAATTATTGACCTTTTCAAAAAAAAAAAAAAAGTAATTATTGACATTTTCCTAAGATAATTTTTCTCCATTACAGAAACAGCCACATTAATAATACTCAAAAGAGCCAAAACAATAAGAGAAAGCTTGAAGCTACCTTGAACTAGTAATTTTAGCTGATATGCCAGGGGGAGCATATCTAGTAATGGCACAAAGTGTCTCTGCAGCATTAGCATGGACTTCAGGAGAATCCTGTAAAACCACAGCATTTATTCTTCACACATCAGTCGAACAAACAGTAAACTTTCCACATCTACAAGCATGAGAGGAAATCACTCACAGAAGAACTAAATTTATCCACAATCATCTCCAAGACATCTGTATCTTCCAACCAGCGCATAGCTTCTGCATAGTTCGCATATATATGTTCATCAGCACCAATAAGGCGAACCAACACCTGTAAAGACAGAAGACAATAAATTCAGCTAGCCTAATCATATATCATTATGCCAATAAGTAATGTGCAAGGAAAATCATTTCCTAGTACTTTTCCTTGTTACCAACACAGGGAACTATCTATCCAAACATGCAAAAAAAATATTGGGTTAGGGATAATTGACAAGCCTACTACTCCCTCCGTGTTTTAATAATTGTTACACTTTGACCGGCACATAGTTTTAGACAAATAATTTGACTTACATAAAATAAGAGGTAAGTGGGGTAGTTGGAGTAAATAATTGTAAAAGATGTATAGTGGGTTAATAGTTTATTGATAAGTAATGAAAGTGAGAGGAAAGAAATAATAAAAATAAATTTAAAAAAATAAAAAGTGGTAGTGGGTTTGAGTGGGGACAATGAAAGGAGATATATATAATATTAAAATGTTGTTTTTAGCCAAAAAAATAAAGTGTAACACTTATCAAAACAGGCTGCATTTGGTAAGTGTGACACTTGTTAAAACACGGAGGAAGTATTCGTAAATGATAACTTGAAGATTAATACTATGACTTTAATCAAGGAAACAACGGAGCATAAGATTTTGTAATAACATGCACAATTCCACCAAAAAAAAAAATAAAAATAAAAAATCAAAGGAAACAGATGAAGGGTAAAAATAAACTATGAAATAGTTTAAAGAAATGAGGTCAATAAGTTGTGTCCCAAAAACAATGATAAACAGAAATAGCAATGTACTTGAAAATTAACATTATTGCTTATATGAAGGCACTGAAATAGATGGGAGTGAGAAAGCTTGTAAAAACAATGCACAAAATCCCCCACAATGATATTAAAGAATAGAGAAGAAGGGTGAAAAATATACTATTGAGTACATGCTGTGATTTAGGGCCTGTTCTCATACGATTATTTTCAGTTCAGTTCAGCTCTAATAAGTTCAGTTCAGTTCAGCTCCCAATTTCCTTCTCTTATAAAATGTTCAACTTAGCTCCAATAAGTTCAGTTCAGTACAGTATAGTCAATGAGAACAGGCCCTTAGACAATCAAGTATATAACCTCAAAGATGACTTAAAAGACTGAGTAATGCAAGCAACAAGACCATATTGGCTACTAGTGCAGATAACAACACCAACCTCCATAATAGACGTAATTCCAATAAGATCAACCAGCTGTCTGATGATTTCTTGATGAGCCTGGGAAATTTTCACAGGTAGCCAAAGTAACAATTTAGAAACAAGACTTCTCAACCAAAAAAAAAAAAACCATTGGCATCTTGCATACTCGCCTGAATATATTCCATAAGTGAAACAGTCTTTCGCATCAAAAGGCAAATCACGACCTGGAAAAAAGAAAAATGAAAGGCACATTTAAAAAGTTCGTGTGCAAAGGATAACAGAGGGAAAAGAGAAAAAAAAAAAAAAAAAAAAAAAACAAAAAAACAAAAAACAAAACAAAACAAATATAAACTGGGGTTTTTTTTTTTTAAAAAAAAATATGGATAAAGCACTACACATAAATATAAGCATCTACCTTGCTAAAGTATCCCGCCAATAAGGTGCTATGTGAGTGTTCAGGATCCAAGAATGAGAATAACAGATTCATCAGCTGCCAAAAGGATAAAACAAGCATAAATAAAGGATTAAAGGCAAATAGAAATAAAAGGAAAAACTATAACTTCAGAAAATTGATAATACCTCCTCATC
Organism: Chenopodium album; assembly: GCF_948465745.1. NCBI lineage: Eukaryota > Viridiplantae > Streptophyta > Magnoliopsida > Caryophyllales > Amaranthaceae > Chenopodium > Chenopodium album. The sequence continues at coordinate 21,706,409 of NC_137857.1, read as the reverse complement.
TTCTACCAAAGTTTTAAGAATAATGTCAACTTCACATGTAAAAATCTCACAAGAAATGAAAGGAAACCTAACACAGACAGAACAGAATATTAATGGATCAAAAATAAATAAATAAATAAAAGAGAGAAAAGAAAAGAAAAGATTGTAAAAATTCTGCAGGAAAAAGTATTCTAAAAAAATTGTGAAATCGCACTTAAAATTTCTCTGTCTTTCAGCATCCTCTGGAGCTTCCTCTACGATATAACGAATAAGTTGCTCAACCTGTGGTCTCTCACGCAAGCTGTAAATAGGAATAGCATTAGTATAAAAGCAGGTTCATCTGTATGACTAATATACATGCACATCTCAAGCTCATATAGCAACTTAGTATCTCGACCATTTATTCCTTTATGGGAAACCCAACATTTAAGGAACAACAAGTCATATGAACTTACAATCAAGTTGTCATAACATAGCAAAAAGTTCCAAAAATAAGTCAATCATGAAGCAAGTACTGAAAGCATTTTTCCCTTTTGGTCATGTGTACTCAAAACAGTGATACAGGGAACGCGGGACGTTGAGGCGAATCGCGATCTGAGTCGTTCGTACCGAATCGCGGAACGAACGCGACCCAAATCGCTAGGGTTCGCGACTCAGTTCGTAGTCGAAGCGTTCCCCTTTTCTTCTTCAGCAAGGTCGAATTTCTGAGTCAATAGCGGCAAAAATTGAAGGTTTACAGTGTTTGATAATGGCGAGTTCGCGAGGTTGAAGATGATACAACTGTTGAAGATGATAAAGTGAAAAAGAAAAAGTTGAGGGGGCATTACGCATGAGACAAAACTTCTTTTTGAACTTCTTACTATATTGGGGCCCTCAATATAGGAAATAGGAATATATATTCATATAAAGTTATTATTTACACCTTTTTTTTTAGTTTACTAAGTATTTTACTATGTCATTTTTTTGTGCTAAACTTTACTAATGTCATTAGTCTCTAAGTCTCCTACTCATTACACTAGCTTATTGGGAACTTGAAGTCTTGAAAACTGAAAAGGACAACTTGCAAGTGATTAAATTTTTAACTATTTTTACGGGACTTTGGCAGCAAAGATGCTAAGTTTATATGAGATTATGAGTTACCAAGTGATTAGTCTAACAAATAATATAATAATTACAAAATATAATTATATAAACTACGAATAATGGATAAAAAATTTAATGATTACATATACATAGCAATTTGAACAAATGATCAAAAATAATATGATCGTATTATAGAGGGCTAAGAGACAAGAATTCCACTTAACCCCGACTATGATTGACCGGTCAAAAAAAATTTCATAATATAACACCTAAATTAGAGTGCACATACTATGATTGCGTTTACGTTTAATGACCATAATTTGAATAATAACAGGATCATGCTATAGATCGATCAAAAAGAATTAGATCGTATATACTATGATACATTTTATAAATTGTACGTAATACGATCATGGTACGAATGATCAATCAAAAAGGGATTGGATGATATGTACGTTATATCATAATATGACTAATTGATCAACTTAACTAGGATATGATCCTACACTATGTTACCTTATATAATTGTACGTAATAGGATATCATGGTAAGAATGATCGATTAAAAAAGATTAGATAAATTGGATCACATATAGGTTATATCATACTATGACTAATTGATCAACTAGGATATGATCCTACACTATGTTACCTTATATAATTGTACGTAATAGGATATCATGGTAAGAATGATCGATTAAAAAGGATTAGATAAATTGGATCACATATAGGTTATATCATACTATGACTAATTGATCAACTAGGATATGATCCTACACTATGATACCTTATATAGTTGTACGTAATAGGATCATGGTAAGAATGATCGATCAAAAAGGATTAGATAAATTGGATCACATATACATTATATCATATTACGACTAATTGATCAACTAGGATATGATCCTACACTATGATACCTTATATAGTTGTACGTAATAGGATCATGGTAAGAATGATCGATAAAAAGCAATAGATAAATTGGATCACATATACGTTATATCATACTATGACTAATTGATCAACTAGGATATGATCCTACACTATGATAACTTATATAGTTGTACGTAATAGGATCATGGTAAGAATGATCGATAAAAAGCAATAGATAAATTGGATCACATATACGTTATATCATACTATGACTAATTGATCAACTAGGATATGATCCTACACTATGATACCTTATATAGTTGTACGTAATAGGATCATGGTAAGAATGATCGATAAAAAAGGATTAGATAAATTTGATTACATATACGTTATATCATACTATGACTAATTGATCAACTAGGATATGATCCTACACTATGATACCTTATATAGTTGTACGTGTGGTAAGAATGATCGATCAAAAAGGATTAGATAAATTGGATCACATATAGGTTATATCATACTATGACTAATCGATCAACTAGGATATGATCCTACACTATGATACCTTATATTATTGTACGTAATAAGATCATGGTAAGAATAATCGATAAAATAAGGATTAGATTATATACATTATATATTATACGTAATTGGTTTGCTCGTTCCAATTTGCGGTTTGATTATAATTTATACGATCATACATAATATGTACCGGAGATAGTAGATCGATTGCAAACATGATCATACGACACATAAATTGGATTGTCCATTTTTTGATAAAAATATCAAAAAATGTGAATGATACACGTCATACACCTATAATACTAGTGGGAAAAAACAAAAAGGAAATAAGAAGAAATAGGAAGAGTCATATTCAATTAATGAATTCATTCTGATCTTCTTTCCCAAAGGCCAAAGCATTCTTTTCATTTGTTGTAGAGCTTGAAGTTCAAACGACATCCAAACTCCATCTTCCCATATTCTCCAATTCTATAAATTCAATGTCTATTTTAGTATACAAAACACATCTCCATTCCTACGGTTCCAACCAATCATTATTATCAAAAAAAATTAGGTACAAAAAATGGCATTTGGCAAAAATAGATCCAAACAAAGAGTTTCCATTGAAACTTCACAAAGAAATCAACCACCAAATCAACCTTCACCTGAAGAGTACAATGATTTGGAAACTGAAATTCCTCAAAGGGAAGAGGTGTTAGATACAGAAGATCAACCAAATCAACGAGTTTCTTCCGAGATTCAACAAAAACCTCTATTAGCTGAAATTACACCAATTCAGGGAGAGAAAGGGAAAAATGCTGGAGGAACGAAAAGGTGGTCTTGCAACCATTGCAAGAAAACATACAGCAGCTCATACACAAGAGTACATCAACATTTTTTTGGTGCTCAAGTTGGAAAAAACCAGAGATTGGTCGATGTACTGTGATGCTATCAAATAGAGTACTACTTCAAAGCATAAGAAAGAAAGTTGAGGAGGCTGAGTTGACAGGTATCTCCCCATCATTATCTAAATCTACTATAAAAAATAAAGTTCCGGGAACTAATAAAACTCCCATAGAAGATGCGTTTGGTATGGTTGAACGTAATGAGGTTGACAAAGCAATAGTTCGTTTTCTTTGTGCTAATGGAATTCCATTCAATGTACTAAGAAGTCCAGAATTTTCTTATATGACAAAAGCCTTGACTCATGCTCCCAAGGACTACAAGCCTCTATCGCCTGATAGAGCTAGAACATCCTTACTTGATGAAGTCAAGCGGGATGTGGAGAAGGAATTAGCTCCAGTTAAAGACACTTGGGCTACACAAGGAACTTCAATCGTTTTTCAGATGGATGGACAAATGTGAAGCGTGAACCACTTATTAACGTGGTTGCATCCAATAGTCGTGGTTCTATGTTTCTATACGCGGACGACTTCACGGGGGTGGAAAAAACAGGAAAGGCCATAGCTGACTATCTACTTACTGCAATTGAAGAAGTTGGGACGTCAAATGTCTTGCAAGTTATCACTGACAATGCAGCCAATTGCAAAGCTGCTGGAAAAGAAATCGAGAAGGTACATAAGCACATTTTTTGGTCCCCTTGTGTGGTGCATACACTCAATCTTATTTTTAAAGACATTGCTACTGCTTTTCCATGGGTTAGTGAAACTTATGTTAAAGGGAAAAATATTGTGAAGTATTTTTTAAATCATACTCATGCTCATGCCATTTTTAAATCACAATCTGGACTGGAATTACTGAAAGTAGCAAAAACTAGATTTGCTTCTCATTATTTGTTGTTGAAAAGACTATCACAATGTAGAGAATCATTAGCAACTACTATAGTCATGCGGGCTTGGAAAGATTGGATTACTTCGGGGGATGAAAAAACAAGAGAGTTAGGGAAAGAAGTTGCTGCCACTATTAGTAATGAAGGTTTTTGGGAGGAAGTTGATAATATTTTGGCAATCACAAAGCCAATTTATTTGATGATTAAATTTGCTGATGGTGAAGGGCAAAAGATGGGTGAGGTTTATGAAAAGATGGATTGTATGATTGGGGAGATAGGAGATGTAATGAAAGAAAACAAGCATAAAGATGACGGTGACAAAATGAGTGAGATCTTGTTATCAAGATGGGAAAAAATGAACATTCCCATGCATTGCTTAGGATTTGCACTAAACCCTTTTTTTTATGATGCAAAGTACTTGGAAACTCCGGCTCCGGGAGGGGAGGCTAGGAGAGCACCAAATTTTGACAGAGAAGTTGTTGGTGGTGTTTTAAAGGCATTTGATAAAATAGGGGAGAGTGCAGAAGAAAAAAGACTACTCCGTGAACAGTTGGCTAAATTCCAAGCTAAGGAAGGTATTTTTGGGTCACTTGCTGCCAAAATTGATGCTGTAACAATGTCTCCTATTTCTTGGTGGTCCACTTATGGATCAGAGGCACCCGAATTAGCTGAAATTGCCATTAAAGTTTTGTCACAGCCCATTAGTAGTTCTTCTAATGAGAGGGTGTGGAGCACATACTCATTTATTCACAATGCCAAACGAAACCGACTAAATTCTGTTAGAGCTGACAAGTTGGTTTTTATTCACTGTAATATAAGGCTAATTTCTCGTTTTACAAGCTACTACAAAGAAGGTCCTTATAGAAAATGGGACATTAATCCAGAGACTTCAATTCTAGAAAGTTCAACACTTGGACTTGAGGAAATGAGGTGGAGAGAAGACTTAGATGAACAACCTAATAACACACCAGTGACATTTGCTTGTAAAAGGCAGCGATATGCAGATTGATAACTTCTAAAGTTTGGGGCTGATTTTGCTTTGATGATATGTGTTGGATTGTTTATTGTAATAGGAAGTTATTGAACCTTTTTTGCTTGGGTTTGTTATTTGTTTTAAGTTTTGAACTTTTGATCATGTACTCATGTTTGATGGCTTGATGCATATGAAATATGAATGTTTTTTGGATGAAATGAAAATCAATGTTTTAAGTTCAAATTAATTTTTAGTTTTTTTTTTTTTTTAGATTATTATTTATAGATATATATATATATATTAAACTACACCCAACGTTCCCGATTCACTCAATGTAGCGTTTCCCGTTTCCGTTTCCGTCCCGCGTTTCGTATCGAATTTCGTTCCTTGTATCATTGACTCAAAAAATCTAAATCATTTGAAAAAAAGATAGAAAAGGTATTTAAATCTACATTTTCATATAACCATATTTTCTAGGCCAGAATTTTCTTATCCTAGCTCCTACAACCACTTAATCACTACCTTTGTGTATCATGTCTATTGCTTCCACTTCAAAAATTAAAAAATAACAAGTAGAAAGATCAGTTTTAAATACTAAACTCATGCGGAAAAATTAATAAGCAAAGAGGACGATCCAATAAGTGAAAACAGAATGACCCAGCTGACTAACATATACCAGGTTAAGGGACAAACAAAATTATTCAGCAAGATATACTATCAGGTAACACTAAAATAAAATGGAAATCAGACGCTAGAAACTGTGGGAAACACAGCACAAAGCAACAGATCCAAGCACGGTTGCTAAGTAGAGGTATACCAAAGCAGTTACCGTGCCATGGCCCAATAATCTGTCCGGCAACAATGTCCTAATTTGAACAGGGGCACAACAGAGAACACTACTAAGGAATAAGGCTGCATACATCTAAACTTCCCAAGACCCATCTTGACTAGGTTTATACATATTTGAAGTCGTTGCAAGGACACAACATTAATTTCAAGAACTTCCAAATTTATCAAACTAGGGATTTCAAGCTAGCCCTTTGAAAAGAATTATTACCGATGTTCTTAATGCCCTATGCCTGTTTGTGTAATATTGTATTAAAACTATTGGCATATAGAAGATAAATGTGTTGGATATAGTGTATTTGTGTAATGTTCTAAACTTTAGTTAAGCTACTTTGGTTTAGTGACGGTGAAAAAATATTGAGTTCGATGTACAAATATAAATGTCTAATAAATTCTAAATAGGAAAATTTAAACAAAAAGAAACAGAGAGAGTAATAGATGGATTTAAATATTGAAATAAACATAACTTTTTAAATCAATTTAGGAAATACAAGAGCCAATTAAAAGGTTTTTAAAATCAAATGGGTCAAATATGTATAAGAACATTTTTAGGGATATAACTGTCCATGCATTATTCATAAGAGCTTTCTTAAACTTTTTATAAGGTTGGGAACCTCACTGACTTTAATGATAAAATAGGTGATATTGAATTTCTTTCAGTTATGTAATAAAGCTAAAAATAAAACACAGCATATATTAAGGACCTTTTTCTCGATACTTTTTACTTATTCTTGACAAAATCAAATCAGATATACCAGAAACATAACTTTCAATTCTCATTTACTTATTACTAAAATCTTTAATTGCGTGTTAAATAAATTTATGGAGATTACATATTGAAAAGTACACGATAAGACCAATCTAACAAGATCCAATTTGATAAGTTTTTTTTCTTATAGAGTAGTGTAAATATTATAGAGTAGTGTAAATATGCAGTCAAAGTCCAGACAAATTAAGCCATCAAATCAGCCAGAACATTTCAGATCAGGCAGAGTCAGCAAAACAAATCATACTAGAATCAAACCAGATCACCTCATTTTAGGTAAAGAGAACAAGTCGCCTCATAGTATTTACTCTATTCAACCTTTTTCATAGCAATAAATATAAGAAAAGTAACTACAAAGAAGCCCTTTATTCTTTCCATTTCGAAGTGCACTTCCAAACCTTTTGTTAACAAAATACAAATGTGTTGAATGAAAAGGGGGAAAAAATACTTGCTTATAACCTAAATATATTTATTCTCCCTTAACCTTTAGCATCTCCTATGTCTCTCTCTTTGACCCAATTAACAAACACAACTCAAAACACTCGAAAAGGTATGAAATCAATGGTTGCAGCTTCAATTTACTTTCCTCCACCTCTGCAAAGTTTAAACCAGCACTAGCAAGGGTACACAGCCTGCTAGCAACATTGGCATCACGTGCTTTCCAAATGTGACTACCAGCATCAGAAATCAGACTCTAACGGCCAAAAGTTCACTAGAGATTTACTTCACAAGTTGCCTACAGACATATTATGTCTTTCCTCCATCTCAGTGATACTGAAATCAAACACCAACAGACCAGCAGTAGAGAGAGTACATAGCCAGCTAGTACACAATCCCAATGTCATTCTCAGCAACAAAAATTAGACTCCAACTGCCAAAATTCAATGGAGTCTGGAGATTGATCCCAAGAGTTGGCTACAGAGATTTCATGCCATTCTACCCCATTCTCCTCCAGCCTCTTCCTTTGCCTCTCTGACTGCCATATCCAACTGGAAATTTAGAGGATCAAACTCGGATAGGCCAGGACTCTAATTTTAAGTTCATATGGGTAAGCCTGGGAAATCTACGATCCTAGGCAACATAAGCACACGAGAACCATAAATAAACCATTGCTGTCAAGCATATAGAAATACGACAATGCTAATATAACAAATAAAAGGTAATTTATTAAACATCAAAGAGGAGACGGCTGACAGAACATGAAAATTAAAGCAACCAAGCCATGAGCACTAGGAAAACCTAAAAGGAGTAGAAGCTTTACAAATTAATAAGTCGGGCATTCAGAGCTTTGCATTCTTGTATTATTTCATCCTCATCAAGAAGCTCATCCAGTGTAAAGTTATCCTTGTCCAAAATGGTCTCCACCTGGAACCACATGCATGAAAAAAAGCTCTTCCTTTCAGCTCAACCAATTACATATCTATGCTGATGAAACCGAAAATAAAGCAGAAAGCCTAGTATAGGATATATAATAAAATGCACAAAAGAACTCACACACAACTTGTCCTTCCCCCTTTCAAGAAAGAGAATCACAAGGGTGGGGTGTAAAATCTTAATAAATGAAAACGAAAGGAAATATTTTAGTTTTTATAATATAAAAAAAAAGCGCAAAAAATTTCCAGTATGTCTTTTTCAATCAAAATAATCAATTGCAGACTGCAAAAGGTTATAATTTCAAAATAAAATATTCTATCAAAATATTATGAAGGTTCTACAAATAAATGCTTGCCCCTAAAGAACATTCCTCTTGACACGCTAATACAATTGTGATAATAGCATCAGTCTAAATTGCTTCCTATTGCTTTCAAATTTCAAATTTGAGTTCACACAAACAGTTAAATTACACTCACAACTTCTAGACAAACTTCCTTGAAAAAAAGGTTTTCCGCACATGCAATATATTGGATGTACAGACTAGCATAGGAAGCCAAATCCTCACGTGATTGCAGATTAAATCACTAGGAGAATTCATAAATCTAAATAATTTGGCACAAAGAAGTACTTACATATACAACACTCTGAGTTATTTTGGGGTCACACCATGCCTAAACCCTCTATTGCTCTATAAATAGGAGTCCATAGATACCCTTGGTAACCATACTTTACAAATATACTACCTACATATTCCTAAGGTAATCTTTATTGTCACTACTACAGTATAGTTTCTACAAAAAAATATAAGCCATAATTCAGGCATTCAAAACACAATAGCAACAACGAACAAAAGAAAAGTCCAGCATTAAAATAATTTTTTTTTCAAAGTAAATAAGAGAAGAAAAGAAAAGGTAGCGCCTCAGAACTGTGTAGCAGCTAGAGTTGAGCTTTGCAAAGCAGATTTATGACAGCAGAAGATAATCTCTTGCCATGAGTCACAAGATCCCAAGGTAAAAAGTAGGTAAATCATTAACTGCACTCTCCATCAAACTTAACTGAGAAATAAATTAAATTTTCTGCAGAAAAGCTATAATGAGAGGTTTCTGAAGTGCACGGAGATAATAAGACTTAGAGGTTAACCATACTTTACAAATATACTACCTAATATTCCTTATTTGATTGTTCCATAGCACAACGGTCCTGATTAACCGATCACATTATGCAGATATATACTGCATTGTGGAGCAGGCCGATTACAATGAAAATATGTTCAGCTTTGATTGAAAGGAAACCATAGCAGAACGATGTTAATTTACTAACGCATTCCCATAAAAATTGGGAGAACCGAAAACATACTTCCTAAGTCAACAAAATGAAAAGAACCAGCTGGGCAGGGCTACTGGCTACAAGCCTACTATTCAACTGAGTCCTGCGAGCAATTGATAAATATGAACCGAGTAGTCGAGTGCCGAACTTCTGACAAATTATAGCAAAATTATACCACATAACCACACAATAGAATTATTTCCGGATTGCGACACATTGCTTCGGCAAGCAAAAGTAATTCACATTAGAAATTCAACCACAAGAACAAGGTGATCAAAAATACACTAGGTCGTCTGATTAACAGATTCAATAAGTTTATCAGCTACTAGCCATTCACAAGAAACAAGTACAAAAAAAATATGAAAAAATACAAAATTTAAAAATTGGATCTATATAACTCACCGGAGATGCAGTGGACAAACCCGCCATACGCCAAAACATCTTGAATTCGCCTTTAAAAACGCGGTTCCCAAATTCAGATCTAAAACAACTAAAAACCCTAATTAAATTCCCAAATAACAAGTAAAAATAAGAAATGAATACATACAATAGTTATGGAACCCTAAAATCAATTAAACTCCTTCTCCTAAACAAAATTAAAGCCAAAAAGATCAACAGATACGTATCAAACCTGCGAAATCAGATTACCTGGAATTGGCAGTAGAATCGAATACAATCAACTATGATTTTGGGGAAGTAATTGAGGGAAACAAAATAGAAAAGATTCAGAGAATTGCAGGTAAAGGAGAGAGAGAACGAGAGAAGGGTTGCTACGCGCCGATCTCGAACTCAATAGCGCCTTGCAAAATATGAACTTTGGTTTTCGATGTTGTTATGAATTGCCTTTTTTTTTGATAATAAATTTTTTTGGGGTCTGTTTTTCTCAATCACAACTTGATCGAAATGAATTTTAAGACGAAAAGGAACGATCAGTTAACCTCTCTCCCTAGATTATAATTTTCAATTAGTATTATGTACTCCTAAAGGTGGGCATCATGCCGTCGCAGGCCGTGTCGGCGGTGGGCTTGTGCCGTGACGTGCCCACTTTTGGCACACCGCAGCCCACGGGCCACGGCACTCACTAGATTATAATTTTCAATTAGTATTATATACTCCTAAAGGTGGGCATCGTGTCGTCGCGGGCCGTGTCTGGCCGTGTCGGCGGTGGGCTCGTGTCGTGCCATGCCGTGCCGGCTTCGTGGCGGGTTGTGTCGTGCCATGCCCACTTTTGGCACACCGTAGCCCACGGCACGGCCCACGTGCCTGGCGTGCCGTGCCGGCCGGGCCGCGGGCCAACACGTGCCTTGCATTATTTTTTTTATTAAATGTATATTAAAAAAAATCGGTATATATTTTTTTGTACAACTTAAGTTTATATATTTAATGTTATTAATTATTTTTATGTAAATAATTTATGTTTAAGTTTACATAAAAAAAAATATTAATTTAGCGAAAAACAACAATGCATATAATAATAAAAAAATTGCAAGTGCGATAACCCGAAAACACAAAAAATTGATGAATAACTTATTTAATTATATGCCGATAGTCGGTACGATAAATCGATAATACAAAAAATTAATGATAATTAAAAATCGTACAATAATTGATGAATAACTTCATTTTATTATACGGAATACGAGATTTGATAATACAAAAATTGTACAATAGTATCTAATGTAAATATGGAATTATTATTCTTCGTCTTCGTCTTCGTCTTCTCTTGGTTCAGGTTCATCGGCCAATTGAGTTGATTGAGAACTAATAGAACCCGATGTTCCTTCATCGTCATCATTTTCTGCATAAGTATGATCTTGGGAACGAGTTTCGACATCCAACCAATCCTTGAAGTAAACACACATTTCAAGTGTTTCGGGTTTTAGTCTTGTTCTTCTATCGTCTAAAACCCGTCCCGACGCACTAAAAGCTCTTTCGGAGGCAACAGAGGAGACTTGGATAGCAAATATATCACGAGCCATTGCCGCCAAAATTGGATGTTTTGTGGATTGTGATTTCCACCACTCGAGGATGTTGAGGCCGAACTTCTCTTCATCGTCCATGCCTTTCAAGAAGTCGTAACTTAAGTACATTTGCAACTCCGAAACATCGCTTTGTGTTCTCCTAGATGATGATGATTCTGTACCTGAATACTTAGACATCATGTTAGCAGCTTGTGCAAATAAACCTTTGGCCCTTTTACTTACGTTTTTGGATGTTTGAGAAGGGGCAAATCGAGACACGGTTCCATATTTGTATTCATAAACACTATATAAAGAGAAAAAATCTTTAGTGACCTTAGTTTTAAAAGTTTCAACATCATCTTCAAACTCCATATATGTTACTATAATAAATATCAATTAATAGAAAAGTGTCATCATACTTTTGCCTTGGATCTAAGATAGAAGCAAAAATATAAATCATAGGAATATTAGTGTAATATTTACGCCATTTTTCCTCCATAGATGGAAGATATCCATGATAATCATATTGTGATCGGTGTTCGGCAAAAAGTTGTGCAAGTAAACATGCATTGCTAAGAAAAGAATGGGAACAAGGATTATATACAGAAGAAAAACAATGTGTCATACTATATAGTAATTGTAAAAACTTCATGTATTTTTCACAATTAACCCAATCATCTTCTAGTAAAGCACATTGCGGAAATTTCATATTATAAAACAGTGTTAAATGAACCTCGTACTCGATTGCCCGACTCAACATTTCATAGGTGGAGTTCCACCTAGTTGCACAATCCGGTGCTATTTTTATAGTCTTTATCCTTTGTTGCCTACAAAAACCTTTCCGTTCTTGATATCTCAAGTTAGAGCTATTAATAGACATAATAGCATTCCTTATTTTGTGATAAAATGGACCAATTGCTTGTGTTCCATCTTTCACACACAAGTTAAGAACATGACAAATGCATCTAACATGAAGTGCATCTCCATCTAATATTACATCGGTCAATTGGGGTTTAACCAAATTTGCACTATATGTCATAGAAGTTGCATTATCGAAAGTCATAGACATGATTTTATCCCTAAGACCATATGCATCAATGGCTTCCATCAAATGATGAGAAATGTTAAGACCGGTATGAGGGTATTCAAGCATTTTAAAATGAATGATGCGTTTTTGTAACAACCAATCATTATCCAACCAATGACAAGTAACACATAAATAGTGAAGTCCGTATCCACTATCCCATGCATCGACGGTTAAAGAAACTTTACTAGGAAGATTACTCAATTCATTTTCTAATTTCAATTTATACTCTTGATAATTCTTCATGGCAGCAGATCGAACTGTTTTTCGGGAGATTTTTTTGTGTTTGGGTTGTAGTGCTCGGTTTATGTAATTGTTGAAGGCATCATTTTCGGCAAAAAGAAATGGTTGTTCGGCATGTACTATTGTAGACACCTAAAAATGTCTCCCCAAAACCAAACCCGATGATGAACAACCTTTCACCGCCATTATTGGTCGGGTTGAGTATTTAACCTTGGAGTGCTTAAATCCATATTCAATCCCAATACATTTCATAAACCAACCCAATTCCTAGCCCATTTCTCCAAACCATAACTTAATCTTCACTTTTCGTGCCTTTAAACCCAAAATAATTCATTTCGTGTCCTTTAAAATCATTCATTTCGTGTCCATTTTATAAATACGTTTAGATCAGTTTATTTTGGTCCATAATCTGGGTCTAATTTTTAAATGTTTGGACGGGGCTTGAAAAGAGCTTTCCAACGATATATTATAAGCCCAAATCCGAGTTATAACGAATAAGTTATGGCTAAAATACTAAACTGAGTCCAAACCGAACCTAAGCCCACCTTACCTACGACCCAATGATCATATGGAGGGTCAAAAGCTTTAATCCCAATCCTAAACCAATTAGGATTAATTAGAAGCTTCTATGAGTTTCTAAAATATCTTAATTATCCTTTTTGAAAAGATAAGATTAAAGCATTTGAAATTGAATAAAACTTTTCTTTTTGAAAGTCCTAATTCTATTCGAATTGAAAGACGTTCAAAGATTGTCAAATATTATTTCCGTGCTTCATAGTTTTTATCTAATTCTTATATGGTTAGATAGCTCTTGAAATTATCTTTCCAATGATATATTATAATATTAATTCCAAGCTATAACGAAAAAGATATAAAAGAAATACGAAACTCTATCCAAAACTGACACCATCCCACTATTTCGGCCATATCTTTAATTATACACAATATTTTAATCTGATTCTAAATGGGTTAGAAAGTAGACTTCAAGAGCTTTCCAACGATATCTTATTCATCTTATTCCGATTTCTGGATCAAAAGATATGATAAAAACAAAAACCGCAAAACTGCTGTCTATCGCAAGAGTTTTATACGATTCGAATTCTTATATTTTCTTGATTCGACCCCTCTTTTTCCTTATAAATAGAGGTCATATCTCCCCTTTTTCAATCATCAACAAGCTTGATCACCAAATCATTCTCTCTTCCTCTCTTCTACACCAAAAATTCTTCTATCTCCCTACACCAAAAATCATTCTCTTGCTCTAGCCTAAATTCTAGCCACCCTATTCTCTAATTTTATATCCCTTAAGCACTCTAAGGAGTCCATACTTAACCCGAGGTTCCGTCCTTAAACCAAGGCGTGAAAGGTATAATTAACTGAGGGTTTGGACCAAATCAACTCTACTTTTATTTAATTTAATTATTTCAATTTGATTTTTTTTTATTGAAGTTACTAACAATTTATTCATGATGTAGCAATTTAAAGAAACGCGCGGAATGTGAGTAATTAATTAATTTAATTACTTATTTTATTTCCTTATTGCTAGTATCATGATTAGGATTATTTTTATTTGATTTGGACTAACGCTATTATTGTTGAATTGCTTCCAATATTAATGTTTATTCTATTATTATTTATGATCACTGTATTGCATGTTAAAGGGAATATGTAATTGAAAATCACGACTAATAAGATAATTTGGACAACCAGTTTAGGTTCCTTTAATCTTGTTATTAATTGAAGTGATCACTAATATTTTAGAATAATGTGTTGCATTAATATTCAACCAATTTATCTTAATAATTGTTTAGGGTAAAAATACCCAGGTACGTGACCCAATCTCATAGCGACACGTGGCCCAATAAGAAGGCGACGCGTGGCCCTATGAGAGGGCGACACGTGTCCTCCTGATAGGGTGACACGTGTCGGCTGTCCCAAACGTATAATACAACATCAGAAAGAGAAAAAGGCTTTTATTACATCAAGCCCAAATCCCGAGGAAAACCTTGAAAGCCGCAAAACGACGCCCCCTCTGACACGTGGCGGCCCCTGATTGTGCAGCCAATCACGTCACGGAATTCTAGGGTACAAACCCTAGAGGGGCACATGTTCCCACCCCTATAAATACCCCAATCATTTATGATGGGAGGGGTGGATTGTGACATAACATTAAAAAAGAGCATTAAAGAGCTCCAATTTCTCTCTACTTTCTCTCTCTAGCTTTTCCGAGTACCGATCTCTAACTTGATCGTCGGAGGCGAATATTCCGATAAACGGAATATTCGTTGTTTTGCAGGTGTCTGAGTCTCGTTGCCAGCAGAGCGTGACTAATATCCGAGGAGATCACAAAAAACCCTGAAACATTTGGCGCCATCTGTAGGGATACTCGTCCGTTATTGCAATAGATGGTCAGACACCTAATACCGGTCCTCATCCAAGCGAGGACGGATATGTAGAAGACTTACATACAACCATACATTCTAGCAATCCTTTGACTGCCTCATTTCAAGAGGCCGAGCAACCTCCTGTTACCCCAGCTGCCCTAATGGCCGAGCTGACTAAGCTCCGCCAAGAGTTGGCCTCAAAGCAGCCAAAGGGGGGAGGAGGTGCCTCCAAGAAAGCACACAACAAGACCAATGCAACTGATGCTGGTAATACTCTATTCCGTCGTCCGCATGGAAGGTCTCCCCGAGTCCCACGGACCAATCTCTCAAGTCTGTTGGCAAAAACACAGTCGGGTGGGGGGAGGGGTAGACAGCCAAAAAGAGTGGAAACTGAGCCGTCACATCGTTTCAAGGACGCAAGAGATTACATTCGGCACAAACAAAGGGAGAGGGCCGCATATTCTGACACGGCCTCTACCCCAACCATGCCGGATGAAGTCTCCAACCAATCTTTCTCTCAATACACCAAAACGGCCGTCTCCAGCAGAAGCCAAGCCGCTCACACTATTACTCCCATTCCAGTTCAGCCATCACAATATCAGCCCCCTCAAGTTCTCAATGGGTTGATACAGCCAACTCCCCAAGTCTTTGGGCAGTATGGGCCGTATGGCCAGGTGTTCGGCCAGGCTCCCTACCTGGCTGGAACGTCTGCGCAGCCTCAGCCCATTGACTGCCAGATGCGCTTGTTGAATTTAGGAGATAAGCCGCCTCCGTTTTCGCAAGACATACTAACGTCCCCTCAACCAGCAAAAGTGAAGAGTGTACTAGTGGGTGCCTATGATGGTACGGGCAACCCAGAGGAACATATTACCTCGTACAGGAATCTGATGTACTTTCAAAGTGTAGATGACGCTACTTGGTGCAGATGCTTCCCGGCCACCCTCAAGGGAGTGGCTCAGGATTGGTTTAATAGCCTTCCGGCCGGATGCATAAACTGCTCATCAGAAAAAAAAAAAGCCTAATTTTGGAATCCGAGAAGATCTCACTTTACTTTTTCGCACTTTTTAAATTCTCCAACACGGTCTAACTTGATCGTCGGAGGCAGACCTCCAACCAATTGAAGTCTCCGTGTTTTATAGGTACGGACCGCGTGGGACCAGTCTTCGAGCTGTAACTCTCCCGAGGGACCAAAAAACACCCAAAACACTAAAAATCAGCACTTTAATAATTAAAACCCTAACTTTTTATACTTTATAAAATCTGAAATTCAAACACTTCATAATCTAAAATTTACAACCTTTAATCACCAAAACATAATTATAACACATACTAATCATGTTTAGACAATTAAATTCAAAAACCCAAATTATAAGTTGTAAGAATAATAATTAAAACAAGAGGAGAGAGAAGGGAGGATGACCACCGTGGGTGGTGCACTAGTGGAAA
The DNA here is from genome assembly GCF_948465745.1 of Chenopodium album. Lineage (NCBI taxonomy): Eukaryota > Viridiplantae > Streptophyta > Magnoliopsida > Caryophyllales > Amaranthaceae > Chenopodium > Chenopodium album. The sequence goes on along the minus strand of NC_137857.1, from coordinate 21,689,779 downwards.
AATAGCTATCCGTAACGGGAAATAACCTATCCGTAACGGGCAACGGGCGTTACGTATGCTGCCGTTACGGATAGGCTATGTTATTCGTAACGGGCAGTCAAAATGCCCGTTACGAATACAATTGAACCCAAATTAAAAAAAAAAAATGCAGCAGGTGATACCTGCTAGTCTGCTATCCTGATAATCTGCTATGATGCCAAATTTTAATTACTATTATCAATAATAATAATAAATGTAAAATTGAATTAATTATAAAATCAAATATACAACTTTCACAAATGTCCAAATTGACATTACAACAACTCTCAACATGAATCAAAAGCTACTAAATAAATAATACTCTGTAATACAACATGAAAATTTAAACAAGTTTTATATTCCATATAGTAGACTAAGAACTTGAAAAATCTTGTAGAATTGTATACTGTCTTGATTTGTTTCCGTTAAGATCAGTTACATGGAAAACTGCAGAACACAAAATTAAAAACAGGGTTAAAATTTTAATTACAATAATTAATGAAAATGGGTATCTTAAAATCCTCAAAAAAATAAATTTAATTACTCACCATCCATGAACCATCTGCCATCGGAAGAAATATAAGCTTTCTTAATAGAATCCCATGTTTTCTAGCACTATCAACCTACCAAAAATTAAATTAAATAATTATTATCAAAAAATTAACTAAATAAAAACCCAGAAAATATTTTAATTACAGAAGGTTAATTATTATCTAAAAAAATTGATAAATTTCCCAGAATTAATATCTAAAAAAAATAGAAATAGATTGATAAATTCCTGAAAATTTAAAAACAAAATGATAAGAAGAAGAACAAACCTGGGAGTATCTAAGCGCAAAAGAAGCTTCTCGAATTCATTCAAACAAGCAGGCCACTCCATAACCAAAAAATGATAATCTCTCTCCTTAAAACGACGTCGTTGATAGAATGAAACCTAGAAAAATAGGAGAACGTCAAGTGCGCTTCAATGGGACGCTTCAATTGCTTGGACCGACAAAATTCAATTTGAAACAAAGATTTGTAGAGAAAAATCAATAAACCCTTCGATCTAAAAATCATCAAAACCCCCAATTTCACCATTTTTTCTCTCTCCTCGTCCCATATCGCCATTTTTCTCGCCTTGTTTCATCACCAATTGAATGGGGAAGATTGATGGAGGAGAGGAGAGGAGAGGAGAGGAGAGAGAGTGACAGTGTGAAATAAGAGAAAAGAGGTGAATGACGGCTAGGTAAACCCTAATAAAAAGCCAAAGCCAAGTAATGGGCTCTTCTTATCATTTGGGCCACGCTCAAGCAGTTGTATCGGGCTCAATATGCCCGTTACTTGTAATATAATATCCGTAACGGGCAAATGATGACGGTTACAACTAAATAAGTATTCGTAACGGGCAATATTTTGCCCGTTACGAATAACTAAGTATTCGTAATGGACACTTTTTGCCCGTTATAGTTATTCGTAACGGACACTATTTTGCCCGTTACGAATAACTAAGTATTCGTAACGGACACTATTTTGCCCGTTACGAATATATTTAATGTAACGGGCATAGCTTTGCCCGTTACAAATAGCCTGTTACGAATGAGATTTTTTCCACTAGTGGTGGCCGGTTGGCCGGATTGCCGGCTGGAGGTGGCTGGTGACATGGCAGGCGTGAGGTGGCAGCAACAAAGCAAGCTGTTAACCAGATGAACTTCTACAAGAGGGGGGTGAATTGTAGACGAGAACTTATGGTAAAATTAAAGCTGAATTTTAAATGAAAGCTATAAGGAACACGAAAATGCAAGAGAGGATTTTTACGTGGAAACTTCTTGGGCCCAATCAAGAAGAAAAACCACGACCACTACGAATTTTACTAAACTCTTTCACTATAGGGAAACGACTTTGTTACAACCTAAAAGGACCTCTACTTGAGTTTCTCAATAAACTCAAGTTCCTTGATGGGAAAGAGAACGGTAGGTCATTGGGCTACCACCCCACCCAATCAAACAAAATTTGTAACTCAACTAACCCCTATAAAGTGTAGTGGTAAGTCAAGGTCGAATTCAAAGGAATGGAGGTCGAATGCACGATGCCTAAATTAAGCTATTCCGAAATCTAGTAGGGGTTTATGGTAGAAACTAGAGCTAAGCTAGGCGATGCATGACAGGCTAAGTCGTATCACCTAATCAAAAGTAATTACCTAATTCCTCTAACTAAAGTAGATAGGGAAGTAGGGTCGAATCCACAGGGAAACTGGTCTTTCTATTCCTAATTAATTAATTATAATCTAAATTATTAAAGTAACCAATTGTTGTTGTTTAAAAGGAATTATACTACGAAGAATATGAGTAGGGAGAAATAAAAGTAGGGGAAAATCAATGAATAAAGGACCTAGGGCATAGGTTCACCAATAAATAATACTTCAGGGTAAAACATATAAATCAATCATCAATGTATCAATTAATCAGATCATAAAGGGCTTTCGCTACGTATTACAATCACAGAGTTAATTTACCGGTATTAAATCTCATCTCTCGAATCTCGACTTAACCATTTATAAATTAAACTGCCTATTGAAACTAGGCCTTAACATCAATTCTCATCTCTCGAATCTCGAATCAATATTGCTTAACTCATACAATTAAACCAGCACTAATCTAGTTGTAGAGCATTAAACCAATCAATAGGAAATTAATTAAACATTAACAATCAACAATAATAAATTACCCCTTCTTATTAATCATGGATCCCCACAAACCCTAGAAAGAAAACTACTCGGACATAATTAAATCTAAACTAAATAAAGCGATTAAAGGAGACATAATTAAAATAACGAGCAATTAAATAAAGCAATTAAGAAAACATAATAAAAACAATAATAATAATAAAAATCAATATTCAAGAAAACTACCAAGTAGAATAAAAAAAATAATAATCATCAAACTAACTTGAGCAAACGTAATTAGTATTAAAGACGAAATAGACGAAAGCGAGATAAAACAAAAACTTAAGAAAATCCTAACTAACAAGTTACGGAAATCTCAAACTAAGAATAAAAGAAAATTAAAAGAAAACTAACTACCTAACCTGCGTTACTACTACTCCTTAAATAAACACAAATCACCGACACAATTATCATCAAGTGGGCCTAAACAATTAGCCCACTATGATAAGTGAAAAGCTCGCAGTAACACTCTCGCCCGACCGGGCCATCTACCGCCCGATCGGGCCCGCTATATATCATGCCCAGCGGGCTGCTTGGTTCTTCATTTGGGCCAGCAAACTTGGGCCAATAATTTAAGTGTTATTTTATAATTCGTGGCCTCATTACTTGCTCCGTTGATTCCTTCTTCTTAATAAGTCTTAGTCTTGTAATAATACGAAGTATTATAACTCCAAACGAACCGAGCCCTTAATCACCAAACCAAATAAAATAAGTTCGACCTTGCGCTTCAAATATATGGTCATGAAATACGATCAAACTCTAATGTCATTGTAGTGGCTCAATAAGTTCGGGAATTGTCATAAATATGCAAATTCCTGCAAAATAATATCAACTCTACAAAAACACTAGAAAACGTATATTAGTAATAAAAATAGCTCCGTAGAGCTCAAATAAGTACAAATATGACCGTGGGACGGGGAATAAATATATATATAAAATAGACTCATCAATGCAAAAGGCTAGTACTAATTGAATGCTAAGGCACTAGGGGAATGGATCCACATGCATCAACAATGAAGTTCAATCAACTTGGGGAATTAACCAATCAAGTCAAGCAATGTGAGGGAAAACCGAAATTGCAACCAAGAGAGTACATCAAGCTATTCTCTTAGAGGTCTAATTAGCGTCAACTACATCAAACACTAGCTAGGAAACATCACAAGATAACTCAATCGAGTAAATGTAAGCCACAAATCAATGGTCCGTATCAATGTGAACTCACAATGCAATCTAGTGTGAATAACAAGGGTGATCAAGCCTAATCAAGCACACACATGCACAAAATCAATCAACCAATTTAATCACATTATCAACTCAATCAATTTCCCCCAAATTAATCTCAATTCATCATCAATACATGCTTCACCACTACCCTAGCAAATAAACTACTCACAATCCATGAAGAACATCAAATTCAAAGCTAAACTAATCATCTTTCCCAAATTCATGAATTGAAATCAAATTGAAACCAACAAATTAAATCAAAATCAATCAAACTATCAATTAACCAAATCAAACAACAATACTAATGAAATCAAACATTGAATTGCATTAAAGAGTAAAGAATCCTTACAAACTTGATGTAAATCAAATCAAATGAAGCAATCTTCAATCATCAATCATCAAACCCACACTTTCTCTCTCTAAAAATGCTAAGAACTAGTGTTTTCTCTTTCTAAAATCTAATCTAATCTAATTCTTTCTAATGAAGATCTAATTCTCTCTCCATAAATGGAAAGAAATAACTATCAATCCAAAGAGGAAGTTGGGAAAGACGTCCAAAAATAGACCCACGCCGGTGCGGGCGCTTGAAGGAGAGAGAATGGTGCGCACGGGAGCACACCCAGACAGGTGCGCCCGCACGCACCTGGTGTGCGCCCGCACACGACAGATGTGCGGCCGCACACTCCTCTAGTGCGCCCGCACAACTCTGCTGCTTCCTTCTCTTCTTCTTTGTCCTAGCTCATGCGGTGCACACATCCTAGATGATGGTGATGGAGGACAAGGTAGGCAGGAACTTCCTTAAATTTCTTGAAGGGTAGAAGCCATGAGGAAGGCATAAACAAGACCTTGAAGCATGCTCCTTGGACCTCCCTTTGACTTGAGACTTCTTGCACAAGCTTTAGGCATGAAAATCAATGGAAAACTATGGAGAGGAAGCTCGGGAATCCTTGGACAATCAATCACAACCTACAATCAAAGGATAAAAAGCAAGTAAAAGGGAAAAAAGCAAGTAAACTAGAAAAATGCATAAAATAGAGAAACTAACTACAAAAAGCATAAAATGAAGAAAACAAGAATAAAACTAAGGAGAACTAAAGAAAAGAGAGATAAAATGAAATAGAAATCATCCAAAAAGGGACCAAATGAGTGCCATAAATGTCACTCATCAAATTCCCCCAAGCTAAACTTTTGCTCGTCCTCGAGCAAAAACAAAGCAAGAAAGATAAAGGATGAAAATTTTATTGAAAACGAAAAAGAAAGACTCAAGATAAGGATATACACTAAAACTCACTGTCGTAGGAATCACGGTTGTTTTTAGCTACAACAAGCCCTTTAAACCCCAAAGTCGCCTATGAGGACGAGTGAGGTCTCGTAAGGGTATCCTAAGAGTTTGACCCATAACTCTCCACCAAACATCAATGAGGCAAACCCTAAAAAGGAAGGAAAATAAAATGAAAACAAACCTTTGTGAAATGAACTAACATAAAGACTATAATGCAAATGAATGACAATCTTTCTCAAGTAGTTAAGGTATGCACATTTCAAGATGTCCAAGGTTGATTGAAACATAGGGTATGCTAGGCATAGGAACTAGTTATCACAATTCACTTTCATCCCAAACAATCTTACCGCGTTCTCCCCACTAGTCTCAAATCTCCCCTTAGTGAGTATCCCAATGATTCCTCGAAGGAACCGGAAAAAGAATTATTTTTAGGCTACTCGACAATCTTGACTATGCATTCCCTTTCCTTAGGCAATGACCCATGATGCCCTCCCCCGAATAGTGACTCAACTATCTAGGTCAAAAGGTCTTTCCCCAAGGTTGTAACGTAAGGCAATAAGGGTGAAGGTAGGCTAAAATTTAAAATTTGGTGGTTTTCCTAATAGTGAAGAAAAGATTGCGCATATCTTTACACCAAGACTAAGTTGTCACCAAACAAAAACAACACCCCAAGCTTACTTGAAGCTATACTCACAAAAATATATACAAAAAGCGTACACGCTTCTCCCCCAAGCTAAAATGAAGTATTGTCCTCAATGCTTAGAAGGAGAAAAGAAGACATCAAAATATTTTTGAATTTTTTTTTCACTTTTTCAATTTTATTGTTTTTTTTTTTTATTTTTATACGAATTTGCAATGTCCTTGCCTTTTACTTAATTCGGACGGCTTTTTCTATATGCAACTTATTAGTCCATGCCTTTTATGAAGTAGGACGGCTTTTTCACAAATATTTGCCATTATTCACAAAGAAAATCTTATCACAAACTTGCATTCATAAAAACCAAAACTCAAACTCATCTACCACAAACTCCATCTCAAATAATCATTATGCTTCACAAAAACCAAGAAAAGTAGAAAATGAAACAAAAGGTCAAATAACTAAAGATGTGGCTTGAAAAGAAGGGATAAGGCTCAAATGGTTGCAAGAAGGCAAATGTAAACCCAAAAATAGGAAAATAACAAAATATAACAAAAATGAAAAATACCACCCCGAAAAATGTGCCTTTGTCCTTCCTAGATAGTTCGGTCTCGGGTTTGAGAATCATACATCAAGCTTTATTAGATAAGGTTTGCATAGTCAAGGATCTACGCCGCTCATTCAAAGAATGTTGAAGGCTAGAAAAAACAAGTAACCTCACAAGGATGTGGCAAAAACTCACTAATGGTGTCAAATTGACTATAGGGAGCAACTACCAACATGCCACAAACAAGTAGAATCCGGCTTCATGATCCTCCTAGTTCAAACCAACTACCCTAGCATACACCTATCCTAGAGTCAACCGAACATAGTCTCAAACCGTGCATACCTTTACAACCTAGGAAGAAAATCATGCAAAAGACAAGTCTAATGTAGAAGGTTCATTTCATAAGAAAAATGAAAAATAATGCCTCAAAATTACATCAAGAAAAAAAAGAAAAATAAAGGAAAGTAAAAGAAAAAGGAAAATAAAAGAAAGTAAAAGAAAGGGAGACATAGAAAAGGAAATATAGGAGAAATAGTATGAAAAGGACTAGAAAGCAAGTTAAACACATAAGAATCCCAATCGACAAACAAGTGATCGATCGACAACAATGTCATCGATCCCAAACACATTATGTGTTAACAAGCATACATCCTCGAACCCTTCAACTTCCCCTAAACTAATCCTATTCTATTCAACCAAGAAAGATAAAGAGAAAAATAAGAAAGATCTCACCGGGCTCCCAAGCTTAGCAAAAATAAACGAAGTAAGTAGAAGCCACCTCGTTGCATTCCATAAACAAAAGCTTCGACCAGAAACCAAGTGAGAAAAAGAAAATAAAAGAATCTATATACAAAGAAAATTGTTAGTAACTTCCAAGTGAAATCGGCCGAAAATTCGGCAGCATAACGACAGGAAATGAAAAATATATATCAGAGACAGTGAAACATCAGGAAACATCATCAGCAACAAGAATCGTCAGAGTAACAGCAGAGCAGATAGATAAGGAACAGAGTAAGTCATCATCAAAGAAATCAGCAGATAAAACATCACAGAGACATCAGAGCAGACAGAGGACATAGAGGCTAAGAAGGAAAATGCAAAATGAACCACTAGCAAGGAGGAGAACATGCAAACCACAACCAACCTAAACCAACTCCCCCAAGCTAGAAATGAGCTACCCCTCCCCCAAGCTAAACCCAACCATAGGGCAAACATGAAACACAATCATAAAACATGCATACGGAGAGGGGTAGCCAACATGGCTCACTCGGCACTAAAGTAGGGGGTAGAACTAGGACTCCCCCCACCCATAGAAACAACCTCCTTCCCTTTAGCCTTACCTAACCTCCTAAGGGCATCAGCAGCAAAATACTCAGACCAATCATCCAAAACAGGGGGACCCGAACGACCCCACCTCCCCTCAGTCTCAGGGGAAGGGAAAGGAGCAGGGTTTGCTGGATCATAAGTCCAGTCACACCCTCCCGGCCTCTTGTAATCATAATCCCCTCTAGAGGACCACGAATGGCACTATGCGCCATATGTGGGCCCTCCTAATAGGGATAGCAGAGACGGGGCCCCACCGCCTTGTCAAAAGGCTCCCACTGTGGGATAGGGCCCTCTTGGACCGGGAGGTACGAGTAGTTCACATAAGGCTCAATATCCCCCCTAGAAACATGATAGTCATACACCCTCCTAGCATGATAATCATAGCTACCCTCAAAACAAGCATTCCCCATAGAAGAGGAAGAAGACAAGGCAAAAGTAAGGGCATCAATCTTTTCATGCAAGCTAGACAAGTCATGCAAGGGAGGAGATGAAGGAGAAAGAGGAGTAGGAGAAGAAGTACTAGGGATACCTCCCTTAGATGATGAGGCCTTAGACCTTGGATGAGCATTACCCGAAGAAGGCATGGAAACCCGACGAAAAGAACTTGGAATATCTCTCTTGGGCGGCTTCCAAGGGTAGGATGAATTTTTGTCTCTCACCATTGACCCTTCGTAGGGAATAAGGCACCAATCGGTAATCCTCGACACTTTCCAAATAAACAAATCATCCATGATGGTGCGCTCAATGAACTTTTGGTTGATCAAGGCAAACGTGCCCAACAAGCAAGATGAAGACTTCTCTCTAGGGTCCTTAATCTCCTTAAGATCCCCAATCTTGGATGCATACGTTTTGTTAAGTGACAACACAATGATGGTAATCATACCCCCTATTTGTATGCTTCCCGAGAGAAAGAAGCCGTCCCTAATGTCAATGAAACGGTCGAGCAAGTGCCTTGCAAAATCGATCACCTCCACCATATCATCCCTGGGTCGACTAGCCAACCATAGCCAACTTAATTGTTCTTGAGACATGGCTCCAAGAGATTCCTTGGAGAAAAATGCATAAGTAAGGATGCGGCTAAAATAGCGCATCGCTCCATGGACTATTGAGGCCGATTTTGAAGATTGAGCACAATAAGCGTCTTCAATAGAAATATCATCCCACCAATCATTCTCATCATACCTATGGTTGCGATGAAGAGCTTCATAGGCCGGATAAATCAAAGGCATACCCTCGATGGGCTCCGAAAAATTGAACATCTTGTTTAGGAATGAAAGGGGAATAGAATAATTGTCATTGAATACTTGGAAAGATAGTGTTGGACATTCATTGTCGGTGCCATCCTTTTGCACATCGAGCGATGATAGAAATTCATATGTGAGCCTTGAAAAGGTGGGAGCACTAAGGTCAATGAATTGCTCAAGGCCCAAATTTCGAGCTAACATCCGTACATCATCGTCGATCCCTAGAAGAGTAGTGGTGTCACGATCATAAAATCTCGTAGAATACAATTTCCTTGATGAAAGACTCTCGAATCGGTCCCAATACTCTTGAACCGTGAACTTGATGCCGTATGTTTCTTTGATGGTGGAAGGTGGATCAATAGTTCTCCTTGAATTTGTAACCTTGGTGCGTTTAGCTTGCCTTGAACCACCCATCTACAAAATAATGGACAAAGAGAATGGTTTCAAAAATAGGAATAGTATGCCAAAAATTAATCATGAATATGGGGAAAAATAAAGTGCATAATATTCCATGAGTTAAGCAAAAATTCAATAGAGGTGAATAATGCATAATCAAGGCATCACAATTGACACAAATATTCCCCCAAATCACAGTTAAGAAAAGCAACAATATACCATACTACCAACAACCATTTTCTCCATTATCACCATCAACATCAATAAAATACCCTAAAACTAAACATATGAAAATCCAACAAGATTCATGCCAAAATTCATAACATGCTCAAATAATATCATCATCATAATTAAATTTCACAAAACCAACATCAACATTTCCATAGTCAATAACATAAAAACAAGTAGTGGTAGTAATGGTGGTGAGTGTGAGAGTAGTACTAGTCATGCTCAAATTTCTCATGAGGTATAAAAATTGAAACTTTATCACATAAAACATGCAATTCTCAATTGATAGAAAATCACAAGATTTAAGCAAGAAAAACACTACTACACATAAACATCTCCAACAATCATACCAACAAGTTCCAATTAAAAAGTACCCAAAATTTTCAAACTAGGAGTGAGAAAAATTACCTTTAAAGATGTAGAATGAATACTTGGGTAACAAAGTAGTGAGAATTATGGAGATTTTGATGTGGAAAGATGAAAAATAATATGATGAAAATGGAGGATAACTATGAGCAACCACAATAGACCTAAGAAGGAAGTAGAATGAAGTAGGAGAGAGGGACAGAAGGAAAATCGGGCTTAAAAGAGGAGGGAAAACAAGCCCTCGTATACCCAGCCAGGTGCGGCCGCACATGAGAGATGTGCGCCCGCACAGAGCTCGTGTGCGGCCGCACATTATTGATGTGCGGGCGCACACATACTGGAGATAAATTCCGAGTTTCTTCCTCCCTCATCTTGTGCGCACACCCCTATGATGGTCATGGGGAACCATATAGGCAGTAGCTACACTTCATATTGGAGAATGAAAAACATGAAAATCATGAAAATAAACACAAGTATTCACCATTCTCCATACTTACCCACTTTTCCAACTTAAGAATTGGGACAAGTTTACCTCAAAATTGGCATCAAAATTGTTGGAAATCAACTCAAACCATCCTACAACATCAAACACAACAAGATTAAATCACAAAAACACCATCATAACACAAAGAAAAACCAAAAGGAAAAGGAAGAAAAAGTTAGAAAACACGGGTTGCCTCCCGTGAAGCGCTTATTTAGAGTCTTAAGCTAGACATCCTCCACCTCTTTCAAGGTGGATCATAGAGAGTCATGTCATGAATGACCCCCACAAATACTCCATCATAATACCGCTTGAGCCTATGTCCGTTGACCTTAAAAGTTCTCGAAAAATCCAAAGGAGAAATTTCAATAGAGCCGTTTGAGAACACCTCTTGAACAACAAAAGGACCGGTCCAACGAGACATCAATTTTCCGGGAAAAAGCCTCATTTTGGAATTGAAAAGAAGCACCTTATCCCCCGGAACAAACTCTTTCTTCTCAATGAGCTTATCATGCACCTCCTTAGTTCTAGCTTTATACAAGCTAGCACAATCATACGCATCCAACCGAAGCTCTTCTAACTCATGTAAGTCCAACCAACGTTGCTCACCCGCACTAGCTAAATCAAAATTGATCTTCTTAATAGCCCAATGAGTGCGGTGCTCAAGCTCAACCGGAAGGTGACAAGACTTTCCATAAACCAAGCGATAAGGAGTGGTACCAATAGGAGTCTTGAAAGCCGTTCTATATGCCCACAAGGCATCATCAAGCTTGTTTGCCCAATCTTTCCTACTCCTTGCAACCGTCTTCTCAAGAATCAACTTAATTTGACGATTAGATACCTCAACTTGCCCATTGGTTTGAGGATGATAAGGAAGACCAAATCTTTGGTTCACTCCATGTTTCTTCAACATCTTCCGGAAAGCATAGTGCACAAAATGGGAGCCATTATCACTTATAACCGCTTTGGGGATGCCAAACCTAGGGAATATTATCTTTTTGAACAATTTCATCACCACTTTATGGTCATTAGTTGGAGAAGCAATGGCTTCCACCCACTTTGACACATAATCAACGGCAACAAGAATATATTGATTCCCATAAGAAGATGGAAAAGGACCCATAAAATCTATACCCCAAACATCAAATATTTCCAACTCAAGTATTGGTTGTTGGGGCATCTCATTCCTTCTTGAAATATTCCCGGTCCTTTGGCATTGATCACAACTTTTGACATACTCCCAAGCATTCTTGAAGAGGTTAGGCCACCATAATCCACATTGAAGCACCTTAGAGGCCGTTCTTGAAACACCCATATGACGACCACTAGGGTCCGAGTGGCACATCTTCAAAACATTTGGTATTTCCTCATTTGGCACACACCGGCGCAACAATCCATCCACACCTCTTTTGTACAAGATTGGTTCATCCCAAACATAGTGCCTAACTTCTCTCTTGAGCTTCCTCCTTTGATTGTTGGAAAAGGAAGGAGGGAACTCCCCACAAGCAAGAAAATTCACCAAATCGGCAAACCAAGGGAGCTCCTTCACATTGATAACATATAATGAATTATCCATGATGGGAAGGAGAACGGTAGGTCGTTGGGCTACCACCCCACCCTATCAAACAAAATTTGTAACTTAACAAACCCCTATTTAGCGTAGTGGTAAGTCAAGGTCGAACCCAAGGGAATGGAGGTCAAATGCACGATGCCTAAATCAAGCTATTTCGAAGTCAAGTAGGGGTTTATGGTAGAAACTAAGGCTAAACTAGTCGATGCAAAAGTTTATATGAAATCAATCTAAAGACACTAGGGCAATGGATCCACATGTAATTGTAATGGAAACGGTAATTTGGGAGGTCAAACCGACTAAGTCAAGTGATATGAAGGAAGATCATCATGTATCCAAAAGAGCATACTAAGATGGTTCACCTAGAGGTCTAACTAGCGTCAACTACGCTAAACACTACCTAGGGAACGTCACAAAGCACCTCAATCGTGAAATTGCAAGTTTACTAATCAATGGTCCGTATCATAGCAAGCTTACAATGCAATCTAGTGCATTAATCAAAGATGGCCAAACCTCAATTAATCACACACATGCACATGAAATATCAACCAAATTTAATCATATCATCAACTCCATCAATTATCCCCAAATTACACTAATCCATTATTCATACATGCTTCACCATTTCCCTAGCTAGGAAACTACTCACTAGCCATAGGAATTAAGATCAAAACTACAACAATCATCAATTTCATCATCAACATAATTGAAATCAAAGATTAAACCAACAATCAATCAAAATCAATCAAAATTCAATCAATAACCAAATCAATCATCAATAACATGGAAAACAAATGAAATCAACTAAAATCAAACTTGTATTGAAATCAAGAAGAAAATCCTTACAAAACTTTGATCTAAAGATCAAATACAATGAGGAATCCTTGAGCAATCATCAAAAATCATGAGTTTCTCTCTCTAAAGTTCTTGAGTTTCTCTCTCTAAGATTCTCCCAAAAACTAACTATCAAATTCAATCTAAAAACTTCCTTCTAAAAATAGGTAGAAATAACTATATATACAAAGAGGAGGTCGGTAATGACGCCCAAAAATAGACCCTCGTAAGTGCGGGCGCTCGGAGGAGAGAGAATGGTGCGCACGGGACACACCCAGACTGGTGCGCCCGCACGCACCTGGTGTGCGGCCGCACACGACCAATGTGCGGCCGCACACTCCCTTGGTGCGCCCGCACCTGGCTGGGTCTTTCCCCCTTCTTCTCTTCGTCCTAGCTCAAGCGGTGCACACATCCTAGATGATGATGATGGAGGACAAAGTAGGCAGAAACTTTCTTGAATTTCTTGAAGAGTATAAGCCATGAGGAAGGCATAAACAAAGCCTTGAAGCTTGCCCCTTGGATCCACCTTTGACTTGGAGCTTCTTGCACCTTTTTTAGGCATGAAAACAATGAAAGCTCAAAGAGAGGAAGCTCGGGAATTCTTGGACAATCAATTACCACCTACAAACAAATGATAAAAAGCAAGTAAAAGAGAAAAATAACAAGTAAACTAGAAAAAGCATGAAATAGAGAAACTAACTACAAAAAGCATAAAATGAAGAAAACAAGAATAAAACTAAGGAAAACTAAAGAAAAGAGAGATAAAAAGAAATAAAAATCATCCAAAAAGGAACCAAATGAGTGCCATAAATGTCACTCATCAATCCAACATCCGGTCCTCTATAGGAGACCCATCATCTTGAACTTGAAAATCCTCAAGTCTAGACAAATGATCCGCAACAACATTTTCCGCACCTTTTTTATCTCGGATCTCAAGATCAAAAGATTGAAGCTCAAGGACCCAACGAATCAACCTCGGTTTGGATTCCTTTTTTCCAAAGAGATACTTCAAAGCCGCATGATCGGTGAAACTATAGTCTTAGACCCCAACAAATAACAACGGAATTTCTCAAAAGAATGAACAATAGCCAAGAATTCCTTTTTCGTTGTTGTGTAATTTCTTTGAGCACCATTGAGAGTCTTTGACATATAATAGATGACATGGAGCTTTTTGTCGATTCTTTGACCCAACACACCTCCTATGGCCGTATCACTTGCATCACACATAAGCTCAAATGGCAAATCCCATCTAGGGGCTTGGACAATAGGAGTAGAAGTCAAAGCTTTCTTCAATCTATTAAAAGCTTCCAAACAAGCATCATTAAAGACAAAATCAACATCTTTTTGGAGAAGATCATTTAAGGGCTTAGCAATGAGAGAAAAGTCTTTGATAAACCTTCTATAAAATCCGGCACGACCCAAAAACGATCTTACCCCTTTCACATTGACCGGAGGGGGCAACTTCTCTATCACCTCAATCTTAGCCTTGTCAACTTCAATGCCTTTATTGGAAATTTTATGGCCTAGAACAATCCCTTTTTCCACCATGAAGTGGCATTTTTCCCAATTAAGCACCAAATTGACCTTTTCACATCTCTCAAGGCATTTTTCAAGATTTTTGAGGCAATCCTCAAATGAAACACCTCCCACGGAAAAATCATCCATGAAGACTTCCATTTCCTCTTCAAGCATGTCCCCAAAAATGCTCATCATACACCTTTGAAAGGTCGCCGGAGCATTACACAATCCAAAGGGCATTCTTCTATATGCAAAGGTACCATAGGGGCATGTGAAGGTTGTCTTTTCTTGATCCTCGGGATGAATAGGAATTTGAAAGAATCCCGAATATCCATCAAGGAAGCAATAGAATTTGTGCCTAGTCAACCTTTCAAGCATTTGGTCAATAAAAGGGCGAGGGAAGTGATCCTTTTTGGTTGACGTGTTTAGATGTCTATAGTCTATACACATCCTCCAACCGGTGACCGTTCTAGTTGGAATGAGCTCACCTTTCTTATTCTCAACTACGGTCATACCCCTCTTTTTAGGAACGACATGCACGGGGGAGACCCACCTTGAGCTTGAGATGGGGAATATGATTCCCGCATCCAAAAGCTTGGTGATCTCTTTCTTGACTACTTCTCCCATTTGGGGATGTAGTTTCCTTTGTCGTTCGATAGAAGGTAGGGTGCCTTCCTCAAGTGTTATGTGGTGTGTACACAAGGCGGGGCTTATGCCTTTAAGATCATCAATTGTGTACCCCAAAGCACCTTGGTGCTTTCTCAAAACACCACATAACGCTTGAGCTTGGCTCTCACTCAAGGATGCACTAACAATAACGGGATATGTAGAATTAGGGCCTAAGAATTCATACCTAAGGTGTGATGGTAGAGGTTTTAGCTCTACCATGGGAACACCTTTACCTTCTTTGGTTGAGGCCACTTGCAAAGCATCTTGACTTGATATCCCCATACAAGTTTCTTCTTCACTCCCTATATTGCCTCCATCAAGCAAATCTTCATACAATTGCACTTCCTTGGTTGGGATACCTATCCTTTCCTTATTCAACAAGACACACTCAAGAGGATCATTAGATGTGAGCAAGTGCTCATGCATGGAATTCACAATATTATCAAGCACTTCAACTCTCATGCAATTTTCTAAAGAAGAAGAGGGATATTTCATTCCTTCATTCAAGTCAAATTCAACTACTTCCTCTCCAATCTTAAGAGAAATCTTAGCACTTTTAACATCTATCATAGCCCCCGATGTAGCAAGGAAAGGTCTACCTAAGATGATAGGTATTGTAGCATCTTCATCCATATCCAACACTACAAAATCAACCGGAATAACTAATTTCCCAACCCTTAAAGGCACATCTTCTACCTTTCCTTTAGGAATCTTGATCGACCTATCGGCTAATTGCAAAGTAATCTTTGAAGGTAGAAGTTCTCCTAGACCTAATCTTTGATAAACCGAATATGGCATAAGGCTAACACTAGCTCCTAAGTCACATAAGGCATTATCAATTTGGGTCTTGTTGATGGCACAAGGGATGGAAAAATTTCCGGGATCCTTCAACTTAGGAGGCATCTTGTTCATGATGATTGCACTACAATGCTCGGTAAGGCTAATGGTCTCCACCATATCACAAGTCCTTTTTCCACTCAAAATATCCTTAAGGAACTTAGCATAGTTTGACATTTGTTCAACAACATCGGTGAAAGGAAGAGTTAGATGAAGTTGCTTAAGCATCTCTACAAATTTCCCAAATTGCTCATCCAACTTATATCTATTATATCTTTGGGGATAGGGAAGCCTTGGTTTGCAAACCTCTTTCTCTTTCTCTATCACCTTCTCAACTTGTTCCTCATCAACATTTTCACTCAAAGGACATTCACCACCTTCAACTTCAATGGAATTCTTACTAGTGCTCTCACTAGCAACACTCTTCTTAGGCACACCTCCCTCAAGGACCTTACCACTTCTAGTAACAATGGCATCCATAGGGTTCCTAGAATCTAGGCTAGGTGGAGTCAAAGAAGAAGAGTTTGCATATTCCTTGAACACACTAGTCAATTGAGAAAGTTTTTCACTCAAATCCTTATTATAAGCCAACATGTAATTAAACTTCTCTTCATTCAAAACCATACACATTTCCAAAGTTTTGGCTTGTTTCTCAATGACACTTTCCAAAATTTCCCTAGAAGAAAATGATTGATCATGGGAATTATCATTTGAACTTTGAGCATTTGGAACTAAATCAATTGGGGAACCATCTTGAAAACTTGCTTGAAAATATCCCCTAGTTTGATTATTCCAATTACCCCTAGTTTTATTTTGGCTCCTTTGTTGACCATGGTTATCATAACCTTGAATATGATCCCCATGTCTATGGCCATGACCATGACCATTACAACCATGATGGTTATAGTTACCATGAATCCCTTGGTATCCATGATTTCTACAACCTCCATTTTGGTTATAATCATCATGATTCATATGATAATTCCTATTTCCAACATTCCTTTAAACATCAATTCTAGGTTCACAAGCATGATTATTGACATAATTCACATGTTCCATTTCACTTCCATCACATTCACTACAAGGAACATTTGGGCACATAGAAGCATTATGATCATTCATTCCACACAATTCACATGGCAAACATTCCACAATCATGCAACAAGAAGAAAGATTGGAGTTAGAGTGAGAAGATGTACCTCTCCTCTTAATTTGGGAGGGAAGAATTGGAGCTTGGGAAGGGGGCTTCTCAAGCTTTTCTTTGAGAGACATAACTTCTTTTCCCAAATCCG
The DNA here is from genome assembly GCF_948465745.1 of Chenopodium album. Classification (NCBI taxonomy): domain Eukaryota; kingdom Viridiplantae; phylum Streptophyta; class Magnoliopsida; order Caryophyllales; family Amaranthaceae; genus Chenopodium; species Chenopodium album. The sequence goes on along the minus strand of NC_137857.1, from coordinate 21,672,606 downwards.
CAATCAAAGTAGTCAAATCATTGATGGCACTAAGTTGTTCGATCAAGTAACCCTTGCTTGTTGGTTCTCTCTCCACTTCTTGCCAATTCATATAATGACGAACCACTTCATCAATTGCATCAACCACTTCTTCTTCCATTTTGTTCATGATTGGGCCTCCGGCTCCGGCATCCAAACTTGCTCTCCCATGAGAACTCAACCCACCATAAAAGATATGTATGATTTGATAGGTAGGAATCCCATGGTGTGGACACTCCCTTTGATAATCTTTAAATCTTTCCCATGCTTCATAGAGACTTTCATTTGGTTTTTGCTTGAACCCTTGAATCAAAGCTCTTGCCTCCGCCGTTTTCTTTTGAGGATAGAAACGGAACAAGAAGGCTTTGGTGACATCATCCCAAGTTCTCAAAGAATTGGGCTTCACTTCCTTATCTAGCCATTCCAAAGATCTTCCTATGAGAGAGAAAGGGAACAACTTAAGGCGGATGAATTCTTGAGACACTCCATTAACCTTGATCGTGTTGCAATATTTTTCAAACTCCTTAAGATGGTTCAATGGGCTCTCGTTCTTTGCCCCACTATATTGTCTCCTCTCAATTAGGGTGATCATTGCCGGCCTAATTTCAAAATCGTTTGTCGGTGTTGTAGGTGGAGCTATGCCGCTCTCATACCTATATGCACCGGGCACTCCAAGTTCCTTCAAGGCAACTCTTGAATTACCTCCCATAGCTTGGGATCTAAGCACACAAAACTCAAAGAAAATATTAGTAGCACGGCTACAAGTGTAGCCTAAAGTGTAAAATCTTTTTGTATTTTGCAAATAAAGTGGAATAGACTCAACAACAACATGCACTCAAAACACCATTCCCCGGCAACGGCGCCATTTTGATGGGAAAGAGAACGGTAGGTCGTTGGGCTACCACCCCACCCAATCAAACAAAATTTGTAACTCAACTAACCCCTATAAAGTGTAGTGGTAAGTCAAGGTCGAACCCAAAGGAATGGAGGTCGAATGCACGATGCCTAAATTAAGCTATTCCGAAATCTAGTAGGGGTTTATGGTAGAAACTAGAGCTAAGCTAGGCGATGCAAAAGGCTAGTACTAATTGAATGCTAAGGCACTAGGGGAATGGATCCACATGCATCAATAATGAAGTTCAATCAACTTGGGGAATTAACCAATCAAGTCAAGCAATGTGAGGGAAAACCGAAATTGCAACCAAGAGAGTACATCAAGCTATTCTCCTAGAGGTCTAATTAGCGCCAACTACATCAAACACTAGCTAGGAAACATCACAAGAAAACTCAATCGAGTAAATGTAAGCCACAAATCAATGGTCCGTATCAATGTGAACTCACAATGCAATCTAGTGTGAATAACAAGGGTGATCAAGCCTAATCAAGCACACACATGCACAAAATCAATCAACCAATTTAATCACATTATCAACTCAATCAATTTCCCCCAAATTAATCTCAATTCATCATCAATACATGCTTCACCACTACCCTAGCAAATAAACTACTCACAATCCATGAAGAACATCAAATTCAAAGCTAAACTAATCATCTTTCCCAAATTCATGAATTGAAATCAAATTGAAACCAACAAATTAAATTAAATCAAAATCAATCAAACTATCAATTAACCAAATCAAACAACAATACTAATGAAATCAAACATTGAATTGCATTAAAGAGTAAAGAATCCTTACAAACTTGATGTAAATCAAATCAAATGAAGCAATCTTCAATCATCAATCATCAAACCCACACTTTCTCTCTCTAAAAATGCTAAGAACTAGTGTTTTCTCTTTCTAAAATCTAATCTAATCTAATTCTTTCTAATGAAGATCTAATTCTCTCTCCATAAATGGAAAGAAATAACTATCAATCTAAAGAGGAAGTTGGGAAAGACGTCCAAAAATAGACCCACGCCGGTGTGGGCGCTCGAAGGAGAGAGAATGGTGCGCACGGGAGCACACCCAGACAGGTGCGCCTGCACGCACCTGGTGTGCCGCCGCACATGACAGATGTGCGGCCGCACACTCCTCTAGTGCCCCCGCACAACTCTGCTGCTTCCTTCTCTTCTTCTTTGTCCTAGCTCATGCGGTGCACACATCCTAGATGATGGTGATGGAGGACAAGGTAGGCAGGAACTTCCTTGAATTTCTTGAAGGGTAGAAGCCATGAGGAAGGCATAAACAAGACCTTGAAGCATGCTCCTTGGACCTCCCTTTGACTTGAGACTTCTTGCACAAGCTTTAGGCATGAAAATCAATGGAAAACTATGGAGAGGAAGCTCGGGAATCCTTGGACAATCAATCACAACCTACAATCAAAGGATAAAAAGCAAGTAAAAGGGAAAAATAGCAAGTAAACTAGAAAAATGCATAAAATAGAGAAACTAACTACAAAAAGCATAAAATGAAGAAAACAAGAATAAAACTAAGGAGAACTAAAGAAAAGAGAGATAAAATGAAATAGAAATCATCCAAAAAGGGACCAAATGAGTGCCATAAATGTCACTCATCATTCCCATAGTTGTTCCCTCAAACAACTGTACTCACAAGCTTCGACTCTGAAGCTCTCTCTTACACTCTTATGCTCAACTCAAAGCCTAACTACAACAAGAGTTCACTTAACCCTTTTCCCAAAAACCCAAAATACAACTCTGTAATCTAGTGTGTAGGAAAAACTTAAGCAATAGGATTTCAGACTCTAAAAGAAAGCTTAATTCAAAGATATTTCAAGAATGTTTTTCAAGTTAAGTCTGGTGAGACGTTCAAAGTTTACAACTCTCTATTTATAGAGTACTCATAAACTCTAAACGACTTCCCACTCTCCCCACAACAGTCATGTTCCTATGATCATAGGACATGAATCCATAACTGATTGTTGAGGTAAACATGGGAACGTGATGACCAAGTGATAGGAATATCTTTAACAATATTCCTAAGACTAAGTCTAGAAAAGATTAAAACGTGTAAAACTAACTTGGAGAAAAAGAAATTTTAATAAAGATATTTTTGTAAAATAATATCTAAAATTCATTTTACAAAAATAAGTAATCTTTTTACCAGAATAGGTTTTATCACATCAAAATCTTTAGCTTTTCAGAAAATAATTTTAATATATTTTTAGAGAGTTTAAAAATATACGATCGTATTTTTTTTTCTTAAAAACCAAGTATGTTCCTTCTGAGTTCCATATCACTATAAGTTCCCAACACTTACATAAATCCTCAAAAAAAAAAAAAATTTAGTCTTCATGTCTTCTCTTGCTTGAAGCTCCAACTCTGTAGCTTCAATTTGCTTTGCTCCAAGTTCCCACTCAGGATCATGAATAATGAACAAAGCTTGTTCCCTTAAGGAACATGACACTCACTTGTTCCCAAAGGGAACTAGATAAACATTTGTTCCCAAAAGGAACATGATAAATATTTACTTGATTTTCTTTCGCTTGTTTTTGCCAAGTCTGCAACACATATTCTTCTATGTTCCTTCTTGGGAACTTCATTCATCTACGCACAGGAACTTAATAAAAACATTAGTTAAGTTTGTTTGGGTCATCATCAAAACATAGAGGTCAACACAAGCTATGCTAATGCATGCGTGAGGGTTGTTCACACATGAACACCCAAAATAAACAAAGAAAAAGAAAGGAAATAAGAAAAGGAGAAAAGAAAGAAAAAGAAAGAAAAGAAAAGAAAGATAAGGAAAAGGAAAAGAAAAGGAAACTTACATGGTAAAATCCTATTTCTTTGAGCCTCTTTGTGTGGAAAATTTTAGGGGTTTTAGGGGATATTTATACAGTTGAGAGTAAGGTTGAACTTTGGGCTTAATAAATAAATGGGCTTGAATAAACATTTGACTTACAAGGGTTCAAATAAAGGGTTGAGCTTATTTAAATGAAATGATGGGTTACTCTAATAAGAGTATGTAGCACTAGTTTACTAATTATATACTCCTAGACTCTAGTGTAGCTATCTATCCCTACACCCCCACCCCTAAACAATACTTTTTTATTTTTTTGAAAAACCCCTAAACAATACATAAACAAACCCAACAACCCCATAAACTATAATTGTGTAGTAACTAAATAGTAACCACACTTTTACCCACGTATAGATTAAAAAAAAAAAATTCAAATCATCATTTCATTTCATTTTCTCTCTCCTTACCCATTTTCTCTCTCTACACCCATTTTCTCTCTCTAAACCCATTGATCTACTTTTTCAAACCCAAAATTTCTACGAATTTGAGACAAATTATAAATAAAAATTGTTCAATCACTACAAAATTCTACAAAACAAGATTGAAATTCGAAAGAATAAGTGGTTTTGTTTATATTTGGTTCAAAAAAGAGTATGAAACCTAGGTTTTACTAAATTTTTTTTGTTGTGATTGTATTTCAAACAATTATTTAAACATCAACTGCGGAAATGCATCATGTAAGTAATTACTATAGTTTTAGTAACTTTTGTTCAAAAACTAGTAAATCAAATCATTACATTCTTCATTTTTTATTTGTACAACAAAGAAAACAGTTCTAGAAAAGGAAAACAAAGATTTTGGAAGAATGTAAGTATTAATAAAATTAATTAGTAGTGAAATTTTTCTTTTGATGAATGTTCATTTCCATTTTGATAAATGCTCATTTATACATTAGTATACTATCATTCACATTTTTTTTTTCTTTCAAAAAACTCTTATTTAATTAATACAAATGCTCATTCCATTCATATGTATTTAATAATTTATAGTCATTCGTGTAATAACGTTCATTTTTTCATAGTTTGAAGTGGAGAATTATTTTGATGAATGTTCGTTTTTATTTTGGTAAATGTTCAATCACATAATAATACATAGTCATTCGCAATTTCACATATTAACATACGATTATTAGAACATCAAAGGTGTTTGATGAATGTTCATTTTTATTGCAGTACGAAGGAAATAGTTTTAGAGAAGAACAAAAAAAATCTTGAGAAAAGTAAGCATTAATTAAACTAGTTCGTAGTGGGTTTTTTATTTAATAAATTTTCTTTTTCATTTTGATAGATGTTCATTTGTATATTAGTATACAATTATGCACATGTTAATAGATGATTAATACAAATGTTTTTTTATATATATATATATAGCTACATAGTCATTGTATTAATGTTCATTCTTTTTCATAGTTTGGAGTGGAAAATTATTCTGATGAATGTTCATTGATTGATATCTTTCATAGGTATTTTTAAACTAATTCATGTTCATTTATATATTAATAGATGGTCATTTTAATATTCAATTATCTAATTATGTTCATTTATACATTAATAGTTGTTCATTTCCATATTAATGGATGATCATTTCTATACTATTATATGTTCATTTACTTATTCATATATGTTCATTTCCATATATATCGATCATTTCAATTGTTCTACTACTTATTCTTGCTCAATCCTAACTAAAAATTCATTTGTTTTTGTCTATTAGTTAAATAACGAATCGTGGATATAGTGAGTTAGTTACACCACATAATAGCAAGGAGAAAAAAGAAGACGATAAAAATTAGGAAATTAATCAAGAAGACTTGGATTTGCGCAACATGAACCAATAAAACGAGCTTGTATTTTTCAATTTTGGATCGAGAATTCAGTATGTATAATAATATGTGTGAAATTGTGTTGTATATTTTAATATCCAATACTTTAATTTTTGGGGACATAAAATTTCTATTTGATTTTAATAAGAAGGAAATAAACTTTTTTTTCCCCTAAAGTATTATTACAAATCACATCCTTCAAAAGCAAACATTTAAAAGAAAATAAACTTTTTTTCCCCAAAGTACATATAAAGTTCATATATTTTTTGACGACTTATATAATGTTCATGTTAGGAAAACAATATGTTAATAAACAAAAAACTAAATATTCATAACAACTTGAATTTGTGGTTAAGCATTTACAATTGTCGACTTTGAACTATTATTCACTAACTATATATATTAGAATATTTGACACTATCAATTGAAAACTGTACAAAAGCTAAACATTCAGTTCTTGTATCAAGTCTCTCATAGGACATAATATTTCTAAACTTATTTGATCAATTACAGTTAAATTACCATATGTAAAAATATATATGATCATCTATAGTTACATAACTGAACATTATTTATGAAACTACAAAACATTGATAATCATTAAAAGTCACATATACAACTTATAATCCCATAAACACATAAATAGACAAAATAACAAATTTTAAAATCTGTTCACTAGTTAAAATATGTATGAGCGTCTTTAAAAGAATAAAAATCATTGAAATTCACGTGTACAACATTTATATTCAAATACAACTACAATAAACCTATAGTTAACTACTGAAAACATACATTAAACATAAATGAACATTGGATGATGGAAATGTTCACTTTCGTTTTTATGAAACAATTACATGTAATAGTATAGCTGTATGGAAATGCATTATTATTGTAATTAAATTGAATTTATTTTATATTGGAAATTATTTTTAACAACTCTTTTTGTTATATAAATACAATTCTAAGACGTATATATTTGCATACATCTTACTATAAAACTTACACATAGCTCTTGAAATGAACATTTAATGATACAAAAATGAACATATGTTGAAACACGAATAAACAAAAATATACATTGGATGATGCAATACTTCTAATAATAAAAATGATTTGAACGCAGCAATCCATATAAATAAATAAATTCGCTCTCATTTTTATTGATAAAAAAATTCTTAAAATGCAATTCATAAAATGTACTTCGTATTAGTTTGAACAAAAACTTCTTATTATAAAAATGAACAGCTAATGATTTATAAATGATCATTTACCAATATAGAAATGAACATGTTATAAAAATTTACAGATTATTCATAAATGAAAAGGGGCGGGGGCAGGGCACGCGCGGATGGGTGGGGAGTGCAGGTAGTGTTTCCTGTCGTAGAGTCTAGGTAAAAATTTGTACTAGTTTACATATAATATTTTAAACAAGGCCCAATAATTAATGCAACATATAATTCTAATTATTAGTGATCACTTCGATTTAATAGTAAGATTAAAAGGAACCTAAGCCGGTTGTCCAAATTATCTTATTAGTCGTGATTTTCAAATACAAATTCCCTTTAAACATGCAATATGGTGATAAAAAATATAGAATAAACAAACATTAATATTGGAAGCAATATAGCAATAAATCCAACAATATAAAATCGTTAGAAAAATAATAGAAATAAAAGGAACATGATTCCTTACTTTGATTTTGTTTGCTTGCTACTATAAAAACAATAAACGCGTTAGTAACTTCAAGGAAAAATTAATTAAATAATAATTAAAATAGAATTAAATTAGAATTGATTTGGGGCCAAACCCTCAAACAGTTCTACCTTTCACGCCGTGGTTTAAGGATAGAACCCCGTGTAAAGTACGGACTCCTTGGAGTGCTTAAGGAAGGTATTTTGAAAGAGAGAAAGGTGGGCTAGTGTTTAGGCTAGAGCATAGAAGAGAAATGAGAGAATTATTGATGCCTCGTACATCAGAAATGAGGGGGTATTTATAGAAAAATGTGCTGAGGGAACACACGGAACCCTAAAATGACATAAACCCTAAAACAGTTTCCCGTGACACGGCAATTTGTACCGTGACACGGTAAACTCCACCGTCAGACGGGAGAGAATCCCATGACACGTGCACTTTTGAGTGACACGGGATACTTTTAAACAAACGGGGGAAGAAAACGCGTTAGGGTTTACACGGAAAAGACACGAACTGTGTCCGTGTCACATCAGGTTTCCCGTGACACGGGATTCCTTACCGTCAGACGGGAGAGAATCCCGTGACGCGGGAATTCCTGCCGTGGCGCGGGACAGTTTTTGTCATTTTTCCGTCTAAATTCATTTTTAACCCTAATTTCATTCAGCTTTTAAATGCCGATTGATAATTTCGGGCCATTTTCTGATTTATTAAAATTGGGCTAAAGTAATTAAAAAGAAATAAATAAAGGGTTTGGGCCAAAAATAATAAAACAATAAAATAAAAAAGGGTTTTGGGCTGAAATTAAAACTATGCTTTTACCAACCACCAAGACTGATCCATGGACTATTCAGAAATACGAATCTAATTAAATATGATTTTTAAGCACTTTCGGGATTAAATACTAAACCCGACCAGTAATGACGGTGAAAGGTTGTTCATCATCGGGTTTGGTTTTGGGTAGACATTTTTAGGTGTCTACAGAAGCCCCCACTTTGACTGAGTTTGTAGAAACGTCAGTTTCGAAAACGATAGTCAAAGTAGTCGATAGGGACGGAGAATGATTTAAGACGTTCTGCGATCCTAAATCACTCTGTATACGCCGATACCTGCAGAAAAATGTTAGTTCTACAGATAAAAGTGTAAAGGGATAGAATACGTATCTGACACCAGTGTATCGGTGACAAATGATGCTTGGTATCTTCCTATGCTTGAAGGAATCCACCGGATTTTCGCTGAAATGCTTTCCATGCCTGAGGAAAGCCGACTGATGAATTTGGTAGCTTTCTATGCTTGAAGAGATCTACCGAATAACATTTTCCATGCTTGAGGAAAATCGACTGATGATTTTGGCGGTTTTCTATGCTTGAAGAAATCCACTGATAATGCTTTCCATGCTTGAGGAAAACCGACAGATGAATACTTTCCATGCTTGAGGAAAGCCGACAGATGAATACTTTCCATGCTTGAGGAAAGTCAACAGATAAAAACTTTCCATGCCTGAGGAAAGCCGATGAATGAATACTTTCCATGCTTGAGGAAAGTCGATGAATGAAATAATCGTTGACTTCTTCGTATTGAGAGGTGACAACGACCGATAATTTTCCATGCTTGAGGAAAAATTTGTCTATTGAAATTACAAGTCTCTGTGTATCGAGAAACTTGTGCCGAAATGGTAGCGGTTCGATTGTCCCCGAACGTGGGGCCGTAGATGATTTACCTTCAAGTCGACTTTTCGACCATATTAGGTGTTAGAAATGTCGAAAAATAGACTTTGACACTTGCTAGGGGTAAAATAGTAATTTTGGTCCCCTTTAAATATCAGTTAGAACCTTCGGCGCTTTTTCCGTGAGAAAATAACTGTCCACAAACCTCGGAAAAATTGTTCAAACTGGTCAAAAATGCTAAGAATATTCGCTGACGGCTTCGAAAAGTGTGCAGGACAAGCTCAGGGTCACCGTGCCACGTGTCACGGGATTAAAAACCGTGTCACGGGGCAAATTTTGCCAGTCAAACTGGGTTTTACCAGTCAAACTGGTCAATTGGCGTGGATTTCGTGTGTTTGACTACCAGTATTATCGCGCCACGTCATCATATTACCGTTACACTGCAACAGTCACCGTGGCACGGTGAACGGGAAGTGTAACGACTCTTTTTTTGCCTTTAAATTCGAACTTCTGGTTAATCATTTTCGTCATTTCACCATATTCCTTGTTCATCTCTTCTCTCTCTTTTCTCCATTTTCATTTTCATTCTCACAAAAATCCCGTGCCTCGGTTTATTTCACCGGCAAATGTCGTTTATTACCGTGACACGGTTTCGGCCACCGTGACATGGCCTCCTTTTTTTTGCGTTCTGTCGCTGCTGCTGCTGCCTGAGGGTACTGCAATTGCTGGAGGTTTGTGGCTGCTGTTAGAAGGTTCGTCGTCGCCGCCAGTTCTTCACCGTCGCTGTTCCTTTCCACCGTGACACGGGTGTTAGCCATCGTGTCACGGTTTAAGTTTACCAAGCCGCGGTGAACAGGGGTTTTTTACCGGAGCTGTTTAGAGCTTTTGTTGCTCGATTTTTCACCAAATTAACTCCAACTTTTGCTATATTCTTCATATTCAAACCACTACAAGGATCTATGTAAGTTTCCTTTGCTTCAAATGAGTAATTTCATAAAAAAAAACCCTTAAAAATCAATTTGGGGATTTTTGATTTTGAGTTTTTATGTTCAAATTTTTGCCATGAATATACTTGTATATGTATGTGTATGCTTTTGTGAGAAATTGGAGGCAAAAATTGCATGATTCGGTGGAGAATTGAGCAAAACACCATTTTTGGGTACTACTTCTTGTGAAATGATGTCGTTGTTGCTCATATTGTTTCTTTGCACTTGAAATGGTGAAATATTGGTGGTAGATCTTGTAGAATATGCCATGATATGTTCATCTATTGTTTTGTGCGATTTCGAAACATAATTTTGTGTATGTACTATATTGTCATGGAGAACATAGTATCATGCGGCTAGGAGAACTGTAGTATTAGTTTGTCATGGAGAAACTTAATACTAGTAATAATTCTATTATTTTGCTAATTTTTAGCTTTGAGGTAAAAATTTAGCGTATAACAGAAAATGCAACCGGAGATAATTGATAAGCCATTTTTGAATAAATGAATAAATAAATAACTTAGGAAATGATGCTAAGCATTTAGATTTTTATTTTTGAAATAGCATGCCTAGACGGCGGGATTGCGATCTTTCGACACGTGGCCGGCGTCAGGCTTTTCGGGAGGACACTCCCACAGTTCCTGAGGGTGCGGAGGACGACGCCCTAGATACCGAGCCGCGCTCTTCTTCGAGTAGAGGTAGATGGGTTCCACCTCCATGGACACCCGATCAATTGGTTTTCTGTCGTGAGAACCACGTTTCTCACCGTCCACTTGCCGCCATAGTTGATGGCACGCTTCGCCATCATGGATCCGGGGCTGGAGATTTGATTCCTCGACTGCATGATATTATCACGAGGGATCCTGTTACGAATGCTTTGTGGATATCTGCTGGTTTAGTGGACTTCTATTCTGCGGTCGTAGGGTTTTGCAGCCCCCGGGGTTGCGGCCCGACAGTTGTTCGTGCATTGTTGGAGTATTTCTGGGATACTACCAACACTTTTCATTTTTCTTGGGGGGAGATGACAGTGACCCCACTGGACTTCAGCATGATTACCGGTCTGCGCTTCACCGATCAGGCCGTGCGACAGTTTCCCGACCTTAGCTGGGGGGCGCCTGAGGTAGCAGATCTGTTGGGCCCGGTCGTTCAATATATTAGGACTCGGCCGGTACCTCGAGGTGGTCAGAGGAGCGGGCGATCAGAGCTGGCTTCCGTTCTGGCCCAGGGTTTTGACATGGAGGAGACGTCTCCCGAGCAGCGAGTGCGGATCTTCATTTTGATTCTGATTTCTATGACTCTTTCTCCTGATAGGAGTTCATGCGCGCTCGTCTGCTATCTTCCTTCTTTAGTCAGGATCAATGAGATAGGATCCCTTAGCTGGGCTAGCGTTGGATATGCGGATCTTCTCTTGTCGCTACTTCATGGCTGCAGACAGCTGAATGACCAGTCCCCCGTGACTGTTTACGGCTTATGGAGAGTCGTAGAGGTGATGATCTTTCCTATTCTTGTTTTGTTCGAATCTGTTTGACTCATGTGCTCAGAGATTACTTTTTCATTGCAGCTTTGGTTCTATGAGTATTTCCCGGGATTGGCCCCTCGTCGACGTCGTGGAGCAATCCATGACGTCCCTGTTGGAGATAGCTGGCGTGACCGAGGCGAGTCACGAGTGGAGTCTGTCCCTATGCTGCGCGGGTTGTTACGCCGAGGCACCTCTTCTGTTGGTGTAAGAGTTAATTTTGCAGCCTATCATTCTTTATCTTGACGTCATTTTCAGCATCTTATTGCAACTTTTTATGGTTTTTAGGTGGCTATTGACGTCCAGTATCGGCCTTGGGCTAGGATGACTGACCTTCCTGAGGCCCTGCAGCTTTGCAGCTTTCAGCGCACCGTACTGTTTTTGTTGGTACTGGTCGCTTTGTTTGGTATCTTGGAGAGCGTGTCGTTCGCCAGCATAGTGATGATCGCTTTGTGGTGCCTTTGCCTCCACCAGAGTCGATGTTGGACTCACGCCTGCTCAGGGACTTGATAAACAGAGGAGAGCGGTTCACTTTCCCTTGGTAGGGTCTCGTGCACATAGAGGGTGATTACTCGCGGTACGTGCTTCCCCTTTTGGCTCCTCCACCCCGTCTTCCCGAGGTATGGTTTCTTTTTAGAATCTTATCACTAGTCTCTGTTTAAATCGTCGAATAACCTGATTATTCGATTGTATTTTCAGACGACTGTTCGCCCTGTGGGGAGGATTGAGGTACCACCTCAATCTGTCCGTTACCCGGGGCCTATTGGTATCACTGAGGACCACATTGCTGATGCGCCAGAGGGTTACAGACAGGCGCATGAGTCTTTGCCTGATGTGTTTGAGCCGGTAAGCTTTTGATGTATTTGTTTACCCTTTTTAATACCTCTTGTTACTGATTTTCCTTTGCTTTGTTCTCAGCTACACACCCGGAGATGATGGGATTCATGAAGCTGGTTGACGCCTTGAAGTATTGCATCATCAAGCTTCGGCGTGGCGCGAGTTGTCGAGGCGGTTCTAGTGATGTTCTTGAGGTATGTTCACCTTTTTATTTTTACCATTTGTTCTATCTTGCATCATTGACATCTTTGATTTCGTGTTTTTCAGGAGCGACGGAGGTCCCGATCGCGCTCAAGGCATAGAGACTCGGACGAGGGGGAGCCTAGTCATGGTAGACGATCTCCACAGGTTCGTCGGCATTCTCAGTCTTAGCGAGAGACTCCGCTTTCTCAGCCGTCTCGTGAGGCTCAGTGGCAGCAGCCTCAGCCTTCCCAGCCATTCCAGCATTTTCAGGGTCAGTGGCAGCAGCATTCATTTTCGCAGCCTTCACAGTCTGAGTTCACTCCAGTCATTACTCCAGTCATCACTCCTGTGGATCGGGGCATATATTCAGCTCCATTGTCCGGGGCGATACCTTCACTGGTGTCTGGCTTGTTTTCAGTTCCACTGTCTGGGACGATGACTTCACCGACACTTCCTACTTCATGGAGTCAGTCTACACCGTTTACCAGCTGGACGGGCCCTGCTTTGACCATGTCTTCTACTGGAGTTATTGGGACTAGTAGGGACACTACTCCTCGTACTCGGATGATGGAGGGACTCTTTGGTTCTCAGCCCCCGTATACTCAGGATACTCAGGCTGGAGATGATACTGATAGTAGTTCTATAGATTTTTGACCGAGGGTTTATATTTGTACTTTACTTGATGACACTTGACACTATCTATGTACTATGACTTACTTTGTATATTTTATTCACACTCTATGTTTTTTATTTTATTTAATGTGTATGTTAGTGTGTGCTTGAGACTGATTGTGTGTGACTGTGTGTTTATTAACGACGCGAAAAAATACCGTTATTTTTCGTAAGTGGAGGTTACCGACCTTCTCCCAAAAGAAAAAAACAAAAGAAAAGAAAGAATACAAAGGCCAATTTTACAACTTTCCCAGAATCAAAATGGAGCGAGTGTAATAACTTCCCCAAAATAAAATAAAATGGAGCAAGTTTAGCAACTTCCCCAAAAATAAAATAAAATAAAAAGGAGCAAATAAAATAAAATACAACAAAGCAAAAATAAGATAAAATAAAAACTTCCCCAAAAAATAAAAATAAAAAATAAAAAGGGAGAATTTTATTGGGAATAAAACTCTCGAAATAAGAGTGGAAGATAAACGGTAAACAAAAATATCCGGAAAAATAGGTCAGGGATAAAAAATGAAAAGCGTGTGCGTACCGTGACACGTAATATTGTACCGTGTCACGGTAAAATGTCCCGTGACACGGTAAGGGTTCCCGTGTCACGGTGGGAATTCCCGTGTCACGGTGGATATTCTCGTGGCACGGGGATAAAAAAATTGACTTGATAAATTTTTCCACGTTCCGCCCCTTTTCGCCTACAAAATACGACCCATGATTCATGATATGCATAATTACAAAATACAAAATAATTTGAATTTTATATTTCAATAATAATGTCTCAGAATTTTGATAACATTTTGCGTGATTGGTCATATTCTTTGACTGCTGCTGACAAAAGAGAATTGGAGTTGTTTTATGTGAGAGGTTTATTAGCCCTGAGACATGTCGCGATTGAACATGATTTTCTGAGGGCAGCCCTAGATTACTGGAGTCCAGAAACTCATTGCTTTAAGTTTGATTATGATGAACTCTGCCCTCTACCAGAGGAATTTGGTGCCATCTTTGGCTTTCCTGCTAGGAATCTCGTTGCCATGCCTACTCTGCGCGAATACTATTACCAGGATTTTGAACGTCATCTGAATTTGAGAGATCCTGATTTGAATAGGATTGTGTGCGGTAATGAAGTAGATCTAGAAAAGCTTGCATATTTATATTTTAATCTCCCTGTCTCTGAGTCATATCATGTATACCGTAGAAGGGCTTATATTTTTTGCATGTTTAGCAAGCTTTTATTTGCAGACGGTAGGGTAGGACATGCTTGTTTAGCGTCTGTGCTTGAACATGTTGAATCTGGAAGATCCCCTATGCCTACTTGCCTTGGAGAAACTTTGCGCGGCCTTGACGAAGCAAAATCTGACCGGAAAGCCATCAGGAAGGGCTCTCTAGTACTGCTGCAGGTAAAGACGGCCTCGGATTAATTCCCGTGACACTTGGCAGACACCGTGTCACGGTAAAGCTCTCCCGTGACACGGTGCAGTCTGCCGTGTCACGGTGGAAAATCTGTTTTTTTTTTAACGGAACTGACTCCTCTTTTTTTTTTTTTTTGTTGCGGATTTGGTTGATGGAGCGTTTAGAACTCTTTAAAGCCCCCGACGATATTGAAAAATATGGTCCCAATGATCTAGTCCGAAGGAAGAAAAATTACTCTGTAAACATGTCGTATGATGATTGGAAGGTGTTCTTTGCAAAGAGAGAATTTTCCATTCGATGGGTGGTGCCTTGGTGGAGACTTACTAGGATGGTTGGGACGCATGATACACCGTATTGCCGTATTCCTAGTATATCGAAGTTGACTTTTTTTGTCCTTCTCGAGTGATGCGACAATATGGACTTGAACAAGTAATTCCACGCTATAATGATAGTCCTCGTGAAGTATCATTGCATGAAAGTAATGTTCACAAGTATGAGCTCTATTGGATTGCAAGACCTATGTGGACCGTTTCTGCGAGTGATCAAGCTCCTCCCCCCTTATCTAGTGCATACAAAGCATGGTTAAATCCTCGAAGTAGAAGGGAGAGGTTTGGATCACGTAAATTTGATATGAAGGAACGACTTGGAAGTAAGAAGGCGCCCCCTAAAGATCGTCTTGGTCCGAGAACACAAGGAATTGAGTTTAAAACTCCTATAATGCCTAAGAAAAAGACTTATGTGAAGGGAAAGGGTAAAGAAAAGATGGTTTATAGGGAAAAGCAACCTAAGAACTATAAGAGGGATGAAAGGGGTGAGAGTTCGACAAGAGGTGTGACGGTTCGGGCTACAAGGGACACACTAATGGTGAAGGCCGACTTGGTGGACAAGAAAGATGAAGCTTCGAAAGTGAAGAAGGATTAGACCAATATTGCTTTGCTGTTATGATTTTAAGTTTAATTTTTAAATAAGGCGTATGATGCCAATAATTGTAGTCACATTTATTTCAATAATAATAGCATATTTATTTTTGCCTTAATTAAAAATTACAATGACTCCTTTTTTTTTTTTTTTTTTTTTTAATTCGAGTCTAGAAGTCGGACGCAATGGAAGAATAATAATAATTATCAAATAATAAAATTTACAACATCTGCATTCCCGTGTCACGGAAAAAATTTGCCGTGTCACTGTATACCATGGTGTGTCACGGTAAAAATTGGTGTGTCGCGGTTGCAGTTTGAGTGGAGCAGCGTTGATAATCAAAGACAGATCTGCCGTGACTCGGTATTTTCTGCCGTGACTCGGTACTTTCTGCTGTGTCACGGTAGATTTCACTGTGTCTCGGCGGATTCTCCGTTGTAATTTTGTTGCGTTTTTCTGCCTTGCGTGCCATATTTAGTCGACGAAGAAGGGATTTTTGTTTTTAAAGTGGCCGGGCCCCCCTTGAGGGGTTGCCTACGTATCCTTAAAAAGGAATCAGGCCAAACGTAGCTCTATTGGGTCATGAACCCATGCAACTAGGCATAAAACTTCTTGAGTTGATCCAAATTGGTTAAGTTGTGGAACCCGTTACCATCCATGTCTACTAATTGTGCTGCTCTGCCAGACAAAATAGATTTGACAATATACGATCCTGACCAGTTCGGTCTAAATTTTCCTCTGGGATCAAGCACGTTTTTGCGAAGTGCTTTAAGCACCAAATCACCTTCTTTGATATTCCTAGTCATGACTTTTTTATTGAAATGTCGTGCCATACGCTGTTGGTAGGTTTGGACATGATGCAAAGATGCCAAGCGTTTTTCGTCAAGTAAGACTAGTTCATCATATCTCGCTCGCTCTAATCCAGTCGACTTCATCTAATTGGCTTTCCAATGCAATTCGTAGAGAGGGGATTTCAAGCTCTATTGGTTGTACGGCTTCAACTCCATAGACCAAAGAGAATGGGGTAGCCCCCGTTGATGTACGAACAGAAGTTCGATAACCCCAAAAGGTGAAATGTAGCTTGCTCGGCCAATCCTTAAAATTTTCCATCATCTTTTCGATGATAGTTTTCACATTTTTGTTAGCCGATTCGACTGCGCCATTTGTTTGTGGTCTGTAGGGTGATGATCTGTGATGCTTGATATGATATTTCTGTAGTAATTCTGCACACTCGGCTTGGAAGTGTGTCCCATTGTCACTGATCATTTCGTGAGGTACCCCATAGCGGCATATGATATTTTTCTCAATGAATTGAGCTACATGTTTTGCCGTTAACTTAGCATATGAGGCAGCTTCGACCCATTTAGTGAAATAGTCGATTGCTACGAGGATGAATTCATGTCCTCCTTGCCCTGGTGGCGTTATTTTGCCGATGATGTCGATACCCCAAGTAGAGAAAGGCCATGGGGAAGTGTATGTGTAAAGAAGCGAAGGTGGAACGTGCTGTAGATTTGCGTAGACTTGACACTTCATACATTTCTTGACGTATTCGTGACAATCTCTCTCCATAGTAGTCCAATAATATCCTTGTCGTTGAATCTTTTGGACTAACATCTTAGCATTCATATGTGTTCCACATATTCCGGCATGAAGGTTCTCCATGGTCTTATGTGTTTCTTTCCCAGCTATGCATAAGAGATTTCTCCCTAGCGCAGTCCTTTTGTGGAGTTCTCTCCTGATGAGCACATACTGTGAGGCCAGGAGCCTCAAAGCACGGCGTGCCCTTTTATCAGTATTAGGAGGGTATTCACCCTTGGTCGCATAGTTAAGGATATCCATATACCATGGTTCTTCATCTTCTTCTTGTGACTCATGTTCATCATCAAGTGCGTGAACATAGGCTGGCTCGTATCTTCGCTCTATAGTTAGCGGCATCCTGATTGTGTCCGTTGGAATGCGCACCATTGATGCTAACTTTGCCAGTGCGTCAGCAAATTGATTTTCTTCTTTAGGCAAGTACGTATATTCCACTTCATCTAGTTGCTCCGTGAGAGTTTCCAGATGAGCTTGATACGTAGCGAGACTTTCACTTCTCACCTTCCATCTCTTAGAGATCTGGTTAATGATTAGTGATGAATCACCGTAAATTCTGAGCTTCTTAATTCCCAAGGCCACAGCTGTTTCTAATCCCAAAATGCATGCTTCATATTCTGCGGCGTTGTTGGTGACATCAAAGTCGAGTTTCATGGAAATTGGGATGTGTTCTTCACTGGGTGATACGAGCAAGACCCCTACACCACATCCCCTTTGATTTGAAGCTCCATCGAAATAGAGCGTCCATCTATCATCTTCAGTCATAAGTAGATCCTCGTCAGGGAAATCATACTCATCTTCTTCTTTCTCAACTTCTTCAAGTGGAAAGTCCGCTAGGAAGTCAGAAACCGCAGAACCCTTGATGGCCTTTTGTGGTACGAATTTTAAGTCAAATTGAGCAAGGTTGACTATCCATCTTGACAACCTACCATTGAGTGTTGCTTTTTCGAACAAGTATTTGAGAGGATCCATCTTGGACACGACATGTACTGTATGAGTAAGCATGTAATGCCTTAATTTCTGTGCAGCCCACACAAGTGCGAGACACAACTTCTCAAGTAATGTGTATCGTGTCTCATATCCTTGAAGCTTCTTGCTCAAATGGTAAATTGCATTCTCCTTGCTTTCAATTTCTTGTGCTAACATTGCCCCCATCGTTTCTCTTGTGACCGTAAGGTAGAGTCGAAGAGGAAAGTCAGGCATTGCTGGTGCTAGCACAGGTGGGTTTGACAGGTACTCTTTGATCTTGTCGAAAGCTTTTTGGCAATCGTCATCCCATGTCACTGGAACATTCTTCTTGAGCTTTTTGAATATAGGTTCGCATATCGTTGTGAGTTTGGATATGAACCTACTTATGTATTGCAATCTTCCAATAAAGCCTCGAATCTCCTTCTCGGACTTGGGTGGTGGCATAGCCATGATTGTTTTGACTTTCGTGGGATCTATTTCAATCCCTCGAGAACTAATCACATAGCCAAGCAATTTGCCTGATGTAACTCTGAATGCACACTTTGCTGGATTTAATCTCGTGTTGTACTTGCGGAGTCTTTCAAAGAACTTGCGAAGTGCAATGATGTGGCCTGGGCGATATTTTGATTTTACGATCATATCATCAACATAGACTTCCACCTCTTTGTGCATCATATCATGTAACAATGCTGTGGTTGCTCTTTGGTAGGTGGCACCCGCGTTTTTCAACCCGAATGGCATTACCGTATAGTAGTATGTTCCCCACTGTGTAATGAATGTGGTTTTCTCCATGTCTTCCTCGGCCATAAGCACTTTGTTATATCCAGCGTAACCATCCATGAAGGAAAGGAGTGCATGGTTTGCTGTGTTGTCGACCAGAATGTCAATGTGAGGTAGAAAGAACCCATCTTTGGGACTTGCTTTGTTGAGATCCCTGTAATCAACACACATTCTGACCCTTCCATCTTTCTTTGGGACTGGAACCACATTAGCTATCCATTTCGGATACTTGGATACCTTGATGAAACCTGCAGCTAGTTGCTTTCTGATTTCTTCTTTGATCTTGAGAGCCACATCCGGCTTCATACGACGCAACTTTTGCTTGACGGGCTTCATACCTGGAATGAGTGGTATCGTATGTTGCGCAATATCCCTGTCAATACCTGGCATGTCTTGGTAAGACCAAGCAAATACATCAACAAATTCACTAAGTAAGTTAATTAACTCCTTGCGTTCTTCTTGACTTAGTGTTAATCCAATTTTTACTTCTTTGGTAGTCGTATCATTGGAAATATTGATTGCTTGTGTATCTTCAATAATTGCCGTTTTATTATCATGTTCTTCCATTGCTTTTATTATCTCTTTGTCATTTTTATCATTAGCAAAGCAATATTGATCAGGGTTGGGGGAATGACACACATCGTAAGCAAAGGTACTCATTTTATTGAAATCATTGGCTATTACATCAAGGAGGGCAAGGTCAGCTGCGACCTCGCCAGAATTAGAAAGGGAAGACTCAACAAGAGGCTCAGAACTAGAGGGAACTACAGAAAAAGACTCGATAGCAGAAAGGGGGTCGGCCTTAGATCCTAAAGGTTCACTAACAGACTCAAACTCGAACTCGGACCCAGACGATTCAGGTTCATCAAACATGGGGCCTTCGCCAGCGGTTACTTCAAGTTTTTCTCCATTTGGCATGGTAACCTTCACCGTCTTGCTCCATCCTTTCAGAACACCATCAACTGGGGCAATTAACTCCGAAGGATCAAAATCTTTGCTTGATACGACCGCTTGAATGAGCGCAGAGTCTTCATTATTGGTGGGCTTAGGTTCATTCTTTTCCAACCCGAAAAGAAGACTAATAATCATATCATTGGCACCTGGGCTGGTTGGTTCTTCAACTGTTGAGGAGACATCATCTTCGTCAATGAAGTCACAATCCATGAACACCTCAAAACCTGGTTCACACTTCTTCTTGTGGATGAGAGGTTCATGGAATTCGTAGCACGGGAAGTTCTCTCCTTCCTTGACGAATTGACCGTTGAGCGTGAGGGGATAGGGATTTATAGCCATCTCCTTGTTCTCTTTTCGAGCTGCGTTTCGAGCAACCATCTTGATCACAACTTGCTTCATATCTTCCTTTGTTGGTATGAATCCCAGGCCAAAGTGTCCTTCTTTAACGAGCCTGGATGGCCCCAAAGTTCAGCTATCTTCTTCTTGATGCCAAGGGTCATCCCAGGGAAATGCCCTTGTTTCTTCATAATTGCATTGATGTTATCTTTAGAATAGGGGTCAAACTCGAGGTGACACTTTTCATCTTCCTCGATCATAAGCACATCTTCTAAAGAAAACCCCCAGAGGTCCTCATCTTCCTCATCATGCTCGACATGAACGATAGGGGTATCAATGACTTGGATACGCATGGGAGAAGCATCGATGGTGATCGGAACTCCTCCAACTATAGCCTTAACTTTCTGGTGCAGTGATGATGGGATCGCCTTCAACTCATGAAGCCAAGGGCGACCTAACAGTAGATTGAAAGAAGCCTTGATGTCCACCACCTGAAACTTGGTGCGACGTTCAATGGCTCCAGTAGTGATATTCAACATGATAGTACCCACGGCTTGACGGCGAGTATTATCATAAGCTCGGATTCCCTGAGTAGAGGGAATTAATTCTTCATCTTTTATGCCCAAATTCTTTGCAGTGCGCAACGGGCATACATTGATTGCTGAGCCATTATCAACTAGGCTCATGGGAATATTCATTTGCCTACACACCACAGTAAGGTGTAGGGCTTTGTTTTGTTGATCCCCTTCCGAAGGTAAATCCTTGTCAGAAAAAGAAATCAAGTTACTAGGACTTGGCAATTCAATAGTGAGAAAGCTGACTAGTCCTTGAGGAGTCATGTCACTATCAACTCCTATCTTCACAAGAGCATTCATCACAGCCTTCCGATGCTCATGAAACGTAGCCAACAGCTTCCAAACATTCATTTCCACCTTGGTTTCCTGTAATTGTTTGATCACATTGTTGCTTACAGGGTCGATGGGATCAACTATTGGTTGTGCTTGCGGTGGAGGTGTAGGTGAAGTGGGTTGCTGTAACCTTCCAGTTCTAGTGAGAACCTTGACTTCAGGGTCTCCCCAAACATCTTCGCTATCTTTCAGATTAACAGCGCTAAGAGATGAACAAACTATATCTTTGAGATAGACGTCTTCATCATCGCTATCCCAAATCCCGTTAACTTCTTCACAGCTTGAAATATAAACAACTTCTGGTAAAGGTTCATCCACGGGTTGGATGAGTATTGACGGATCAAAGGAGACTTCATCTCCCATGATAGCCAAAGCATCAGAAAGAGGACCTGTTTGAATGTTAGGCTTCTTGCCCCCTGGAGGGACAGGAAGTTGATTAGCATCAATCAAGTCCTGGATCGCATCCTTCAACTCCCAACACTTTCAGTAGTATGACCTTTGCCTTGATGGAATTTGCAATGAGCATTGAGGTCATAGCTAGCAGTTCTGTTCTCTGGTCGAGGTTCTGGAAAAGGTCCAATCGGCATAATCAATCCTTGACTATGCAAGCGATCAAAAGCAGCATCATAAGTCATTCCCAAAGGCGTGTAAAACCTCCTTGGCCTTTGGAATCTTTGAGGGGCAGCATTAAGAGCTAGCACATCATTGATGTTGACATTGTTGGTAGCATTATTGGGCTTGGAAGACGAAGAAAAAGGACTGTCGTTCTTCTTGTTTTTCCAAGTGTTGTTGTTATTATTGTTGTTGCTACCAGCAGTCTTCATCAATTCATCTTCGATATTGATCCCAATATCGTATACAGCTTCAAAAGTGTTCAGTGGCAGGAATTTCAAGTGTTGCTTATACTTGTGAGTCAGATTTGCAATAAACAGGCGAACCATCTCTTTCTCCTTGGGAGGATCCACCAACAGTGCAGCTGTTTCCCTCCACCTGCTTAAATAAGTAGTGAAGCCTTCATTCTCTTTCTGTTTGAGAATGGAGAGTTCACATTCAGAAGTTTTGGTTTGGATGTTACACTTGTAACGGTTCATGAAACTTTCAGTAACATCCTCCCAAGTTGCAACGTGCTTGGATTCCAGAGAGTAGAACCATTGTTGACAGGCATGCTCCAGGGAAAGAGGGAACACAGTAGGGAAGAGTGTCACATCTAACCCTTTAAGAGCCATGGTTGCAGAAAAGGCTTTCAAGTGAAACATAGGGTTATCAGTAGGCTTGAACTTGGGGATGTCAGCAGTGGAAAACTTCTCAGGAAGCCTGTCCCTTATGTTCAGAGAAGTAGTAGGTTGTTCTACATAAGTAAACTCCTCAGAGATCTTACTCATTTGTTCTCTAATTTTGTCTATCGCAGCTACAGCGGCATTGCTTTGATTGTTCTGTTCTACCGTGTGAACCCTGGTAGTGAGTGCTTCCATCATAGCAGATAACCTGTCAATGGCATGGTTAAGGTTTTCCATATCTTCTTTAGTGGCCATTGGTTGAAAGTAAATGGGAGATGGATTTCGTGGGGATGCTTGTGGTGGTTTTCTTGTACGCCTCTTAGGTTGTTGAGGTAGCGACTCAAACCGTAACAGTCTACCCTTGCTTCTTGACCAAGTGCTGTGACATTGAAATAAACGCACATTTAATGACTAGACTTATCCTTGACCCATCCGGAAAATAAGAAGGGAAAGAAGAAGAAAAAAAAAGTTTTGAAAACAAAGAAAGCATGTATGGGAGGATACCATCCGACTTACTCCTAAAAAAAACGGAAAAAAGACGCAAGACTTTCCTAATGTACTGTCACGAACAAAATAGTGTATGACTCGAGGAAAAGTGTGTCAACTCGACACAACTTGTGAGTGATTAAGTGAGGTTATGGACACGTGTTATGACCGTACAACTATACACGACACCAAGCTGGACACATAAACCACATTCGTACGCACACAGAACCAAAAAAGGACTGACGGGACATTTTCCTGGGAACCAAGTCACGGTGCTGACTGTCGTGACACGGTACAGTCCACCGTCAGACGGTAGAAAGTCCCGTGTCACGGCACTGTTTACCGTGTCACGTCAGACTTGCTGTGACGCAGTGCTCAGTTCCAGGCTTTTTTGTGACGTTTTTCCAGATTTTAATCGATTTTATGGTCCGTACTAATTACTAAATGGAAATAAAAACCCTCGGTAAAAAATTAGTCCAAAAACAAAATGAACAAACACATGTAGGTTAGTACCAAATAAACCACGTAGCATTTAGTCACGATGATGCAAAAAGTTCTCAACCTAAGGTCAAGTTCTATGTTCGACTATGGTCAAGCTTTGGGTGTCAAAAGGGTACCATGGTTAAGAGTTTGGACGCGTTAGCAAGGCAGCCTCCTTTGAGGGTGTATGCCAACGGGCGGCTCCGCGAGTTCGTGATGAAATCGAACTCGACTCCATGGTTTGGGTGGATTTAATAACTCGGATGAACCCTTATTGCCATGAGAGTTTTTGGGTTGATAGAGCTTAAATTCCCCGGGGCTAAGACGTATGTAGAACACATACGGTTTTTCAAAAAAATCGAAGGAAGTCGACTGTGAGAAGGGAAAATAAGCCACCGGAATGATTTTAGGACTGCCGTGACACGGCAGACTTTGCCGTGACACGGCAGTCAGAAAATCTGACTGGTGCCCTGTTTTTCTTCGTACGCAATCAAGTTGTTCAATTTTTCCTACGGGACAGATCTAAATTCGACGTTAAAAACGTCTATGCTTATGCAAAAATGCCAAATTAATCACAGGAATATTTTTCAAGAATCTTTCAAGTCTCATCCACTCATCTCAATTAAATACCGATCACTCAAATCGATAAATAACCAAGAATCCTCCCTAGTGGAGTCGCCAAATTGTAGGCGTCGTTTGAAGTGCGCCTACGTTAAAGCATGTGGTGAATATGCTTGGCACTCATAGGAAGTGGGAATTGACATTACGATAAGGGACAACGATTAGGGACAAATAAAGTAGGGAGCCGCCAACAAGTTTTAAGGAACTTGTAAACCATTCACGGATCATTAAAGGCAACCACGATTAAGGGACAACGAAGGCAACAACGATTGACTCCTGAAGGTTACACCCCATTCATAATCCATGAGATTACTAACTCCATATGGTTCGGAACCACGAAAGGAGGATCGGGGATGATGGTACGAAGTGAGTCATGGAGTCACGTTCGCCCGTATTGGCCTCTACTCGATTCTTATTGTGAAAAGTATTCCTGTGATCTCAAAGGCATACAAACAAAATTCAAAATTCGCTCCAAACTATTATTATGCTAACTTGGTTTTGTTTTGGGTGTTTTTGTCCCTCGGGAGAGTTACAACTCAAAGACTGGTCCTGCTGGCTTCTGTACCTGCAGAATCAACGAAGACACCGGTTGGGTGGTGCTCCGCCTCCAACGCTCAAGTTAGAAACTTGAAGGAGAGTAAAAAGTGCGGAATTTAAAGTGGGGATTTGCTTGGATTCCAAGCTCAGGAGTTCTCTGATGAGAGAGAAAGTAGGGTGTAATAAATGATTGTGAATGCCCCCAAAATGGGGGAATATCTCCCTATTTATAGGGTCATGGGGAAAAGTGCCCTCCCCTAGGTCATCTGACCTAGGGCAGGTGGACTGCGCCGCAATCAATGCATTTGGGGAATTGGACCTCTAAAAGCCGCCATTCTGAGAATGTATCTGGGGAGGCCACGTGTCAGCTGGGGATAGGTCAGAGGTGGCCTGCCAGCCCTTGACACGTGGCAGCCCCCTCATTGGTCCACGTATCTAGGGTAAAAATCCCCTAAACATTTGCCCCTCACAGGTGGCACGTGGCAGGCCACGTGGTGCCTGTGACACATGTCAACCTGTGAGAGGTGAACAGTAAAACGGCTAGGGTTAACGGTCATTTTTTCGTTTACCCTGCCTATAAATAGGAGTTTACCCCCCCTCTCTCCTCTCACTTCATTCATAATTTCCATTTTCTAGAGAGAGAAAGAGAAGTTTTTAGAGAGAGGTGCTCTGACTCCGACTGCGTACTTGCCATTTCAAGATTCCCGCGTGCTCACTCAAGAACACCCGGTCACCGGCTATAGCTGTTTTCAGATTTTTCAGAGCTTTTTCAAAGTAAGGTAACTATCCGTTTCCTTCCTTCAATTTTCTTTTACTTGTATACATTCTTTTTCCGCCTGTATACATTTGTTTTTCAGAACAAAATAAATGGACTCTTCATCCACACACACGGCACGGCCTACGACGCTCAGCCGGTCTCCTGGTACGGCTGAGTCTAGAACCGGGGGTGTCCTTTCCAGACAATCAGATCTCCTTTGCTCATCCCCAAATCCCTCCCTCTCTGTGTCTATGCAGGACACAATGGCCAGAGTTAAACAAACGGCTATCAAGCCGAGACACCGGCGCGCTAGAAGAGTGCGCGCTGACGAGGTTACGAGGGAGGAGGGCTATGAGAGTCCGGATGAGCCGGAGATTTCTGAAAGTGGCGCCTCCTCACAAGAAGAAGTGAGGGAATCAGGCGGCGAAGAGGCCGCCTCATCCTCTGAGAGAGAAGAAGGAGATGGGTCAGGCGGCGAAGAGACTGCTGAGAGATCAGGGTCGGAAGCTTCCGGCTCTGCACAAGAGAACTTCGCGGTTGACTATCAAGTGCCGGCGAAGACCACAGATAAGCCTGACCCTAGGAAAATAAGGATGCTGCCGGCTGACAGAGCCCTACTGAAGAGCAGCTTCAAAGCCTTCAAAGAAAAACACCCTTTTGGGAACGGGTGGTATATGACGGTTCCGCCTGCGGATGCCGTTATGGCTTGGAAGGATGATATCCCAAATGCAGACAACTACTTCGTCTGCTACGAGGCGGTTATCGAAGCCGGCCTCCGGTTCCCCCTCCATACTAGGATCAGGAAGATCCTCAAGGGGTATGATCTGGGGGTCTGGCAGTTAACTCCAAATTCGTGGGGGAATATACTCGGATATATTGCCGCCTGCGAATTTCAAGATACAGAGCCTAGTTTCTCAGCCTTTGCTCATATGCACTATTTGAGCAGGGCCCCAGGCGGTCATGGGGCTTGGTATACTCTCACAACCTTGCCCCAATATCAAATAACTTTGGACAAGGTGTCCAAATGGGCTGGATGGAGGGAAAGGTTTTATTTGATTTCCTCCCCATCCCTTGCACACAACCGGACACTACGCCGGTACAATAAGGAGCCGGCACTCCTAGGCAGAAAGTGCGCTCTCCCGGAGCTGTCTGCGCGGGCTCGCCGGCAGATCATAGATCCTGGTTTCTTTGAAACTACCACTGCACACATGGATGACGGGACTGAGATCATTGTCCCTAAGAACTGGATCCCCCATCCGGATTTTTTCAAGGATGAGAGATTCCTATCCGCCTGCGGGCTTAGCACAATGTTTCCCCAGGGTAGATCCCTATACTTGAAGAACTTTGCCTTGCTTTCAATAATAATTTTTCATATGTTTTTCTTTGACTGACATTCCGTCTGACCTTGCAGCCGAAGCTAAAAGGATGGTGGATCCGGCAAAGACTCCGGCTAAGCCTGCTGCCCAGCTGCGCAAGGAGCAGCTGATGGCTAAAAAAGTGTCCTTGGAGGCCAAGGATGCAAAGAAAGGCGGGGTAAGACCGCCTGTCCCAATGCTTATTTTAATAAATTTGCTTAAGTACTCTGCCGGCTACTAACATTTTGCTTTCCTTGTTGCAGGGCACCAACAAAGTCATTCCTCGCTCCTTCTCCAAACATGTAAAAAGAACTGGAGAGGAGCTCAAGACTCCGGCTGCCAAGGTCCCCAGATGGACCCCTTCCCAGACAACCTCTGCTGCCAAACCAGATCGTCCCACGACTGGTGGCAAATCCCCCTCCAAAGTGCAAGCTTTGAGCGAGAGCTCAAAGAAGACGGAGGATAAAATGCCGGATGCCTTAGAGGAGGCATCGAAGAGTGGCGTGCCACTCAATGCTGCAGCCGGCACTGCAGCGGCTGGGGAGGGTTCAACTCCACAACCCATAACTCAAGGTAAGGCTACCATCGAAATCCCTTACCCACTTGACTTTATGAGGGTCAAGACTAAGGTAGACCCATCCGGTGGCTCAGTGAGTAGCTGGGGACGGATGAATGCTGCATATGCTGCTTCCCTCTCACCAAGTACTTCTTTTGGTGCAGATGCTACCTCCGGGGCACCTGACTTCCCGGCTTTTGCCAAACGGATGGTGAGGACCCTCACCCGGACAGAGAAAGCCTCAGTACCTGATTTGCAGGTAGTGGACTTTGACCGGATAATGGGTCAACTGGCGGAGGTAAACTGCCTTAACTCTTAGGCTTATATTTTCGTTTCATTGTGTTAAGTACTAACTTTCCCGGCTGGCTTACTCAGGTTATGCTGAGAGTAGACGGGCTCCGAGTGCCCTTCAGGCGGAAGCAGGAAGAGGTAAATGACGCCAAAAGAAGGGCAATTGAAAATCTCAACTCTGCTGAACATGCATATATGTCTGAACTTTCAGTTAAAGCAGTGGAGTTGAAACAAGAGGAGTTGATTCAGACCCTGACGACTGCTAACGAGGCTGCGAACAACCGGGCCAACGACCTTGAGCAGAAGCTGAAGACTGCTGAATCTAGCCTCAAGGAGTTGGAGGGTGCTGACACAGAAAATACCCAACTCCGGGCTGATAATTCCCGGTTGGTGGTGGCGCTGGCCAACCAGAAGACTCAGCACCAGGATGAGCTTGCCAAAGAGATTGCCAAGGAGCAAGCCCGGCTGGTCCAGGAGAATGAGAAAGATACTGAAGCCCGCCTGCGGTTAGCCTGGAAACTCCTCAACCCAGAAGTGGACTTTGAATACTACAAGCTGAGGTACGATTATGCCACGGCTGTGTATGATGCTCAAATTCTGGGAGAGGAAGCACCGCCTCGCTTCAAGATCTGGGCTGATGAGCAAGGATATGATGTCTCCGATGAGGAAGACGAGCAGACGGGGGAGCAGGCAGAAGGTCAGGTCTAAGAAAACCAGCCTGAAGAGGCTGCGAATGCTGAAGCAGACCTTCCCCCGGCACAGGACCAGCCGGAACTCCAACAGCCAGAACAGCAAACTCCCCAAGAGTGATCAGACTCTTGGACTCAGCGGCAGTATGCCAATCAATCAATCTTTCTTTTTAATTTTCTTTTGCATTTCCGGCCTGTGTGCCGAGTAACCGATGTATCCTTTACCGACCATGGGGTCGGGTAACAATGATTTCCTTGCCGGATGTGTTTCCGGGTAACAATTATTTTGGCCTTTTGAGCCAATTTCTATTTATGAAGTATACCGACTCAGTCGGTTTTTCTTATACTTGCACAATTTTTCAATTTTGCAATTTTTTCACTTTTGCATATATGCTCAATATATATACTTGTGAATTTGCCTAACTTATGAAAAGCATGCGGCAGGTACATATCCGGCTGTCCTTGCCCCTGGACGGCTGTGTGGTTGGTTTAATCTTTTAAAAAAGAGGATTGATTGCCTTGGAAACTTCTCATACTTAAAAGAGTATGAGATGTTTGTAAGGCAATCAATCACAATGGTGATTGCCCCAAACCAAGTACACAACCGGTCAAATAACAGGCATACAACCTCTGCCCCAGTCGGCATCAAACCGTCTGGGTATGCTTTATAGCCATTACGCAAAAAAAAGGGGTTTGCCCCAAAAGTACGCAACTTGAAGAAAATTTCTCTAAGTAAAAGACTTACGATGATACTCCGGCTGATACTTGTAGACAGCCGGAGAATTCTCAACCAGAAATTACTTAAGAGAAATAATATGGGCAGACAGCTATGAGTTGACTGTTTTAGCCACTCAATTGTTGCCGCCTGCATGGGCTTATAGAACAAGCAAGGTGACTGTTCTCTGCGACGATTGCACCCGGAGGGGTGTCGCCGGACGCCTATAGCCATATTGGAATAGACGAATTTGAGAAAATGGACAGCCATCTGGCCCTTGGCCTCAGGTCTAGCTGTAGACCGGCTGATAGCTACTAAACGGTTTTGTGCTTAGTTTAAGGATCCGGCTGTTAGCCTCTTTTCACTATAGACTTTTGATTTCATATACTAAGTATCAAACTTAGTTTTTATCTGGCCATTGGCCTCAAGTTATTCACATATTAAATTTGCTACTGAACTTTTCAACATTAGTATGGGTAAACCCAGACGGAAATAAAAAGACAATAAATGAAACAAAAGCATTTCTCATTAATACTTCTTGTTACAAAAACTTTACAATACTCAGAAGTAGTACTTTTTTAAGTTGCCTACATTCCAAGTTCTAGGCAGGCGTCTACCGTCTGGGGTTTCCAGGCGGTATGTACCATCCCTAACCTCTTCATAGATCCGGTAAGGGCCTTCCCAATTAGGAGTTAGCTTTCCAAGCTCATTGGCCCTACCGGTTGCCTCCATTTTCCGTAACACAAAATCGTCCACTTTCAAAGGACGTTTGTGCACTCTTTTGTTGTAGGCTCACGTCATTCTCAGACGGTATATCTCATGTCGCAGGGCAGCATTGCCCCTGCGTTTCGGGAGGGAGTCCAATGCCAGCCGCATGGCCTCCCAATTTACCTCTTCATCATAGAGCATCGCTCTGAGCGTAGGCTCATAGTGTTCAATGGGTAGAACGGCTTCAGCACCATATACCATGAGAAACGGGGTTTCTCCAGTTAACCCCTTAGCAGTTGTCCGGATGGCCCATAAGACATGAATTAACTCTTCAGCCTATAGACCACCGGCTCTTTCAATTTTCTTTTTGATGCCGTCTGAGATGAGTTTGTTGAATGCCTCAACCTGACCATTTGCTTGAGGACGGCCGACTGAAGCAAAGTAACTTGAGATGCCCTGATCTCCTAACCAAGTCTTGAGCTGAGGCGTCTCAAACTGAGGGCCATTGTCAAATACCATAGACATAGGTACCCCAAACCGGGTGATAATATTCTTCCATATGAAAGAGATGACGTCCTTTGTCTTGATATTCTTAACTGCCTCCGCCTCCACCCATTTGGTGAAGTAATCCACAGCCACCAAAATATAGCGCTTTCCGCCTGGAGCAGGCGTATAGGGACCCAATATGTCCATGCCCCACTTAGCAAACGGGACTGGGCTGTGGATTGCCGTCAGATCAGTAGTCGGGCGATGTATTAGCTTGCCAAACCTCTGGCATTTATCACATTTCTTCACAAATTCCTTGGCGTCTGCCTCAAGGGTAGGCTAAAAATAATGCCGCCTGACTCTAACGGCTAGGGACTTGCCGCCTATTTGGGAGGCGCAAAATCCCGCATGCAGCTCTTCGAGTACCTCCTTCCCCTTTTCTGGGGTAACACATTTCAACAAGGGCTTGAGAAAACCAGCCTTGTAGAGTTCTCCGTTCCTCAACTCGAAGTTTGCTGCTCTCTTTTTCATGACGGCTGCTTCCTGAGGTGAATCAGGGAGCGTGCCGTCTGCAAGATACGCCCGGATGCCATCCATCCAAGTAGAACTTCGATCCAGAATTCCAACGGGCTCTTCATAAATACTTTATTTTTCAAGAACTTCCCAAAAGACTGACCGAGGCGTATCATGGCAGGCGGATGATGCCAATTTTGACAGTGCATCCGCCGGGTGGTTATCTGACCGGGGCACTTGATTCAATCTGAATTCCTCTAGTGTCCCAGCCTCATTTTTGACAGCCTGAAGATATTTGATCATTGCCGGATGGGTCGTTTCATAAGTGCCCTCATAGTGGCTAACAACCAACTGAGAATCAAAATGGGCGTCAATCTTTGTTGCCCCTGCTGCCTTACACATGCGGATTCCGGCTAGCAGGGCTTCATACTCCGCCTCGTTATTCAAGGCCTGAAACTTGAACCGTAATGCATACTCATATCTATCTCCTTCTGGAGATTCACAAACAATGTCTGCACCACAACCGTTCTTTGTAGAGCTCCCATCTACATACATCTTCCAAACCTGAACAACATTATCCGGGAGAGCCGGACGGGTCATTTCAACAATGAAGTCGTCAAACGCCTGACCTTTCACTGCTTTCCTTGGTTCGTAGGAGATTTCAAGACTTTGCATTTCAATAGCCCATTTCAACATTCTGCCGGATGACTCCAGAGTGGACATTGGCCGCTTGAGGGGATAGTCGGTGTAGATTACCACCGGATGTGCCAGAAAGTATGGCTTCAACTTTTTGAAGGCCATATATAAAGTAAGACCAAATTTTTCCACCATGGGGTACCGGAGTTCAGCATTTTTTAACACATGGCTAATGAAATATACCGGGAGCTGCGTACCGTCTCGTTCAGCAAGGAGAACGGCACTGAGAGCATGGTCTGAGACGGCTAGGTACATGTAAAACTTCTCTCTTGGCAAAGGACTAACAAGCCTTGGCAAAGAGTGCAAGTGTTCTTTCAATTTTTGGAATGCCGCCTCAGCATCATCCCCCCATTCAAATCTAGTCTTCTTCCTGATTGCTTGGAAGAAGTAAAGGCATTTGTCACCTGACCGGCTGAGGAACCTCCCCAAGGCGGCCAGGCAACCGGTGAGTCTTTGAACTTCCTTGACAGTGCGGGGTGACTTCATGTCAATTACCGCCTGTATCTTCTCAGGGTTAGCCTCTATCCCCCTTTGATCAATCAGGAATCCGAGAAACTTCCCAGACTCAACATCAAAGACGCATTTCTTAGGATTTAACATAACCTTATGCCGCCTGAGTGTGGTGAAGGTTTCTCGGAGATCAGCAAGGTGATCCGCCTGCTGCTTGGATTTGACTATCATGTCATCGATGTACGCCTCTACATTCCTCCCAATTTGATTAATGAAGACTGTATTAATCATCCGTTGGAACGTAGCCGGCGCATTCTTCAAGCCAAACG
The DNA here is from genome assembly GCF_948465745.1 of Chenopodium album. NCBI lineage: Eukaryota > Viridiplantae > Streptophyta > Magnoliopsida > Caryophyllales > Amaranthaceae > Chenopodium > Chenopodium album. Next base: position 21,640,641 of record NC_137857.1, on the reverse strand, counting down.
GCATCACAGTATAACAGAATAACCCCTTATCAGTGACGAAGGCCGTCTTTTCTTGATCTTTTTTCCACAGAGGTATCTGATGGAAGCCGGAATAGGCATCCATAAAACTCATCAAGGCATGACCGGCTGTTGAATCGACCAAGCTGTCAATTTTTGGAAGTGGATAACTATCCTTTGGGCATGCCTTGTTGAGATCTGTGTAATCTACACACATCCACCAGGTACCATTCGGCTTCTTTACAAGCACAACGTTTGCCACCCAGTCGGGGAAATTACAAGGTCGAATGAACCTGATCCAACAGCTTTTTTACTTCGGCAGCTGCCGCCTGACTTCTTTCCTCACCGTGGTTTCTCTTCTTTTGCCGGATGGGCTTCATTTTTGGATCCACGGCGAGTTTGTGGACAGCGAGATCCAGGCTGATGCCTGGCATCTCTTCCACTTCAAAGGCAAACACCTCTTTGAATTCTTTCAGCAGAAGGTGCAAGTCTGCACCCAGAACAGCATTAGCAACCGTCCCAACCTTAACAGTTCGCTCTGGACGGCTGTCGTCCAGAGCAAGATCAATACTTTCACCAGCCGGTTGTGGACGGAGCTCCTCTGACCGTTCACCGGTCAGTGATTGCTATTTCTTTTCTTTCTTCACCACCACCAGCTCTGCAGCTTTTCTCTTTTTTCCGGCTGCTGGTGGAGGTGAAGGAGCATCCTTGACGTTGTCAAGGTCTATTGGTTCCTTCCCTTGGCCGTCTGCGGCCACAGTATCCTTGACGGCTGAGAGGTAACACTCCCTGGCCGTCTTCTGATCCCCGTTCAAGGAACCAACAGATCCATCATCCCTCTCATACTTGATGAGCATGAGAGAGGGGATGATTACAGCCTTGGATTCGTTGAGGGTTGGCCTCCCAAGAATGATGTTGTAGGCAGTCAACTCCTCAACGACCAAGAATCTGACGACTATATGCCGTCCCTGGCCCTTCTCACCCAGCCGGATGGGTAGGTCAATTCTACCGGCTGGATAGACCATCCCACCCCCAAAACCAACCAAGGGGTGGGTGACCGGATGCATGCTGCCGGAGTTGTATTTCAGCTTCTGCAAGCACCGGAGACTGATGATGTCTGACGAGCTGCCGGTGTCGATAAGGATGCGCCCAACCAACTGGCTGGCGACCTTGCATTCAATAACAACCGGGTCGTCATGCGGGCGGCGGACGCTGCCCCGGTCCTTCTCAGTAATGAGGACATCCGGAAAAGTGGAGCTGGCAAACGCCTGCTCCTCATCATCCTTATCCATCTTTCGAAGATGGCTTTTGGTGCCCCGGATGGTAGGGCCACCACATGAAAATCCGCCTGCTATGGTGAAGACCGGATCCCTATCGGTTTCCGAACTACTAGCAGGTTGGGGGGCAGCCTTAGAGGACTGACCCTTGTTTTTCTTCTTTGCCCCGGCTGGGGACTTAGAAATATAGGACTTCAGATGTCCTTTGTCAGCCAGACGGTCCAACGTCCGCTGTAAACTGAAGCAGTCGTTGGTGTCATGGCCAACCTCCTCATGGAATTGGCAATATTTGTTCTTGTTCCGAGACTGGACGGAACTCTTCATTGGATTCGGCTTCTCAATGGACAGCCGGTCCTTTACCTCCATGAGGATGGAGTTACAATCCTTGTTAAACTCGTACCAGGGAACGTACGGTTTAAACTCTTTCTTCTTCTTCTGGGACGGCTGCTCAGAATCACTGACCGCCCAGACTTCTTTTCTTTTCTTGCTCTCTTCTTTTTTTTCTTTGCCGGTTGAGCAGACCGGCTCTCTTTTTGTTTTTCAGACTTCTTAGAGTCTGACTGGCTACCAGGCGTACAGAGGTCGGTTGCTTGTATATAGCTTTTCGCCTCCCTCAGGCCGCCTGTAGCGTAAATGCCCCTTTTCTGACAAGGTCGAACTTAAAAGTCAACCCGTCTCTCAAACCCTTGAAAAAGTCTGTAAATTCTACCTCGTCAGACAGCCCCTGGATCTGAATTCTGACCAGGTTGAACCGCCTGACATATGAGCGTAGCCCTTCTCTCTCTCCCTGCTTAATGGTGCTCAAGTCTAAACTTGTTTTCTTAGCAGGGATGTTCATTGAGAAGTTGGTGGCAAACAAGAAGGCTAGCTTCTTGAAGCAGTCAATAGATCCGGCTGGCAAGTTGCCAAACCATTGCTGGGCAATGCCCTTCAATGTAGCCGGAAAGCAACGGCACCAGGTGGCATCATCCCAACCTTGTAAACACATTAGGTTGGTGTATGCCATCAGGTGATCTTCAGGGTTGGTGGTGCCATCATAAGCACCAACCAAAATGTTTTTAACCTTGGCCGGCTGAGCCGCCTCGGTTATATTGGCTGCAAAGGCAGACGGCTGTTCGCCTAGCCTCATCAGTCGGAGCTGCCAGTCCAGTGGCTGGGCATTAGTATATGCCGCCTGACCTCCGAATGGGGGTGGCTACATGAACTGGAGGCCATATTGCCCATACTGCGCCTGGGGTGCGTATGGCATAGACCCTATCATCAGCTGAGGTTCGGTGTTGACGGATTTACCGCCTGTCCGACTCTCATGCAAGGACATAGAGTTCCTTGCAGAAGCTTCCTTGAAGCTGTCTGGAAAGCTTGAGGTAGAAGCTGACTCAGACTGCTGCTGCCTCCTTCGATTGATGACTTCTCTAGCATCGAAGGTAGACGTCTTTTTGGCCTCCGGCTGGGGTCGCCGGGGCATCAGAATCTTAGACCAGTCAAGTTTTGCGGCTGCCTTCTCCTTGGGATGAGGAGTTGGCTGCCTGTCCTTGGCCGGCTTCTTCTTCTTCCCATCATTGGGAGTCTTTTTAGCCGGCTGACTCTTGGAAGAGCCTGCCTTGTTGTTGATCATTTCCTTGATTTCACCCTTGAAGGAGTTCATGAATTTCATGAGCTCGTTCCGGGTGACTGGAGCTTCTCCTCTAGTCCTCCGGGTTTCCCCGTCTGACCTCCCAGTGGGCCGGCTGCTTGGGCCCGCCTGGTCCAGATTTCGTTCCAGCTGGTCTCTGGAACGGATGGATTTAGAGATGAGAGAACCATCTTTAGATATGTTGGTCTCCACATCATTGTCTTCTTCTTCTTCCTCCTCCTCAGTGAATACCTCTGGCTGAGGCTGAGGTGGAGGCTGGGGGATTTCAAACCCTACCGGCTGAATAACCGGTTGCAGGTCTTCCGGGTTACCCGTTTGAGTACCCGGACGCAGAGAGGTAGAATTGAGAATTGGTACAGAATTTTAAACCATCTTGAGGTACTCTCCCCACAGACGGCGCCAAATATTTTGGGTGTTTTTGTCCCTCGGGAGAGTTACAACTCAAAGACTGGTCCTGCTGGCTTCTGTACCTGCAGAATCAACGAAGACACCGGTTGGGTGGTGCTCCGCCTCCAACGCTCAAGTTAGTAACTTGAAGGAGAGTAAAAAGTGCGGAATTTAAAGTGGGGATCTGCTTGGATTCCAAGCTCAGGAGTTCTTTGATGAGAGAGAAAGTAGGGTGTAATAAATGATTGTGAATGCCCCCAAAATGGGGGAATATCTCCCTATTTATAGGGTCATGGTGGAAAGTGCCCTCCCTAGGTCATCTGACCTAGGGCAGGTGGGCTGCGCCGCAATCAATGCATTTGGGGAATTGGACCTCTGAAAGCCGCCATTTTGAGAATGTATCTGGGGGAGGCCACGTGTCAGCTGGGGATAGGTCAGAGGTGGCCTGCCAGCCCTTGACACGTGGCAGCCCCTCATTGGTCCACGTATCTAGGGTAAAAATCCCCTAAACAGGTTTAATATTAATGCAACATATAATTCTAATTATTAGTGATCACTTCGATTTAATAGTAAGATTAAAAGGAACCTAAGCCGGTTGTCCAACTTATCTTATTAGTCGTGATTTTCAAATGCATATTCCCTTTAAACATGCAATATGGTGATAAAAAATATAGAATAAACAAACATTAATATTGGAAGCAATATAGCAATAAATCTAACAATATAAAATCGTTAGAAAAATAATAGAAATAAAAGGAACATGATTCCTTACTTTGATTTTGTTTGCTTGCTACTATAAAAACAATAAACGCGTTAGTAACTTCAAGGAAAATTAATTAAACAATAATTAAAATAGAATTAAATTAGAATTGATTTGGGGCCAAACCCTCAAACAGTTCTACCTTTCACGCCGTGGTTTAAGGATAGAACCCCGGGTAAAGTACGGACTCCTTGGAGTGCTTAAGGAAGGTATTTTGAAAGAGAGAAAGGTGGGCTAGTGTTTAGGCTAGAGCATAGAAGAGAAATGGGAGAATTATTGATGCCCCGTACATCAGAAATGAGGGGGTATTTATAGAAAAATGTGCTGAGGGAACACACGGAACCCTAAAATGACAGAAACCCTAAAACAGTTTCCCGTGACACGACAATTTGTACCTTGACACGGTAAACTCCACCGTCAGACGGGAGAGAATCCCATGACACGGTGCACTTTTGAGTGACGCGGGATACTTTTAAACAAACGGGGGAAGAAAACGCGTTAGGGTTTACACGGAAAAGACACGAACTGTGCCCGTGTCACATCAGGTTTCCCGTGACACGGGATTCCTTACCGTCAGACGGGAGAGAATCCCGTGACGCGGGAATTCATGCCGTGGCGCGGGACAATTTTTGTCATTTTTCCGTCTAAATTCATTTTTAACCCTAATTTCATTCAGCTTTTAAATGCCGATTGATAATTTCGGGCCATTTTCTGATTTATTAAAATTGGGCTAAAGTAATTAAAAAGAAATAAATAAAGGGTTTGGGCCAAAAATAATAAAACAATAAAATAAAAAAGGGTTTTGGGCTGAAATTAAAACTATGCTTTTACCAACCACCAAGACTGATCCATGGACTATTCAGAAATACGAATCTAATTAAATATGATTTTTAAGCACTCTCGGGATTAAATACTAAACCCGACCAGTAATGACAGTGAAAGGTTGTTCATCATCGGGTTTGGTTTTGGGGAGACATTTTTAGGTGTCTACAGTATGAAATGTTGATACAAACATATTTTATTGGATTGGTTTGTTAATCACATTTGGATTATTAAAGGATTGGAATTGAATGGTTTAAGTGGAATGAATTTATTAATTATTCCACAAGGTTATTATTTATTTATTTATTACTTAATCATGACTTATTAGTATGTTGAGTAAATGTGGATTAAGCCGAAATGGCTAGGTGAGTTGACTATGTTCAACAATTTTGGATAATTTGGAAGTTTAATGGAATTAAAGGTCAATTTGTGATGTGATCACCATTGTCCTAAATAAGATTAAAAGTGAATTGATGTATGATTGTTATGTATGGTCTACTTGAATGAGTCGGATATTAATTAAAATTGTAATCACATAAAGTGAAATATGGATGAGCAATAAAACTCTGGAAAGCGTGCACTTCTAGAATATTGACAATTATGGGTTGGGGTACACGGTGGTAGCCCGTGGCTTTTCGAGGCTTGTTTGATCAACATATCCTCTTCTCTTTTGGTATTTAAATTTTATTTTATTATGAAAGTTAGATGGGATCCTAGACTAACTTTGTGAGAATGGAGTCGCGCCCATTCTTGCATCGCGCTAAACTTTTATTTCAATCGGTCATTTGGGACCAAAATGATTTGGTAGATTGGACAACCTCGTCTATTGCTTACTCCAATTAAATTAATTGAATTAAATATAAAGAGTTAAGTGTTTGGAATTGGTTAGTAAGTATGTTGAGTCAATTGAATTGTCTAAGTGTAGAGTCTTGATTAATGGATTCGTGTGGTATGTTTAGTTACTTCAATTAGTTGAGCATGTTAGGTTTTGTGCGTTGTAGTTTGTATGTACTCAGCTTTGCTGATTGCGTGCTTTTGTGTGTGTTTTCTTTGGTTATGGCCTTCGCCTTTCAATGACCCTGTGATGATCCAATTATTATACTTGTATTATTGGGGAGCAGTATTGCACAGGTTAGCTTGATGATGTGAAGTTCGGGATTTGACAATCGCATTGTCAAGGGATGGTGTGATTGAGTGTATTCGTTCTTTGTGTTGAACTTATTTATGCTTAGCTATTTCGTTTATGTTTTGGGATTTTGAATATTGGTTTGGTTTTAATAAGGGCCTTATATGGTTCCAATTTGTAAGCTTTGACTTATTGATTTTCTAAACTATGTTATTTTAAATAGGAAAATTTCAATTTTAGTACCTTAAAAATGAGGGCAATTGAATTTTAGTACCCATCTAAATTTTTTTTAAAATTAGTACCTCCAAAATGACAAAACTATAGGTTTCAGTACATCCGTTACTATTCTGTCAGATTTGCCGTTTGTGGGCCCCATGTCAACGGCTAGTTTGTTCTTCCCTCTTTTTAAACCACGATTTTCTTCATTTTTTGCCCATTTTTGCTGCTGTTTAAATTGAAGAATCAAAACACCAAAATTTGTGGGATAGAAATTCAATTAGACTTAGGGATCTTGTTAATTGCTTAATTGCGAAGCTGTTGAGAGGATTATTCACGAATTTGCTGAAGGTGTGGTTGGCTGAAAAAAAAGGTCAGGTTGTTCATAATTTTGTCTACGAATTGTTATATTTGAAGTTGATTTGAGTAGAATTGTGTTGTATTTGTGGTTCATATGATATTGACATTGTAGTTTGTACTGCCAACTGTGTGTTTATTTGAATAATGTTGATGTAATTTGTATTTTGATGCTGTAGGAAAGTTAGGGTTCTTTAATTTGGTTAAATTGTGGATTTTTGGTGTTATTGAAATTAATGCTGCATGTGTGTCATATTTCTAAAATTGGGGTTTTTTGTTGCATATGTGTATTTTTATTTGCAGAATGGCTGAGGATAGGGTGGTTTTCAGATATAAGTTCTTGAGTGTAGTGATTGACATTGAAGTAGAAATAGGTAAAGACAACTTGATGGATAAATGCTTAGAGTGGGAAGACCGTTTGTGTGAAATGGACGATCCAGTAGAAGGATCTTTAGATATTTTGTTTCCCAAATTCCAGTACATATATAAAGGAAAATATAGGGATTTAGAGGATGATGGGGATGTGTTCAAAATGATTAGGAGGCTTGGTAATAAGGACATCTACACCATTCATGTGGGCACCACTGATGATCCTGGGTTCTTGGCAGATTGTATGTGGGAATTTAGGCAAAAACAGAATGGGAATTGGCCACCCCCTGGCTATCCCTATAATGGTGCTCAACCACCAGTTTAACAAGGTTTGTATGAGCTTGGTGTGTCTAAGTGGTGTTGTTGTTGTTGTTGTGTGTTTTGTCTAATGCCCCTGTTTTTATTTTGTTTGATGTTTGCAGGAGTCATAATGTCCTGGAATACTGAATCTCCCTCTAAACTGAAGAAGTGTAACTGTGGCTTGCCACTAGCAAGGCTGACATCTTGGACAAGGGAGAATCCAGGGCGCAAGTTCAAGGCTTGCAAATTTTGGGATCCAAACACTGAGACAAGGGGATGCAAATGTTTTGAATGGGTTGACTTAGAGCAAACTGAGTGGCAAAGGGATGTAATCAACCAGCTCACACTTGACAAGAAGTTAATGAAGTCTGAGATGAATTCTTTGCAAAGGGAGGTTGATGATCTTATTGGGCAAAGGAGGTGTTTGCTTAATGAAGTTGACACATTGAAGACTAAATGCAAGGCCTTGTCTGGTGATAGGAAGAAGATGACAGGCAGCAATGGTAGTGGTGATAGGCTTCAGTTGACTGTAGTAGTTGCATTTTGTGTACTTGTTATGGTTTTAGGAGTTTGTGTAGTCATAAAACTTGTTTAGGGGAGGGCGATGAATTCCAGGGTATTATGTCTAAGTATGGTGATACTAATTGTCTTACTCATTATGTATGGTTCTTAATTGTAGTTGTATTTGTGGTTTGTATTGAACTTAAGTTATGTATTGCACTTTATTTATGTATGAATTTCAAAAAATATTGGCCTTCAAATATATGTGCTTCATTTGTCTAATAAAATAGAGTCATACTATATATACATAAATATGTCTACTTACAAGGGACTAAGTCCAAAAAGTGACTACTAAATATATAAGTTCATCAAAATGAATACATAATGGATATTGTTAGAGAAATAGGTTCAACAATGTTCAGAAATTGCACTTAATTTTTTTTCTTGCTTGGCCTGGTTGATGTGGTATTTTTTGCTGTTGTTGTGGTTGATGCTTGGCTGTGAAAGGTATGGCTCAGCTCCTGCACTTTGCCTTGACCTTGTATTAGGCCTTTGAGAAGGTGCTGCTTGTGAGGGTGCTGATGCTCCTTAGATGTTTTTGCTGCAGCAGTTTTTGAGGATGCCTTTGGTCCTTGAGATGCAGCAGCTCCTGCTCCTTGAGATGCTGCTGCTGCAACAGCTTTTGAGGAAGCTTTTGCTGCAGCAGCAACAGCCTTCTTCTTAGCCTCTTCTTGTGGGAACTTTTTATTGGCAATGCTGTTAGGTCTTGCTGATGCTCCAGGAGTAGTCTGCAAAAATTAGGGGATGTATACAAAATTAAGACAGAGAAAAACAAACTAAATGACACATAAATGAGAAAAATTTCAGAAATAACCTTGTATAAAGCTCTTGTAGCTTTGATTCTCCTCTGTTCTACCACCCATGGTGTCTTTACAGCAGGTTTTCCCTTAGAGTTAGGCTTGGAAGAAGGCTCTTTCACTTCTGCAGGCATATTGGAGCAAGTTTTGGCATAGTGTCCAAATTGAGCACATTTTTGGCATCTCTTCTACCTTTTTTGTGAAGTACCCTCAGCTGCGTCTGGTACACCCTCTCCCTTTTCCTTCTTTCTCTTTTTGGATTTAGGTCTGCCAGGCATGACTCTCACAGGTGGTGGTAGTGGCTCCCTTAGCTGAATCTTTTCCCAGTGTTTGGGACCTGGCATAGGCTGTATAGGCAAGTCATATGCCTCTAAATATCTCTCCCTTGTATAATAGTGGTCCACATAATCTTCTGGATCACTTCTCTTGTCTAATATACAAGCAAATCCATGCACACAAGGGAGGCCAGTTAATTGCCAGTGGTAGCATGTGCATGTCCTATTTTGAAGGTCAACTGTGACTTGGTCTGAATTGAGGTTGACCTCATAAGTGTCATCCCTAGAGACCTGCACTATGCAGTGCCTAGCCACCCTCTCCATTCTCTCAAACAGTTTAGTCACATAAGGCATGACTTTTCCTTGAATTTTTTTCACACCCTCCCACTTGTCATTGTGTCTTTTCATTGCATACCTCCTTAACCATTCCATTTGGGTTAGGATAGGTTTGTCCCTAGCTTCTCTAATGCAAGCATTGAAGGTTTCACACATATTATTCAACAGCATATTAGATTTGCAATTAGTTGAAAAGGCATGCCTAGACCAATGTTGGGCAGGGATGTTGTCTAGATATTCATAGGCATCCTCACTAAGGAACCTTATGGATTCCATTGCAATTTCAAAAGCAGCCTACAATAAGTGGTAGCAATTACTTATAAGTATACTGCCAGAACATTTCATATATTAGCTAATAAACTGAGCATTCAATCTGAGCTCCAAAACTCAACAGTCAAACAGAACACACACAGTGCCCAGTCATACTGTAATGACAAAATGAGCATTCATACTGACCTCACAAACTGAGCACACAAATAACACATAGACTGAGCATACATATAGAATAGGGCATACATAAACTGAGAATACATAAATAGAGCAAACAAATAACACATAAACTGAGCATACATATAGAATAGGGCATATATTAGCTAACATACTGCAAGAACATAACATACAAATCAGCATATACCCAAATTAAGCTTCCAAACAAAGTCAGCATACCCATAATAAGCCAGCAAACATAGTCAGCATACCCATATTAAGCTAGATGGTCACAAACAGTTCACAACTAAACTAACTACAAATTTATGCTTATAAACTAATCACAAGTGGATTTACCACAAAAAATGAACTAATACTATGCTAATAAACAAACAAAGAACAGAGCATACCAATGTTGTAGCTCTAGCAGCATTCCAAAACAACTCTTTGAATGTGGACCCTGTGAACTGTAATTTGAAGTTTGCCCATATGTGCCTCACACAAAACCTCTTCTCAGCAAAGGGCACCACCTCCTCAAATGCCTCCATAAGGCCCTAAACACACAAAAATTACAATTATATGTGAGTAAACAAATAAAACATAGTCAATTTAAAATAAATGCCACAAAATATAACTGAATTGTAAGTATACTAACCTTCTGCCTATCTGACATGTAAGTGAAGCCACCTCTCATTGCCAAGTCATCCAAACTTTGCTTCAAACACTCCAAGAACCAGCACCAAGTTTCTTTGTTCTCTACCTCTACAGTAGCCCATGCAAAGGGATAGATGCTGTTGTTCCCATCCTTTCCCACTGCCACCAAAATCTGACAAGGGTAGGAGCCCTTCAAATGGCATCCATCCACCCCTATTAAAGGCCTACAACCTTTCAAGAAACCCCTTACCAGTGGGGAAAGGCACACATACATCCTCAAGAATAGTGGTGGCTCTGGCCTATCCAATCCATCAACCACCACATTCACTACAGTCCCTGGGCTATATTTCTGCACTGCCTTCCCATAATCCCAAGCTCTGGCATACTGTTCAGAAGCAGAGCCATATATCATGAATTTAGCCCTAGCCCTGGCTAACCATGCCTTGTAGTACCCAATCTTAATGCCCAAGTCACTCAACACCCTATCCCTAAAGCTGTTTATCTTCCAACTAGGGTTGCTTCTCCACTCTTCCACATATCTCTCAGCCAAGTACTCTGCTGTAACATTGGCATTCATGTTGCTCCTCATACAATTGTGTTCCAACTTCAGATCTTGGATTTGCCAAGCACTACTCTTGAACAAAGGCCTTGCAATGACCTTATACTTGCACCTCCTCACTTCCTCACTGCACTTACAAATAGGACGCTTACTCCTCTTTGAATCCCATTCACAACCACATCTCTTCCTGCAGAAAGTGGTTAACTTTTCTTTGTTGTTGTGTAGAAAATAGAACTCATATCTATTTTCAATTGCATGAGTTCTTAGTGCTTTCCTAAGCACCAAAATGTTAGTGAACTTCTGATTTTTCACCAACACAACAGGTTTCTTGAAATCTGTATCCTCTCTAAACCAAGGATTGTCATCTATGTCCTCATCAGAACCATGCTCGCTTCTCAGCTCATCATCATCAGTTTCATCTTCCTCAAGTTGTACTTCACCCTGCCCTAGATCTTTCACCAGTTGATCCAACTTATGCTTACTCCCCTGCCCTGAACACCCAGGCTGAACCAATGCCAAACTCTTTTCCACCTCACCTAGGATGTTAGTAGTGCCCTCACCCAATCCCTCATCTTCAGAATAACCCTATTCCTCCTCACCTGGATTCCAATCTATGTCTATGTCACTTAAATCCTCACTAGAAGAACCTGAATCACTCTCCTCATCATCAATGAACAACTTCTTTTGTGCCTTACCCTTCCCTTTCCCCTCTGATTTGGCTATCCTTTTTCCCAACTCAGCAGCTTCACTCAGCTTCCCTTTCCCTTTATCATTTCCCACCACCCTCAATTCACTTCCTGAGGAAAACTTAGGACTCCTCCTCACTAATGGCTCACTAACTGCACTACCAGTTTCTGTTACTGGGTTGGACTGTTGCCACCTTGGGCTCCTCCTCAAAACTAATAAAGTACAAGCTTTTTTGGGAGTGTGTTTACCAGGGCTTTTTTGTTGAACTTGGGGTTTACTTCTTTTTCCAGTAACTGTAGATTGAGGTGGGCTGACATTAGGCAGAGTTTCAGTTTGTTTGGGTGGGCTTATGGTTGGATTTTGACTTGGGCTTGCATTCCGAGCTGGATCTGTTTGGTCAGGGGGGTTTTGCTCACTAACAGTCACAAACAATTCAAAGTACCCATCTTTGTGTTTAGCCTCTAGAAACCCCCTCACACCCTCATCATCCTCTAATTTCCTTTTCCCATTCATCCATGTTTGTCCCTTCTCTTTGTACCACAGGACATAATTGTAAGGGACATCCCACCCCTTTTCCTTAAACCCTTCAGCACATAACCATCTCAAGTAGCCCACTCTTATAAAGGAAAGAGGCACAGCTAACCTCCAATACACAAAACCAGCCTCATACACTTGATACTCACTACCCTTTCTCTTTCTTTTCTTAAACACAAAACCCCCAAAAAGTCTTATTTTAATGTCAACAGTGTTATCAAGCTCATCCATTTGTGATTCTACAAATTAAGGAATAAACAATCTAATTAACCAATAATCTATATCACAAACAACAATAACAACAACTGTAACATTCATTATGACACACCCTACACCAATTACCATAAAGCAACAACACAGTAACTGCAACAACACAAATACCCTAACACATGCATCTGTAACATTCAATTATAAATCAATTTCAATTAAATTGATACTTTAACCCAAACACAGTAATCTAGGGTTTACTTATTTTTTTTCCAAAAATACCCACAAATTCTGAAGGAGTTATGTCTTCGATAAGTGCAATTACTAGATATATCAAAGGATCACAGTTATGGAGATAATAAGTTCATACCATAAGGTTGCCAATGTCTATTGCTAGATATGACAATTGGTCTTTGGGCTTGTCAAATGGTCCAAAGCCTTATAGGATGGATCCAACAAGGTCACACACTAGAGTATTGGGTTAAACAAGTTGGAGGCCCATTATTGGGCCTCATGAGTATATGACACACCTTATGTTTGGGCTTGGATTGTAAGTAGAGTTTAATTAGGATTTGGACATGGTTTTATTTCTAGATATGATCTATAAATATAAACCATGCCTAGGGTTGTATGACATAACAATTTACACACTGTGAATTGTCAGACAAGCAACCAAGAAATCCCAAACCCTAATTCGCTCTCTCACTTTCGGCCCTCCCTTTCTCCTCCCCTTGTCCGTGCGTTCCTCCTCCCTTGGTGGTGCGTGTGGTGGTGCGTGGGTGGTGTAGTGGCGTGCTCGTGACTCTAATCTCCGTTGAAGGTTGATTGAAGCGTTCGGTCACAACTAACTAGCATTAGTGGAGGTTTAATCCGTGCTCGTGGACTAAGTAGAGGAATCACACGTGGGATTCTTTGTCTCCCTTGTTCTTGCTCGATCACTAGTGGAATCACGCTTCAAAGGTATAATTCTTACTTCTTTATGTGTTATGCATGAGATCCTTGGTTTGGTGCTATGTGAATATGATTCATGTTATTTCCGCATTTAGTACCTATAATCTCCTACTATGGTATCAGTTAGCCTCTTGCATTTACATATATTGAGTAATAATTCTTTAATAATCCACAATTTTAATTCAATTAGGAGGGAGAATAATTTAATTATGGGTCAATTGTTATTTTAAATGTGATTTAACAATATAGAATCATTAAAGGTGTTTAATTTGCTCCATATTAGCCTAGAATTGATCCGTTTCTTGCCCTATAAAAATCGAAAAATTCGAACCCCATAAACCCTAATTTCGAAAATTTCGAAATTTTAAGCCCTAATTTGTGAAATTTTGTGTTTAATTTTGATTTATTTCGATGGTAATATGTTTAAGGAATTTAATCTATTTAATTACATGTTAAAATTATGAATTTTCATGATCAAATTATTTAATTTAAGTGTTAAATTAAATTGGGGATTAATTTCATCAAGAACCCTAATTTCAAAATTGAATATGATTTAGTTTTGGAATTAATTGGACCACATAAAGTTTAATTTAATTTTACAAAAATCTGTTTTGTTTTATTTAATTAAAAATCAAAAAAAAAATAATATTTACAGCAGCAACCACCGCGGCTGGGTGGCTCTGCCACAGCGGTGCTGCTGGTGGTGGTCCGGAGGGAGGGGCGAGGAGGGGCAGCAGTGGATCGGAACAGCAGCAACAGCAGTGCGCGCTGCAGTTGCACGGTGCTGCTGCTGCCCTGCGCCGCTGCACAGCAGCGTACACCTTGCGGTGTACGGCAACCGTGGCTGGCTTCGGCTAGCCACACCATGGTGGCTGGCGGTTTTTTCAAAAAAAAAAAAATATTTATTTTTGGATAAAATCAGATTTCAAATTTTAAAAAGATAAGTTTAAATTTTGAAAAGATAATTAACAAAATTAAGGTTGTTATTTTTGTTAAGTTTGGATAATTATGGAGCAAAAGATTCTTTTTGGATAATGATTGATTAAATAATGTGATTATCCCATGATTATTTATGGATAATAATTGATTTAAAATATGTGATTGGTTAGTAATTAGGATAGAATTTCCTAAATTAATAAGGATAATCACGGAAAATAAATATGATTTATCTTCCATAATTCAAATAAGATTTGATTCTATCTCATACCTAAATTAAAATATATGATATTTTATGGTTGGTCATGAATAATATATAATATTATCTAATTACAGTAATTAATTAAAATATAAGATATTTATAGCCATGTTTCCTTTATTATGATCATTTGATGTTATAGTTTAGGAAAGCATGATGAGTGATTTATTATATGACACTTTATAATATATGATATTGTTTATTGCTATGTATAGACTAGTATGGCCCATAGATTCTAAATACGATGCGCATCGTGATGTATTTTTGTAATCTAAATACGGTTTGCGTACCGTTAAGTATTTTTGTAATTTATTTTATTTTATTTAAGTAGTAGATAGAGTAGAATAAAATTACAGGTTGCAGTTGATCCAAAAGCCAATGAAGTGAAGGCCCAATGGAGCAAGATGGATGAGATCCATGAAGGTTCAAGTGGGAGCATTTTGCTTTATTAGTTTTCTTAGGATTAAGGGGCCATACTATGTCATGTTTTATTGCATTAGTAGATTATGCATGTTTAGGTTTATTTATGTTGCTTGATGATGCGCTAGAGTTCACTATATAATCACAACATAATAAATCTAGATCCCAGTAATATTGAGGCAGCTTTTCCAATTAAAAACCCGATGAAACCTTTGACATTTGTGATGGGTCATGCCAAAGCTGGGCATCATAATTTTCATTGGGGAGTGGGGGTAGGACAAATTCTACACTTTTAATTGGTTATACTCAACAGGGTTACCTAAAGATAAAGTTTAGAACCTTGAAGCTAAGGGTAATAATTAAACATGTGATGATTAATTATTCAACCAAGAATTACAAGAGTTGTAATCAGTAAAGAGTTTACTCACCTTGAAAATGTAATGGTTGATGGCAGGGCCAAAGTCCGGTCAATTATTGCACAAATAAAGGATCTTGGAATCATTTTATTCAATAGGGATCATTTAAAATTGAATAAATGCTTTAAAGTTACCAATAAATTCTGAAATTGCTTGTGGTACTTTAAATTTGTTAAACATAATTATTGAATTTTGCCTCCTTTTGTTTTTGTTTGTAGATGAATAACTTATATGACAACACAGATTTACCAATGAAACTCAATTTAAGGCTAAATCTCAGAAATTACAGGCAATGGGAGGACGAATTGAGAAATATTCTCACAAGCCATAAGCTTGAAGCTCGTCTGTATGTACCCATTGGAAACAAGTGTGCTCTTAGTCAGGATCCTGAAAAGCATGCGAAATTAGTTTCGGATGCACAAAGGGTCAAATACCTAATATTGGAATCTATTCCAAACTGTTGGTATAATAGGTTCAGATGGTATGAGGTGACCAACTTGTATCAATGTCTTCGTGCTATCTGTAGAGGTGGCATAGGGGCATTGGGTAGTGGAGGAAGCAACGATCCAAATGTAAGAGAGGTCGTTAACTCGATCTCTCAGATTTACTGTTCCTGGGCTGACAGTTTAAGGTATGAGACTTACAAGATTCATGGTAAGATAATGGCGAAGAAACTCTTACCTGGTCAGTCAGTGAAGAACCATGTCAATGAATTGATTGATATGATCAATCAAATGGATGTCCTTGGGAAACCGATCGATGATGACTCCGCGCGTGACATTATCTTGTTCTCGCTCCATGATGGTTTTGACATAGTAAGACTTTCTCATAATGATGAGGGATCATCAGCAAATTTGATCAACATCTTACTTAACCATGCAGAAGAGTACCTGATAAGGAGAGATTGCCATTGCTTCTTTTGTGGTGGATGGCAAGTCCATACACCAGGGTGTCCCCATTACACACCAGTGAAAACAGAAGGTAAGGAGTTACTTGATGTTTTTGTTGTAGAGATTAATCTTACTTCATCTTCCACTTGGGTTTTTGATACTGGTTATGGTGCTCATATCGTCAATGACGTACAGGGCTTGAAAGGAAGTAGGAAGCTAGATCCAGGGGAAGTAACACTTCGAGTAGGAAATGGAGCAAAAGTTGCTGCAATTGCTATTGGGAGTTATCATTTGAGACTTCCTTCTGGACTTATTTTAGTACTTAATAACTGTTATTTCGTACCCAGCATTACTAAAAACATTATTTCAGTTCCAGTTTTAGATACTGAAGGATTTTCATTTGAAATAAGAGACAAACGTTGTTTTATTTCGAAAGAAAACATGTTATATGCTAATGCTAAGTTAATCAATGGCTTGTATGTCTTAGAATATGCAACTCATGTCTACAACATAGATCATAAAAAGCAGAAAACAGATGGTTCAAACCCAACTTACCTATGACATTGTAGGCTTGGACATATTAACCAAAAGCGCGTCCAGAAATTACAAAAGGATGGACTCCTATCTTCTTTTGATTATGAATCATTTGAAAACTGTGAGTCATGCTTGCTTGGGAAAATGACTAAGTCACCCTTTACGGGTATAGGTGAAAGAGCTAGTGACCTTTTGGGACTCATACATACAGATGTGTGTGGACCAATGAGTTCAAAAGCTAGGGGTGGATATAATTACTTCATTACTTTCACTGATGATTTAAGTAGATATGGTTACATTTACTTAATGAAGAACAAGTCGGAATCCTTTGAAAAGTTCAAAGAATTCTAGAATGAAGTACAAAACCAACTTGGGAAAACAATTAAGGCATTGCGATCTGATCGTGGTGGTGAATATTTGACCCAAGAATTTGATGAACATCTGATTAATTGTGGACTACTTTCATAATTAACCCCTCCAGGGACACCTCAGTTAAATGGTGTGTCAGAAAGGAGAAATAGGACCTTACTAGATATGGTTCGGTCCATGATGAGCTTTACTGATCTTCACATATCATTCTGGGGATATGCATTAGGAGTAGCTGCGAATATACTAAACAGAAGCCCATCCAAAGCAGTTGAGAAGACACCATATGAGTTATGGACTCGAAGAGTTCCGAAATTGTCTTATCTCAAGATTTGGGGATGTGAGGTCTATGTAAAACGTTTACAAAGTGACAAATTACGCCCAAAATCAGACAAGTGTTTCTTTGTGGGTTATCCTAAAGAAACAAAAGGGTATTACTTCTACAATCGCGAAGATAACAAAGTGTTTGTTGCTCGCAATGGTGTCTTTCTAGAAAAGGAATTCCTCTCTAGAAAGCCAAGTGGGAGTAAAGTGGTTCTCGAAGAAATTCGAGACAAGCAACAAATGGATGTGGATAACACCACGTCAGAGGCGAGGGCGCATGAGACGATTAATCATGCATCGGAGCAAGCTAATTCCACTAGCGAGACTCCTATCGTCCCACTTGAATCTAATTCTTGCGAAAATCTTCAAGGAGTTGGAGAGAAAATTTCTAATGTTGCTCCTACCCCACGTAGGTATGCCAGAATCAGAAACAAACAATTTGTTGAGGTTCTGTTAACTGAGGATTCTGAAATCTTCCTATTGGAGAATGAGGAACCCACAACCTACAAGAAAGCTTTGGTGAGCCCCAACTCAGATAAATGGCTTGAGGCCATGAAATCCGAAATGGAATCGATGTCTGAAAATAAAGTGTGGACCCTGGTAGACTTGCCTAATGGGGTAAAACCCATTGGTTGCAAATGGGTCTACAAGATCAAAACAGACAAGGATGGAAATGCCTACATCCATAAAGCAAGACTGGTTGCAAAAGGGTACAGACAGATTCATGGTATTGACTATGATGAAACCTTTTCCCCAGAAGCAATGCTTAAGTCCATTCGGATTCTTCTAGCGATTGCCGCATTTTTCGATTACAAAATTTGGCAGATGGATGTCAAAACCGCCTTCTTAAATGGGTTCTTGACGGAGGAAGTGTACATGACACAACCTGAGGGTTTTGAAGATCCAGAAAATCCTAGAAAGGTATGCAAGCTTGAGAAATCCATTTATGGATTGAAGCAGGCATCCAGGAGTTGGAATCTTCGTTTTGATGAAGCAATCAAAAGGTTTGATTTTCTCAAAAGTGAAGAGGAACCTTGTGTATACAAGATGTCTAGTGGGAGCAACATAGTTTTCTTAGTCTTGTATGTGGATGACATACTTCTCATGGGAAATGACATACCAATGCTTGAATCAGTCAAGGAATGGTTGAAAAGTTGTTTTTCCATGAAAGACTTAGGAGAGGCCGAATACATATTGGGGATCAAAATCCATCGAGACAGGTCTCGAAGGATGATTGGATTAAGTCAAGAGACTTATATTGATAAGGTTCTTGATAGGTTTTCCATGAAAGACTCTAAGAGAGGATTTCTTCCCATGTCTCATGGCATCACTCTTAGTAAATCTCAGTGCCCTAAAACGGTAGAGGAGATGAGACGAGTAAGTGATAAACCTTATGCTTCGGCAATAGGATGAATCATGTATGCCATGATATGTACAAGGCCGGATGTTGCATATGCTCTAAGCATGTGTAGCAGGTTTCAGGCAAATCCAGGAGAAGCGCACTGGACAGCTGCCAAGAATATCCTTAAGTACTTGAGAATGACTAAAGAGATGTTTCTAGTGTATGGTGGCGAAAAGGAATTGGTTGTCACAGGTTATACTGATGCGAGTTTCCAAACAGACAGAGATGACTTTAGATCCCAATCTGGGTACATTTTCTGTCTGAATGGAGGAGCAGTGAGCTGGAAGAGTTCGAAGCAAAGCACTGTCGCAGACTCTACGACAGAATAAGAGTATATGGCTGCTGTTGAAGCAGCTAAAGAAGCAGTTTGGGTAAAGAAGTTCCTAATTGAACTAGACATTGTACCAAGTGTTCAAAAGGGAATCGAGTTGTTTGTGACAATAATGGTGCTATTGCTCAATCAAAGGAAGCTAGGTCACATTTCAAATCCAAGCATGTAGAGAGGAAGTATTACCTCATTCGAGAGATCGTTGACAGAGGAGATGTCAAGATGTGCAAAATTCATACGGATGAGAATATCGCTGATCCACTTACTAAACTCCTTCCAACTCCAAAGCATGAAAAACATGCTAATGAAGCTGGATTGAGGCGAATGATGTAATTAGAAGTTGTTTTTGTTTTGAGAAAAATAAATTACATATGTAATACATTCATTTGCAGAATTATGTTTAATCGGAAATTCTATTATTTCTCTTATTTAATTGTGGTTTTAATATTAAATAAAATGTCCAAAATAATTATGAATTGATGGGCTCACTAGGTTAATGACCTTTTGAATGAAACCCCACAGGTGAACAAAATTCATACATTATTTAAGTTCTTAGTTCGGAATCATTAAAGTGGACATAAATGATTTCAATTTGGACTAGCATGTAAGATTGATTGGATAGTGCAGTTTCATGGGCTATGGGAGCACAGTGATAATGCTCGGTCAATCACATGGATATGCATGAATGATGCATGATCGAACTATAGAACTACTTTGAAGTTCAAGTATAGAACTTCCGGATATATTAGTGGATTCCTTTGACATGAGTGGAACACTGATTCTATTCAATGATTGTTTTGACTGTGGTACATTCAAACGTCTTACCGTAACTGGAGATTATAAAGGATGTTTCTCGTTCACTTCATGAATTGAGTGGGAGCTTTTGTTGCCACAAGATTGGATTGAGTCTTACCTATTGACTAGGAATATGTCTTGGCCCCTTGAAGAGGGAGAATTCAGAGAATACATGGTCGTGCTCAAATGTGTTACATAGTAACCGTTTGTTTCGTAATTCTAACTCAGATTTCAAGAAAAGATTTGTAGACTAATATGATCATGACATGAGATGCAATCATATTATCAAATCGACACACATTGACTTAAGGAATTTGAATATTGTGCACTTGTCTCAGACAAGTGGGAGATTGAAGGAGTTATGTCTTCGAAAAGTGCAATTACTAGATATATCAAAGGATCACAGTTATGGAGATAATAAGTTCATACTATAAGGTTTCCAATGTCTATTGCTAGATATGACAATTGGTCTTTGGGCTTGTCAAATGGTCCAAAGCCTTATAGGATGGATCCTACAAGGTCACACACTACAGTATTGGGTTAAACAAGTTGGAGGCCCATTATTGGGCCTCATGAGTATATGACACACCTTATGTTTGGGCTTGGATTGTAAGTAGAGTTTAATTAGGATTTGGACATGGTTTTATTTCTAGATATGATCTATAAATATAAACCATGCCTAGGGTTGTATGACATAACAATTTACACACTGTGAATCGTCCAAAAAGCAACCAAGAAATCCCAAACCCTAAATCTCTCTCTCACTTTCGGCCCTCCTTTTCTCCTCCCCTTGTCCGTGCGTTCCTCCTCCCTTGGTGGTGCGTGTGGTGGTGCGTGGGTGGTGTAGTGGTGTGCTCGTGACTCTAATCTCCGTTGAAGGTTGATTGAAGCGTTCGGTCACAACTAACTAGCATTAGTGGAGGTTTAATCCGTGCTCGTGGACTAAGTAGAGGAATCACACGTGGGGTTCTTTGTCTCCCTTGTTCTTGCTCGATCACTAGTGGAATCACGCTTCAAAGGTATAATTCTTACTTCTTTATGTGTTATGCATGAGATCCTTGGTTTGGTGCTATGTGAATATGATTCATGTTATTTCCGCATTTAGTACCTATAATCTCCTACAATTTCATCTAAATTGCGCAACAAACCATTAATGGAAAGTACAAAAAGTTGGGGGAATCATACCTGTTCGTTGTCAGAAGAATCTCCCACTTCTTTCAATGGAGATGACGACTCCAAGCTTCACCTTTCCCAGAAGCTTGCTGATGTGTGCTTCGAGTCAAAAGAAGACGCCTTTGAGTCAATTGCAGAGGTACAATGAAAATAAAAAAAAAAAATTACAGTCTAGCAATTGCCAGTGGAGAGAGAAGGAAATTGTGGTTGAATTTGGGCAATGGAGTTATTGCATGTGGTTGAGCATTTGATTATGGAGGAACAGGGCAATGAGAGAGAAAGAGAGTAAAATGGAGGGAATTGAATTAGAATCGAAGAGAGAGAAAGAATAAAGGGAGGGAAGTTTGGTAGCTGGGGCCCACAAACGGCAAATCTGACAGAATAGTAACGGAGGTACTGAAACCTATAGTTTTGTCATTTTGGAGGTTCTAATTTAGAAAAAAAAATTTAGATGGGTACTAAAATTCAATTGCCCTCATTTTTGAGGTACTAAAATTCAAATTTTCCTTTTAAATACTTAAGTTTGATTTTTCCGCTGCGATACTTTGATAAAGCCTTAGCATTTAACACGTGGCGGTAACATGTCAATAATTCTCCACTATTTTATTTAAAGTAAGTAGTTTGGAAAAGAGAGAATTATTGGGGTGTTACATAAAGCAACGCCGACGCGGCCAGAAAAGGGAACGGGGGACGAGGCCGAGGCTGGGATCGGGTTTTCGAGGGGAGGGGTGAGGGGCTGGGATCGAGGGGGTTTTCGAGGGGAGAGAGGGGGCTGAGATCAGGTTTTCGAGGGGGCTGGGAACGCGATGTCGGCGCCGACAGGGTGGGTGGTTGGAGTCACGGGGTCAGTGTTGCTGCGAGAACGAGGAAAGGGAAGGGGGTTCGTTTTGGTGGCTGGTCGGCTGCAAGAAAGGGGTTCGCTGGTGGCTGGTTTGGTTGGAGTCACGACAGGGAGTCACGGACGGCTGGCTGGACGGTGAGTGGTGGTTACGGTGGTTTGATGTTGAACAACGGCGGTGGATTGACAGCTGGTGGGTGAGAAGAAGTGGTGGGTGGGAAGGAGTGGTGGCTGGAAGGTGGTTGGGTGGTGGCAACGGAAATAGTAACGGTATTTGTCAAGTGGTAGTAATTTTTAAAAAACTCTGATTTAGGTGGTAGTAATATAAAATAAAAAATTAAAGGGGTAACAAATATGAAAACGGGTGCTTTCCCTTGTAGCAAATGTGAAATTTTCCTTATATTTATTCTTCTTTTTTAAAATGTACAAATTATAAAATTTAGATTTAATATGCTTCTAACCTAGTTGGTAGTTTGGTACTCTAATCCACGGCAAGCCAGCGGTAAAATTGTAGCGTAGATTGCGGACTCAAGAATCCAACCAAATTTTCTTGGCGCTCATCAATGGAGGTGGTCACTGCAACTCCAACTTTACGCTATTTGTCCTTCATTAAATCATCAATCAATGGCGATTTCTCTCAAAATGTTTCCACTAAACATCGTCATTCTCGGCCGTCAATTTCATCTGTTCATCTCAGTGGCTTCAATTTACGTCTCAAAGGTCGATTCTCCCAACGATTAGTCTCTTATAATTCCCTTCAGAGCTCTACTGATGACGCCTCATCTCATCGAATTGCTGTTCTTCTTGAAGTTGATGGGTAATTTTTTTTTTAGTACTCATTTTAAATTTTGCTACTGTTTGTTTAGAGATTGTCTTGAAATTGATGAATTATCACTTCCGTAATTCTGAATTTTTCATTTTTGATTTTGCTATGGTTTGGTAAGAGTTCGATTATGTGAATTATTGGATTTTAGTATTTGGGTTGCCGATGAAATCATGAAATGAACAAATGGAAAATAAGAAGAGTGATTACAGAGCTACAGCAGTTGTAGTGTTTTGGTAGTGTGGGACTGTGGGCTGATCATTACCAGATACAAATATTTTCTTCCCACTATATTCATTATATATATACTTACATACATATATATATACATAGGGGAGGGATCCGGTGAGAATAGCTTCATATGTGAGAATTCATACTTATATGAGAACTGATTTAAAATTTAGAACATGTGAGTAAAAATTTAGAACATGTGAATAAAAATTTAGAACATGCGAGTTAAAATTTAGAACATGTGACTCAAATTAAAATTTTGAACATATGAGTAATAATTTAGAACATTTGTGTGAGTAATAAGTTTAGAACATCTGATTTAAGAATTAGAACAAGTGATTAAAAATTTAGAAAATTTTGCTTTATGAAATTTTAAACATACTAGTAAAATTTAGACATTTAATTTAAGATTACGAACAAGTGAATAAAATTTTAGAACATCTGATTTAAGATTATAAACATATGAATAAAAATTTAGAACAAACTAATATAGAATATAGAAAGTGTGAGTAAAGTATTTAGAACATACGAGTAAAAAAATAAAACATATGCTTTGAAATCTGGAACATATAATTAAAATTCTTAGAACACATATGTTTTAAAATTTAGAACACATAAGTTAAAATTTTGGAACAAGTTATTTAAAATTTATGACATCAAACTTAACTAATTTATGGTTTAGAACATGTGAGTACTAAATTAGAAAATTTGATTTAATTTAGAACACCTCAAAAAAAGTTTAGAACATCAAATTTAAAATTTAGAACATATGAGTAAAAATTTAGAACATAAAGAGTGTTCTCACATATGAAAAATTCTCACATAAGAAAAATTCTCACGAGAGCCTTCCCCTATATATATATAATAGGTCCATATGTGAGAATTCATACTTATATGAGAACTGATCTATAATTTAGAACACGTGAGTAAAAATTTAGAACATACGAGTAAATTTTAGAACATGCGACCTCAAATTTAAATTTAGAGCATTTGAGTAATAATTTTGAACATATGTATGAGTAATAATTTGAAACATCTAATTTAAGAATTAGAACTTCTGATTCAAGAATTAGAACATGTGAGTAAAAATTTTAAAAATCTGCTTTATGAAATTCAGAACATATGAGTAAAATTTAGAACATCTGATTTATAACTTAGAACATGTCAATAAAAAATTTAGAACATATAAGTAAAAATTTAGAACATACAAGTAAAAATTGGAACATATACTTTCAAATTTAGAACATATAACTAAAAACCTTAAAACACACAATAAAGTTAAATTTTAGAACAAAAAAGTTAAAATTTTGGAATAAGTCATTCAAATTTATAACATCTAACTTAACTAATTTATGGTTTAGAACATGTGAGTATTAATATAGAACATTTGATTTAATTTAGAACACTTGGGAAAAAGTTTAGAACATCATATTTAAAATTCAGAACATAAGAGTAAAAATTTAGAACATGCGAGTAAAAATTTAGAACATAAAAAGTGTTCTCACATAAGAAAAATATATATATATAGGGGGAGGCTCTGGTGAAAATTTTTCTTATGTGAGAATTTTTTTTATGTGAGAACACTCTTAATGTTCTAAATTTTAACTCTTATGTTCTAAATTTTAAATCTTATGTTCTAAACTTTTCCTTACGTGTTCTAAATTAAATCAAATGTTCTAATTTAGTACTCACATGTTCTAAATCATAAATTGGATAAGTTTGATATCATAAATTTTAAAAAACTTGTTCCAAAATATTAACTTATATGTTCTAAATTTTAAAATGTGTGTTATAAGATTTTTAATTGTATGTTCCAGATTTTAAAGCGTATGTTCAATTTTTTTACTCGTATATTCTAAATTTTATACTCACACTTTCTATATTCTATATTAGTTTGTTCTAAATTTTTATTCACATGTTCATAATCTTCAATCAGATGTTCTAAATTTTACTCATATGTTTAATATTTCATAAAGCAAATTTAATAAATTTTTAATCACTTGTTTTAATTCTTAAATCAGAAGTTCTAAACATATTACTCACACTGATATTCTAAATTATTACTCATATGTTCTAAATTTTTTTTTGAGTCACATGTTCTAAATTTTTACTCGTATGTTCTAAATTTAAGATCAGTTCTCATATAAGTATGAATTTTCACATATGAGCCTATTCTCACCGGATCCCTCCCCTATATATATATATATATATATATAGACATACACATATATAGACATACACACACACACACACACACACACACACACACACACACACATATATATATATATATATATATGTGTGTGTGTGTGTGTGTGTATATATATATATATATGTATATATATATATGTATATATATATATATATATATATATATATATATATATATATATATGTGTGTGTGTGTGTGTGTGTGTGTGTGTGTGTGTGTGTATGTCTATATATGTGTATGTCTATATATATATATATATATATATATATATATACCGCAATGAGTAACCTTGATAATTTTTCCACTTTAGTTTGTATAATTGCATGTACAACAATTTGATGCACCATTTGTACAAAGAGGTAGGGCCTGTTGTGTGTAGCATAATTTCAATTCATTTCAGTTTAGCTCCAATCAGTTCAGTTCCTAATTTCCTTCTCTCATAAACAACCATTTTAGCTCAATTTAGTTCTGTAAGTACTGCTGCTTGAGTTGTGAACATGATAGCACCCTCTTGGCCTAAATCTTATGGTCAAATGCGCCCATAAGACTAGCCACATTCCTTAAACATGATATTTATTACTAATTTGGTGAGAGCTACTTATGATTACACGTCAACAAAGGTCAATAGTTGACTGCCCCCACTGTACAGGCAAGCTTTAGCATGACAGTAACTTGAAGTCATTCAGAAAAGCGTTAACAAGAATATGAGAAAAAGGCCCATATTATAAGGCCAATAGACATAATTTGTTTTCGGTGATTGTTAAGATAAAACTGACTCAGGTTGTCTGATATTAACAAAGTACAAAATTTGACCAACAATGGTTGCTTTCGTTATTTCAGGGTCCTCATTGACGCTTATCGATCAGGGAACCGGCAGGCCTTCAATGTAGGTGCGAAAGAGGCAACTAAGAGTATTAGCTTGGTTTTTTTGAGTTGGTGATGTAAATCCTCACTTTCCTATTATACTGATATTTGTCAGCTTTTCAAAAGCTCGGACTGGACTGTGCAAAATGGACAGAGCCTATATATTCAGACCTTTCAAGGTATAAGCTTGCTCTTTCTTTTGGTTTTTACTTCAGTTTTTTTGGTGGAATGTGTCTGGGCCGTGGGGGTAGCATGGCTGGTCATGGTAAGGCAGTAAGGTGTGGTCTTTGGTGCTGGGAAGGGAGAGGAAGCAAATTGCTGTTAGTTGTCCCAGATTCCCAATCCCTGGACCAGGTATAAAGGAGGGGGGAAGGAGGGGGGGGGGGGGGGGGGGACACTACTGTATATAACTGGCTTTGGATGCGGAGTTGGTAGTTGAAGTTAATTAAGTTTTTAACTGTGCATATCCAAGATAAATGTGCTCTACTTTTCTGCTGTTTAAGATTTATGAAAAAGATTATTCAGGATTTCCTCAAGAATATTGTACCATTGACAGGAAGGGTGTTGGCGATGAAGAAAAAATGCTTGCTTTATATTTTAATCGGGTTAGTAATACTCACTTCCTTTAAAAGAGCACGTGTTGTATGCGATGTGTGTTGATTTTGTATGTGGTGGTGCTGCTCTAAAAAGTTTTAGATAAAGTGATAATCCTCTTGTAGCGAACTGGTTTTTGGTTTGTGTGGCGTTGTTTTCGAGGCGGCCGTAACTAAGAAGTTTAAAGTTTGATGCAAAAGAAGATTTTCCAATTGAAAATCCCTTACAACATGAACTAACCAAAATGATGCAGTTTTGTTTTTACACCATGTTTAAAAGTTAAAATTAATTACTGGAATTTTGATAGCAGCAATTATAGGTGATATTAGTTATTTATTTATTATTATTTTTTTTTGTATCATGCCTCCGTTTTTAATAGTTGCTCCACTTTTCTTTTTCGGCCGTTTTTAAATACTTGCTCTATTTCCTTATTCGGAATACTTTTACAATATTTAATTCGTTTCTCTCATCTAGTGGACCCAACATAAATCATATTTTATTAATTTTATGTTCTCTCTCCTCCAATTCTCTCCATTTCTTTTGCTTTTTACAATATTTTATTCTACCACCTACCCCACTACCTCCATATTTTATTACTTTCTCCAATTTCTCCTAAAACTCCATGCATGGAGAAATGGAGCAAGTATTTAAAAACGGAGGGAGTACTTAATACTTAGTTTATATCAGTTATTAAAATATCAATATTAGCTATATCGATATTAGCTATTGAATTTGTGTTACTGTTGTGTTTATCAATTGTTGATTGATAAATATTTCATAATTTATTAAATCTTGATATAAGCTATCTACTTTTTTATATTAGTTAATAAATTGTCGATAAATCAAGAATTTTATTATTAGTTAATAAATTGTCAATTTGAGTTATCAAATGATGCAATATATGCTAATTCCATATCCTTAGATGCTTGTTTAACTGGATGCCTTAGGTCGGCATGATCAGTGTAATTAAAGGCTCGCATTAGGCACATCTAGGCACTAGGCAATTAGGGTAGAGCTCCTTGTTTTTTTGCTTCATAGAGGCGCACATTGGCAATTTTCTTATTGTGTGCTTTTCTTCAAAAAGGCGCACCAAAGCGCGACCAAGGAACGCTTAGGCGCGCTAGGACCTTCATCGCCTCATTCCACCGTTAGCCTTTTTATACATTGGGAATATTGGTAGTTTTCCTCTCCAAAAAAACTTTGACCAATGTCATAGGTTACCGGCGAACTGCCACCTTTAGAGATCTCCCTTGCCGCCTTAGTTTCAACATGCTTATCTTTTTGCTTTTCCCTCCTTCTCTCTATTGGTATTATGGTAGAGGTGTCAATCATTGCCCTTTGCGGTCACTAAGTGTTGTTAGCTATCCCAAAGAAGTGACTTTAGGGTCCTTCTGTGAGTATTTGTGACACCTTACTAAGTAGGGGTCGAATAGAATTAGCCAAATACACCACGCCGGTCGGCTACTCCAAAGATACCACTCTACTAATTCCTAGATACACATACACTACTAGGTTTAATTGAGAGAAACCTACATAGATTGTAGGGAAATAGAGTCTATATTGTGGAATTTCACGAATCATATTCACACAACTAATAAGGATTTACAATCATAACACACAAAGAATCACATAATTCGTACCTTTGAAGCGTGATTTTCACGATGCGATGGACTATCAATTAGGGAGATAATAAAGCCCTAAGCGTTGCTTCTGTAATTAGCTCACAGAATTTGAATGAGCCGTCCACCAATGCTATATTGGTCGGATGAAGGAGGAATGCATCACGATCACCACCTTTACGGACAATCGACCACCACAAACCACCACCACCCCCCCTTGCACTACCACCGACGCAAGGAGGAGAAAGAGACGTGTGAGAGAGGGGTTGGTTTGTGTTTGCGGATTAAGGTTTGATGAACTGATCATTGAATGTTATGTTCAACCCTTGACACCTAGTCTATTTATAATCATATTATAATTAGACTAGGAAGCATAGCCCAAACCCCTTAAGACTCCTCATATGGACGACCACCTAGAGGGAGAAGGCCCGTCATGGGCCTCTTCTTCTTGTGGTCAATCTAGCCCCTTTGTATGATCTTATAGGATCCGTTCAATTGGGCTTTGACCTTTTTTACTAGCCCAAAGACCGTTAGTACCTCAAGCTATGATAAAACGATGACCCAAATGAACGAACTTAATTATCTCCATAATTTGATACATTTATATATCTAGTAATTGCAATTGACAAAAGACATAAAACCTTCAATCTCCCACTTTGATGAGACAAGTGTACAATATTCTAATTCCTTAAGTCAATTTGTGTTAATTTGAAATATAATTGCATCACATGTCAGAGATCACATTAATCTCATTTCTTGAAATTTGAGTTGGAATTGCAAACATATGATTACTATGTAATCTATTTGAGCACGGCCATACATTTTCTCAAATTCTCCCATGACAAATTTCCTAATTAAATAGGTAGACTCAATCCAATCCTTGTAACAACCAAAGCTTCCACTCAAATTTTGTAGTAACAAAGGAAACACCCTTGATAGTCTCCTTTTACGGCATGACGTTTTGATATCCCATAGTTAAAACAATCATCTAATGAATACGATGTTTCACTCATGTCAAAGGAATCCACTAATATATCAAGAATAGTTAAATCATGCATCATTCATACGTATCCATGTGATTAACTGCGCTATCAATCAATCTTACATACTAGTTTACTAATTGAATTAATGATTTTGAACTAGGAACTTAAATAAATGAATTCAGTTCACCTATGGGGTTTCATTCACCGAATTAAGTATTTGAAGATCCCAACAATTCATATTATTTTGTTCACGGTTGTCGCACAGCAAGCGTGCAAAACTCTCTGGATTGGATTTGTTCTTGAGCTTTGGCTGTGCGGGTTCTGACAGGGGCGCGCGCCCGCACAGCTGGACGCGCGCTCGCACATTGGGCGCACGGAAGTCGCACAAAGTCCCCTGCTCAACTCCTTGAATCTCCCCTTTGCGCGCCTTCTCACAGGCTGCGCCCGCACAGACCATGTGTGCTCTCGCCTTGGCTTAATGCTTCCTTCTTCTAACGCCATGGTTCCTACAAAACACAATCGACAAAACTGAACTAGAAAATACACAAAAAGGAGAAAAACTAGAAAAGAAGACGGACAAAAGAAAAGAGAACTAAAGGTAAGAAAGAGGGGTACAAACAAGCTACAAGTATGAGGAAAACCATTAGAATGAGCTCTTGATCGTGGCATAAATGCCACTCATCAGTTTTAGTTAAGAGGGTAGTAGCTTTACAAAGTTGATGTGGGAAAGCAAGTTATGAGGCATTGTAGCTTGTCATTGGCTCTCTCATATTCAGGTTGTTCTATTCTTTCTTTCTTAAAGTCATTGCATGTATCATTTGTGAGTGGTTATGTGTTATGAAAAATAAGCTGCGGTATGTTGGGAATTGTTGTTATTGTATTATTATTATTATTATTTTTTTCCATTACAAGTAATATATGTTAGTGGATATGTGCTGTGAAAATAATTTCCTTTTTATTCTAAGTAAATTGAATTGAGTACGTAGGAAGATCAAAAGCTTGACATCAAGAGTTTGGGTGCTTAATACAGATATAAAGTTTCTTGGTTGTCTCTTTAACATATATGGCATGGTTACTGGTTAAGCTGTTTGTCCCCTTTTCTAATTTTTACTTTATCTTATATTTGTATTTCATGCCTTTTTTTTTTTTGACAGATTGGATGGCCTACATCTCTGCCGACCAGTGATAAGGATACCTTTATGAAAAGTGTTTTACAGGAAAAGGTGCTTTTTTAATTTTTTTTTTTTTTTATTATTTTTTTTAATTATTTTTTATCTTTTATTATCCTACATATGTTTATGAATGGATATGATCTATTTGCTTGAAGTTTCATGAGGTTGCCCATAATTGTTACTTTAAATCTCTTTGCTCCATATATGATGTAATACTACGTATATAATATTAGCTTTTTACACACGCGATGTGTGTGTAAAATTTATGGAAATCAAAATTAAGGAAATGATAATGTTAATGGTACTCAAATATCACTTGTAAAATTGGCATTATATATTCCTCTCTTTCCTTTATTGTTATGTAAGACGTATATAGACGTGATACATGTGCTAATTGTAGGGTTTAAAATTATTTAAAGTTATTTTCAAATGCGCTGAGATTGATTATTTAACACATTTTTATTCCAATGGACGAAACATGTTATAAATTATTAGCTCTTAGTTGTAAATTGTATTGTTAGCTGTATATGCATGTGATACATTTGTTAATGTGTGAAGTTTGAAAATTTTTAAAGTTATTTCAAAAGCGTTGAGATAATTATGAAGCACATTGTTATTTCATGATATGAAACATTATAAAAATTAACATCACATTGTATGATATATTAACATCTAATTTTACGATCATACTAGTTGTTTTCTAAGCAACATGGTATTCCCCATAAATTTAAGGGAACTTCTATATGGTGGCCTCCTAGAAACAAAAATTTTATTTGGTAGACAAACTTTTTCCAATTCTATCAAGTGACACTCTAAACTTGAAAAATTAAGCATAGTGCCCTTTTTTTTAGTTTTATGGCTAAGCTTTATAATTAAAATGGTAACCTTAGTTTATTTTTTAATAAAAAAAAATTAAATTATTTTATAAGCAATAAAAAAAGGAAAA
Source organism: Chenopodium album (assembly GCF_948465745.1). Classification (NCBI taxonomy): domain Eukaryota; kingdom Viridiplantae; phylum Streptophyta; class Magnoliopsida; order Caryophyllales; family Amaranthaceae; genus Chenopodium; species Chenopodium album. Next base: position 21,609,285 of record NC_137857.1, on the reverse strand, counting down.
ATCACCACCACCCCACTCTCCTTCCCAGTCACCATCGCCACCTTTTCCAGCCACTATCAATCTTCCCCGCCCTGCCACCCCCGCCGGCGACCCACCCCCTCCCTTTTCCCTTTACCCCAACCCTCCTCTCCTCTTGCCGGTGATCCCGAACCTCTCACTAAACCCTAAATTTTCCGCACCTCTTCCCCCACCGAAAAATCTCCCCTCCCTTTTTCTCACCTCTGAATGGCAAGGGAGAAAGGAGGTGGCTGGCCGGTGGGGGTGGGGGGATGGTGGGTTTATTTTTGTTTGTTTGAAGGAAGGATTAATTTGAGGGATGTTAGTCTTTTAATTACTTTAGGTTAGATAATGGACCATTTAAATGTTGGTTAGTCGATTTAATGACAATTAAGCCACTTTAGTGAGTTAAACGAAGCTAGAGTGCCACTACAGAGAACTTAAAAAAAGATTTGTCCAAATAGAACATTCACTCTTGGAGGTTACCATGTAAAATTTCTCAAAATATAAATATCATATATCTAGATATAATAACTTTTAGGCCTGCAATCAGATCTTAATCCATCTTTTAAGGTCTTCTCGAAAGTGAAATTAGTTTATTGACAAGTTGAGACTATGTTCCATTTCGATATTAAATGAGTGATTCACGTGGATTTGATTGATGAAATACTTTTATGATTTATATTTTGATGATTTGCCTTCTTTGGAGCCATGTGAATTAAATGCAAGAGATATCTTAATTATTATGGGAAAAGTGTTTATTATAGTAGTGTTTAAATAACAATGAGGGGCAAATAAGTTTTTCTAGGTGGACACCTTCACCTCCACTTCAATTATATTGAGATAATAAAACATAATGAAGTGGTGGAGTATTTGATCAAAGTAGATTAGGAGTTTTAAGATATTGCTCCAATGCTGTAATAATACTACTGTATGTATATTTTTTAAAAGTTAGTATTTAACATAATAGATCGGAAAATTTAAGTCTTTGTTACCATTTATCAAAATCTGTCAAAGTGCTCTAGTAGTTAAGCTTAAGTTTTTGGAATTTTAAGGTAATCATACGGCCATTTTTATTTTATTTATTTTTTTTTATCAAGTGACTTTTAGTTTACCATACGGCTTAGTTGTTTTGAGTTAGTTCATAACTTGTATTTGATAAAATTTTCAGCTTCACACATAATGAGATATAGTATACAGTTGTCATGATAACAATTGAAGAGCCAAAGGATTTTTTTGTCCTATTATCATGGGAAACACTAGATGCTGTTAGTCTTATGCTCATGTATATTTTAATTTGCTCCCTTAATATATAATTATTTCATGTTGATTGCAACACATGCTGAATATGATATTTGCTTACAATTCACAGAAGAAGGCGTTGGCTGAATTTATGAGTTCAAAGAACACACCTTTACGACCTGGGGTTGAAAAGTAAGCATCTTAGTCTTTTGATTACATCTTAAATTCTTTTGAGTGAATGTCAAAATAATGAATCCATGCTAGATGTTAGCTTAAGTTATGTGAATATGTGAATTAGAGATTTGAAAGCAACTCCTAATGTTTCTTTTTAGAGGATAATACTCTTTCTGGTTCCTTATATGTTTTGTTTTGTTTTATTTATTTATTTTTTTTTTCAGATTTATTGATGATGCATGTGACGAAGGAATATGCGTTGTTATTTTGACAGCATCTAGTAAGTTTGGGGAAGAGACAGCAAGGTCTGTTTTCCATTCTTTATAAGCTTTGTGGAATCTTTAAGAGCTTATCGAGTCAAGATTGATATTTCAAGAAGTCATTTTTGTTGTCTAGATTGTGCATAGACTCTTAGAGCAATGCCAGAAACTTTGAAAATGATGTACTCCCTTCGTTTCATAATAATCGCAACACTAGGAAAGGCACAAAGGTTTAGGAGAGTTATAGGATGGGGACCAAAGGAGAAATTATATATATATATATATATATATATATATATATATATATATATATATATATATATATATATATATATATATATATATATATATATATATATATATATATATATATTTTTACGGGAGAAATTTTATTAATATAAAGTAAAGTTAATGGAGTATAATTAATTGTAAATAGAAGAGAGAAATAATAAAATAAGTAGTATAAGTGGGGTTGGTAGGAGAGAGTAATATTAAAATATTAGCGGGTCCTTACCAAATAAGGAAGTGTTTCAATTATTATGAAATTCCAAACGACGATGAGGCTAAGTGAACAAAACGGATAAAAAAGGAAAGTCGTTAGAAACTGTATATTCAACTGTAGAAGAACATTCACAATGTTTGGTACTTCAAACTATATGATTTGTCTACCAATTAGATAGGTATAGTTTCTTACAATTAATTTTCAATGTTTTCAAGCAGCTTGCTCATGACTTGATCTTATACTTTGTATTGTTGTTGAAGATTAAATTTCAGTGAAGACCACGTAGTTAATCATCCTTGCCCTTTCATCAAATTTAATAGTGTTTTGTATTCACCTAGTCTTCACTGTGTTCTTTTTCTTGGTTAGCCCTATCTCTCTAGCTTCCCCTTACCTCACCCTCCATGCCCCGTTTAATTACTTTTGTTTCACTTTCTTGCTGTATTCTTTGTACATGCTTATTCATAGTTTATGAATGTAGATCACTGCCTTCGTTCTAGTATAATGGTTATTCTTTTTAGTTTATAATGGTTACACTCTCACTTTGCTTATCCCTTGTTACTGATTTCGGCAAGACTGTTTTGTTCCAAACCTGGGCTAGACCTTCTCGTTTGCCAATAGAATCAGGGGAGGGGGAAGGCCTTGGATCTTAAGTCTAGCACTCCTGTCCGGAATATAATCAGGGGAGGGGGAAGGCCTTGGATCTTCATTTTGGTATTTGACCCCTATCCGCAGTCTTTCGGGGGGAGTACCCCCCTCGTTGTTCCTCTTGTTCATATTAAAAAACATGATCTGAACATATATAGCGTCAGATGTTATGAAAGTAAGATAATCTCCGAAAGCGAAGAAATGAAATCAAAGCACATTGGAATCATCAAGCATATAACATGTGTGCCGCAAGTGATCTGTCTGCGCTAAGGCTGAATAGTAGGTTGGCTTATCTTGCCTCTATCTTCCGGGGAATCCTAGGCTCTTTAAATTGGTTCATCTTCAACAACACTAATATGGTTCATTTTTGTGTTATTGAAGACGAAACTTCTGTGTACCCAAGGTAGTATTAGTACACAATCATCCTTATGAAACCAAAATGAATAATCAAACCATTTTAGACCACTAATATGGTTTGTACAATTGTTGTGAAAGATGAATCAATTGCTCAATTCGACACAGATAAGTGTCCAAGCCGGCTATGTATTGGAAAGTTTCCATGATTGAATAGAATGACGTGTCGGAGGGTCATATCCATGTCCAAGTGGCGAGGGTCTGACACGGGTACTTGAGGTGAAATGAAGGTCCGAGTAACTTAGGATAAAGTTACCATACATCCATTATAAATTTATAACCATCACCATGTAAAAAGAATTATTATAAAAGCTATCTTTGTGGGATTTATTTTTTTATTTTTTAAAAATGTGATTAAACCACTAATTGGCCCTCATTGCACCAAATCAGTTTTTGCTATGTGATTTGGTTTAAAAAAACCTCAAAACATATTTTTACGAATTGGTTTAGTTGGCAAATCGTACCAAACTAGATCGTGAACACCCCTAGCATGTCTCTTGCTTTGTGTACACACTTTTGAAATGTAGGTAAATTATTTCTCTGCTAAGGTGCATAATTTTTAAGTTGGTTTCATCATTTTTAGGGTGAATAAGTTCTGAGCTACAAGTGCAGAAACTGTTTAACTTTATTTTAGAAATATTCAAGTTAACCAAAAGAGTACGCAATTGTAGTTCAAAAATTACACATTTGAAATGAAAATGATGAATCTGTTATTTGAATACCATGACCTACTGTTTATGACTCCCTAATGTTGATAGTTAGTCTTCTTATGACTTAGAGCAATTGTTGAGAAGCTTGGCCCAGGAAGGATGTTGAAGGTAAAAGTTATTGGGAAAAAAGAGATAGAGGAGAGTTTGTATGGGCAATTTATACTTGGTTTGGGAAAGTTCTCGGGTCTGGATGAGGAACTTGCTAATGAAGCAAGTAAAGCAGGTGATTTCTCCATTTATATCTCATGTATTAGTTTTTGATGTTTGCATGCTTAAGTGTTAGCGGTCTGCTGTTGAATAGTTGCTGCAGAGAAAAAAAGGATTGTTGAGGATGTAGCATCCATGCTGAAGCTGCGCGTTGATATCAACACTGGCACACCCGAAAGGTTTTTATTTATTTATTTATTTTGTAAAATTCCTCTCTATGTACACACACACACACACACTCATTGACACACACTAATTAAGGGGATAAATATGTTGTTGCCATTCACACAAAGAGAATAATAAGAAAAGAAGGCTAACCAAGGACAATCTCACTACGTAAGAGGCAAACGAGGAACCATGAATGTAACAAAAGCATTACACCTTGTGGATCCAATCTATGCTTTCAATTGTATCCTACAAAATAAGATTAGAAAACACAAAGAATTATCTTAGTAAACAAGAACAAAAGAACGAAAACTATAAACAAATAGAAAAAGAATGAACAAGAAGCTATCCACAAGTTTGGATTAAGGGGATTTGGATTATGGAGAATTAAATTTCAATGTCAAGAAAGAAGGAAATACATCAAACCCATCATCATCATCACATCAATACAATTAACGCTTCATGGAATACCTAACAAACATTCACCAACCACATCAAAACAATTATCCTATAAGCAAACATCCTCATGTGCAAAAAACTATCTTACCACACCACATTCCCTATTAACATTTCAAGCGATCATGAATATCCTCTTGCGTCAACATTTTTCTTGTGGTGATTGCCATCGAGTTGACGTCATAGATTTCGTAATGGATTATTTCTATCATATGCATTTGCATCATACTAATGATCCCCTTAGTACATACAAAGTGAACACTAAGTGCATATAAGAAGGAACTAGATGAGAAGATGGAAGAGGATGTTCAAGAGCTCACCATCCACGATCTCTACCAAGTAGGAAGCGCCAAAGGTATACTTTAAATATTTGCCTGAGGTATGTGTTTCTTGAATCCAATGACACTTATCCCATCATTCAATGTTTTGAGGAAGCAATGTAAAGCTTTGGGCCATACTCTTGATGGCATCAAAGGTATTAGTCCCGTGCTTTGTATGCTTAGAGTCGATCTAAAGGAGAGTGCTCAGCCGTGTAAACAAAGGCAAAGGAAAGTTAACCCTTTCTTAAATAAAGTTGTGAGGAAGGAAGTTTCCAAACTACTGATGTGTGGATCATATACCCAATAGCTCATAGTGATTGGGTATCCCTGGTTCAATTAGTGCCTAAGAAGGGTAGTATGACGGTAGTGGAAAATAACAAGCATCACATGATCCTAATACGAGTCGAGTTGGAGTTGGAGAATGTGCATTGACTATTGTCAATTGAACACAACAAGAATCAGTGAAGCTCAGGCATTAGGTGGAGCATGGCTAAGGAGACAGGAGTGCCCGCTTTGTTTAATGGTGGGCACTTCTTTGGGTATTCTTTAGCTTAATCAAAACTACAACTCATCCTTTACACCTACAAACACGAGCAAACACACAAGGATGGAAAGACTAAAGACACTACTATTGTATCAAAATGAGTTAGAAAAGGGGTTAAATAAGAATAAAGACTATGAAAACGAAATATATACACTACTTAAAGTGGATTAAAAATTCACCATCAAATCCCCCCGGCTAGCTTATGGGATTAAGGCTTTGATTGATTGAAATCTCCTAAGCTAGCTTATTGATTGTCCTAACAAGAGGAAATAAGATAGTGGTTTCCTCATAAAATCATTTATCTAGAGATTTAAAAATTTTCCAAAAGAAGCAAGTAGAGCATAAATCGAATGTCAAAAAATTAGCATAGAACATACTAAACCCCAAACTAACAAGTCAAATAGAGTGATGCTTAATCTCGATTAGTGCAAACATTTCTTTCCCATGTTCAAATCGGCCCTCGTAAGTGACATTACGAGTGTCCCATTGGGAGCTAGAGTACAATGTATTTATTGTAGGATATTGGAATAGAGGAAAATATGGAGAGTAGAGAGGATTTGGTGCATCCTAACACTCACTTATCCGGTTATCCATGTGTAGTATAGGTACACCCTCTCTTGATCCTTGAAAGCTTCTCCATGTTGGATTTTTGTGTAAAAATTTGACCATTACTAATCACAAATGTAGTAGCATTTCATTTTTCTAATGAAAAAGTCATGTGTATTTGATTTATGTCTAACAATGTAATATTACATGATGAATTTACATTTTTTTTCTTTTCATATTACCATTCAAAGTTTGACATTGAGGTCCAAGGTGGGCACTCTTTCAAAGACGGTGGAGTGTGCAACATCAGATTTCTGTGTCAATCAAAATTTTTTATTTTCCTAAGGGTTTAGGTTTTCCTTCTCTCTTTTAAGTTTGACATGAAAACTATTGTACTTAGCTATCATGTGCTAATAAAAAAAGCGCCTTTGGATTCCTTAGCTATTCTGATATGATGAGTGTTAACCAGTTTGCGTGAGGTTGTGGCTGCACTTCGAGCAGGTGCTGAAAATGCAGAAGCACCTGTCTGCAATTGTGTGCTTGTTACTGGAAGTCAACCTTTAATTGCTGCTGCTGAGTCTACAGGCATGCCATGCATTGTTCTCAGAAACAGGTATAGTGTTTTCTTGGCTTAATGTCCTGTATTGAAAATACTCATGACTGTGGGTTATCATATACTCTTTGGTAGCAAATTCTAGTTAGTAGGAATGGTTTAGGATAAAGATAACCATTTTATAAAATAAGATTTAACGGATAATCTCTGTGTCAATTCTGTTTAACGATTGAAGGATGCAGCTTCAAAACACGTTTGATTGCTGAAAGTGAAAATAAATAAAATAAAGGGAAATTATCAATGATACATTCCAGTTGTTGACTTTTATCAATGATACACCTCATTAAACTTTCATCATCAGCAGTACACCTAAACTTTTCCCTAATTAACTACAGTAACTTAAACGTTAAGCAAACGTTAATTATGATTAGTTGACAGCGTTTTAAAGGTTATGAGGGTAAAAGTACCTGATTGCCCCTCCCATTCAATTTCCCTCCAAATTTCCCTTCCATTTTGCCCTCCCTTTTTGTGAAAATTCCCCTACTTATAGACCTTCCTGTTTATATTGCGTTTCCATTTCCCCTCCCTTTTTTCTTTCAATTTAAACCTAAGTTAAACATTTAAAAAGTAGCATTGTTCCATGCAAACACAAACACAATTTCCCAAACAAATGTAGTTTTATATCTAACAAAATACAAAATTTAGCACGCAAATATGATCATATGGAAATCGAGCATAATTCAGAGCAAAATCCAACAACAATTACAAATTGTACTCAAAATCCAACAAACTACACAAAGATGCATACGTTAACTTAAACCTAACAATTAAACCAAAAAAGCCAAAATTCAAAACAAAAGTAAGCAACCTTTTAAAATCCACAAAGAATCGCTAAATCTCCAAGCTCGAGCGTCAATTAGGGTTTTAGAGAAGAAGAACAGGAGAAGGAGATGGAGATGAACGATAAAAAATTTTGTATTTAATGATGTTGGTTGGGCTTGGAAGGACTCTTAATGAGTGGGGGGGGGGACATTTTAGTCAAGCCAAGTCAGACCAAAATCGGCGTTGACTAATCACAATTAACGTTTAGGTTACTGTAGTTTATTAGGGAAAAGTTTAGGTGTACCGCTGATAACGAAAGTTTAATGAGTCGTATCGTTGATAAATGTCGAAACCTAGAGTGTATCATTGATAATTTCCCTAAAATAAATGCCGTTGTCGATAGGAGTGTCAGCGTAACCAGTCGAGGCACGCTGCGTATTCCTCTCAGCCTTTTAACCAATGGAAATTAGCCTGTTTAAGTTGTAACTTGTACATTTAAACAACTACATCTGAAAATAATTCTAAAAATTAAATTGCCAACTGTCATAAAGGTTTATGATTTGTATATAGAGACCTATTCTGCCATACTTTGGCAGTCTTTAAAATCCACCTTACCCGGTCTTTAAATTTGTGTTTACACTTCCATTTTCTAATAATAATTATCAATGGTTTACAGCAAAAATCATGTGAACTTGCACTGCCTTCATCTCCACGTGTACTGCCCCTCCTATTTTTCATATCTTCAATACCCTCCCTCCAACTAGGCATGGTATTAATCATGCCAAGATTGGACAATAATTCATTGAACTGGCTTGAACACAGGACCTTAGTAAACACATTTGCTGTCTAAGCATGCTCCCCAGTGAGTATGCTTGTAATTTTGCTAAGTTAACATCACTAATCAGGGTATGCACTAAGGCTTTATCGTGAGGTGTGAAGAATGCTAATACCAGGCAAAAAGGAGTTAGACTCACAGGCCACGAGAGTTTTACATCTGAAGGTCTACCTTGATCACTGGGTGTGAAGAATGCTAATACGAGGCAAAAAGGAATTATAATCCGGATGAGATAAACATTTGTCACTCAAACACTTTTCACATTTTTGTTTTTATAGTACGAAGTAATCAATAAGTAGTCCCTTAGTGAGAGGATCATGGTTGGTGAGTACCAGAGATTATTTGGTTCATGTGAGATGCAACTAAACCCCATTTTTGGATGAAGGCTTTGGTGGGATTTCTGAATTGGGATATCGTCCTCGTGCCCAAGAAGGATGGATGGTGGTGGTGATTGTTGTTGTTATTGAGTAGTCTCTTCAACACATCACTTCAACAATAATGATATAGGAGAAGATCTTTAATGACCCATGTGTGACACACTCCTATATAAGTCATGTCTAGATTTTCATCCCAAAACTTAAACATCCACAAATAAATCCTTTTATAACAATGATTTCCTAATGAAAATCATAATGTGGAATTTGACGAATTTGTCACGAATCATTTACCGACAATATTGTTTCCATAGCCACAATTTAACAACCCACACGTCAAAACAATAAAGTTGGTTTTACTATGCTTCAATAATATATTTAGTGATGTCATTTTCGTCATTGTACTGGTTGAAGTTATAAAATGTTGTAATGCAGTTTTAATAACAGTGTAATAATATTTAAAGTTTGCTTTTAAGTAAATAATACTAGTAATACTAAGTAGTTTACATATGCACAACTTAAGATATTATTGTTCAAAGATTTACATTGACATGCTTGAAAAGTTAAAGTTCAACCATTATATGGAAACATGCGAAGCTATGAATTTTAGAGTTTGGAATGAAATTAAGAACTTCAGACAACTTTCTCAACTCTCAGATTTGGTCGTTTGAGTACAGTTTTGTGAAATGTTAAGTATATTTAGACTCATTACTGATTTGACATACCTGAGTGTATTTCATTTTTCATTTCAGCTTGACATACAGAGCAGAGTTCCCATCAGCAGTTGCTGTCATGGATGGTTTCGGAGATGCAGACCTAACAGTACCTAAACTACGAATGACACTTTCAAGATTGTCCCAATGATGACACTTCTCATTGCAAACTGTTGCATCTTGCTGCTGGCTTGATTATCTTTACCAAATATTACATGTCGGCACATCTTCAACATCTTTGCCTTCCTAGTTAACTGGTTTGATTAGCAGGAATAATGAAGGTTGTTTATAAATGAATATGGAGTAATAATTATCGTGACCACTGATGCAGCCATATAGGTTGTGTTATTATGTTAATTGATTATTGCATTTTGAACTCAACTTTTGTGGTAGTAGTAGAAAGAACTAGATATACGAGTGCTAGATAGATTTTTGAGCAATTTTGTTCACAATGAGGGAAAAGCGATCCCATTCACATGAGAATGGGTCTCAAACTCTCAATGTGAAACTCATTTTATGTGAGAATAGATCATGTCATTGGATGATTTAGGATGATTTATGATGTAATACGTTGTAGCTCACATAACTACCTATTTAATGGCAATTTATAATTCTTGATAAAAAAAATAAAAAAAAGTTAGTCTTGTGTAGCCACACCTTGTGACCACTTATGAAAGAACAAAAAATCTTTATGAGGTCTCTTGAGTATCTCATTCAAGGTATGAGATCTTTTTTTTTTTTTTTTTTTTTGGTGTTTAGAGAGCCACAAGGGCGGGGTGAGAATCGACCTCAGGATCTCCTGGGATCGGGAGAGGGAAGATCTAACCAATTGAGAGGTTCTCACTTTCAGGTATGAGAACATCCTATGTCGGTTCATAATTTTGAGAGGTCTCTTGAGTTTTTTCCATTTTATTACTCTATTTCAGGAAACCCTTTAATATTTTATTTTTCTAAATTCGTTTTGTTTGCCATTTTATACCAAACTACCAGTGTATTTGTTTTCAAAAAAATGTCAAGCACATGAGGCAAGCTATGACCATTTATTTGTTGATGATAGTGATTTTACTAGTACTTGTATTGTTAAGTCTCCTACATTCAGACAAGTTGACGCTGATGTCCAATCCAGTTGTGAACTCTGGCCGACAACGCTAGGTAACTACAATTGCCACAGATCTATGATAAAGCATTTCAGTGAATACGGTACAATTTATATTTAATTAAAAAAACCAGTTCTTCAAATGTTATGCTACATGCAGTTCCCTGAAATTTTGCTATGTTATATTTACCTGATTCTAAATTGTGCAATGGCAAGTAAACGCAATAAAATATAATTTATACAACGACATCATGAAAGTGCAACATCTAAAGCAACATTGTTGCAAATTTTTAAAGACCTTTTTCTGATCCTCAAATTCATAAAGTTATAAACACGGCACTCTCGACAATAAAGTGAGACATCAGTGCAGGATCAAGGTCCGTTTTGGAACACAGATGATCACGTAGTTGCTCCATTAACCACTGTACTCTGCATCAACTAAGGCATAACAGGGTGACAGTCTCAATAAGGGCCCCATTAACCGTCATGCAAACAGCATTTGATTAGTGCAGTGGAATGAAGCAACCAACTTCTGTTGCTGGGAAAATCACACACCAGCATTTGCTATGGACTCTATCAAAAGCTGGTATCCTTCAGGGACAGCTGTCTGTGAGTGTACACACTGGGTTAACGCTGGAATATCGGCATTTATATCCAGAAACCTAGCCAAGGTGAGCAGCAAATGGAAATCAGATATTCTCTTCACAAACGGAAGAGATTTAGTTCGCTCAAGGTGAGTCTTCACAGCCTTTGTTGTGACCGGAAAGTTCCTGTTCTCTATTGGGAATGTTGATGAAAGCGGGCCCTGCATACCACCATAAGCAGACATCAATACACAAGTTTCATTTCAACATGTCATTACAACTCTCACTCTTAAACACGCAATTTGAAAGAGCATCCATTCAATATAGTCATTCTCGATTGGACATATATCATTTGTCATCAATCTAGACAAACATTACAAGTTCTACTTCATGCGTATAATCCTCTAGGTCCTGAAGGTGTAATGTATCTCTTTCGACCAGTCTAGTCAATAATTTCAGAAACTTTTACAGGCTAGTAAAACAAAGAGCCAATAACCTACGCAGAGGTTCTATGACATGTACCAAAAGAAAAATTAGTCCTTAAACCAGTGGAGGACTTGATGAACTAATAACTTTCTGGTGATGGACATCTAGACTATAACTATACAAAATTCCATTCAGAGTTAGAGTTCAATAAGCAAGCCGCCATGATATGAGGGAGGCGGATATATCTCACCAGTTTAGACAAAATGAATACAAGTATCAGATACAAGTTTGGTACAAAGTGTACGACACGTTCCTTTAAAATAATTAGTGCATGGGAAACAGCATTCATAGATTTTAAAATTAATTTATATCTATAGTAATATTTAATATAAAAAAGTTAGCAAGAAATAATGACATGCATATCCTTCATGTTTCATTCCCCTAGGTTCCCTTTTTTATTACATAACAAAAATAGCAACCCCTATCATATTCAGTTATTCACCCTCTTTCCTTCAAACTATAAAATATTTTTTTTTAGCCACTTCCTCTTTCCCTTAGCAAGCAGATGAATAAGTTTATCAAATTCATTTACAAATTAAAGATGCAACAATGCATTTTCTTATTAAAACATTTTGGGAAAAAAATAAGAAGAAGAAGAAAGATAAATATGATATGAAAGAATATGATGCTAGTTGGCTGATTGCACAAATATTTTAATATTCAAACTATGCCAAGGAACCAAAACTAGCTTCAGATTAAAATATATCTAACAAGTAACAACAATTGTTCTTTGGTAAAAAGTGCATTTTTTTAGGGGTAGTAATAGTGTATTCAACACTCCAGGTCACTGAATATGTTTTTTATTTTTCTACTGTTTACCTTGCACCATTAATGAGTACATGCAATCATTTTTGTTATCATTGGGAGATGGTAACGGAGACTATTATTACCAAAAAATAATGAAAAAGAAAAGGTTGAATAGAGAGGAGAGAGAAAGTAATAATGAACATTGAAATTAGTACCCATCTAATATAAAATTGGAAAAAGTACACTATCACATGCAAAATTGAGGGCAATATGAGATAATAAAAAATAAAGTAAGGGTAAAGTAGTCCAAATTTTATGTCTTAAAATAGAAAATTCTTAAATGTAAAGAATAAATAGGAACACCCAAAATGAAAACATAAAAAACAAATGGGAACGGAGGGAGTAACTTTCTGCCTTTCTGGTTGTAAAAGATGCAAAAATTCAAAATTGTGAGTTGATAAGACATAAGATTTTTTAAAAAGGGAATAAGTGTTGAGGGAGTTATATAAGGAAAAGTTGAAAGTTGTATTATACCCCATGAGGTTAGTATAAGACATACCTCTTTGTTCCTTAAAGTATACAAGTAGAAGATAAACTAAGAGGAAAATGGAGTAGGTTTCCCACTTAAATTTACCTCTCCTCTATTATCGATGGAGAAGCTGGCAAGATGAGCCATTATGATGGAAATCAACTCACTCTATAGGTCTAATTGTATGTGAGTGCAAATTGCCAAATTCAATCCATATTACATGTAGGGGTATCAACACTAGTACTCTGGCTCTCAAGACTTTATTTCACCTCAAATACCAATGATGTCGTTTCCGTTTAACATGGTTTTCATGAATGATTTAAACACAGATCTCAATAATGCAGAACATTTTGCCACCAGCCAGCTAAGAAGTCTTTTCAAGTTGATTGTTAATAAAAGAGAAGAGGGTGAATTTGGTAGAGAGAATTTACATTCACCACATTACCCTCATCATTATGTAAAATTTTTGATGAAAACATTAAATTATGCCACTGCAGTGAGACATAATGAAATATAACCTCAGACAATTTGATGAAAAAAAACTGAACTTGGCAACAAACTTAAGTTCCCCACTTATTGACTCTTTCAAAGGTAAAAAATAAATTTTTTTTAACCAAAAAATAAAAAGGCAAGGCTTTTACCTTTCTACTTCCCCCACCCCTGAAAATCCCCCAACAAATCTTTAAAATAAGAAAGTTCCACACTTCAACACAACCCCACTATCCACCTCCATTTCATCACATAGCAAACTCCATAATAGTCATTTGACAACTTTGTGATAGGTTGATTTAGCATCAGCTGAGTTCAAAGGTTAGGTAGGTTACAGTGAGCAGATATAATCTTTTCTTCTCCACAAAGGTGAATTTTGCAAGGGTATTGTATGGAAAAACAATAGGAAATTCTGGTTTGAATTATGTGTTTGAGACAGGTAAGTGAGGTAACATGAAGAGTCTACATAACACAATTACACAGGTTAGTTGTCAATAGTTTTTCCTGCAAACTCTTATAGACACCTTTATGAGTTGATTTTCCCGTATTCTATTTTTCAAAATTCAATTTTACATTAGCTCGTTTTTCCTGTATTTTTCTTCTATTTTCTCAAGCATCATGAATATTTCAAAGATATGATATTTTAACAAAGAAACTCGTAAACGGACACCTGCGAGTAAAATATGAGGCATGTATCTTATTATCTTTATGGTGTTCCCTCTTATGGTCAATCATAGTGCACAAAATATTAAATGCTCTTTCCCATTATTAGACTAATACTTTTTCTTTCCTTTTTTTCAATTATGGTTTTCAGTTCATTCCAATGTATTTGCATATGTGCATAGCTTTTATATTTGTAGGTTTTTAGAAGTATTTAAGTGTGCTAATTTTATCTCAAGATTCTAACCTTTTCCACCATCACAAGTACATAAAGTTATTTAATTTATAACTCATAGATATAGTATTATTTTTTTTATCGCCTTCGTACTAAATATAGAGGAAATTTTAAGGTGAAGCTATTGTACAATTTAGAATTTCAGATCATATATTTAGGGCCTGTTCTCATTGACTGAACTCAGCTGAAGTGAACTGAAATGAACATTTTATAAGAGAAGGAAATTAGGAGTTGAGCTGAACTGAGCTGAATTGAATTTCAACGCAAGAGAACAGGCCCTTAGTAGTTTGCTTTTGTCATTGACCTCCACATGCCTATAAGTTCCTTAAAATTTCTAAGATAAATTAAATAGATTCCCTTGACATTTTCTAAAATATTGAACCAATATTATTACAACACTTGAAAACTTATAATAAGGATATTCATTATATTCACAAGCTTCTATAATTACCATATGTAGTTTTAGATACCATAAACATTCACAGATTCCCTGTCCACTTATATGTGATACATTAACCTTATACATCTCATAATGCCAAATGGTTAGATATGATTTTTTGCATATAAGAATGAATAACACATAACTATTCACACTAAAAGAAAAGAAAATACAGGAAGATAATAACTTCATCATAGCAAGTAAACAACCAAAGAATTATGTACTGGTAAAAGAAAATTTAAAACAGGATTGAGTTAGAGGCAAAACCTGATGATCGAAAATCGAGACGACAACCAAGAAGAAATCATTATCCACCTCTCTAACATCCTTCCCACCAACAACAACATCCTTCTTCATACGGGATACCTTAGAATCAACCTCTTCCCCCTCCTTGCCACGCTCGAAATCAAACCAATCTTCCTTAAAAAGGCGAACACACATATCACTCATCTGAAAGGCCTCAAAATGCACATCAGCCACACCATCATCATTAACCTTGAGCTTCACTAAAGCTGTGACCCACTCCTTCAACCCACTCTCAGCGTGCAACTCCACAGCCTGAGCAACCTCCAAATACGACATCGTATAATCCTTCTTGTCCTGCCCAATAGCCTGAGTAAATATAAATCCAACCTTTCTCATCCCCAAACCGGTGGCAATCGCATCGACGAGCTTCTCTTCCTCATTATCCCTCATCAGCAGCAACCTTTCCTCCTCCCCCATCTGCGGCGGCTCATAAATAAAATCCACCTCCACTTTCCCATCCTCCGAAACGGTCCCATACATAAACCCGCCTCGCTTCACCGCAAACGCTAGGGTTTCATTCACATAACTCTGGAAAGCATTAGCAGCATCCCTATCAAACGACACAAGCTGTGAATGGGGCGCTTCCTGGCGTGTCACCCTCATCTGTTTCGCAATCAAATCATCCATTGTCATCTTCTTCCCGAAAGACCCTGCCGGAGTTATACTGGGACGACGAGCAGCAGCAACAATCTCACGCTCACCATCATACGATAAATAGATAAGGGATCCATGCCCGATACCGAGAGACGACAATCGAATATCAGGATTGGCCATATCAGAAAACCGCGATCGATCGGCGGGGGTTTTGGCCAACAACAGATTCTGTTGGAGCGATATTGTTTGATTTGAGAGTGGTACATGAAGCTGTAACTCAATTAGGGTTTTGAGTTCGGCGATTGTAATGTTAGGGTTGTCGATTGTAAGCCTCTCGACACCGTCACGGCTGCGAACTCTGATCATAACCATATTTTCCGGCGAATTCACAAGTGATTTGGTGGTGTTGAAATTTGATTGAATTATTGATTAATTTATTAAATGCTTCTTTGCACTCGCTTTCTCTCTCCGCAAAGTTTGTGTTACTGAGGTGTTAAAGAATAAACGAAAGACATAAGGGTCTACACCAACATTATATAGGTGTTTGGGTTATCGGATGGAGTACCACCCAAGACAGGACATGTTTGCTTGGGTTTTACGGGAGGAGTAGTTTACTTTTGACTCAAACTAGAGTAAACCACACAACTGCTCCCTAAACTTTTTTTTTTTTTTTTTTTTTTTGAAAATGCTCCCTAAACTTCCTCACATGATTTTTTTTTTTTTTTTTTTGAGAAAATCATTACAAAAAAAAAAAAAAAAAAAAAAAAAAAACAACAACAATAATAATAATAATAATTATTATTATTATTATTATTATTATTATTATTAATTATTATTATTATTTTATTAAAAAACGATTATTATGTAATAAAATTCTAACAACAGCTACATATATATACTCCAACAACTATAGTTCAATATTTTTGGTTTTATATATATATATTTTTTGTTTTTTAATTTTTTTTTTTGTTGTTTTAGTTAGAATATTTTATAGCCACGTATTAATATAAGTAAACAACCGCGCGCTATTAAGCTATCTTAATTTCAACATCACAAAAAAATTCTAAACTTTTTTCTAGATCATGTTCGTTTCACAAAATTTGGAACTTTAAGTATTTTTTTTAATAAACGCACGCAACTGCAAATTCATACGACAATGAGAGTTTTTTTTTATAAGGAGGCGATAAGGGTTTTTTAATACTAGGTTCTCTACTAAAGTCTGCTAATTATAAATTTTGTTGAGTTTAATGTGTATAATAAATCAAACATTCCAACATTTTTTTTGAAGAAAAGACAACCAAATTAATTAATATGTGATATATAATGGCACACAATGAATATGCTCATCTTGTTCGAAGAACAATGATGCCTAATTGTTTGATTTAGTAAATCATTCTTTCTACTCTGATGTTAATTGGATCATCTAATTTTATTTTATTTAAAAAAAAAACGAACCAAACTAGTGCAAAGGAAAAAAATGAAAAAATATTTATTTTTCCAAGTTAAAAATTTAGTTAGTTCCCAATAGCTTACAAATGTATGATTATATTGTTAAATTTAAAAAAATATTTTTAAAAAATACCAAAGTTTAGGGAGTTTACCTACTAGTATAATAGTTTAGGCAAAGTTTAGGGAGTTAACCTGCTATATCAGGTTACTACCCGAAAAATGACCTCCAGCCACCTAAGTAGTGAGTAAATTGCAACTTTTAAGAGTTTAGTGAGTAAGGTGCAACATTTGGCTAAGTTTAGGGAGTAGTTGTATGCTTTACTCACTCAAACTAACTCCCTCCGTCCTCTTTTGGTAGTCCCTTATGGACAAATTTTAGTCCCAAAATATTCACCCCGTTTGTTTTTTCCGACATTCATTAATATTAATTTTTTAGCAAAATTCCCTCCAATTTACAACAATACTTGTGCAAATAGTAGTGGTAGTATTAGTACCTTCGTTTCACATAATGTGCAACAAAGTGGCTTGCACAATCCCCAAAGCAAAATTTCTTAAGCAAAGATTAGTAAACAAAGGGGCATGTGATTAATTGGATGAGAGAGAATAACCCCACCCAACCACCCAAAACCCAGCCAGCCAACCAACACCACCAACACCACCCGACCAGCAACACTACCGCAACCAAACCAACACCGCAACTAGACCACTAACACCACCCGGCCACTAACACCACCGCAACCAGACCAACACCACCCGACCACCAGACCAACATCGCAACTAGACCACTAACACCACCGCAACTAGACCACTAACACCACCAGACCACCAACGAACGAAGCCCCACCTCACCACCACCAATCAACTCGCACCACCACCCAAAAACCATCCAGCCAACGAACGAAGCCCCACTTACCACCACCAACGAACCCACCCAACCAAATCGCGCGACCAACCGACCACCAACACCACCTTACCTCCTCCAACAAACCGAAACCCCAACAAACCACCACTATTTTAGATCTAAAACCCCAACATCCAAAATTCTCGATCTATAACCCCAACTTACCACAACGAATTGAAGTATAGAAATCAAGTGGTGGTGGTTTCGTGGTGGTTGAGAGGCGGCGACCTGGGTTTTCTACTAAGGCGGCGACCTGGGTTTTCTATTGAGGGTGGTCTTGGTGGTTGAGAGGCGGCGACCTGGGTTTTTCTCTAAAGATGGTGGTGGTGGTTTCGTGTAGTGGTGGTTCAGATGGAGGAGAGAGAAAAAAGAATAGTGTTGTTTGTGGTGGTTAAGAGGGAGGAGAGATAAAAAATGGTGATGGTGGTGGATGTAGCTGTGAGGGAGCAGAGAGAATGTAGGTTAGGGTTTTAAATATGGATAAACTAATTTGGATTATGAGGTTAATATGTTGTTTATTGAAATTAAGTAAAATTTAGTAAGGGTAAAATGTAAAACCATACAAAAAAATTTGTTGTATTAGGAAAGTTTGGTTTTTATTGCACATGATGTGAAACTTCCCTAAATTAAATGGAAATTGTTGCAGATAATGCGAAACGGAGGTAGTAGTAGTAGTAATAATAATAATAATAATAATAACAACAACAACAACAACAACAACAACAACAACAACAACAACAACAACAACAACAACAACAACAACAACAACAACAACAGCAACAACAATAACAATATAATAATAATAATAATAATATAATAATAATAATAATAATAATAATAATAGCAATAATAACATAATAATGATAATAACAACAATAATAATCATTATAATAATAATAACAATAATAATATAATAATAATAATAACAACAATAATAATAATATTTATAATAATAACAATTATCATAATAACAATAATAATAATAATAATATAATAATAATAATATAATAATAAATAATAACAACAACAATAATAATAATAATAATAATAATAATAATAATAATAATAATAATAATACATATTTCACGGGTTGTTGGTGCTAGCGGCTTAGGTAGTTTTTGGTGGTGATTGTGTGTAGCTATGTCAGCTGCCCGGGTGCAGTTTCATTGTCCCTTTGTGGGTCTTAGTGGTTGTCAAGATGGAAAAGACAATGGCCTTACTAAAAGTTCTCTTATCAAGCATCTTAGTGATAGCTATTTTTGTATTGGTGGGCGGGATGCCACACGACATTCTCTTACTTTTAATTTGACCGTTTATACTGAGGCTGAAGTTACTTTTTCGCGTATGGGGATTTGGTTATGTGGGGTTTGCTTCAGAATGCATACGCATCGTACTAAGTGTCGTCATAGTGCGAGTGAGTTTGTGTCACCCCCGGATGAAGGTGATGGTATTGTTCGTTTTGTGCTTCATGGTTTCTCCAAGCCGCTAGCTCCCTCTTCTCCGGCTCAGCTTGGTCGTTGATGAGTGGCATTTATGCCACTTTTCCACCCTTTTTCTCTAAGGATTCTCCCCTCATTTGCACTTGTTTGAGCCTCTTTAAGAGTTTTTACCTTAGATTTGCTTTTCCCTTTCCTTTCTCGTGTTTCCTTTCCTTTTTCCCTTTTTGTTGGTTTTTCTAGCGTCTCTCCGTTGTTTTGTAGGTTTTTGGCCCTTTCAGATGAACCCTTGGATGAATGACGAGCCATGGAGAGGAAATTTGATGCTCAAGGAAGGCACTATAGCAATGCACAGAGCCGCGGATGTAATACCCCGTATTTTTATACGTGTTTTATTTAAAGTATGTAATTTATAAAATATTTAAATAGTTGTAATTATTTTAATTATAGTATTTTAATTAATATTATGATAAAAGGAAAGTTTATTTAATTATTTTAATTATAAAAGTTGGGGTTTTATTTTAAGAAAGTTTAGATTTTAACAAGTTTTATTAGGGAAGGAATTAGGAAAATCTAAAAGAGGAAATTTTAGGGAAGAGGGTTAGTAGAGAAGGGGTATAAATATCCCACTTGTGAGGCAAATCAACTTTGCCCAGAGTGGAAAAAACCCAAGGTAAACTTTTCTCTCTCTCCTCCTTATTTTTCTTTCTTTTTCTTTTCCCCTTCCCCTTATTTTTTTTCGGCTGCCCCTTTTCCCCCATCGCTGCAAGCCGCCGGCAGCAGGTGGCCACCGCCGCTGCCAGCGGCCGGCAGCCGGTGGCTGCCGTTTTCCTCCTCCCCTTTTTCCCCTTTTTCGAGTATATAAATAAATAAAAAAAACTTAGCTTTCTTATTTTAATTTAATTTATGCTTAGATCTAATTGTAATTTATGAGTTTTGGGATTTAATTTTGATGTTTGATTGTTGTAATTATGCTAATTAATTTTCAAATTTGGTTTTGAATTAAAAAGCCCCAATTTTTGAAACCCTAGGTTCTTGATTTATGAATTAATGAAAGAATATGATGTATTAATGTTTAGATCTTCAATTAAAGTGTTTCAAGGGTAAATTACAGCAAGTTTTAATTAAAAATAAAGTGCTGGAATTTTATGTAGAGTATTTAATATTGTGTTTTTGAAGGAAATTTAAATTACCCATTAAGTGGGACTTAATTATGGTGTTTTAAACATAATTTCAGCTTACTCTAATTAATTTATGAGGGGTTTTAAAATAGTATATATTGCTGGAAATTTGTTTAGAGTGGATTTTAATGCTCTTTTATAATTTTAACGTGTAGGAGACTTCAAAGGAAGCAATTTTTACTAGTCGTGGCGATTTTAAGATTGTATTCAAGGTACGTTTGCGTACTTAGTATAATTATGTTAATGTAGTAGCATGCTAAATGTGTTTGATTGATTATAAATAATATCATGCTAGGTTTGGAATAAAAATTTGTGATTTGAATGTAATTAGTGATTGAATTGAGAAGCATGATTTATTTGTGATGGAATATTGAATGGAAATTTATAGTTTGGAATATTATTTATGAACCACATGTTTATTTATGGCATGATAGAGAGCATGTTTAATTAAACTAATTGTTTAATTATGTTTGGAATATTAAAAAGGAATTTTATTATGGTTCATATAATTTTTATTGATGTTTTAAGCATGAGGAAGGAGCTATATAAGTGTCTATGTACACGAGGAATAAATAGTATGTTGGTGTCTTTGTGCAATTAAGGTGTTTTAACACCGAGGGATAGGATTTTTGGCGCTCTATGCGTTTAAGGTGTCTTTGACACTGAGGTAGAATTAAAAAGGGTTCAACATTAAATATTATGTGGTCACTAAATATTCAAGAATTAAATTGGTATGTTTGATTGATTGAATTATTATTGTTGATTGATTTATTATGCTTTGAGAGTCGTCACCAAGTCCAATAACATGTAAATAACGTAAAGTGAATGAGATTACGCACCAAAACTCTTGGAATGTATATACCTTGAGTATGAACAAGGGGGGGAGTTAT